>NC_135236.1:306644077-307286077 GCF_051348905.1 Ranitomeya variabilis
GCCGCCAAGGCGCACTCATTCCACTGAGTAAGCACAGACCATTTACGGAATTTTTGGCAGAAAACTTCAGCTTCGTCTTGCCCCTGAGATAGTGCCATCAAAGTTTTTTCTGCCTGAAGTTCCAAATGAGGTTCCTCATAAAGCAAGCCCAAGGCCAGAAAAAACGCATCCACATCGCGTAACGCAGGATCCCCTGCTGGCAATGAGAAGGCCCAATCTTGAGGGTCACCCCTGAGCAAGGAAATCACAATCCTAACCTGCTGAGCAGGGTCTCCAGCTGAACGAGACTTCAGGGACAAATAAAGCTTACAATTATTTCGGAAATTCTGGAAGCTAGCTCTATTCCCTGTGAAGAACTCCGGCAAAGGAATTCTCGGCTCAGATACCGGAGCATGTACCACAAAATCTTGTAAATTTTGTACTTTCGTGATGAGATTATTCAAACCCGCAGTTACACTCTGGAGATCCATTATTGTCAGGTGCACACAGAGCATACAGAGATTAGGAGGAGAGAGAGAAAAAAGACTGCAGCAAGGCAGACTGGAGGAAAAAAAAAAAAAAAAAAAAAAAAAAAATTCCAGCAGACTTCTTATAACTCTCCTTTCTCAACCAGGGTCTTTAACACTTTACGGGCCGGTCAAACTGTCATGATCTCTGCAGGCAGAGATCATAGCAAGCCTATAGAGGGACAAGCTCTCGGAAGATGGAACTATACTGACCATGAACTAAGCCTGCCGCGCAACTAGAAATAGCCAGGTAGCATTTCCTATTTATCGCTAGATGCCCAGCTCTGGCCTAAGACCTAAATAGCTAGCAGAGGGAAATATAAGACCTGGCTCACCTCTAGAGAAATATTCCAAAGAAGACAGTAGCCCCCCACATATAATGACGGTGAGTTCAGATGAAACAACAAACGCAGCAGGAAAATAGTCTTAGCAAATTTGAGGTCCGCTTACTAGATAGCAGAAGACAGATAGTATACTTTCATGGTCAGCAGAAAAACACTAACAAAACACCATCCAGAGATTACCTTAAACTCTGGCATTAACTCATAACGCCAGAGTAGCAATCCCTGATCAACGAGAGCTTTCCAGACACAGTAACAAAACTTCAGCTGTGAACTGGAACAAATAGGCAAAACAAAACATGGACAAAAGTCCAACTTATCTAGTAGTTGTCTAGAAGCAGGAACAAGCACTGAGAGGCATCAGATAACATTGTTGACCGGCAAGAAACCACCAGAGAAATGAGCTTAAATAGCGACACCCACTACTGATGGAATCAGGTGAAACAGGAAAGAGGATGACAAGTCCAATTCCACAAGCGGCCACCGGGGGAGCCCAGAATCCAAATTCACAACACAGGAACATGCAACAGAGAGGCTCTGGTTACATTGAAAGCCGGCACTAGAATAACTGAGCAGCAAGGCTAAATAGGATACTCCCACATCCTGATGGAAACAGGTGAACAGAGAAAGTGAAGCACACAAGTCCAGTACCACCAGCGACCACCGGGGGAGCCCAAAAACCAAATTCACAACAGTGCGGGCAGCTGTGCGTGGCTGTGCTGAGTGCGGGCGGCTGTGCGTGGCTCTGGTGAGTGCGGGCGGCTGTGCGAGGCTCTGGTGAGTGCGGGCGGCTGTGCGTGGCTCTGGTGAGTGCGGGGCGGCTGTGCATGGCTCTGGTGAGTGTGGGCGGCTGTGCGTGGCTCTGTTGAGTGCGGGCGGCTGTGCGTGGCTCTGGTGAGTGCGGGCGGCTGTGCGTGGCTCTGGTGAGTGCGGGCGGCTGTGCGTGGCTCTGGTGAGTGCGGGCGGCTGTGCGTGGCTCTGGTGAGTGCGGGTGGCTGTGCGTGGCGGTGGTGAGTGCGGGCGCCTGTGCGTGGCTGTGCTGAGTGCAGGCGGCTGTGCATGGCTATGCTGAGTGCGTGCGCCTGTGCGTGGCTCTGGTGAGTGCGGGCGGCTGTGCGTGGCTCTGGTGAGTGCGGGCGGCTGTGCGTGGCTCTGGCGAATGCGGGCAGCTGTGCGTGGCTCTGGTGAGTGCGGGCGGCTGTGCTGAGTGCAGCAGCTGTGCGTGGCTGTGCTGAGTGCGGGCGGCTGTGCGTGGCTCTGGTTAGTGCGGGCGGCCCTGCGTGGCTCTGGTGAGTGCGGGCGGCTGTGCGTGGCTCTGGTGAGTGCGGGCGGCTGTGCGTGGCTCTGGTGAGTGCGGGCGGCTGTGCGTGGCTCTGGTGAGTGCGGGCGGCTGTGCGTGGCTCTGGTGAGTGCAGGCGGCTGTGCGTGGCTCTGGTGAGTGCGGGCGGCTGTGCGTGGCTCTGGTGAGTTTGAGCGGCTGTGCGTGGCTCTGGTGAGTGCGGGCGGCTGTGAGTGGCTCTGGCGAGTGCGGGCGGCTGTGCGTGGCTCTGGTGAGTGCGGGCGGCTGTGCTGAGTGCGGGCAGCTGTGCGTGGCTGTGCTGAGTGTGGGCGGCTGTGCATGGCTCTGGTGAGTGCGGGCGGCTGTGCGTGGCTCTGGTGAGTGCGGGCGGCTGTGCGTGGCTCTGGTGAGTGCGGGCGGCTGTGCTTGGCTCTGGTGAGTGCGGGCAGCTGTGCATGGCTCTGGTGAGTGCGGGCGGCTGTGCGTGGCTCTGGTGAGGGCGGGCAGCTGTGCGTGGCTCTGGTGAGTGCGGGCGGCTGTGCGTGGCTCTGGTGAGTGCGGGGGCTGTGCGTGGCTCTGGTGAGTGCGGGCGGTTGTGCGTGGCTCTGGTGAGTGTGGGCGGTTGTGCGTGGCTCTGGTGAGTGCGGGCGGCTGTGCGTGGCTCTGGTGAGTGCGGGCGGCTGTGAGTGGCTCTGGTGAGTGCGGGCCGCTGTGCTGAGTGCGGGCAGCTGTGCGTGGCTGTGCTGAGTGCGGGCGGCTGTGCGTGGCTCTGGTGAGTGCGGGCGGCTGTGCGTGGCTCTGGTGAGTGCGGGCGGCTGTGCGTGGCTCTGGTGAGTGTGGGCGGCTGTGCGTGGCTCTGTTGAGTGCGGGCGGCTGTGCGTGGCTCTGGTGAGTGCAAGTGGCTGTGCGTGGCTCTGGTGAGTGCGGGCGGCTGTGCGTGGCTCTGGTGAGTGTGGGCGGCTGTGCGTGGCTCTGGTGAGTGCGGGCGGCTGTGCGTGGCTCTGGTGAGTGCGGGTGGCTGTGCGTGGCGGTGGTGAGTGCGGGCGGCTGTGCGAGGCTCTGGTGAGTGCGGGCAGCTGTGCATGGCTGTGCTGAGTGCAGGCGGCTGTGCATGGCTATGCTGAGTGCGTGCGCCTGTGCGTGGCTCTGGTGAGTGCGGGCGGCTGTGCGTGGCTCTGGTGAGTGCGGGCGGCTGTGCGTGGCTCTGGCGAGTGCGGGCAGCTGTGCGTGGCTCTGGTGAGTGCGGGCGGCTGTGCTGAGTGCAGCAGCTGTGCGTGGCTGTGCTGAGTGCGGGCGGCTGTGCGTGGCTCTGGTTAGTACGGGCGGCTGTGCGTGGCTCTGGTGAGTGCGGGCGGCTGTGCGTGGCTCTGGTGAGTGCGGGCGGCTGTACGTGGCTCTGGTGAGTGCGGGTGGCTGTGCGTGGCACTGGTGAGTGCGGGCGGCTGTGCGTGGCTCTGGTGAGTGCGGGCGGCTGTGCGTGGCTCTGGTGAGTGCGGGCAGCTGTGCGTGGCTCTGTTGAGTGCGGGCGGCTGTGCATGGCTCTGTTGAGTGCGGGCGGCTGTGCGTGGCTCTGGTGAGTGCAGGCGGCTGTGCGTGGCTCTGGTGAGTGCGGGCGGCTGTGCGTGGCTCTGGTGAGTGTGGGCGGCTGTGCGTGGCTCTGGTGAGTGCGGGCGGCTGTGAGTGGCTCTGGCGAGTGCGGGCGGCTGTGCGTGGCTCTGGTGAGTGCGGGCGGCTGTGCTGAGTGCGGGCAGCTGTGCGTGGCTGTGCTGAGTGCGGGCGGCTGTGCGTGACTCTGGTGAGTGCGGGCGGCTGTGCGTGGCTCTGGTGAGTGCGGGCGGCTGTGCATGGCTCTGGTGAGTGCGGGCGGCTGTGCTTGGCTCTGGTGAGTGCGGGCAGCTGTTCATGGCTCTGGTGAGTGCGGGCGGCTGTGCGTGGCTCTGGTGAGTGCGGGCAGCTGTGCGTGGCTCTGGTGAGTGCGGGCGGCTGTGCGTGGCTCTGGTGAGTGCGGGGGCTGTGCGTGGCTCTGGTGAGTGTGGGCGGTTGTGCGTGGCTCTGGTGAGTGCGGGCGGCTGTGCGTGGCTCTGTTGAGTGCGGGCGGCTGTGCGTGGCTCAGGTGAGTGCAGGCGGCTGTGCGTGGCTCTGGTGAGTGCGGGCGGCTGTGCGTGGCTCTGGTGAGTGTGGGCGGCTGTGAGTGGCTCTGGTGAGTGCGGGCGGCTGTGAGTGGCTCTGGTGAGTGCGGGCGGCTGTGCATGACTCTGGTGAGTGCGGGCGGCTGTGCGTGGCTCTGGTGAGTGCGGGCGGCTGTGCGTGGCTCTGGTGAGTGCGGGCGGCTGTGCTTGGCTCTGGTGAGTGCGGGCAGCTGTGCATGGCTCTGGTGAGTGCGGGCGGCTGTGCGTGGCTCTGGTGAGTGCGGGTAGCTGTGCGTGGCTCTGGTGAGTGCGGGCGGCTGTGCGTGGCTCTGGTGAGTGCGGGGGCTGTGCGTGGCTCTGGTGAGTGTGGGCGGTTGTGCATGGCTCTGGTGAGTGCGGGCGGCTGTGCGTGGCTCTGTTGAGTGCGGGCGGCTGTGCGTGGCTCTGGTGAGTGCAGGCGGCTGTGCGTGGCTCTGGTGAGTGCGGGCGGCTGTGCGTGGCTCTGGTGAGTGTGGGCGGCTGTGAGTGGCTCTGGTGAGTGCGGGCGGCTGTGAGTGGCTCTGGCGAGTGCGGGCGGCTGTGCGTGGCTCTGGTGAGTGCGGGCGGCTGTGCTGAGTGCGGGCAGCTGTGCGTGGCTGTGCTGAGTGCGGGCGGCTGTGCGTGACTCTGGTGAGTGCGGGCGGCTGTGCGTGGCTCTGGTGAGTGCGGGCGGCTGTGCGTGGCTCTGGTGAGTGCGGGTGGCTGTGCGTGGCGGTGGTGAGTGCAGGCGGCTGTGCGTGGCTCTGGTGAGTGCGGGCGGCTGTGCGTGGCTCTGGTGAGTGCGGGTGGCTGTGCGTGGCACTGGTGAGTGCGGGCGGCTGTGCGTGGCTCTGGTGAGTGCGGGCGGCTGTGCGTGGCTCTGGTGAGTGCGGGCAGCTGTGCGTGGCTCTGTTGAGTGCGGGCGGCTGTGCGTGGCTCTGTTGAGTGCGGGCGGCTGTGCGTGGCTCTGGTGAGTGCAGGCGGCTGTGCGTGGCTCTGGTGAGTGCGGGCGGCTGTGCGTGGCTCTGGTGAGTGTGGGCGGCTGTGCGTGGCTCTGGTGAGTGCGGGCGGCTGTGAGTGGCTCTGGCGAGTGCGGGCGGCTGTGCGTGGCTCTGGTGAGTGCGGGCGGCTGTGCGTGGCTCTGGCGAGTGCGGGCAGCTGTGCGTGGCTCTGGTGAGTGCGGGCGGCTGTGCTGAGTGCAGCAGCTGTGCGTGGCTGTGCTGAGTGCGGGCGGCTGTGCGTGGCTCTGGTTAGTACGGGCGGCTGTGCGTGGCTCTGGTGAGTGCGGGCGGCTGTGCGTGGCTCTGGTGAGTGCGGGCGGCTGTGCGTGGCTCTGGTGAGTGCAGGTGGCTGTGCGTGGCACTGGTGAGTGCGGGCGGCTGTGCGTGGCTCTGGTGAGTGCGGGCGGCTGTGCGTGGCTCTGGTGAGTGCGGGCAGCTGTGCGTGGCTCTGTTGAGTGCGGGCGGCTGTGCATGGCTCTGTTGAGTGCGGGCGGCTGTGCGTGGCTCTGGTGAGTGCAGGCGGCTGTGCGTGGCTCTGGTGAGTGCGGGTGGCTGTGCGTGGCTCTGGTGAGTGTGGGCGGCTGTGCGTGGCTCTGGTGAGTGCGGGCGGCTGTGAGTGGCTCTGGCGAGTGCGGGCGGCTGTGCGTGGCTCTGGTGAGTGCGGGCGGCTGTGCTGAGTGCGGGCAGCTGTGCGTGGCTGTGCTGAGTGCGGGCGGCTGTGCGTGACTCTGGTGAGTGCGGGCGGCTGTGCGTGGCTCTGGTGAGTGCGGGCGGCTGTGCGTGGCTCTGGTGAGTGCGGGCGGCTGTGCTTGGCTCTGGTGAGTGCGGGCAGCTGTGCATGGCTCTGGTGAGTGCGGGCGGCTGTGCGTGGCTCTGGTGAGTGCGGGCAGCTGTGCGTGGCTCTGGTGAGTGCGGGCGGCTGTGCGTGGCTCTGGTGAGTGCGGGGGCTGTGCATGGCTCTGGTGAGTGTGGGCGGTTGTGCGTGGCTCTGGTGAGTGTGGGCGGTTGTGCGTGGCTCTGGTGAGTGCGGGCGGCTGTGCGTGGCTCTGTTGAGTGCGGGCGGCTGTGCGTGGCTCTGGTGAGTGCAGGCGGCTGTGCGTGGCTCTGGTGAGTGCGGGGGCTGTGCGTGGCTCTGGTGAGTGTGGGCGGTTGTGCGTGGCTCTGGTGAGTGTGGGCGGTTGTGCGTGGCTCTGGTGAGTGCGGGCGGCTGTGCGTGGCTCTGGTGAGTGCGGGCGGCTGTGCGTGGCTCTGGTGAGTGCGGGGGCTGTGCGTGGCTCTGGTGAGTGTGGGCGGTTGTGCGTGGCTCTGGTGAGTGTGGGCGGTTGTGCGTGGCTCTGGTGAGTGCGGGCGGCTGTGCGTGGCTCTGTT
This sequence comes from Ranitomeya variabilis, assembly GCF_051348905.1. Lineage (NCBI taxonomy): Eukaryota > Metazoa > Chordata > Amphibia > Anura > Dendrobatidae > Ranitomeya > Ranitomeya variabilis. Next base: position 306,650,720 of record NC_135236.1, read on the forward strand.
GAGTGCGGGCGGCTGTGCGTGGCTCTGGTGAGTGCAGGCGGCTGTGCGTGGCTCTGGTGAGTGCGGGCGGCTGTGCGTGGCTCTGGTGAGTGTGGGCGGCTGTGCGTGGCTCTGGTGAGTGCGGGCGGCTGTGAGTGGCTCTGGCGAGTGCGGGCGGCTGTGCGTGGCTCTGGTGAGTGCGGGCGGCTGTGCTGAGTGCGGGCAGCTGTGCGTGTGTGTTCTGAGTGCGGGCGGCTGTGCGTGACTCTGGTGAGTGCGGGCGGCTGTGCGTGGCTCTGGTGAGTGCGGGCGGCTGTGCGTGGCTCTGGTGAGTGCGGGCGGCTGTGCTTGGCTCTGGTGAGTGCGGGCTGCTGTGCATGGCTCTGGTGAGTGCGGGCGGCTGTGCGTGGCTCTGGTGAGTGCGGGCAGCTGTGCGTGGCTCTGGTGAGTGCGGGCGGCTGTGCGTGGCTCTGGTGAGTGCGGGGGCTGTGCGTGGCTCTGGTGAGTGTGGGCGGTTGTGCGTGGCTCTGGTGAGTGTGGGCGGTTGTGCGTGGCTCTGGTGAGTGCGGGCGGCTGTGCGTGGCTCTGTTGAGTGCGGGCGGCTGTGAGTGGCTCTGGTGAGTGCGGGCGGCTGTGCGTGGCTCTGGTGAGTGTGGGCAGCTGTGAGTGGCTCTGGTGAGTGCGGGCGGCTGTGCGTGGCTCCAAGTGCGGGTGGCTGTGCGTGGCTCTGGTGAGTGTGGGCGGCTGTGCGTGGCTCTGTTGAGTGCGGGCGGCTGTGCGTGGCTCTGGTGAGTGCAAGTGGCTGTGCGTGGCTCTGGTGAGTGCGGGCGGCTGTGCGTGGCTCTGGTGAGTGTGGGCGGCTGTGCGTGGCTCTGGTGAGTGCGGGCGGCTGTGCGTGGCTCTGGTGAGTGCGGGTGGCTGTGCGTGGCGGTGGTGAGTGCGGGCGGCTGTGCGAGGCTCTGGTGAGTGCGGGCAGCTGTGCATGGCTGTGCTGAGTGCAGGCGGCTGTGCATGGCTATGCTGAGTGCGTGCGCCTGTGCGTGGCTCTGGTGAGTGCGGGCGGCTGTGCGTGGCTCTGGTGAGTGCGGGCGGCTGTGCGTGGCTCTGGCGAGTGCGGGCAGCTGTGCGTGGCTCTGGTGAGTGCGGGCGGCTGTGCTGAGTGCAGCAGCTGTGCGTGGCTGTGCTGAGTGCGGGCGGCTGTGCGTGGCTCTGGTTAGTATGGGCGGCTGTGCGTGGCTCTGGTGAGTGCGGGCGGCTGTGCGTGGCTCTGGTGAGTGCGGGCGGCTGTACGTGGCTCTGGTGAGTGCGGGTGGCTGTGCGTGGCACTGGTGAGTGCGGGCGGCTGTGCGTGGCTCTGGTGAGTGCGGGCGGCTGTGCGTGGCTCTGGTGAGTGCGGGCAGCTGTGCGTGGCTCTGTTGAGTGCGGGCGGCTGTGCATGGCTCTGTTGAGTGCGGGCGGCTGTGCGTGGCTCTGGTGAGTGCAGGCGGCTGTGCGTGGCTCTGGTGAGTGCGGGCGGCTGTGCGTGGCTCTGGTGAGTGTGGGCGGCTGTGCGTGGCTCTGGTGAGTGCGGGCGGCTGTGAGTGGCTCTGGCGAGTGCGGGCGGCTGTGCGTGGCTCTGGTGAGTGCGGGCGGCTGTGCTGAGTGCGGGCAGCTGTGCGTGGCTGTGCTGAGTGCGGGCGGCTGTGCGTGACTCTGGTGAGTGCGGGCGGCTGTGCGTGGCTCTGGTGAGTGCGGGCGGCTGTGCATGGCTCTGGTGAGTGCGGGCGGCTGTGCTTGGCTCTGGTGAGTGCGGGCAGCTGTTCATGGCTCTGGTGAGTGCAGGCGGCTGTGCGTGGCTCTGGTGAGTGCGGGCAGCTGTGCGTGGCTCTGGTGAGTGCGGGCGGCTGTGCGTGGCTCTGGTGAGTGCGGGGGCTGTGCGTGGCTCTGGTGAGTGTGGGCGGTTGTGCGTGGCTCTGGTGAGTGCGGGCGGCTGTGCGTGGCTCTGTTGAGTGCGGGCGGCTGTGCGTGGCTCAGGTGAGTGCAGGCGGCTGTGCGTGGCTCTGGTGAGTGCGGGCGGCTGTGCGTGGCTCTGGTGAGTGTGGGCGGCTGTGAGTGGCTCTGGTGAGTGCGGGCGGCTGTGAGTGGCTCTGGCGAGTGCGGGCGGCTGTGCATGACTCTGGTGAGTGCGGGCGGCTGTGCGTGGCTCTGGTGAGTGCGGGCGGCTGTGCGTGGCTCTGGTGAGTGCGGGCGGCTGTGCTTGGCTCTGGTGAGTGCGGGCAGCTGTGCATGGCTCTGGTGAGTGCGGGCGGCTGTGCGTGGCTCTGGTGAGTGCGGGTAGCTGTGCGTGGCTCTGGTGAGAGCGGGCGGCTGTGCGTGGCTCTGGTGAGTGCGGGGGCTGTGCGTGGCTCTGGTGAGTGTGGGCGGTTGTGCATGGCTCTGGTGAGTGCGGGCGGCTGTGCGTGGCTCTGTTGAGTGCGGGCGGCTGTGCGTGGCTCTGGTGAGTGCAGGCGGCTGTGCGTGGCTCTGGTGAGTGCGGGCGGCTGTGCGTGGCTCTGGTGAGTGTGGGCGGCTGTGAGTGGCTCTGGTGAGTGCGGGCGGCTGTGAGTGGCTCTGGCGAGTGCGGGCGGCTGTGCGTGGCTCTGGTGAGTGCGGGCGGCTGTGCTGAGTGCGGGCAGCTGTGCGTGGCTGTGCTGAGTGCGGGCGGCTGTGCGTGACTCTGGTGAGTGCGGGCGGCTGTGCGTGGCTCTGGTGAGTGCGGGCGGCTGTGCGTGGCTCTGGTGAGTGCGGGTGGCTGTGCGTGGCGGTGGTGAGTGCAGGCGGCTGTGCGTGGCTCTGGTGAGTGCGGGCGGCTGTGCGTGGCTCTGGTGAGTGCGGGTGGCTGTGCGTGGCACTGGTGAGTGCGGGCGGCTGTGCGTGGCTCTGGTGAGTGCGGGCGGCTGTGCGTGGCTCTGGTGAGTGCGGGCAGCTGTGCGTGGCTCTGTTGAGTGCGGGCGGCTGTGCGTGGCTCTGTTGAGTGCGGGCGGCTGTGCGTGGCTCTGGTGAGTGCAGGCGGCTGTGCGTGGCTCTGGTGAGTGCGGGCGGCTGTGCGTGGCTCTGGTGAGTGTGGGCGGCTGTGCGTGGCTCTGGTGAGTGCGGGCGGCTGTGAGTGGCTCTGGCGAGTGCGGGCGGCTGTGCGTGGCTCTGGTGAGTGCGGGCGGCTGTGCGTGGCTCTGGCGAGTGCGGGCAGCTGTGCGTGGCTCTGGTGAGTGCGGGCGGCTGTGCTGAGTGCAGCAGCTGTGCGTGGCTGTGCTGAGTGCGGGCGGCTGTGCGTGGCTCTGGTTAGTACGGGCGGCTGTGCGTGGCTCTGGTGAGTGCGGGCGGCTGTGCGTGGCTCTGGTGAGTGCGGGCGGCTGTGCGTGGCTCTGGTGAGTGCGGGTGGCTGTGCGTGGCACTGGTGAGTGCGGGCGGCTGTGCGTGGCTCTGGTGAGTGCGGGCGGCTGTGCGTGGCTCTGGTGAGTGCGGGCAGCTGTGCGTGGCTCTGTTGAGTGCGGGCGGCTGTGCATGGCTCTGTTGAGTGCGGGCGGCTGTGCGTGGCTCTGGTGAGTGCAGGCGGCTGTGCGTGGCTCTGGTGAGTGCGGGTGGCTGTGCGTGGCTCTGGTGAGTGTGGGCGGCTGTGCGTGGCTCTGGTGAGTGCGGGCGGCTGTGAGTGGCTCTGGCGAGTGCGGGCGGCTGTGCGTGGCTCTGGTGAGTGCGGGCGGCTGTGCTGAGTGCGGGCAGCTGTGCGTGGCTGTGCTGAGTGCGGGCGGCTGTGCGTGACTCTGGTGAGTGCGGGCGGCTGTGCGTGGCTCTGGTGAGTGCGGGCGGCTGTGCGTGGCTCTGGTGAGTGCGGGCGGCTGTGCTTGGCTCTGGTGAGTGCGGGCAGCTGTGCATGGCTCTGGTGAGTGCGGGCGGCTGTGCGTGGCTCTGGTGAGTGCGGGCAGCTGTGCGTGGCTCTGGTGAGTGCGGGCGGCTGTGCGTGGCTCTGGTGAGTGCGGGGGCTGTGCATGGCTCTGGTGAGTGTGGGCGGTTGTGCGTGGCTCTGGTGAGTGTGGGCGGTTGTGCGTGGCTCTGGTGAGTGCGGGCGGCTGTGCGTGGCTCTGTTGAGTGCGGGCGGCTGTGCGTGGCTCTGGTGAGTGCAGGCGGCTGTGCGTGGCTCTGGTGAGTGCGGGGGCTGTGCGTGGCTCTGGTGAGTGCGGGCGGCTGTGCGTGGCTCTGGTGAGTGCGGGGGCTGTGCGTGGCTCTGGTGAGTGTGGGCGGTTGTGCGTGGCTCTGGTGAGTGTGGGCGGTTGTGCGTGGCTCTGGTGAGTGCGGGCGGCTGTGCGTGGCTCTGGTGAGTGCGGGCGGCTGTGCGTGGCTCTGGTGAGTGCGGGGGCTGTGCGTGGCTCTGGTGAGTGTGGGCGGTTGTGCGTGGCTCTGGTGAGTGTGGGCGGTTGTGCGTGGCTCTGGTGAGTGCGGGCGGCTGTGCGTGGCTCTGTTGAGTGCGGGCGGCTGTGCGTGGCTCTGGTGAGTGCAGGCGGCTGTGCGTGGCTCTGGTGAGTGCGGGCGGCTGTGCGTGGCTCTGGTGAGTGTGGGCGGCTGTGCGTGGCTCTGGTGAGTGCGGGCGGCTGTGAGTGGCTCTGGCGAGTGCGGGCGGCTGTGCGTGGCTCTGGTGAGTGCGGGCGGCTGTGCTGAGTGCGGGCAGCTGTGCGTGTGTGTTCTGAGTGCGGGCGGCTGTGCGTGACTCTGGTGAGTGCGGGCGGCTGTGCGTGGCTCTGGTGAGTGCGGGCGGCTGTGCGTGGCTCTGGTGAGTGCGGGCGGCTGTGCTTGGCTCTGGTGAGTGCGGGCTGCTGTGCATGGCTCTGGTGAGTGCGGGCGGCTGTGCGTGGCTCTGGTGAGTGCGGGCAGCTGTGCGTGGCTCTGGTGAGTGCGGGCGGCTGTGCGTGGCTCTGGTGAGTGCGGGGGCTGTGCGTGGCTCTGGTGAGTGTGGGCGGTTGTGCGTGGCTCTGGTGAGTGTGGGCGGTTGTGCGTGGCTCTGGTGAGTGCGGGCGGCTGTGCGTGGCTCTGTTGAGTGCGGGCGGCTGTGAGTGGCTCTGGTGAGTGCGGGCGGCTGTGCGTGGCTCTGGTGAGTGTGGGCAGCTGTGAGTGGCTCTGGTGAGTGCGGGCGGCTGTGCGTGGCTCCAAGTGCGGGTGGCTGTGCATGGCTCTGGTGAGTGTGGGTGGCTGTGCGTGGCTCTGTTGAGTGCGGGCGGCTGTGAGTGGCTCTGGTGAGTGCGGGCAGCTGTGCGTGGCGGTGGGGAGTGTGGGCGGCTGTGCGTGGCTCTGGTGAGTGCGGGCGGCTGTGAGTGGCTCTGGTGAGTGCGGGCGGCTGTGAGTGGCTCCAAGTGCGGGCGGCTGTGCGTGGCTCTGGTGAGTGTGGGTGGCTGTGCGTGGCTCTTTTGAGTGCGGGCGGCTGTGAGTGGCTCTGGTGAGTGCGGGCAGCTGTGCGTGGCTCCAAGTGCGGGCAGCTGTGCATGGCTCTGGTGAGTGTGGGTGGCTGTGCGTGGCTCTGTTGAGTGCGGGCGGCTGTGAGTGGCTCTGGTGAGTGCAGGCAGCTGTGCGTGGTGGTGGGGAGTGTGGGCGGCTGTGCGTGGCTCTGGTGAGTGCGGGCGGCTGTGAGTGGCTCTGGTGAGTGCGGGCGGCTGTGAGTGGCTCTGGTGAGTGCGGGCGGCTCTGCGTGGCTGTGCCGGGGGCCTGAGCAGGCGGGGACACCGGCGCGCTGTGGGGGTCAGGTGCCGGAGTCGCTGCTAGCTCAGGCCCCCGGCACTTGCTATATTTACCTGTCCCCCCGTTCCACTGCTTCTCGCGGCTCCATCTTCCAGGTCCTGTCCTCTGGCTGTGACTTTTCAGTCAGAGGGCGGCGCGCATTAAGCGCTTCATCGTGCCCTCTGAACTGAACGTCTCATGCAGAGGATGTGGAGGACGGAGGCTCTCGCAGCGGTGGAACGGAGGACAGGTAAATATACTCACCCTCCTGGCTTCGTGGCTCGTCCCTGCTTCTCCGTTGGAGATCGCGGTGTGCGTTCATTGCTTATGCATACCGCGATCTCCTGGGAGCGTCACTCTGTGGGGTCCAGACTGCGCCGGCGCTTGCGCTTGCACAGTCTATAAAGGCTTCGGACAGAGTGACGCTCCCAGCGTTATATTATAGATATTACAACTAGAGTTGAGCGACTTTCATTTTTTTAAGATCGAGTCGGGTTTTGTGAAACCCGATTTTGTCCAGAGTCGAGTCGAGTGCAGTCGGCCGATTATCGCTAAAAGTCGGGGATCGACCGAAACACGAAACCCAATGCAAGTCAATGGGGAAGCATAGTCGGCAGTGAGTGGAGGCCAGGAAAACACCTACAGTGCCCATTTTAATGCCAAAAACATCCATTCTTGTTTCTGAAGCTTGTCAATCTTAACTAACTTTATAATAATAGTTGGGCATAGGGAATTGGGGGTCATTTGGCAAAAGTTGTGGGGGGAGTAGGGCTGGCTCAAGTTTTTCGTGGGCCCAGGAAATGCGGACTACGTCACGGCGGTGTTGCAGGGAAAGGTAAGTATTTCAACGTTGCAAGTGCTGTGATCCTGAGCAAGCAGGGGGGGCCACTCGTTCGCACAGGGCCCCTCAAAGTACGGCGGTGTGTTTGCATGGCGTAGGCGCCTCCCTCCAGCAGCGACACTTTTGCGTACTCTGAGGGGCCCTGTGCCAGTGACGTTGCCAACGAGTATGCCCCCCCACCTGATGAAGGAACCTGCACTTTCATCTGCACCTTCCTCTCTGTCCCTGTGTAAGGTGGTATAACATGCGGGAAGGGGAACCTTACTTTCAGCAGGGTCAGATTCTGGCTGTGTAGAGTATAAGGGGAATGTAGTGGTCTAGGTTAATGTACCAGCAGACTCATCTAGCAGTGGCTGGGCAATGGGCAGGATGAGGAGGAAACAGATATAGGGCCAAAGAATAAAGTAGGCTAAATGCAGTTCAAAATTGGTAACAGGACTAAACAGGCGGCATTGCTTTGTTCAGTGGAGTAGCAAACCCAAGAGCAGCAGACACTGTTTCAAGGGCCTAACCACACTAGTAGGCCAAATGCAGTTTAATATCTGATAGTATAGGGCGAAAGCCAGAATGTGGAAGCTCAGCTTTGTTCAGTTGAGGACAACACCAGGCAGGGGCAGACAGACACCTTTAGTAGGCCGGAACAGCCAATTGCATTTTTAAAAATGGTAATTTGGAACAGAAAGTTGAAGCACAGCTTTATTCAGTTGCAGCTTCTTGGCAACAATATAAAGAAGACGAGACAGGACAATACTCGTTGGATGCCATATCTGTGTTTTCACTGGAAAAAAAACTGTCAGTTAACTACTTGTAGGAGAAAGTTTTTGTAGCTGGAGGCCACTTTTTGTATTGTACCAGTTTTTTGTTGTATGTTTGGAACTGAAGGTTGAAGCTCAGCTTTATTCAGTTGAGGACAACACCAGGCAGGGGCAGACCCCTTTAGTAGGCCGGAACAGCCAATTGCATTTTTAAAAATGGTAATTTGGAACTGAAGGTTGAAGCTCAGCTTTATTCAGTTGAGGACAACACCAGGCAGGGGCAGACAGACACCTTTAGTAGGCCGGAACAGCCAATTGCATTTTTAAAAATGGTAATTTGGAACTGAAGGTTGAAGCTCAGCTTTATTCAGTTGAGGACAACACCAGGCAGGGGCAGACAGACACCTTTAGTAGGCCGGAACAGCCAATTGCATTTTTAAAAATGGTAATTTGGAACTGAAGGTTGAAGCTCAGCTTTATTCAGTTGAGGACAACACCAGGCAGGGGCAGACAGACACCTTTAGTAGGCCGGAACAGCCAATTGCATTTTTAAAAATGGTAATTTGGAACAGAAGGTTGAAGCACAGCTTTATTCAGTTGCAGCTTCTTGGCAATAATATAAAGAAGACGAGACAGGACAACACTCGTTGGATGCCATATCTGTGTTTTCACTGGAAAAAAAACTGTCAGTTAACTACTTGTAGGAGAAAGTTTTTGTAGCTGGAGCCAACTTTTTGTATTGTACCAGTTTTTTGTTGTATGTTTGGAACTGAAGGTTGAAGCACAGCTTTATTCAGTTGAGGGCAACACCAGGCAGGGGCAGACAGACACCTTTAGTAGGCCGGAACAGCCAATTGCATTTTTAAAAATGGTAATTTGGAACTGAAGGTTGAAGCTCAGCTTTATTCAGTTGAGGACAACACCAGGCAGGGGCAGACAGACACCTTTAGTAGGCCGGAACAGCCAATTGCATTTTTAAAAATGGTAATTTGGAACAGAAGGTTGAAGCACAGCTTTATTCAGTTGCAGCTTCTTGGCAATAATATAAAGAAGACGAGACAGGACAACACTCGTTGGATGCCATATCTGTGTTTTCACTGGAAAAAAAACTGTCAGTTAACTACTTGTAGGAGAAAGTTTTTGTAGCTGGAGGCCACTTTTTGTACTGTACCAGTTTTTTGTTGTATGTTTGGAACTGAAGGTTGAAGCACAGCTTTATTCAGTTGAGGACAACACCAGGCAGGGGCAGACAGACACCTTTAGTAGGCCAGAACAGCCAATTGCATTTTTAAAAATGGTAATTTGGAACTGAAGGTTGAAGCTCAGCTTTATTCAGTTGAGGACAACACCAGGCAGGGGCAGGCAGACACCTTTAGTAGGCCGGAACAGCCAATTGCATTTTTAAAAATGGTAATTTGGAACAGAAGGTTGAAGCACAGCTTTATTCAGTTGCAGCTTCTTGGCAATAATATAAAGAAGACGAGACAGGACAACACTCGTTGGATGCCATATCTGTGTTTTCACTGGAAAAAAAACTGTCAGTTAACTACTTGTAGGAGAAAGTTTTTGTAGCTGGAGGCCACTTTTTGTATTGTACCAGTTTTTTGTTGTATGTTTGGAACTGAAGGTTGAAGCTCAGCTTTATTCAGTTGAGGACAACACCAGGCAGGGGCAGACAGACATCTTTAGTAGGCCGGAACAGCCAATTGCATTTTTAAAAATGGTAATTTGGAACAGAAGGTTGAAGCACAGCTTTATTCAGTTGCAGCTTCTTGGCAATAATATAAAGAAGACGAGACAGGACAACACTCGTTGGATGCCATATCTGTGTTTTCACTGGAAAAAAAACTGTCAGTTAACTACTTGTAGGAGAAAGTTTTTGTAGCTGGAGGCCACTTTTTGTATTGTACCAGTTTTTTGTTGTATGTTTGGTACTGAAGGTTGAAGCTCTGCTTTATTCAGTTGAGGACAACACCAGGCAGGGGCAGACACCTTTAGAAGGACGGAAAAGCCAATTTTTTTAAAAACAGCAGTTAATCAGAGCCAGAAGGTAGAAGCTCAGCTTTATTCAGTTGAGGCCAACTTGAATTAGGGACTGCAGACAGACTTTGCAGGCTGTCCCCTGTGTGGACCATGCATCCAATACATTAACCCATTGAGCCACAAAGGACACGTAACCTTCCGTGGCCAGGCCTACAGGTCCATGTGTCTGTTGTCAGGTATACCTTTGGACTGACAAATTGACAGAATGCAAGGACAATGCGGTCTTTAACATGCAGGTGGAGGGGTGGGATGGCTTTTCTCGCAAAGGAATTGTCAACTGGGTAGCTCATAGCGTGGTATATCGTAGTTCATCCTGGCTTTATTAATATTAAATTAAATTAAAAAATAGGCTCTATGCACTTTATAATTGGTTCCAGGGGTACACGGGCAGCAGTGGTCTGGTCAGTGGAGGCCTAGTGGAAGGAGGGAGCGCAGAAAGGCTTCGAAGGCCTAACATAATTAAATTGGGCTGGCTGTAGGCACTTTATTATTAGTTACAGGGGTACACGGGCAGCAGTGGTCTGGTCAGTGGAGGCCTAGTGGAAGGAGGGACCGCAGACAGGCTTCGAAGGCCTAATATAATTAAATTGGGCTGGCTGTAGGCACTTTATTATTAGTTACAGGGGTACACGGGCAGCAGTGGTCTGGTCAGTGGAGGCCTAGTGGAAGGAGGGACCGCAGACAGGCTTCGAAGGCCTAATATAATTAAATTGGGCAGGCTGTAGGCACTTTATTATTAGTTACAGGGGTACACGGGCAGCAGTGGTCTGGTCAGTGGAGGCCTAGTGGAAGGAGGGACCGCAGACAGGCTTCAAAGGCCTAACATAATTAAATTGGGCTGGCTGTAGGCACTTTATTATTAGTTACAGGGGTACACGGGCAGCAGTGGTCTGGTCAGTGGAGGCCTAGTGGAAGGAGGGACCGCAGACAGGCTTCGAAGGCCTAATATAATTAAATTGGGCTGGCTGTAGGCACTTTATTATTAGTTACAGGGGTACACGGGCAGCAGTGGTCTGGTCAGTGGAGGCCTAGTGGAAGGAGGGACCGCAGACAGGCTTCGAAGGCCTAACATAATTAAATTGGGCTTGCTGTAGGCACTTTATTATTAGTTACAGGGGTACACGGGCAGCAGTGGTCTGGTCAGTGGAGGCCTAGTGGAAGGAGGGACCGCAGACAGGCTTCGAAGGCCTAATATAATTAAATTGGGCTGGCTGTAGGCACTTTATTATTAGTTACAGGGGTACACGGGCAGCAGTGGTCTGGTCAGTGGAGGCCTAGTGGAAGGAGGGACCGCAGACAGGCTTCGAAGGCCTAATATAATTAAATTGGGCTGGCTGTAGGCACTTTATTATTAGTTACAGGGGTACATGGGCAGCAGTGGTCTGGTCAGTGGAGGCCTAGTGGAAGGAGGGACCGCAGACAGGCTTCGAAGGCCTAACATAATTAAATTGGGCTGGCTGTAGGCACTTTATTATTAGTTACAGGGGTACACGGGCAGCAGTGGTCTGGTCAGTGGAGGCCTAGTGGAAGGAGGAACCGCAGACAGGCTTCGAAGGCCTAATATAATTAAATTGGGCTGGCTGTAGGCACTTTATTATTAGTTACAGGGGTACACGGGCAGCAGTGGTCTGGTCAGTGGAGGCCTAGTGGAAGGAGGGACCGCAGACAGGCTTCAAAGGCCTAACATAATTAAATTGGGCTGGCTGTAGGCACTTTATTATTAGTTACAGGGGTACACGGGCAGCAGTGGTCTGGTCAACGGAGGCCGATTGTAATGAGTGTCTGCCAGTTAGTAGTCCAAAACAACAACTAAATGTGAATGTCTCGCATTAAAACAAAACAAAAACACTAAAGGGTGCAATCATTAGGTTCAGGGGTGGGATCCTCTGCGTTGTTTCAGACCTACTAATTTTGCGCAAAGTATTTACTGTGGTAAATAGAGGACACTGCCCCTGACCATGTTAAGTACCATCATACATGTCAACACAATGGTATTGTCAGTGGCAGGTATGGAAGGATGTCAGCGCATAGACTTAACATTGGTGGAAGTGTGAGAGATAACTGTGGAAGTGGTAGAGCAATGTTTGACCTGGGGGTGGGTGAACTCTCTTGTGGCCGGCGTTACAGGCCCAAGGCCCCTCATGTTACAACAGTGTGTCTGACGTTGGGTGTGCACCACCACTGCCAGAGACACTTTATTGTACTATGAGGAACCCAGTAGCAATGCCGTCGACCAAAAGCGAGTACACCCACCTCTTCAGACAAACAGCAGTCTCACGGGTGCTTGCGCCAAGTCGCGATACCACGGCCCCGTGTGGGGAGTTTGGCCATTTAGGGAGGTGTAAACATGTCGTATGCTGGACAATCAGCTGCAGCAAATTAGACATTAGAAAAGTAATTCACAGTAGTCCACAGGCAAGAGCTTTTCATAGGAAAGCTAGGTGTCGGCCGGGCAAGGTGGGGCAAAAGATTTCGAAATCCAGTTGTGGTTCATTTTAATGAATGTTAGATCGTCAACATTTTGGGTAGCCAGACGAGTCCTTTTTTCGGTTAATATTGAACCTGCAGCACTGAATACTCTTTCTGATAGGACACTTGCTGCCGGGCAAGCAAGCTCCTGCAATGCATATTCTGCCAATTCTGGCCAGGTGTCTAATTTTGATGCCCAGTAATCAAATGGGAATGACGGTTGAGGGAGAACATCGATAAGGGATGAAAAATAGTTAGTAACCATACTGGACAAATGTTGTCTCCTGTCACTTTCAATTGATGCAGCAGTACCTGTCCTGTCTGCGGTCATAGCAAAATCACTCCACAACCTGGTCAGAAAACCCCTCTGTCCAACGCCACTTCTGATGTGTGCACCCCTAACACTCCTAGTCTGTTGCCCCCTTGAGCTCGTGTGAGAACGATCACGTGCGCTGTGTGCTGGGAATGCCTGAAGCAAATGGTCAACAAGAGTTGATTGTTTGGTTGCTAATATTAGTTCCACGTTCTCATGTGGCATAATATTTTGCAATTTGCCTTTATAGCGTGGATCAAGGAGGTAGGCCAACCAGTAATTGTCATCGTTCATCATTTTCGTAATGCGTGTGTCCCTTTTTAGGATACGTAAGGCATAATCCGCCATGTGGGCCAAAGTTCCAGTTGTCAAATCTCCGGTTGTGATTGGGTGAGGGGCAGTTGCAGGCAAATCTACGTCACTTGTGTCCCTCAAAAAACCAGAACCCGGCCTTGACACGCAACAAATTTCCAGTGCCCCCGGGAAAGGTTCCGCATTAAAAATATACTCATCCCCATCATCCTCCTCGTCCTCCACCTCCTCTTCGCCCGCTACCTCGTCCTGTACACTGCCCTGACCAGACAATGGCTGACTGTCATCAAGGCTTTCCTCTTCCTCTGGTGCAGACGCCTGCTCCTTTATGTGCGTCAAACTTTGCATCAGCAGACGCATTAGGGGGATGCTCATGCTTATTACGGCGTTGTCTGCACTAACCAGCCGTGTGCATTCCTCAAAACACTGAAGGACTTGACACATGTCTTGTATCTTCGACCACTGCACACCTGACAACTCCATGTCTGCCATCCTACTGCCTGCCCGTGTATGTGTATCCTCCCACAAAAACATAACAGCCCGCCTCTGTTGGCACAGTCTCTGAAGCATGTGCAGTGTTGAGTTCCACCTTGTTGCAACGTCTATGATTAGGCGATGCTGGGGAAGGTTCAAAGACCGCTGATAGGTCTGCATACGGCTGGCGTGTACAGGCGAACGTCGGATATGTGAGCAAAGTCCACGCACTTTGAGGAGCAGGTCGGAGAACCCAGGATAAGTTTTCAATAAGCACTGCACCACCAGGTTTAAGGTGTGAGCCAGGCAAGGAATGTGTTTCAGTTGGGAAAGGGAGATGGCAGCCATGAAATTCCTTCCGTTATCACTAACTACCTTGCCTGCCTCAAGATCTACTGTGCCCAGCCACGACTGCGTTTCTTGTTGCAAGAACTCGGACAGAACTTCCGCGGTGTGTCTATTGTCGCCCAAACACTTCATAGCCAATACAGCCTGCTGACGCTTGCCAGTAGCTGGCCCATAATGAGACAACTGGTGTGCAACAGTGTCATCTGCCAATGGAGTGGTTGGCCGACTGCGGTCTGTGGAAGAGCTGTAGCTTCTGCAGGAGGACGAGGAGGAGGAGGGGGTGCGAACGCCTACAGCCAACTGTTTCCTAGACCGTGGGCTAGGCACAACTGTCCCTAAATTGATGTCCCCTGTGGACCCTGCATCCACCACATTCACCCAGTGTGCCGTGATGGACACATAACGTCCCTGGCCATGCCTACTGGTCCATGCATCTGTAGTCAGGTGCACCTTTGTACTCACAGATTGCCTGAGTGCATGGACGATGCGCTGTTTAACATGCTGGTGCAGGGCTGGGATGGCTTTTCTGGAAAAAAAGTGTCGACTGGGTAGCTCGTATCGTGGTTCAGCGTACTCCATCAGGGCTTTGAAAGCTTCACTTTCAACTAACCGGTAGGGCATCATCTCTAACGAGATTAGTCTAGCTATGTGGGCGTTAAAACCCTGTGTACGCGGATGCGAGGATAAGTACTTCCTTTTTCTAACCAGAGTCTCATGTAGTGTGAGCTGAACTGGAGAGATGGAGATCGTGGAACTTGCGGGTGTGCCGGTGGACATGGCAGACTGAGAGACGGTTGGAGACGGTATTGTTTCCGCCGGTGCCCTAGATGCAATATTTCCGCCTACAAAACTGGTGATTCCCTGACCCTGACTGCTTTTGGCTGGCAAAGAAACCTGCACAGATACTGCCGGTGGTGCGGAAAATGGTGGCCTTACAGTGACGGAAGGGATGTTGCGTTGATGACTAGCTTCATTGGCCGAGGGTGCTACAACCTTAAGGGACGTTTGGTAGTTAGTCCAGGCTTGAAAATGCATGGTGGTTAAGTGTCTATGCATGCAACTAGTATTGAGACTTTTCAGATTCTGACCTCTGCTTAAGCTAGTAGAACATTTTTGACAGATGACTTTGCGCTGATCAATTGGATGTTGTTTAAAAAAATGCCAGACTGCACTCTTCCTAGCATCGGATCCCTTTTCAGGGATTGCAGACTGAGCTTTAACCGGATGGCAACGCTGTGCTCCAACAGGTTTTGGCTTTGACACACGTTTTGGGCCAGATAGGGGCCCGGCAGATGGAACCTGTTGCGATGTTGATGCCTGCTGCGGCCCCTCCTCCACCTCCGCTTCTGAACTACTGCTGCCTGCACCCTGTTCCCCCAATGGCTGCCAATCGGGGTCAAAAACCGGGTCATCTATTACCTCCTCTTCGAGCTCGTGTGCAACTTCGTCTGTGTCACTGTGTCGGTCTGTGGTATAGCGTTCTTGGCGGGGCAACATAGTCTCATCAGGGTCTGATTGTGGATCTGTACCCTGAGAGGGCAATGTGGTGGTCTGAGTCAAAGGAGCAGCATAGTACTCTGGCTGTGGCTGTGCATCAGTGCACTCCATGTCAGAATCTACTTGTAATGGGCATGGCCTGTTAAGTGTTTCACTTTCTAAGCCAGGGACGGTATGTGTAAAGAGCTCCATGGAGTGACCCGTTGTGTCGCCTGCTGCATCCTTCTCTCTTGTTGTAGTTTTTGCTGAGGAGGACAAGGAAGCGACTTGTCCCTGACCGTGAACATCCACAAGCGACGCGCTGCTTTTACATTTACCAGTTTCAGAAGAGGAGGCAAAAGAGCTAGAGGCTGAGTCTGCAATGTAAGCCAAAACTTGCTGTTGCTGCTCCGGCTTTAAAAGCGTTTTTCCTACTCCCAGAAAAGAGAGCGTTCGAGGCCTTGTGTAGCCAGACGACGAAACTGGCTCCACAGCTCCAGACTTAGGTGGAATATTTTTATCCCCACGACCACCTGATGCTCCACTACCACTACCATCATTACCAGCTGACAATGAACGCCCACGGCCACGACCTCTTGCACCAGACTTCCTCATTGTTTTAAAAAATTAACCAAAGTAACTTTATTTGTTGCTGTCAAACAACTTACACGGTGAGCTATAACTTCAGTATGATTTCTATATCCCTTAACAGGTTGGTGAGACCACAAGGAAAATCAGGCACAATGTTACACACTCTGTTTTCTGTGGCACAAAATCACAGAGATGACACACACGCAGGACTGTCACTCAAGCACTAATGTCAATATTATTCTCCCACCTAATTTTTTTTTTTTTTTTTTTTCTCAGGGAGACTTTAGAAACCAAATAAGATAAAATGTTTTTTTCAGGGACAATTTAGAAACCAAATACTAATTAAAAAAAAAAAAAAAAAATAGCCTTTCTATGGCCCACAATTAGAGAGAGAGAGGTGGCACACCCAGGAGTCAAGACTGGCACACAAGCTGAAAGGGCAATATTACTCTCCCACTGTTTTTTTATGTATTTTTTTTTTTCAGGGAGACTTTAGAAACCCAATAATATAAAAAAAAACAAAAAAATAAATAGGCTTTGTATGGCCCACTGAATGAGAGATGGCACACACAGGAGTGGCACACAAGCCCTGACTGAGGCCAATATTTTTCTCCCACTGATTGATGTAGTGTTTTTGTGTTGAGGTAGATTTTAGAACACAAATCTAGGAAAAAAATAAATAGGCTTTCTATGGCCCACAATTAGAGAGAGAGAGGTGGCACACCCAGGAGTCAAGACTGGCACACAAGCTGAAAGGGCAATATTACTCTCCCACTGTTTTTTTATGTTGTTTTTTTTTTTCACGGAGACTTTAGAAACCCAATAATATTAAAAAAAACAAAAAAATAAATAGGCTTTGTATGGCCCACTGAATGAGAGATGGCACACACAGGAGTGGCACACAAGCCCTGACTGAGGCCAATATTTTTCTCCCACTGATTGATGTAGTGTTTTTGTGTTGAGGTAGATTTTAGAACACAAATCAAGGAAAAAAATAAATAGGCTTTCTATGGCCCACTCAGTGAGAGATGGCACACACAGGGATGGCACTGTAGCAGAAATGCCAATCTTAATCTTCCACAAAAAAAAACAAAAAAAAAAAACAGGGACTGTCCTACAATTACTATCTCCCTGCAGTAATGTAAGCCAGGTATGGCAGGCAGCAATAGGAGTGGACTGATGCACAAATTAAATAAAAAGTGTGGACAAACAAAAAAGATAGCTGTGCAGAAAGGAAGGAACAAGAGGATATGTGCTTTGAAAAAAGCAGTTGGTTTCCACAGTGGCGTACACACAGCAATACAGCTATCACGGAGCCTTCTAGGGCAGCCCAATGAGCTACAGCGCTGAGGGAAAAAAAAAAAAATAGCTTCCACTGTCCCTGCACACCGAAGGTGGTGTTGGACAGTGGAAATCGCTACAGCACAAGCGGTTTGGTGGTTAGTGGACCCTGCCTAACGCTATCCCTGCTTCTGACGAAGCGGCAGCAACCTCTCCCTAAGCTCAGATCAGCAGCAGTAAGATGGCGGTCGGCGGGAACGCCCCTTTATAGCCCCTGTGACGCCGCAGACAGCAAGCCAATCACTGCAATGCCCTTCTCTAAGATGGTGGGGACCAGGACCTATGTCATCACGCTGCCCACACTCTGCGTTCACCTTCATTGGCTGAGAAATGGCGCTTTTCGCGTCATTGAAACGCGTCTTTGGCGCGAAAGTCGCGTACCGCATGGCCGACAAGCACAGGGGTCGGATCGGGTTTCATGAGACGCCGACTTAGCCAAAAGTCGGTGACTTTTGAAAATGAACGACCCGTTTCGCTCAACCCTAATTACAACAACCTGTGTCTTTATTTCATTAAAATACTTTGCAATATTGTGTGTGTGTTTTTTTAACCATTTCATACAATTGGATTAATAATGGATAGGTGTCATAATTGACACCTCTCCATTATTAATCTGGCTTAATGTCACCTTACAATAGCAAGATGGCATTAACCCTTCATTACCCCATACCCCACCGCTACACGGGAGTGGGAAGAGAGTGGCCAAGTGCCAGAATAGGCGCATCTTCCAGATGTGCCTTTTCTGGGGTGGCTGGGGGCAGATGTTTGTAGCCAGGGGGGGCCAATAACCATGGACCCTCTCTAGGCTATTAATATCTGCCCTCAGTCACTGGCTTTACCACTCTGGCGGAGAAAATTGCGCGGGAGCCCACGCCAATTTTTTCCGCGATTTAACCCTTAAATTTAATAGCTACAGCACCGAAATTTTGCACATACACACTACTAACATTAGTATTGTGGAATATGCAAAAAAAGGGGGATATGACATGGTTTACTGTATGTAAACCATGTCTCATATCATATCGGATTTAGGCAGGAGAAATGAAAAGCCGGCAATTGAATTACCGGCTTTTCACATATATCGCGCTGAAGTAAATATAAATATATATATATATATATATATATATATATATATATATACATATGTCTCAATGACATATATATATATATAAAAAATGAAACCCGACTTTGGAGCGAAGATCGCCGACGGCCGACCCGATCCCACAGTGAGATCGGGTCGGGTTTCACGAAACCCGACTTTCCCGAAACCCGACTTTCCCAAAAGTCGGCGACTTTTGAAATTGGCCGATCTGTTTCGCTCAACCCTACTCACATGTATTCAAGCTGTCTAGTAGCCACATATCATGCAGCTGCATTGACACAAACTAAATCTCCGAGCTCACCGAAATACTCGAAGACCACCCGAGCATGCTCGGAGAAACTCAAAAAACGAGCATATGGGTGGAATTGCGATCCACTCACAGCTGTTAAGTAGTTAAATCCTACTGTCAATCTCTGAAAGACGCATTTAACACATGCAAACTGGATGCATGACTTAGCTTCACCTATTTCCATGCCTGTCACATGATCGCAGGGCACCAATGGGTTGACATGACAACCCATAGTCTGCACAAGACCCCTGTGGTTATTATTGCCAAACTTCTAAGAGCGCTGCCAGTGATTGGCGCTTATAGCAGATGAGCATTTCTGTTACACATAGCAGGGCTGCAGCTCTGCTGTGTAATACAAGTGATAAGCTTCTACTCTCCCCTGGATCCCTGGATACTATTGAGCCAAGTAAAAAAAATTTTTAAAAAAATATTAAAAAATATAAATGTTCAAATCCCTTCCCTTTTGTCACATTCAAAATAAAACAATTAAAAAGAAACATTACACATATTTGGTATCACCACATTCATAAATGCTCAATCTATAGAGATCTAAAATTAATTAATCTGATTGGTGTGGAAACACAGCATTGTATCTTAATTAATCAGAAGTAGTGTTGAGCATTCCGATACCGCAAGATCCGATACTTTTGTGGTATCGGAAATCGGAATCGGAAGTTCCCAGTGTATGGTTCCCAGGGTCTGAAGGAGAGGAAACTCTCCTTCAGGCCCTGGGATCCATATCCATGTAAAAAATAAAGAATTAAAATAAAAAATAGGGATATACTCACCCTCTGACGCGCCCTGGTAGTAACAGGCAGCCTGCTTTGCTTAAAATGAGCGCGTTCAGCACCTTCCATGATGTCACGGCTTCTGATTGGTCGCGACCAATCACAAGCCGCGACATCATTCTCAGGCCCTAAACTCCTCATTCTAGGAATTTAGGACCGGAGAATGACGTCGCGGCTTGTGATTGGTCGCGTGGCGGTCACATGAGCGGCACGCGACCAATCAGAAGCCGTGACGTCATGGAAGGTGCTGAACACGCTCATTTTAAGCAAAGCAGGCTGCCGGTTAACAGATGGGTGAGTATATCAATATTTTTTATTTTAATTCTTTATTTTACACATTAATATGGATCCCAGGGCCTGAAGGAGAGTTTCCTCTTCTTCAGACCCTGGGAACCATCAGGATACCTTCCGATACTTGGTGTCCCATTGACTTGTATTGGTATCGGGTATCGGTATCGGCGGTATCCGATACTTTTCGGGTATCGGCCGATACTATCCAATACCGATACCTTCAAGTATCGGACGGTATCACTCAACACTAATCAGAAGCCTATTTTTAGCAAGCCAGGAAGAATAGATTGTTATCTATATGTTGACTTTTGAATTCGTGTTGATTTCTGGTTGGTAAAGAAAACAGACTTTTGCTTGTGTAACCTGTAATATTGACTTGTTAGCTGATATTTGATATAACATATTCTGCTTTAATCCTTGAGGACTAGTGATGTTTGCTGATATGCTAATTATGCATTGTGTAGGCCATCTTCCTATTCTTGTCAATAACTCCTGTCTGTGCGTGTGTCACAGGTGGGGTAGTCGACCCTGGAAGCTCTGAGGTAACAGCTGCTATTTTCCCGGCAAGTCAGCAGAATGGTGAGACTGTAATATGCAACATCTTGGGGTAATTTGCTGGGACTGTTCTACGTACTATCTGCCTGTTTTGTGGTACAGTAAAGCATTGGCTCACATTAAAGAGAGAATGGGCATTCAGTGGGACAATCCCTGGTCTATGCGATGTTATTGTTATTTGAAGAGGGCAATAAACATTGAGCTTCCAAGGCTATTAATATCTGCTCACAGCTGTCTGCATAGCCTTTACTGGTTATTAAAATGGGGGGACCCCCAAAAATGATCTAGTGCACCTCTATGTTCAATAACTACCAAATTCTAAACAGACAGCTGTGGGCTAATATTATTAGTCTGGGAAGGGGCCATGGACATTGTCCCCCTTCCAGACTAAAAACATCAGTCCTCATATGCCCCAGAAATGGTGCATCTATTAGATGCATCATTTCTTGGGCTTAACCTCTACTTCCCACTTGCCCTGGTGTGTTGCATGTGTGGTAATAGTTTTGGGGTTGATGTCAGCTGTTTTATATTATACTCACCTGTCCGCCAATAATCCATAATGCTGATGTCCCTCGACAATCCCCAAGTCTGCTACATCTGGCTTCATTGCTGAGCTGTGACAAATGTTACCACTCAGCTTAGCAATCATCTCACAGTGTGTTGAGAGTGAGAATGTGGCTACGTGTGACCGGCGGTAACCTTAATGATGTTACTGCCAGTAATACGCAGGCCACGTTCTTACGATTATCAGTGGACAGATGATTATGGAGCGCCCCCCATGCGTAAGGGCAATGGGGTACTCGGTACCGGGTCTATCTCTCTTGGTGTTGGGGATGTAACGGTGGCCCGACCCGGTCCGTGGCCCATCTGAGGGGCGTCCACTTAAAGGAGTAGTTGTTTGTACGGCGTTCGTGACGCAACCTGTGGTATTCAGTCAGAGTGACTGACGCTGCTAGGAGTCCGCTGGGGTGTTGGAATGGCAGCTAGATGGTGTACCTTCCCACAAGTGAAGTATGTCCCCAGGGCTTCCCAGAGGTGTAGGTGATGATGGTGGACGTCGTAAGGCGCAATGAATAACGAGGACACAAAGGTTGCAGTCTCTTTACCTTTTACTGAAGACTTCAGAGTCCACAATCCAGAGTACCGTTCACAGGGCAGGCTTAATCCAGCCGGTCCGAAGGCACATCCAGAGTTCCCTTATCCAGGTGGAAATCAGTAGCCTTCCTACTAGCGCCTGTGTGTTGTAGTACCTCCCTGCTGAGCACCACGGGATAGTCCTAACAACTTTCGTGGATGTTTCCGACGTTCTCTCTCTGTCCCCCAGATGATATGGATAAGACAACCCGTATGACAGGGTTGGCCTGGAGCTATTTTATAGGGACCCTAGAGACACCCCTCTCCCACAATTTGCCTCCGTGTCTTCATAGGTATTAAGGTCAGGCTGCCAACTTGGGATCAACTGTCCTGCCGGTCTCTGAAGTAACGCATAGAGCCTATTACTCCCTCGGTGTTCCGGCCACTGGCTACGCACCTCAGAAGGAAGCTGCCGATCTTGGGGCAGAACTCCTCCCGGAATTATCTTCCTGTGCTGTGACTTCGTTTCTCACTCTCCACAATATACTTTGCTTCGTGTCCTTTCTTAGGATGCTGCCGCAATGAAGTGCAGGCGCAACTCCGTAACGTTCCATCTCGTGCTTGGCCTCTGTCAGGATCCCACCCCTGACAGGGACCCTCTGTTTGCAGCTCAGATGTTCCTCCTTCTCCCCCTGTCTGCCTGACAGGTCCTCTCTGGGTCAAACCCAGGCAGCTTCTGTCTGACTTCCTATCCAACCCACCAGTTTTACCCGTGTGTGAGGAGTGGCCTAGTAAATAGAACCTTTGCTCCCCCTGGCGGACTGGAGTGTGAAGTGTAGTGTGTGACTGTGATACCAGGTCAGGTGAAGTCCTTTAGTACCATCAGACGTAACATCACTCCCCCTGGTGGAAGAGCGACATTACTGCAATGACCAGGACTCTGGGGCACTGCACTCCCCCCCGTTAAATCCAGTACTCCCAGACTGGGAAAAGAAGAACAACAATACATGTTGGCAAAAGACATACAAAATTTTTGGAATGCTGTAAACAAGTAAATATAACAATGCTTCCCTTTATGGGAAGTGAGAACAATTAAACGTTGCAAACAAAACATATTTACATTGCATAAAAGCAAATTAGAAACAGTTATTATCTATTTATGAAACCAATTACCCATACAGGTATTTTATCTATTAAATACTACGTGCTATAACAATAATTTTACATTTTTCTTTCTCTAAGTGTAAAGTCTATCAACCATCTATCTATGGCTCGCTAGAGGACTCACTAACCCCTACGGGCTCACTTTATTGAAATTCAGCTTTCATCTTTCTCTTGTCCTCAATTTTATTTAAAGTACATCATTAAACATTTTCAAACATTTCTTATCACTAGCTTTCTGACTACATACTATTACTATGTAAAACATTATTACTATCTATCTATTTAAGGCAACATTATCATACTTTGGCTAAGTGCAACAAGTAAACATTCCCTTTAAGAGGGAATCTCAAGTCTCTTCTGAGGTAGTGCAAACAATCAACAAGTCAGTTATTAACTTTCAAGTAAGAACTTTCGTGCTGTAATCAGGAACAGTCTCTTCAAAAAGCTCTTCTTTGTAAAACCAGTAGGGAGCACCTTTAAGAAGGTGCAAACTATTTACAGCGACAGTTTGCGAACCATTCAGCGTCCATGATTCGGCAGTCTTTTAAGAAAATGATAAACGTAGAAAACTTGTGCAAAACTTGAAACAACAGGGATCCCGGGTAAACTAAGGGATCCCTTTAAGAAGAATAACCCTAGGCGGGTTTTTTGAGCAGCAGGAAACATGGAAACAAACAGTTAACTATTTACAGTTTTCGGTTCTCCGAGGTTTATTCTCATAATAAGTTGCAAGACATCAGTCGGTAATGAACACTTCTTGACCGGGGAAGCTTTGGTTCCGTGTTCCCATCTGATGCGCTGTCAATGTCGTTGGTCCATCTCTCAGGTGCGGTCAAGTCACCAGGGGTCTGTATTCGAATGTCAGTTTTGGTAGCAAGTTCAGTAGCGGCAATAATGCACACAGTGGTGGTAGTGTTAGGATTTGTCAGTTCAGAGATAGTTGTAGTCAGGGCAGTAGGTGGCGCTACAGTAGGTTCGCACCACTTAACGTTCCGAGCGCACCAACCTTGTGCACTCCGATGGCGAGTGTAGGTCACCTGGTCCCCTCTGCGTAAGATTCGGTTCCGATAGCCGTCGCGGAATTGGACCTCCACGTCATAGCTGGCAACAAAGATTTCGGTCGGTAGTCCCGACTCCTGTATGAAGCCCCAACCCCTTTTCGGGTGAAAGGCTAATACGGTTCCTTGTTTCACCAAGTTCTTATTACTGCGTTCGGTCTTTGGCTTGTGTACTTTAGGTGGGTCACTTTGATCTGTCTCTTTTCTGTTTTTCCAGTGTGAAATTAAGAATTGTTTGTATTGCTCCCAGGTGAGCACAGCAATATAGGTTCCTTCTTGTTTGGACCCGTCCGGTCTAGTCTTTGGAGCGTCCCATTTGAAGATCACTCACTCGGAGCTCACGTCCAACGGTTCACCCATAGCTGTCGGTAACGGGGGCAGTATCCCTTCCACCTTGCCCAGAGCCGTCACGACTAGTGTTGAGCATTCCGATACCGCAAGTATCGGGTATCGGCCGATACTTGCGGGTATCGGAATTCCGATACCGAGATCCGATACTTTTGTGGTATCGGGTACCGGTATCGAATCAACATTAATGTAAAAATGTGTAAAAGAGAGAATTAAAATAAAAAAATATTGCTATACTCACCTCTCCGACGCAGCCTGGACCTCAGCGAGGGAACCGGCAGCGTTGTTTGCTTAAAATTCGCGCTTTTCCTTCCTTACGTGAAGTCCCGGCTTGTGATTGGTCTCGTGCCGCCCATGTGGCCGCGACGCGACCAATCACAGCAAGCCGTGACGTAATTTTAGGTCCTTCAGGATTTTAAAATTACGTTCTGGCTTGTGATTGGTCGCGTCGCGGTCACATGGGCAACGCGACCAATCACAAGCCGGGACGTCTTCGGAGTGGGGAGCGGTCACCTGAGCTGGATCGGTTGGGTGGGCAGGAACGTTTCCCATATCTGCGTCTGATGTGGTTCCACCGGTGTCGATCCGCTCTGCTGATAAGGATGTTGGAGTCGGCGGCGGCTCGGGCCACGGTTCTTCCAATGCGACCATCTTGCGCAGCTCCAACTTCCATGTCTTCACTGCGGTCGGTTCTACGCCCAGGAGCTGATGGCTCGACCCCTCCACTGGCAGATCCTGGGAATCCGGATCCTCCAGTAGTGGCGAGTTCTGGTCCACCTCCGGTCAGCTGAGACAGTCCTGGATCACTCCATCGTCGTTCAGGCACTCGCTGGTCACCCTCACTGCCTCGAGGTCGACGGCCACACATACACGTTGCTCCTCCATTTTCTGGGGGTGGAGCTCCTTCCTCCCTTTGGGGCACGTCGTCTTCTCGCAGCAGTAGTTGGAGGGGGCGGTCGTCGCTTCTGGAGCCACTTTGGTAGTCTCCTCCCATGGCACGCCCTTCTTCTTCTCCTGCGCTCCTCGTGGCGTGGTAATGGCGGCAAATTTGGCGGCAAATGGCAATACACAGTTTTTCAGCAAATCACAGTTCCAATACAGTTCTGGCACAGTTCTTAGGCACACATGACCTGATTTTCAGGCTTAAATAGATCCTGTTTGTGACACCAAAAAGATGGAGCGCCCCCCACGCGTAAGGGCAATGGGGTACTCGGTACCGGGTCTATCTCTTTTAAAGTATGTCCCCAGGGCTTCCCAGAGGTGTAGGTGATGATGGTGGACGTCGTAAGGCGCAATGAATAACGAGGACACAAAGGTTGCAGTCTCTTTACCTTTTACTGAAGACTTCAGAGTCCACAGTCCAGAGTACCGTTCACAGGGCAGGCTCAATCCGGCTGGTCTGAAGGCATATCCAGAGTTCCCTTATCCAGGTGGAGATCAGTAGCCTTCCTACTAGCGCCTGTGTGTTGTAGTACCTCCCTGCTGAGCACCACGGGATAGTCCTAACAACTTTCGTGGATGTTTCCGATGTTCTCTTTCTCTCTGTCCCCCAGATGATATGGATAGGACAACCCATATGATGGGGTAGGCCTGGAGCTATTCTATAGGGACCCTAGAGACGCCCCTCTCCCACAATTTGCCTCCGTGTCTTCATAGGTATTAAGGTCAGGCAGTCAACTTGGAATCAGCTGTCCTGCCGGTCTCTGAAGTAATGCGTAGAGCCTATTACTCCCTTGGTGTTCCGGCCACCGGCTACGCGCCTCAGAAGGAGGCTGCCGATCTTGGGGCAAAACTCCTCCCGGTATTACCTCCTTGTGCTGTGACTTCGTTTCTCACTCTCCACAATATACTTTGCTTCGTGTCCTTTCTTAGGATGCTGCCGCAATGAAGTGCAGGCGCAGCTCCGTAACATTCTATCTTGTGCTTGGCCTCTGTCAGGATCCCACCCCTGACAGAGACCCTCTGTCTGCAGCTCAGATGTTCCTCCTTCTCCCCCTGTCTGCCTGACAGGTCCTCTCTGGGTCAAACCCAGGCAGCTTCTGTCTGACTTCCTTTCCAACACACCAGTTTTACCCATGTGTGAGGAGTGGCCTAGTAAATAGAACCTTTGCTCCCCCTGGTGGACTGGAGTGTGAAGTGTAGTGTGTGACTGTGATACCTGGTCAGGTGAACTCCTTTAGTACCATCAGATGTAACATCACTCCCCCTGGTGAAAGAGCGACATTACTGCAACAACCACGACTCTGGGGTGCTGCAATTATAAATTAGATTTTTTATTTTTACATTAATAAAGGTATAAAAGAGGGTCAGGGAGTGTTTTATTCAAATAAAAGACTTTTCTCCATGTGTGTATTTATTACCGAAACTTTCATGGTTAGTAATGGGGTTCTCTTATAGACGCCTCTCCATTACTAACCCCTGGAATTGATGTCAGTGGACATAAAACAGCTGATATCAATCCCAAATCTGTTACGCCACTTGTCAACCAACCAGGGCAAGTGGGAAGAATTGGCACACCTAATATTATTAATGCCTTTTCTGGGGTGGCTGCGGGCCGCTATATTTAGGCTAGGGAGGGCCAATATCCGTGGCATACCATCCCCCCTAGTTGTCTGCTTTAGCTTGGCTGGTTTTTATAAAAGTGGGGCCCCCATGCCATTTTTGTAATTATTTATTTATCCAGAAGCTGTCAGCTTTACCTTGGTTATCAAGAATAGAAGGGTCCCAATGTCTTTTTTTCTTTTTTACATGTTGTACCGGCCAATCACAGCCATGCCAATACATGATATGGCTGTGATGGGGCCAGAAGTGCCCACACAGGAAAGGCTTGTTGATTGGCTGCACTGCAGCCTTTCAAGAAGCTTTGTTCAGGCTGCTGAACCTGAAAAGTAACACAGACTTCCATGAGAAGTCCATGCTCGGGGTCCATGAATGGATCCTGAACTTTACCATCAGATTCACCTATCTCTAGTCAATACCCATATAGAGTCTTTCTGTAGTTTTCATGAATAAATGAGAACTATGGCAGTAAAATCTTAATATATTTACTTTTGCTTGCTATTTGTCATATTTTCTATCTAATATATAAAGCTGAATGTGTGTGTGTATGTGTTACGTGTGTATGTCCGGGATTGGCATCTGCACCGTCGCAGCTACAGCCACAAAATTTTGCCCAGTCACATGACTGGATGCTGAGAGCGTCATAGGCTATGTTGTGAGGCAAAATTTTAACCCCGCGCGTTCCAATTCACCAAACAATTTTGCCCCTATCTACATAATGGGGAAAAAGTGAAAGGAAAAGTGTTGGAGGCAAATTGACAGCTGCCAGATGTGAACAAGGGGGACTTAAAGAGTGAGAGTGATGGCGCCAAAGAGTATATACTATACAGTTGCTAAGGTGGGGCCCCGCCATGGGATACTCACCACTAGTGTTGAGCGATACCGTCCGATACTTGAAAGTATCGGTATCGGAAAGTATCGGCCGATACCGGCAAAGTATCGGATCTAATCCGATACCGATACCCGATACCAATACAAGTCAATGGGACTCAAGTATCGGACGGTATCCCTGATGGTTCCCAGGGTCTGAAGGAGAGGAAACTCTCCTTCAGGCCCTGGGATCCATATTAATGTGTAAAATAAAGAATTAAAATAAAAAATATTGCTATACTCGCCTCTCCGACGCAGCCTGCACCTTACCGAGGAAACCGGCAGCCTTGTTTGCTTAAAATGCGCGCGTTTACTGCCTTCCGTGACGTCACGGCTTCTGATTGGTCACGTGCCGCCCATGTGACCGCGACGCAACCAATCACAACAAGCCGTGACGTATTCAGGACCTGAAAATTACATCACGGCTTGTTGTGATTGGTCGCGTCGCGGTCACATGGGCGGCACGCAACCAATCAGAAGCCGTGACGTCACGGAAGGCAGTAAACGCGCGCATTTTAAGCAAACAAGGCTGCCGGTTTCCTCGGTAAGGTGTAGGCTGCGTCGGAGAGGTGAGTATAGCAATATTTTTTATTTTAATTCTTTATTTTACACATTATATCGATCCCGATACCGATTCTCGATACAACAAAAGTATCGGATCTCGGTATCGGAATTCCGATACCGCTAAGTACCGGCCGATACCCGATACTTGTGGTATCAGAATGCTCAACACTACTCACCACACACGGGGATATGAACACACATACAAAATGCGCCACACACTTCCACGTGCTTGAACACATATATCACCCTCAGCACACATTTCACCACACATACACCAACCTCGCCACATAAAAGTCGAAACACAAAAGTCGCCACTCAAAACTCACCACGCGCAAAACTCGCCACATGCAAAACTAGGCTCACGCAAAACTCGCCACAAATGCAAAACTCACCTCATGGAAAACTCGCCACACGCAAAACTTGCACACACGGAGAAATTTCCACATGCACAAAAGTTGCAACACATGCAAAAGTTGCCTCACACAAAACTTGCACATACTCAAAACGCACCACACATAAAACTCACCACGTGCAAAACTCGCCATGCGCAAAACTTGCTGCACACAACTTGCTACACTAACCTGTCACATGCAACTTGACACACAAAAAGTTGCTACATGCATGTTTCAATACAACACACACAACTTGACACATGAAACTCGCCCTAAAACACACACAAGTCTGGTATTATTCTTCAAAAATAAAAATCTGATTAATAAGCAGACAAACTACAAGAGCAACAAATGTACCATATAGGAAATACGGAAGCTGTCAGTCACATGACCTGTCTATTATGTGTATGTGTGAAATAATATATACTGCCAGGGGGGAGGGCTTCCTGTTGGCTGGGGATTTATCAGGCTGCCAATTTAGCTTACAAATACTGAGGTAAAAATACTGAGCAAATAACATGTGAACGAGGTCTAATACAGGAGGAGATGACACACAGATATATACTATATTCAGGAGGAGATGACACACAGGTATATACTATTTACAGGGGAGATGACATACAGGTATATACTATATACAGGGGAGATGACACACAGGTATATACTATATACAGGGGAGATGACACACAGGTATATACTATATACAGGAGAGATGACACACAGGTATATACTATATACAGGAGGAGATGACATACAGGTACATACTATATACAGGGGAGATGACACACAGATATATACTATATACAGGAGGAGATGACACAAAGGTATATACTATATACAGGAGGAGATGACACACTGGTATATACTATATACAGGGGAAATGACACACGCATATACTATATACAGGAGGAGATGACACACAGATATATACTATATACAGGAGCAGATGACACACAGGTATATACTATATACAGGAGGAGATGACACACAGGTATATACTATATAAAGGAGCAGATGACACACAGGTATATACTATATACAGGAGGAGATGACTTACAGGTATATACTATATACAAGAGGAGATGACACATGTATATACTATATACAGGAGGAGATGACTTACAGGTATATACTATATAAAAGAGATGACACATAGGTATATAGAGGAGGAGATGACATACAGCAGGTATATACTATATACAGGGGAGATGACATACAGGTATATACTATATACAGGAGATGACATACAGGTATATACTATATATAGGAGGAGATGACATACAGGTATATAGTATATACAGAAGAGATGACATACAGGTATATACTATATACAGGAGGAGATGACACATAGGTATACACAATATACAGGAGGAGATGACATACAGCAGGTATATACTATTTACAGGGGAGATGACATACAGGTATATACTATATACAGGAGATAACATACAGGTGTATATTATATATAAGGGAGATGACAAACATGTATATACTGAGGGGAAAATGAGAGGTGTGAGGTGAAAATGAGGGGTGTGAGGTGAAAATGAAAAGGTGTGAGTGCAAAATGAGAGGAGTGAGGGAAAATAGTGGAGTGATCGGAAAATGACAGATGTGAGGTCGAAATGACAAGTGTTAGGGGGAATGAAAGGAGTGAGGGGGGAATGAGAGGAGTGAGGGGGAAATAAGAGGAGTGAGGGGAAAAATGAGAGGTGTAAGGGAGAAAATGAGAGATGTGAGGGGGAAAATGAGAGGCGTGATGGGAAAATAAGAGAAGTGAGGTGCTAACTAACCACAGATATTTACTATGCCCAGGCAACGCCGGGCTCTTCAGCTAGCACTAAATAAATCATCCAAATCTATAAGAAAATACTGTGTGGTTTGCACAAAAATAGTTATGAATAGTCACATAAAATTTTAGCAACAATTGTCAGTTAGCTTAACAAGTGACAAATATATACATATGTGTCAGATTGACAAGACAGAAAAGATTGACTTGACATGTTGGCATGTTACAAGAAGTAATTAATCTTCTCCAAGTATTTACTATGGGAGCCAGGAGCGTCAAACATGCTGTTCCATGCACAGTGAGAAATGTTCTGTTTTATTCTAACTCAAATGAAAATAAGATACAATGTAAATAATAGAACTATCATAAACCTGCAAGATTAATGATCATGTCATATTCTCCTTAAACATATAATGTGTTTTATATGGTCCATGTGAATGGCTAAAACTTGTAGCTGTATTAATAAATTATCTTATTGTTAGCGCTATCATTTAATTAAGCAGTCATTAGTAAATTGACATATAGTATAGCAAATGGCATCTGCTGGTAAAAAGAATATTACGTATGAAATATTAATCCTGGAAATGGTAGACATTAAATACAAAAGTCAAGTTTCAAGAGAGCAGGTTTTCCCACGGCCCTGAACAGCAGGGTGAAGCACATCAACCTACTCTGCCCAGTCAGCTCTGTACCACTAAGTATGATAGAAACTCAGCAGATTGGTCTGTGTTAAGGTGAGTTCGTGTATAATGTACTATATATATACAGTATACATATTTATATATATGTCATGCAGATGCAGTGCAGTACAGCACAACCTTCACCAGGGGAGCTTTATAGGGAAGCGAGACTGCACACACTGAGCAGCTGAGCAGACGCCAACTAGCGGCAAGAGAGTAGTCAGAAAAAGATGAGTCAGGGCACAAGATAACACGTCAGTACAAAAAGGATTTAAACAGAAAGGATAGTCAGGACGTAGCAAGAGATCAGTAAACCAGGCCGAGCAAAATACGGTACAATAGGGACAAGTCAAAACAGAGTCAATAGCCAAGCCAGGAGGTCAGAATCAGACGGAAGGCTGTGCGGCCCTCCAAAGAAATGTCACCCCACACCATTACTGACCCACTGTCAAACTGGTCATGCTGAAGGATGTTGCAGGCAGCAAATCACTCTCCACGGCGTCTCCAGACTCTGTCACATCTGTCATATGTGCTCAATGTGACCCTGCTTTTATCTGTGAAGAGCACAGGGCACCAGTGGTGAATTTGCCAATCCTGGGGTTCTGTGGCAAATGCCCAGCATCCTGCATGGCGTTGGGCTGTGAGCACAATCCACATCTGTGTATGTTGGGCACTCAGACCATCCTCATGGAGTTGGCTTCTAACCGTTTGTGCAGACACATGCACATTTTTGGCCTGCTGGAGGCAGGGCCGGACTGGCCATAGGGCACTTCTGGCAAATGCCAGAAGGGCCGGTGCCAGTGGTGGGCCGCTCAATCCGCCGCCCCCGCCGTCGCATTCAACTATACCGGCGTATAGACGCCGGTACAGTTGAATGCAATGATGGAGGAGAGCGTCTACAGACGCTCCTCTCCCATCATTCCCCGCTCTGCCTCTGACACTGCGGGTGCACGATGATGTCATATCATCGCGCACCTGCTGTGTCCCGGGCAGACTGCAGCTGCTGAGACAGGAGCAGGAACCAGGAAGCAACGCTGGGCACGAGGAGAGTTTTTTTTTTTTTCTGGACTGTGGGGCCATTCTCGGAGGAGGTGAGGGGAGGAAGAGAAGAGATGTGGGCTGTATATAGTTCTCTGGGCTGTGCTCTGTGCTGTATACCACTGTGGGCTGTATATAGTTCTCTCTGGGCTGTGCTCTGTGCTGTATACCACTGTGGGCTGTATATAGTTCTCTGTGGGCTGTGCTGTATACCACTGTGGGCTGTATATAGTTCTCTGTGGGCTGTGCTCTGTGCTGTATACTGCTGTGGGCTGTATATAGTTCTCTGGGCTGTGCTCTGTGCTGTATACTGCTGTGGGCTGTATATAGTTATCTGTGGGCTGTGCTCTGTGCTGTATACTGCTGTGGGCTGTATATAGTTCTCTGTGGGCTGTGCTCTGTGCTGTATATAGTTATCTGTGGGCTGTGATCTGTGCTGTATACCACTGTGGGCTGTATATAGTACTCTGTGGGCTGTGCTCTGTGCTGTATACTACTGTGTGCTCTGTGCTATATATAGCTCTCTGTGGGCTGTGCTCTGTGCTGTATACTGCTGTGGGCTGTATATAGCTCTCTGTGGGCTGTGCTCTGTGCTGTATACTACTGTGGGCTGTATATAGTTCTCTGTGGGCTGTGCTCTGTGCTGTATACTACTGTGTGCTCTGTGCTATATATAGTACTCTGTGGGCTGTGCTCTGTGCTGTATACTACTGTGTGCTATATACAGTTCTCTGGGCTGTGCTCTGTGCTATATATAGTACTCTGTGGGCTGTGCTCTGTGCTGTATACTGCTGTGGGCTGTATATAGCTCTCTGTGGGCTGTGCTCTGTGCTGTATACTACTGTGGGCTGTATATAGTTCTCTGTGGGCTGTGCTCTGTGCTGTATACTACTGTGGGCTGTATATAGTTCTCTGTGGGCTGTGCTCTGTGCTGTATACCACTGTGGGCTGTATATAGTACTCTGTGGGCTGTGCTCTGTGCTGCATACTACTGTGTGCTCTGTGCTATATATAGCTCTCTGTGGGCTGTGCTCTGTGCTGTATACTGCTGTGGGCTGTATATAGCTCTCTGTGGGCTGTGCTCTGTGCTGTATACTACTGTGGGCTGTATATAGTTCTCTGGGCTGTGCTCTGTGCTGTATACTACTGTGTGCTCTGTGCTATATATAGTACTCTGTGGGCTGTGCTCTGTGCTGTATACTACTGTGTGCTATATATAGTTCTCTGGGCTGTGCTCTGTGCTGTATACTACTGTGGGCTGTATATAGTACTCTGTGGGCTGTGCTCTGTGCTGTATACTGCTGTGGGCTGTATATAGTACTCTGTGGGCTGTGCTCTGTGCTGTATACTGCTGTGGGCTGTATATAGTACTCTGTGGGCTGTGCTCTGTGCTGTATACTACTGTGTGCTCTGTGCTATATATAGCTCTCTGTGGGCTGTGCTCTGTGCTGTATACTGCTGTGGGCTGTATATAGCTCTCTGTGGGCTGTGCTCTGTGCTGTATACTACTGTGGGCTGTATATAGTTCTCTGGGCTGTGCTCTGTGCTGTATACTACTGTGTGCTCTGTGCTATATATAGTACTCTGTGGGCTGTGCTCTGTGCTGTATACTACTGTGTGCTATATATAGTTCTCTGGGCTGTGCTCTGTGCTGTATACTACTGTGGGCTGTATATAGTACTCTGTGGGCTGTGCTCTGTGCTGTATACTGCTGTGGGCTGTATATAGTACTCTGGGCTGTGCTCTGTGCTGTATACTGCTGTGGGCTGTATATAGTACTCTGTGGGCTGTGCTCTGTGCTGTATACTGCTGTGGGCTGTATATAGTACTCTGTGGGCTGTGCTCTGTGCTGTATACTGCTGTGGGCTGTATATAGTACTCTGTGGGCTGTGCTCTGTGCTGTATACTGCTGTGGGCTGTATATAGTACTCTGTGGGCTGTGCTCTGTGCTGTATACTACTGTGTGCTATATATAGTTCTCTGGGCTGTGCTCTGTGCTGTATACTACTGTGGGCTGTATATAGCTCTCTGTGGGCTGTGATCTGTGCTGTATACTACTGTGGGCTGTATATAGCTCTCTGTGGGCTGTGCTCTGTGCTGTATACTGCTGTGTGCTCTGTGCTATATATAGTACTCTGTGGGCTGTGCTCTGTGCTGTATACTACTGTGTGCTATATATAGTTCTCTGGGCTGTGCTCTGTGCTGTATACTACTGTGGGCTGTATATAGTACTCTGTGGGCTGTGCTCTGTGGGCTGTATATAGTACTCTGTGGGCTGTGCTCTGTGCTGTATACTACTGTGGGCTGTATATAGTACTCTGTGGGCTGTGCTCTGTGCTGTATACTGCTGTGGGCTGTATATAGCTCTCTGTGGGCTGTGCTCTGTGCTGTATACTACTGTGGGCTGTATATAGCTCTCTGTGGGCTGTGCTCTGTGCTGTATACTACTGTGTGCTCTGTGCTATATATAGTACTCTGTGGGCTGTGCTCTGTGCTGTATACTACTGTGTGCTATATATAGTTCTCTGGGCTGTGCTCTGTGCTGTATACTACTGTGGGCTGTATATAGTACTCTATGGGCTGTGCTCTGTGCTGTATACTATGGGCTGTATATAGTACTCTGTGGGCTGTGCTCTGTGCTGTATGCTACTGTGGGCTGTATATAGTTCTCTGTGGGCTGTGCTCTGTGCTGTATATAGTTCTCTGTGGGCTGTGCTCTGTGCTGTATACTACTGTGGGCTGTATATAGTTCTCTGTGGGCTGTGCTCTGTGCTGTATACTACTGTGGGCTGTATATAGTTCTCTGTGGGCTGTGCTCTGTGCTGTATACTACTGTGTGCTGTATATAGTTCTCTGTGGGCTGTGCTGTATATAGTACTCTGTGGGCTGTGCTGTATATAGTACTCTGTGGGCTGTGCTGTATATAGTACTCTGTGGGCTGTGCTGTATATAGTACTCTGTGGGCTGTGCTGTATATAGTACTCTGTGGGCTGTGCTGTATATAGTACTCTGTGGGCTGTGCTGTATATAGTACTCTGTGGGCTGTGCTGTGTATAGTACTCTCTGGGCTGTGCTGTATATAGTACTCTCTGGGCTGTGCTGTATATAGTACTCTCTGGGCTGTGCTGTATATAGTACTCTCTGGGCTGTGCTTTATATAGTACTCTGGGCTGTGCTGTATATAGTACTCTGGGCTGTGCTTTATATAGTTATCTGTGGGCTGTGCTGTATATAGTTCTCTGTGGGCTGTGCTGTATATAGTTCTCTGTGGGCTGTGCTGTATATATTACTTTGTGGGCTGTGCTGTATATATTACTTTGTGGGCTGTGCTGTATATATTACTTTGTGGGCTGTGCTGTATATATTACTCTGTGGGCTGTGCTGTATACTACTGTGTGGACTGTGCTGTATACTTCTACGTGGGCTGTGCTGTATACTACTGTGTGGTCTGTGCTGTATACTACTGTGTGGTCTGTGCTGAATACTGCTGTGTGATCTACTACGCGAGCTGTGCTATAGTATGCAGGCTGTGCTGTATACTATGCGGTTTGTGCTATATAATATGCGGGCTTTGCTATATACTATGGGGAGTATATTATATTCTATGGGGGAGGCCATGTTATGTACTATGTGGCTGTGTTATATACTATTGTGGGGGTATATTATATTC
This sequence comes from Ranitomeya variabilis, assembly GCF_051348905.1. Taxonomy (NCBI): domain Eukaryota; kingdom Metazoa; phylum Chordata; class Amphibia; order Anura; family Dendrobatidae; genus Ranitomeya; species Ranitomeya variabilis. The sequence continues at coordinate 306,685,608 of NC_135236.1, forward strand.
TATGGGGGAGGCTGCGTTATATACTATGGGGGGCTGCATTATATTCTATGGGGGGCTACATTATATATTATGGGGAGGTGGGCTGTATTATATTCTATGGGGGTTACATACTCTGGGGTGGCTGCATTATACTCTGTGGGGTGGCTGCATTATACTCTGGGGTGGCTGCATTATACTCTGGGGTGGCTGCATTATACTCTGGGGTGGCTGCATTATACTATATGTGGGCTGCATTATACTGTATCGAGGACTATGGGGAATACGTTATACTATATGAAGAACTATGGGGTGCATTATACTATGGGAAGTGAATTGTACTACATGGATGACTGTGGCGGTGCATTATACTATATGGAGCACTATGAGGATTGTATTATGCTATATGGAGGACTATGAGGATTGTATTATGCTATATGGAGGACTATGAGGAGTGTATTATACTATGTGGAGGACTGAGCAGTGTATTTTAATATATGGAGGACTATATGGAGTGTATTATACTATATGGAGGACTATGGAGCACATTATAATATATGGAGGACTATGGGGTGTATTTTACTAAACAAGTAAAATGCTGCATATTCGGATTGTTTTTGCTGGAACTAAAAGCCTTGTTGTCAGCAGCACATTGCCAGTGTAAACTGTAGATGTGCTGCTGAAAACATGATACTGTATGGTGATCTGTTAGTGATCTATTAGTGATCGTTCTGTCTCATCATTATTCCTCAGCTGGTGGAAAGAGGCCGGGAAACAAGCGTTGAACAACTTCAGTATTGTCGATCAAACTTGTTTAGCGGCCTGAACTCAGCGCACGTAAATACAACAGAAAGGCTTCTGTGTGATGTGCAATATGTTAGCATTTGGGGACCCATTTTAAACTTTGCCTAGGGCCCCACTTTGCCTAAAACCGGCCCTGCCTACAAGTGTACAAAGGTATTATACAGTCACCATGTGACAAGTGGGCCTGTGTAACTTCAAATGCCAGGGCTGAATTTTAGTCCCAGTCCGGCCCTGGCTGGAGGTCATTTTGCAGGACTTTGGCAGTGCTCCTCCTGTTCCTCCTTGCACAAAGACTGAGGTCCTGCTGCTGGATTGTTGCCCTCATTCGGCCCCCTCCATGTCTCCTGCCTCTGGACACTATGCTGACAGACACAGCAAACCTTCTTGCCACAGCTCACATTGATGTGCCATCCTCGATGAGCTGCACTACCTGTGCCACTTGTGTGGGTTGTAGAGTCCATCTCATGCTACCACGAGTGTAAAAGCACAACCAACATTCAGCAGTACCCAAAACATCAGCCAGGAATCATTGGTACCAAGATGAGATCCTCAAACCACCTTGTGAGACCATATGCTGGTGCGGTTGGCCCTGGGTTCCTCCTAATGCAAGACAATGCCAGACCTCATGTGGCTAGAGTGTGTCAGCAGTTCCTGCAAGAGGAAGGCATTGAAGCTATGGACTGGCCTGCCCATTCCTCAGATCAGAATCCGATTGAACATATCTTGGACATCATGTCTTGCACCATCCACCAATGTCACGTTGCACTACTGTTGTGAATTAGACTTTTTTGGCTCCCTCTTGTGGTCACTAGTGATATGACTCTGGGATTGTCTTTCCTCAGTTTGGCACCAATCTGGGTCGTTAGTCCAGGGGTGTTGCTATATAAACTTCCTGGTTTCTCAGTCCAGTGCCTGGCATCGTTGTAATCAGTTCCTTTCTGTTTGCTCCTGTCTGCTGGTCTTGGATCTTGCAAAATTAAGCTAAGTCCTGCTTCCTTGTTTTTTGGTTATTTGCTTTGCTCTTATTTTTTGTCCAGCTTGTACTAAATGTGATTCCTGATTTTGCTGGAAGCTCTAGGGGGCTGGTGTTCTCCCCCCGGGCCGTTAGACGGTTCGGGGGTTCTTGAATATCCAGCGTGGAAATTTTGATAGGGTTTTTGCTGACCATATAAGTCATCTTACTATATTCTGCTATTAGTCAGTGGGCCTCTCTTTGCTAAATATCTAGTTCATTCTTACGTTTGTCTTTTCTCCTTACCTCACCGTTATTATTTGTTGGGGGCTTGTATCCAACTTTTGGGGTCTTTTCTCTGGAGGCAAGAAAGGTCTATCTTTTCCCTTCTAGGGTTAGTTAGTTCTCCGGCTGGCGTGAGACGTCTAGAACCAACGTAGGCACGTTCCCCGGCTGCTGCTATTTGTGGTGCTAGGATTAGATATATGGTCAGCCCAGTTACCACTGCCCTATGAGCTGGTTTTTTGTGTTTGCAGACTTGGTATGTACTTTTGAGACCCTCTGCCATTGGGGTCATAACAACTACAGACTGTCCAAGAGTTGGCGGGTGCTTTAGTCCAGGTCTGGGAGGAGATACCTCAGGAGACCATCCGCTGCCTCATCAGGAGCATACCCAGGAATTGTAGGGAGGTCATACATGCACATGGAGGCAACACACACATAACTGAGCATCATTTCCTTGTCTTGAGGCATTTCCACTGAAGTTGGATCAGCCTGTAACTTCATTTTCCACTATGATTTTGAGCATCATTCCAACTCCAGACCTCCATGGGATATTAGTTTTGATTTATGCTGATAATTTTTAGGTTTTATTGTTCGCAACACATTCCACTATGAAATGAGTAAAGATTTACAACTGGAATATTTCATTCAGTGATATCTAGGATGTGGGATTTTAGTGTTCCCCTTATTTTTTTGAGCAGTATATACCGTATTTTCCGGCGTACAAGACGACTTTTTAACCCCTGAAAATCTTCTTAAAAGTCGGGGGTCGTCTTGTACGCCGGGAATCGCCTTGTACGCCGGGTGTATATGGTGGGTGGGGGGGGGAGTGATCCTGATGACGACGAGGGGGCGTCTCACAGAAAAGTGAGTATCCCCCATTACCTTATCATAGCGCTGCAGCGTGGGGTCTCTGTGCTGGGAGCGGCGGCGGCTGCTGTGCTGTGGCGGCTCCTCTTCTGCAGTGTGGGGCCTGTGGGGCGGTGGCGGCGGCGGCGTATCTTCATGCAGTCGGGGCTCCTCCGGCATCTCAGCCTGGAAGCTCCGCCGGCAACTCCATCGGTACAATGCGCTGGCCTCCGGGAAAATGGCCGCTGCTTAGATTCAGATCTCGTTGAGATCTGAATCTGAGCATGCGCAGCCCCCAGCGGCCGGGCCACCGCATCGCACCTATTGAGCTGCCTCCGGGAAAATGGCCACTGCTCAGATTCAGATCTCGTCTCCCGAGATCTCGGGACGAGATCTGAATCTGAGCAGCGGCCATTTTCCCGGAGGCCACCTGACCGCATTGTACCCATGGAGTTGCCGGCGGGGCTTCCAGTCTTTGAGATGCCGGAGGAGCCCCGACTGTATGAAGATACGCCGCCGCCACCGCCCCACAGCACCAGAGGCCCCACACTGCAGAAGAGGAGCCGCCACAGCACAGCACAGCACAGCACAGCACAGCACAGCACAGCACAGCAGCCGCCGCTCCCAGCACAGAGACCCCACGCTGCAGCGCTATGATAAGGTAATGGGGGATACTCACTTTCCTGTGAGACGCCCCCTCGTCCTCATCAGGATCACTCCCCCCCCCCCAAAAGGCACATATTCACCGGCCCTATAAGACGACATAGGGTGTATAAGAAGACCCCCGACTTTTAAGAAGATTTTATTTTTTAACTGGTAAAGTTGGGGGGTCGTCTTATACGCCCAGTCGTCTTATACGCCGGAAAATACGGTATATATATATATATATATATATATATATATATATATATATATACAGTATACATATATATATACATACATATACATACATACATGTACAGCACACACTTACACACACACACACACACACACATGGCACACACTTATACACACATGTACATTGCAGACACGGCACACACTTATACCCACATACAGACATCAAAACACAAAATTGAAGCATAACACCACATCAAAGAGGTAAAGGTAAAAATACATTTTTATTATTATAACCTTGTAAAAAATCACAAAGAACTGTGCAGAGCTTACATAAATGACAATCAAATTGCAATTCCAGATCAAATTTGAATAAGGAGCAAAGGTGCACCCACTAAAATGTGTAGCACCATAGGACCATCATGGGTATAAAGATGGAGAGTACAGGCTCAATAACAACCAATAATTAGGAATGGAACTAAAGTGCCAGTGCATACAATGTCCAGGTGGTTGTGATCTACCCGCGGATCAATAAATATAGGTATAACCAACATAGTCTCGGTCCATCAGAATCAATCCGCAAGAGAGCCTCTAAATGTACTACAAAAACAGTGTTCCCATCAGGTCATCTTACCCATGTTGCTGTCCATGTTCCTACACACGCGCCCCAATGCGCATTTCGCCCTCGGCTTCCTCGGGGGGCAGCATGCTGAACTGGGAACACTGTTTTTGTAGTACATTTAGAGGCTCTCTTGCGGATTGATTCTGATGGACCGAGACTATGTTGGTTATACCTATATGTATTGATCTGTGAGTAGCTCACAACCACCTGGACATTGTATGCACTGGCACTTTAGTTCTGTATCTATTTATTAGTTGTTATTGAGCCTGTATTCTCCATCTTTATACCCATGATGGTCCTATGGTGCTACACATTTTAGTGGGTGCACCTTTGCTCCTTATTCAAATTTGATCTGGAATTGTAATTTGATTGTTATTTATATAAGCTCTGCACAGTTCTTTGTGATTTTTTACAAGGTTATAATAATAAAAATGTATTTTTACCTTTACCTCTTTGATGTGGCTTTATGCTTCAATTTTGTGTTTTGGTGATCAGTAAGAAGTATCACATATCAGTACCTAAAGTAGCTTTATGAGTTGATCTCAAAGACTACTATTACGTTATCGGTTCCTGAGATTTTGTATCTACACATACATGCGTGTATATGGCACACACATGTACATGGTGCACACTTGTACGTGGCACATACATGTACATAGCACACACACATACATACATGTACATGGCAAACAAACATGCATGGCACACACTTATACACACATGTACATGGCACACACACGCATACATGGCACACACTTATACACACATGTACATGGCACACACTTATACGCACACGTACAAGGCATACACTTCTACACATGTAAATGGCACACACATGCTGCACAACAAATGCTCAGTTGATAAATGTGATTCATATAAACACCTACACATAGCTCACAGACAGCACACACCTCAACTCCACACACTACACACACCTCAACTCCACACACTGCACACACCTCAGATACATGCACTGCTTTATGCTGGAGGGAATGAGATGTTTCACACTATAGGCTGCAGCTTCTCCTGCTCCCGAAAGACACCCCCCTGACCTCTCCTCTGCTGTGACTGCCCACAAGAGCAGAAGTTGCTGACAGCAGGCCAGGAATCATTTTCACCAGAAGCAGTTCACACAGTGGGTGCTGCACTACTTATCTCACAGCTCATATTGGTAGGAGCCAGGTCTTTAGCTCTCCCTTTCCCTCAGAGGCTCTTTGCAGGAGGACAGGCGCATTGGCCAATGAGTACATGACCTGAGGTGACATCACAGTCACCTGGCAGGCCACACATTTATATGTATGACTGAAAAAAGAGGTTGAAAAAAATCTAAAGAAATGAACTGGCATACAAACTTGTGTGCATGCAGCATGTATGCCCATGTTCAAGCGGCCACTGAACAGAAAAAAAGAAACAAAGACACACACATTATATGTAAATATCCTGCAGTAAATACCCTTTTCAGCCCTTGTCCACATGCATATCACTTGACTAACGGTAAGGTTTTAATATTAAAGTAGGACCAATTATGGTCGCCGTGAAGCGGTAGGAAGGCTTTTGCATTTTTTTGTCAAAATTATGTTAACCAAGTACCCTATATTATTTACATGAACTACATGTAGAGATCAGACTGAAGAATCCATTTTGTCTTCCCTACCTTTACAGAGACGTCTGGCTTAATATATGGAAGACTTGAGCCAAATAGACATTTCCTTTTATGGAAGCATTCCTTCTTGTTATTGTGACCTTTGACCTACATTCCAGAAGTTGGACGTGACCAGCAGAATAGATATTCTTTTGTTAGAGAATATGAGCCCTTGTACGCATGTCTGTAATCCTTATCTCTTTTCCTATATAAAAAGGAGGGGGTGAGTCCCTGTGAGTCAGAAGCGCTCCAGAGGGCTATCCCTGTCAATAACACACGAACCTTTTGTATTGCGTGTTATTTTACTTGGATTCCTACATTTGGGAAGCCGGGGGACTGATAAGGACTCAACATTACCTGGCGCCCGAACAGGGACCCGAGACGAGAGTATTTACTCAAGATTCACCTGCGGATACGGACAACGGAGATCTGGGATAATGGACGGCAAATGAAAAAATACCTGGCCAGGTAAGAGACATTATTAGTTCTCTTTTATCTGCCCTGTATTATCCGAAAGATCTCTATGAGCCGTGTCATGCTGGGTTAGTCTAGTAGGGAGTAGATACCTATAGAACTCGGGTTACCATATTGTATAGATTTATGAGTCTAGTCCCTGGCAGTGTGTGGGCAGTGAGTGAACAGTGTGTGAACAGTGTGTGAGCAGTGTGAAGGTTGTGACATGTTGTGAAAGAAGAATAGAAGTGCGTAGAACAATAAGCCACGATTGTTAGAACAAGGTTATTGGTGAAGTCAGCCTAACTGGGTTATGAGGTAGCGTCCTTCTGGGAGACCTCTGCCCATGCTTGACTCTCCTATAGAACTTGTTTCTACATTCCCTGGATAAGGTGTGATAGAATGAGCCCAGGACGCGGGTCCATGAGCCTGGGACAAGTATGCTAACTGACACAGAAAGTTTTGTGATCTGTATGATGTTGCTGGGTCTGTCTGTTTGCGTGCATAATAGCACTTAAGTACGTCCTGCATATTAGAAGAAACGGAGCAGACGAGCCCTTCAATATTTTAGCTCCCTAGGAGAGAAGGCAACGAGACGCCACCAACAGAGGAAGTGGTTGTCCAAACGTCACCTGGGGTAGAAATAGCAAATATTGAAAGGATATTTTAGCTCCCTAGGAGAGAAGGCAACGAGACATCACCACAGTGATTGTCCAAACGTCACCTGGGGTAGAAATAGCTAAAATGAGAAATAAACAGACCAAAACTTTCTTAGGACAAGTGGAAGCAGCAGATATCATACAGGAAAGATGTGGAAAGATAGTCAGAAGTCAGATTAGAAGAGTGAGAGAAAGATTGGGAATTTCAGAAGCACTTATGTTCAGTACAGAATGGGAAAGACTGAGTAAAGAACGAGGTGGAATTATCAAAGACAATGGGTGGGAAGAAATCATACACTGTATGATAGAGGTCTCAAAAACAACTAAAGAGGAGAATTGGAAGTATGATCCAGACACTTCCAAATGGATCATGGGGAAGGGAAAAAGTTGTGACATAATCCCACCACCTTACCTAGATCCAAAAGCACAATCATTTGTACCATCTGGAAGAGCAGAAGGAGGAAAACAATTTCCAGCCTTGTATCCCAATCTTGGTGGGGTAGGAGGATGGGTATGTTCACACTGTGGACAACAAAATCCAGATTGGAGAAATGATTGTCTAGCCTGTGGTACACCTAGATATGGCGCTGTACTTGCCCCTGTTAGGGTAGTACCTAGACCTTTTAGAGAAGCTGGTGAAGGAGGAGTAATGAACACCAGATATCATCAGACCAGACAATACTTTCCTTGGTCCCCTGCTGAGGGTATGTCACTCTTACATAATGCACCAGATCCTATCCAGTTTCCAGTTAGATTTGCGCAGTATATACAACAAATCATGCAGACTCATGCTGGGGTCTGGGCGGACGGGGAAGAATTATGTAGAATGAAAATGTCCCCCGGACTTTTTCAGGAATTATTGACACACTTACAGCCCAATAGACCAGTGGCAGAAGGGGGTGCCTTACAGACAGAAGCATCAGGTACCCAGTTCACAGAGGCATTAATAATTTTCATGAGGGGAAAACAGAGGGAAAGGGGGTCTACAGGTGTGATTATGCAGAAATTTGGGCAAAGTATTGAAGAATATAGTCAGGAACTAGAAAATAGCTTTAGGGATGAAGGATTGGATATGACTGATGCTTCAGTAAGGAGACTTTTTACAAAACAATTAATAGAGGGGCTAGATCCGAAAATCAGAGAAAAATTTAAATCCTCTACTCCAGATTGGAGAACAATTGAACAACCAAATATTGTGAAACAACGATGTTTAGGAATAGCCATGGATATGAGAGAGAATCGCAAGCCTGTTAGAATAGCACAAGCTAATACAGGAGGAAGAGTGAGACACAATTTTCCTTGCCACTACTGTAAAAAGCCAGGTCATTTCCAAAGAGAGTGCAGGAAGAAGTTGGCAGATATAAAGTCAGGCAAATTTGTTCCCAGAAATAACCCTCTCCAAACGGCCAATCAGCAGAAATCTACCATCATAGATGGTCCCATATCAGATTCAGATTGACTCGATGTGTTACAAACTTCCCTACCAGCTAGAAGGCCTATGATACAGGTGAATGTGGGGGGGAGAGAGATTCCATTTTTGATAGATACAGGTGCAACTTCCTCAATTTTGAATCAAGATTTTCTTCCAAATCCGGAAGATATTTCAGAACAAACAACTTTTGCTGAGGGTTATGATGGGGTAATTCGAACACTGCCATATACTGTGCCCCTAGAGGTCTCATTAGGACCTAAATGTTTTGCATCCAGATTTTTGTATGCCAGAGGTGCCCCAACATGTCTGTTAGGAACTGATGTACTAAAGAAATTAGAAGCTAACATCAATTTTAGGGAAGATGGCACAGTTATGTTGACTATCCCTGATAATGCAGAATCATTAGAACAATATGTCAGAATTCAGGCTTTTGAGGATTATGCTGAAGAAAAAGAGTACACCACAGATCTAGACCTCTCAACGGTCCCAGAAACACTGTGGGCACAGGGTGACACTGATGTGGGATTATTGCATATCTCTCCTGTAAAATTATCTGTGCAACCAGGAACTGTTCTCCCACAGCTCAGACAATACCCTGTGAGTGCCCAGCAGGAACTAGCGATTACAAAACAGATAGAGGGATATAGAGAGAAAGGAGTTCTGGTAGAGATACAATCACCTGCTAACACTCCTCTGTATCCAGTCAAGAAGAGAACTCTTGATAAGAGTTCTATGCCCAAATATCGTATGGTACATGATCTAAGAGAAATAAACAAAGTTCTAGATCCAATCACCCCAATTGTACCCAATCCTCATACGTTACTATCACAGATACCAGCCAGTTCTCAAGTGTTTACTGTAATAGATCTTTCAAATGCATTTTTCTCGGTTCCTTTACACCAAGATAGTTGGCATTTGTTTGCATTTACATTTAAGGGCAAACAGTTGGCGTGGACACGCCTTCCACAGGGAATGATACACTCCCCTACTCTTTATTCAAATGCCCTACAAACAGTTCTTCAAAGGTTTGAACCTGAATCACAGGTAGTAATTTTGCAGTATGTGGATGACCTACTACTTTGCTGCCCAGATCTAGAAACTGCAGAAAGGTCCACTGTGAGTTTACTATGTTTTCTAGGAAAGGAAGGGTGTAAAGTGAATAGACAAAAGCTACAAGTTTGTCAGATCAAAGTGGTCTTTCTAGGTCATTGCATTTCTCAAGGTAAAAAGCATCTTACACCTCAAAGAACTGAAGCAATAAGACAGATGAATGAGCCTAGAAATCATAAACAGCTACGAGCATTTTTAGGAATAGTGTCTCATTGTAGACAATGGATTATACATGCCAGTCAACTAATGCAATCACTGTATGACTGTGTAAAAAGTGAACCTTATTTGTTGACAAAAGAAGGTCAGATTTCGTTTCAACAATTAAAAGATGCTCTTGTTTCAGCTCCAGCGTTAGGGCTACCAGACTACACCAAACCATTTCAGCTTATGGCTGCAGAAGTTGATTCCCATGCTACAGGAGTTCTTACCCAGAAGCATGCAGGGAAACAAAGACCAATTGCATATCTTTCAGCAAGGTTAGATCCAGTAGCCAGGGCAGCGCCAACCTGTGTACGTGTGGTTGTTGCTGTCTCACTATTGTTGGACAAAGCATCAGAAATTGTCCTAGAGCATCCACTCACAGTTCAAACTACGCATGATGTTTATGGGATATTAAACCAGGTCCAGCCAAAACACATTTCCATGGCCAGACATTTGCGGCTACAGTGTTCTTTGCTGCTCCCCTCTACTATCACATTTGCAAGGCTTCAGACTCTCAATTTAGCTACACTGCTACCTCTCGAGTCTGAAGGGGGGAATAAGGACACTGATCCACACGCAAATTTTTTCCCTACAGACACACATGATTGTACAGAGCTCATTTTACAAGAAACGGTAGGCTTACCCAATGTATCCGAAACACCACTTCAAAATCCAGATTTAGAGCTGTTTATAGATGGTAGTAGGTTTGCAGATGACACAGGTAACTTCCATACAGGGTATGCAGTTGTGTCAGAATCTGAAACTCTCAAAGCAGAGCCACTTCCACCGAAACAGTCTGCACAAGAAGCAGAACTAACAGCATTGATTGAAGCGCTAAAAATAGCTGAGAATCAGACAGCTAATATATACACTGATTCTAGGTATGCACATGGTATTGTGTTTGATTTTGGAGTAATCTGGAGAGCTAGAGGTTACATGACAGCGTCAGGCCAACCTGTAAAACATGCTTCTCTGATCAAACAGATCTTAGAGGCTGCACAAGAAACAAAAGAAGTAGCAGTAATTAAGGTAGCTGCACATGTGAGACTCGACACTAGGGAATCTAGGGGAAATGATAGGGCTGATAAAGCAGCCAAAGCAGCGGCAGTCAAACCCTTACAGCAGGTTCATACTGTAAACCCCACAGAAAATACTGAAGATAGACTGAGACAAGCACAGGAAGATGCAGGAGAAGAGGAGAGGGACAGGTGGAAAAAGGAAGGGGCAGAAGAACAAGCAGGAATTTGGAAGAAAGATGGACTAATATGTCTACCTAGAGCCTGGTACCCGATTGTAGTTGGTGGACTGCACCACCCTACTCATGTGTCTGCAAATGCAATGACACTACTGGCAAAGCAAGTCTGGTTGGCTCCAGGTTTTGGCAACTATGCAAGAGACTATTGTGCTGCATGCGTTATATGCCTAACACATAATCCCGGACAGACAACAAAGACCCCTATGAAGCACCACGTCCGACCTCTCTATCCGTTTCAGCGATTACAAATAGACTTTATCCAGCTGCCAAAAAGTAATGGGTATGAGTATGTGTTGGTGTGTGTGGACATGTTCTCAGGGTGGCCAGAGGCCTATCCAGTTCGGAAGGCTTCAGCTAAAAACACTGCTGTAAAGCTAGTTGCCGAACTGATACCCCGTTACGGTCTCCCTGAAGTGATCGAGTCAGATAGGGGTACTCATTTCACTGGAGAAATATTTCAAAATGTATTGAAAATGTTGGGTGTTGAAAGTCAGTTACACACTCCGTATCATCCTCAAAGTTCTGGTAAGGTGGAACGCATGAATGGAACTTTAAAATTAAAAATACAGAAAGCCATGGCTGAAACAGGAAAGCCTTGGACAGAATGCCTTCCACTGGCCCTTTACTCAATACGCAATACCCCAAGGGGTAAGACTAAACTGTCTCCATATGAAATTTTGTTTGGCAGGACTGCCAATTTAGGATGTTATTTTCCACAGCAACTTGTGTTAAATATTGAGTCATTGACTTCTTATGTGCAAAATCTTCAGAAACAATTAACTAAGGTGCATGCACAAGTTTTTGCTTCCCTTCCAGATCCTGACAACACTGAAGGGAGTCACAAGTTGGAACCAGGTGATCAAGTCTATGTAAAAAGACACACCAGAAAGGCTCTTGAACCAAGGTTTGACGGACCCTTCCAAGTCCTGTTGACAACACCTACATCAGTCAAGCTTGAAGGAAAGGCATCATGGATACATGCAAGCCATTGCAAAAGAGCAGTATAAAACTCATAACATTGATGTTAATAGTATTAACCTCAACGGAGGCATGGGATAAACTGAATTCTTTAACCCCTTTGAACAATAGATTCGTACAACATCATAGAAAATTAGTACATGACATTTAAATTAAAGGATGTACAACGACTCAGAGATCAGTATGATAAAGACAATGACCAGAATAAGGATAGCTGGTGGTCTGATACTTCCTCTTTTCTCAACCCAGCCAACTGGTTCAGAGGGATTGGTGGGTGGGTTGCTGGGATCATGCAGAGCATAATACATATAGTTATGATTATTGTAGTCATATACGTACTATTCCAGATTGTGCTCAAGAGTATCTCAGTATGCGCAGATAAATTTTGTGTAATAGATGCAAGAGTATAAATTTTCTTCTTCATTCTTATGTTATCCTCTAGTGATTCTAATTAATATTACTGTACTAATTTTTGTTTTTATATTTTAGTATACTTATTGCAAAACAAAGAAAAGGTTGTGAGAGTTAAACGGAAGAATTGATAGTAGATTTGATTCTCTTATTGAATACAAGCGTGTACATGTGTAATACCAAAAATAAAGGCTTTGTCTTTGGCCCTGTGGTAATCTAAAATATGGATATGTTAAAGGGGGATTCGTGATAGATCATAAAAGGAATATGTCAAAGGGGGGAATTGTAGAGATCAGACTGAAGAATCCATTTTGTCTTCCCTACCTTTACAGAGACGTCTGGCTTAATATGAGGAAGACTTGAGCCAAATAGACATTTCCTTTTATGGAAGCATTCCTTCTTGTTATTGTGACCTTTGACCTACATTCCAGAAGTTGGACGTGACCAGCAGAATAGATATTCTTTTGTTAGAGAATATGAGCCCTTGTACGCATGTCTGTAATCCTTATCTCTTTTCCTATATAAAAAGGAGGGGGTGAGTCCCTGTGAGTCAGAAGCGCTCCAGAGGGCTATCCCTGTCAATAACACACGAACCTTTTGTATTGCGTGTTATTTTACTTGGATTCCTACATTTGGGAAGCCGGGGGACTGATAAGGACTCAACATACAGTTCATTATTTTTTTACTGACGGATAGAATGTAACCATACAGTTTGTGTATGAGTGTGTGACATTGTGACATTTATGACCAAAATCTGTGCACACTCCTTACTGAACATCAGGTAAGAAATCTGTATCAAATATACAAATTTGTTCAGCAGAATGGTTTTCACCACTGTAATAAATATAATATTTACAATTTACTGTTTTGGTGCACGGCAGGCTTGGGAGGGAAGGAGCGCAATTTGACTTTTTCAATTCAAAATTTGTTGGAATAATTAGCAGATGTCATGTCACTTATGGAGAGCCCCTGATGTGCTAAACAGTGAAACCCCCCACAAATGACATCATTTTGGAAAGTAGACCCCTTAGGGAACTTATCTATGTGTGGTGAGCATCTTGAAACCCCAGGTACTTCACAGACTTTTATAATATTGAGCTGTGAAAATAAAAAAGAAAATCATTTTTCACACAAAAATGTGTTTTAGCCCCAAATTTTGTATATTTACAACAGAACAGGAGACAATGGATCCCAAACTGTGTTGTGATATTTCTCCCGAGTTCAAGGATAGCCCATATGTGGTCAAAAATATGTTTGAAGCACAGTGCAAAACTCAAAAGGGAAGGAGTGCCATACTACAGTACAGATTTTGCTGCACTGGTTTGAGGGTGCCATGTCAAATTGGCAGAGCCCCGGAAGTACCAGAACACCATAGCCCCCCAGAAGTGACCCCATTTTACAAACTACATCTCTCAGTGAATTCATCTAGGGGTGCAGTGATCATAATGACACCACAGGTGTGTCACAGAATTTTATAACATTGAGTAGTGAAGAAAAATAATTTATATTTTTAGGCTATATGCACATGTCAGGAATAGTGTTGAGCGATACCGTCCGATACTTGAAAGTATCGGTATCGGAAAGTATCGGCCGATACCGGCAAAGTATCGGATCCAATCCGATACCGATACCCGATACCAATACAAGTCAATGGGACTCATGTATCGGACGGTATTCCTGATGGTTCCCAGGGTCTGAAGGAGAGGAAACTCTCCTTCAGGCCCTGGGAACCATATTAATGTGTAAAATAAAGAATTAAAATAAAAAATATTGCTATACTCACCTCTCCGACGCAGCCTGGACTTCAGCGAGGGAACCGGCAGCGTTGTTTGCTTAAAATTCGCGCTTTAACTTCCTTACTTGAAGTCCCGGCTTGTGATTGGTCGCGCGCCGCCCATGTGACCGCGACGCGACCAATCACAGCAAGCCGTGACGTAATTTTAGGTCCTTCAGGATTTTAAAATTACGTTCCGGCGTTGTGATTGGTTGCGTCGCGGTCACATGGGCGACGCGACCAATCACAAGCCGTGACGTCACGGGAGGCAGGAGACGCGCGCATTTTAAAATGTGCGCGTGTCCTGCCTCCCGTGACGTCACGGCTTGTGATTGGTCGCGTCGCCCATGTGACCGCGACGCAACCAATCACAACGCCGGAACGTAATTTTAAAATCCTGAAGGACCTAAAATTACGTCACGGCTTGCTGTGATTGGTCGCGTCGCGGTCACATGGGCGGCGCGCGACCAATCACAAGTCGGGACTTCAAGTAAGGAAGTTAAAGCGCGAATTTTAAGCAAACAACGCTGTCGGTTCCCTCGGTAAGGTGCAGGCTGCGTCGGAGAGGTGAGTATAGCAATATTTTTTATTTTAATTCTTTATTTTACACATTAATGTTGTTTCGATACCGATACCCGATACCACAAAAGTATCGGATCTCGGTATCGGAATTCCGATACAGCAAATATCGGCCGATACCCGATACTTGCGGTATCGGAATGCTCAACACTAGTCAGGAATCTTTGCAGAATTCTCCTGACCCAAACTGAACTTTTTCCACAGGAAATCCGCATGCGTTTTTTGCACTTTTTTTTTGCAGATTTTTCGCTTTTTTCCGGAGCTTCCCCAATGCAATATTTAGCAGCAAAAACGCAAAAAATCCGCAAAATTAATGAACATGCTGCGTTTTTTACCGCGATGCGTTTTTTCACGGAAAAAACAACATGTGCACAAAAATTGTGGATTGCATTCTATTTATAGGATGCTTAATGGTTGCGTTTTTTTCACGGCTTTATTGCGATTTTATAGCGAAAAAAATGTGCAAAATCTGAAACGTGTGCACACAGCCTTACCACCAAGATTATGTGTTAGCCCTAAATATTACATTTTTATACTGCGAAATGGGTAAAAATGGCAGCAAACTTTGTCCCACAATTTCAAATTAATGTAGAAACACCCTATATATGGTTGTATAGTACTGCTTAGCCACACAGTGAGACTCAGGAGGAACTGAGTGCTATTTGCCTCCTGGAGCGCAGATTTTCCTAGAATAGTCTGAAACTACATGTACAGAGCCCCTAAGTGCTATAAAACCATAATCCCCCTTCAATAGAACCCATTTTGGGATTTTATCTACAGGTGTTTTGACGATTTTGACTCCATGGGTGTTCTACAGAAATAAGTAGCAGTGGATGCTGTTGAGTGAAAATTGCAAACAGTCTTTGTAGTGACCAGTGCACTGTAGTGACCAGTACATTATGCCCAGCCCATGCTTCTGGAGACACACGTAAATTAAGCGGTCTCTTATTACTACAGAAATGCCAAAAATGTGGGTGTTAAATGTGGTTCAGACACATTGGGGTCCAGAATGGAGGGGGCATTTGGATTTGGGAATGCAGAATTTGCTGAATTTCTTTTGACGGGCATGGAGCCATTAAGCTTTTTCTGAGCCTTTGCACTACCAGTTACATGGAAGCCTCCTATATTTCCATTGACAAATGACAGACCCGAGTGGGGACTTGCTTTTTTTGTGGATTGAGTTGAATCTTTTATTGGAACATTTTACGTAACATTTATGATCGCATTTATCCGGTGCTCTATGCTGAGCACTGACTTTGGGATTTCCTTCTAAATCTTCGAGTGACGTGACAGATGAAACCTCCGAGGGATCTATTCACTATAATGCAGATTTATATTGGGTTTTTATTTTTTCAGGTGTAACACACTAAAAGATGCTTTTTATTGCAAAAAAACAGTTTTTGCATGGCCATATTTAGACAGCTATAATTTTTCTGTATTTTGCCCAACTGAGTCATGTTACAGCTTCTTTTTTGCTGGACGAGCTGGTGTTTTATTAATGCAGTTTTTGGCACATGACATTTTTTGATCACTTTCTATTCCTATTTTTGGGAGGTAGATTGAAAAAAACCCAGCAATTCAGGAAGTTTTTTTATTCTTATTCATATTGTTCTGTTTGTAGTAAAATTGATAAGGCAGCTTTATTTTTCAGGTCAGTACAATTACAGAGATATCCCATTTACATAATTGTTTACACAATAAAAATTATTTTATAGAAAAAATAATTATTTTTGCATCGCTTTATTCTCAGAGCTATAACTTTTTTATTTTTTCACTGATGGAGCTTTCTTGTAGCTTGTTTTTTGCAGGACAAGATGATGTTTTTAGCTGTACTATGTTTATTTACATTCATTATTTTTGTTGCATTTTATTGCACTTTTTGTTCGACAGTATGATGATAAAGCATCTTTTTTATTTTTTACAGTGTTTACTTATTGGGTTAATGAGCGTGACAGCAGCAATACCAAAAGTGTGGATTTTTTAACAGAAATAAATGTATTTATTGGAGTAATATTTTTTCTTTTCTATTGCTCTTAATTTGAGGATTTTTTTTACATTTTTACACTTTTTAATAACTTTAAAAATAAAAACTTTTTTTTACACTGTCCCAGGATGAAACATCAATTTATCTGATACTCTGCAATGCTTCTGCACTGTAGGGCATTAGAGCAGCATCTGTAGGGCAAGGGAGGTGTGTCAGCTTCTGCTCTTAGCAAGTGCTCACAGACCACCTTCCTACAGGACTCTCAATGACCCCACAGCCTTCTTGCAGCCGGGGGTCACCATGGATACCATTGATGCAATGCGTTGTATCGATAGATGCAAACAGGGAGCTCACTCCCTCTGCGATGCTCCTTAATGTCACTGTCACTATTGACAGCGGCATCAGAGTTGCTAAACGTTCGCGATCTATGAAATATATGACAGCACCAGAGAAAATTGGAAGAACTGGGCAATGCGCCAGAATTGACGCATCTAATAGTTTCACCTTTTCTAGGGCAGATGCGGGTTGCTATTTTCAGGATGGGGAGGCAATTTCAATGGCCCCTTTCCAGTATGAGAATACCAGCCCCAACTGTTTGCTTTAGCTTGGCTGGTTGTGAAAAATGGGGGGGTGGGGGGGAACTCCAAGCCATTTGCTTATTTTTTTGTTAAATGATTAAAAAAATCTGCATGGGACCTGTTGTGAATTCTGTTCTCGAGCTCCCTCCTGTGGTTATGAATGGTACTTCGGTGAGTTCTGTTCATGGACTCCCTCTGGTGGCTGTGAGTTGAGCTGCTGGTTCTGAGATTCCTTCTCCAGCTGATCTCGTTCAGGCCTTGGCTGGCTGCTCTATTTAACTCCACTCAGATCTTTACTTGATGCCAGCTGTCAATGTCCTAGTACTGGTTCAGTTCTCTTGGATCTTTCAGATGACCTGTCTACTTCAGCAAAAGCTAAGTCCCTGCTAGCTTATTTGTTACCACTGTGTTTTTGTCCAGCTTGCTATTATGATTTTATATTGTTAGCTGGAAGCTCTGGAATACAGAGTGGCACCACCGCGTCGTGAGTCGGTGCGGTGGTTTCTTTTGCACACTCTGCGTGGTTTTTTGTTAGTTTTTTATGCTGACCGCAAAGATACCTTTTCTATCCTCTGTCTGTTTAGTTAAGTCTGGCCTCCTATGCTGAAACCTATTTCATTCCTGTGTTTGTGACTTCCATCTTAACTCACAGTCAATATATGTGGGGGCTGCCTATTTCTTTGGGGAATTTCTCTGAGGCAAGGTAGGCTGTATTTTCTATCTTTAGGGGTAGTTAGCTCTTAGGCTGTGAAGAGGCATCTAGGCAGAGTCAGGAACGCTCCACGGCTATTTCTAGTTGTTGTGATAGGATTAGTGGTTGCGGTCAGCAGAGCTCCCACTTCCCAGAGCTCGTCCTGTATTGCTAGTTTGCTCATCTGGTCATTTCTAGTGCTCCTAACCACCAGCCCTACATAACAGTACAGCTGGCCAACAAAGTGTTAATGCATCTCAATAGAGGGATAAGAGAAGTTCTGAGACCATTTTTTTTTCTCTGCAGTGTGTTTTGTATTTCTTTTCCCCTTAACCTCTGGGTGGTTCAGGACACAGGTGTAGATATGGACATTCAAGGTCTGTCCTCTTGTGTGGATCAACTCACTGCAAGGGTACAAAGCATTCAAGATTATGTAGTTCAGAACCCGATGCTAGAACCCAGAATTCCAATTCCTGATTTGTTTTCTGGGGATAGATCTAAGTTCCTGAATTTCAAAAATAATTGTAGACTGTTTTTTGCTTTGAAACCCCGCTCCTCTGGTGACCCCATTCAGCAAGTAAAGACTGGGCATTTTCCCTTGCACCAGGAGATCCTGCATTGCGTAATGTAGATGCGTTTTTTCTGGCGCTTGGATTGCTTTATGATGAACCAGATTCAGTGGATCAGGCAGAGAAAATTTTGCTGGCTTTGTGTCAGGGTCAGGATGAAGCGGAGGTATATTGTCAGAAGTTCAGAAAGTGGTCTGTGCTTACTCAGTGGAATGAGTGTGCCCTAGCGGCAATTTTCAGAAAGGGTCTTTCTGAAGCCCTTAAGGATGTTATGGTGGGATTCCCCACGCCTGCTGGTCTGAATGAGTCTATGTCCTTGGCCATTCAGATCGATCGACGCTTACGTGAGCGCAAAAAAGTGCACCATTTGGTGGTGTTTTCTGAGCAGAAGCCTGAGCCTATGCAATGTTATAGGACCTTGACCAGAGCTGAATGGCAAAAATACAGACGTCAGAATGGGCTGTGTTTTTACTGTGGTGACTCCACTCATGCTATCTCTGATTGTCCTAAGTTCACTAAACGGTTCGCTAGGTCTGCCACCATTGGTACGGTACAGCCAAAATTTCTTTTGTCCATTACTCTGATTTGCTCTTTGTCGTCCTATTCTGTTATGGCATTTGTGGATTCAGGCGCTGCCCTGAATTTGATGGACTTGGAGTTTGCCAGGCGCTGTGTTTTTTTCTTGGAGCCCTTGCAGTATCCTATTCCATTAAGGGGAATTGATGCTATGCCTTTGGCCAAGAATAAGCCTCAGTACTGGACTCAATTGAACATGTGCATGGCTCCTGCACATCAGGAGGATATTCGCTTTTTGGTGTTGCATAATCTGCATGATGTGGTCGTTTTGGGTTTGCCCTGGCTACAGGTCCATAATCCTGTATTGGATTGGAAATCAATGTCTGTATCCAGTTGGGGTTGTCAAGGGGTACATGGGGATGTCCCATTGTTGTCTATTTCGTCTTCCCATCCTTCTGAAGTCCCTGAGTTCTTGTCAGATTACTGGGATGTATTTGATGAGCCCAAATCCAGTGCCCTACCTCCTCATAGGGATTGCGATTGTGCTATTAATTTGATTCCAGGTAGTAAGTTTCCCAAAGGCTGACTTTTCAATTTATCTGTGCCAGAACACGCTGCAATGCGGAGTTATAAAAAGGAGTCCTTGGAGAAAGGGCATATTCACCCGTCGTCATCACCGTTGGGAGCAGGGTTCTTTTTTGTGGCCAAGAAGGATGGTTCTCTGAGACCTTGTATAGATTACCGCCTTCTTAATAAAATCACCGTCAAATTTCAGTACCCTTTGCCGCTACTGTCTGATTTGTTTGCTCGGATTAAGGGAGCTAGCTGGTTCACCAAGATAGATCTTCGAGGGGCGTATAATCTTGTGCGTATTAAACAGGGCGATGAATGGAAAACAGCATTTAATACGCCCGAGGGCCATTTTGAGTACTTGGTGATGCCATTTGGGCTTTCTAATGCTCCATCTGTGTTTCAGTCCTTTATGCATGATATCTTCCGAAAGTACCTGGATAGATTCATGATTGTATATTTGGATGATATTTTGGTCTTTTTGGACGATTGGGAGTCTCATGTGAAGCAGGTCAGAATGGTGTTCCAGGTCCTTCGTGCTCATTCCTTGTTTGTGAAGGGGTCTAAATGTCTCTTTGGAGTTCAGAAGGTTTCATTTTTGGGCTTCATTTTTTTCCCTTCTACTATCGAGATGGACCCTGTTAAAGTTCAGGCCATTTATGATTGGACTCAGCCTACTTCTGTGAAGAGCCTTCAGAAATTTCTGGGCTTTGCTAATTTTTACCGTCGCTTCATCGCTAATTTTTCTAGTGTTGTTAAACCATTGACTGATTTGACCAAGAAAGGTGCTGATGTGGTCAATTGGTCCTCTGTGGCCGTTGAGGCTTTTCAGGAGCTGAAGCGTCATTTTTCTTCTGCCCCTGTGTTGTGTCAGCCAGATGTTTCGCTCCCGTTTCAGGTCGAGGTGGATGCTTCTGAGATTGGAGCAGGGGCTGTTTTGTCTCAAAGAGGTTCTGATGGCTCTGTGATGAAACCATGTGCTTTCTTTTCTAGAAAGTTTTCGCCTGCTGAGCGCAATTATGATGTGGGTAATCGAGAGTTGTTGGCTATGAAGTGGGCATTTGAGGAGTGGCGACATTGGCTTGAAGGAGCCAAACATCGCGTGGTGGTCTTGACGGATCACAAGAATCTGACTTATCTCGAGTCTGCCAAGCGGTTGAATCCTAGACAGGCTCGATGGTCGCTGTTTTTCTCCCGCTTCAATTTTGTGGTTTCGTACCTTCTGGGTTCTAAGAATGTGAAGGCTGATGCCCTTTCAAGGAGTTTTGTGCCTGATTCTCCGGGAGTTCCTGAGCCGGCTGGTATTCTCAAAGAGGGGGTAATTTTGTCTGCCATCTCCCCTGATTTGCGGCGGGTGCTGCAGGAGTTTCATGCTGATAGACCTGACCGTTGCCCAGCGGAGAAGCTGTTTGTCCCTGTTAGATGGGCTAGTAGAGTTATCTCTGATGTTCATTGTTCGGTGTTGGCTGGTCATCCTGGAATCTTTGGTACCAGAAATTTGGTGGCTGGTTCATTTTGGTGGCCTTCCTTGTCACGAGATGTGCGTTCTTTTGTGCAGTCCTGTGGGACTTGTGCTTGGGCTAAGCCCTGCTGTTCTCGTGCCAGTGGGTTGCTTTTGCCCTTGCCGGTCCCGAAAAGGCCCTGGACGCATATTTCCATGGATTTTATTTCAGATCTCCCTGTCTCTCAGAGGATGTCAGTTATCTGGGTGGTTTGTGATCGCTTTTCTAAGATGGTCCATTTGGTACCTTTGCCTAAATTGCCTTCCTCCTCTGATTTGGTTCCATTGTTTTTCCAGCATGTGGTTCGTTTACATGGCATTCCGGAGAACATCGTGTCAGACAGAGGTTCCCAGTTTGTTTCAAGATTTTGGCGGTCCTTTTGTGCTAAGATGGGCATTGATTTGTCTTTTTCTTCAGCTTTCCATCCTCAGACAAATGGCCAAACCGAACGAACCAATCAGACTTTGGAAACATATCTGAGATGCTTTGTTTCTGCTGATCAGGATGATTGGGTGTCCTTCTTGCCTTTGGCTGAGTTCGCCCTTAATAATCGGGCCAGCTCGGCCACTTTGGTTTCGCCTTTTTTCTGTAATTCTGGTTTTCACCCTCATTTTTCTTCAGGGCAGGTTGAGCCTTCGGACTGTCCTGGTGTGGATTCTGTGGTGGACAGGTTGCAGCAAATTTGGACTTACGTAGTGGACAATTTGACATTGTCCCAGGAGAAGGCTCAACGTTTCGCTAACCGCCGTCGCTGTGTTGGTCCCCGACTTCGTGTTGGGGATTTGGTTTGGTTGTCATCTCGTTTTGTTCCTATGAAGGTTTTGTCTCCTAAGTTTAAGCCTCGTTTCATTGGTCCTTATAAGATTTCTGAAATTATTAATCCTGTGTCATTTCGTTTGGACCTTCCAGCTTATTTCACCATCCATAATGTGTTCCATAGGTCGTTGTTGCGGAGATATGTGGCTCCTATGGTTCCCTCCGTTGATCCTCCTGCCCCGGTGTTGGTTGAGGGGGAGTTGGAGTATGTGGTGGAGAAGATTTTGGATTCTCGTATTTCGAGACGGAAACTTCAGTACCTAGTCAAGTGGAAAGGTTATGGTCAGGAGGATAATTCCTGGGTGGTTGCCTCTGATGTTCATGCTGCCAATCTTGTTCGTGCCTTTCATTTGGCTTGTCCGGAGCGGCCTGGAGGCTCTGGTGAGGGTTCGGTGACCCCTCCTCAAGGGGGGGGGTACTGTTGTGAATTCTGTTCTCGAGCTCCCTCCTGTGGTTATGAATGGTACTTCGGTGAGTTCTGTTCATGGACTCCCTCTGGTGGCTGTGAGTGGAGCTGCTGGTTCTGAGATTCCTTCTCAAGCTGATCTCGTTCAGGCCTTGGCTGGCTGCTCTATTTAACTCCACTCAGATCTTTACTTGATGCCAGCTGTCAATGTCCTAGTACTGGTTCAGTTCTCTTGGATCTTTCAGATGACCTGTCTACTTCAGCAAAAGCTAAGTCCCTGCTAGCTTATTTGTTACCACTGTGTTTTTGTCCAGCTTGCTATTATGATTTTATCTTGTTAGCTGGAAGCTCTGGAATGCAGAGTGGCACCACCGCGCCGTGAGTCGGTGCGGTGGTTTCTTTTGCACACTCTGCGTGGTTTTTTGTTAGTTTTTTATGCTGACCGCAAAGATACCTTTTCTATCCTCTGTCTGTTTAGTTAAGTATGGCCTCCTATGCTGAAACCTATTTAATTCCTGTGTTTGTGACTTCCATCTTAACTCACAGTCAATATATGTGGGGGCTGCCTATTTCTTTGGGGAATTTCTCTGAGGCAAGGTAGGCTGTGTTTTCTATCTTTAGGGGTAGTTAGCTCTTAGGCTGTGAAGAGGCGTCTAGGCAGAGTCAGGAACGCTCCACGGCTATTTCTAGTTGTTGTGATAGGATTAGTGGTTGCGGTCAGCAGAGCTCCCACTTCCCAGAGCTCGTCCTGTATTGCTAGTTTGCTCATCTGGTCATTTCTAGTGCTCCTAACCACCAGCCCTACATAACAGGGACCCCTCCATTCTTCATAACTAGCCATGATAAAGCTAACAGCTTTATGCTGGTTATAAAAAATACATGAGACACCACGCCATTTAAAAAAAACGTATTTATAGCACAAGTGCCAACTGAATACTCCCATCAGTGGCATCTGTTCTCACTGTTATCAGTGACAGGAGGCGTTGACTGATGGGAGTAGTACTCTCTCATCAGCCGCCTCCTGTGACCAGTATTAACTTTTTTTGCCACCAGTCACAGTGCTGGATAAAACAGTCATCTGACAGCATGGGAACTGCTGCTCTCTGACAGACAGTAATAATCTTACCTCCAATTAGAGCCCTTGTTTGCTGCCCTGTTATGCAGATGACAGCTTGGCAAACAATGGATAATTGATCCCCTCATTCATCTGAATGGGGTCTGGGTTTGAGTACCATTCTGGTGCCCAAAACTAAAATTTTTAGATAATCGTCCAAACCCGCCAGACCGAACATCCCAGGGTTTGCCCATCACTAATAATCAAATATTCTCAATCACATCTGCTAAATTACTTTATTCATTAGTTTCTTGCACCAATTTTGATTCAATTTTATTTTATATATTAAAAAATGCATGACAAATGAAGACAACATTATTTTTTTCACTTTGGGTGAATATGAGCAGCACAGTTGCTCAGTGGTCAGCACTGTAGCCTTGCAGCACTGGAGTCCTGGATTGAGATTCCACCAAGGACAACATCTGGAAAGAGTCTGTATGTCCGCCCAGTGATGATGTGGATATCCTCCGGTTTCTTCCCACACTCCAAATACATACAAATAGGGAATTTAGATTGTGATCCCCATTGGGGACAGTGATGAAGTTTGTAAAGCTCTGCAGAAAATGATGGGGCTACATAAGCAAAGCATAATAGTTAAACAATTGGTTATTACTGCCTTCTCATATTCATCCTATGAATATAGAGGTGTATCTTGGCTTTCGATTATATGCTGCATTTAAATAGAAAACATGCAAAGCATTTTAACACTTCTGTAAAATTAATACTTTATTCTTTGTTTCACAAATCAAGGAACAAAGCAGTAATACATGGAAGCACAGTGTTACCATTGGAATGCATTGTAGGTATTTTCTCTTGACATAACATAGGTCTGCTTGCAGAGGATTTAGTTCACACGATAATAATAAATATGTGGCAACTGGATGAAGTATGACTGAGTGAGATTGACTTTAAACACAAAAAAATCCGTTCGAGGTGATCATTTTTCTTTGACTTGTCCCCTCAAAATTAGATTCACCTGAATCACATTATTTTGTTATTCACGTTTGTGAAAATTCATTGTTGTGATGGCTAAGAATGATGTTTTAAAAAATAATAATATTTTCATCTCACCTTTCACTAACAGCTTTATACTCCCCATTCTTCATTAGTTCAACCTGACTTTATTCTCTCCTGGTCATCATGGCATGTGACATCCTCTTCCATGTCTTTTACTCTAGTTCCTTTGCTGAGTACACCTAGTCTGATTGTCAGGTGACGCACATTGTGATGTCCTGACATAGTGTGGTCACAACTATAACTCTAAATGACTGACTTAAGGACAGTTGTGAACTATGAAATGGGTATCTGTCTCTGTTCCCAGAGAGTTTCTACAGGATGCCAGCTTAAGAGACCATGGCCCTGGCTGGAGAAATACAGATCAGCTCTATTGACCACCACTGAACCCTCAAAGATGTTTGGAAAATCTAACTTGGGACAATCAGGTCACCTGGCCATATACCTCACTGCACTTGGTTAGCTTCCTAATCTTGCTGCTATCTCCTCTCTGTGGGTGGTGGGAAAGGAATGGTGGTGTTCAATGGGATGAGCCCTGGTCCATGCGGTCTTTCTAAAGACAGATGGGCCAGCGGACGAGAGAACCCACTGACCCTCATTGTCTCCACACCCGGCAAAAGGCATAGTGGCTTGTTGGCACCAGGAGTGACTCCAGGTTTTCGTGAGCCCCTAGCAAAAGAGTATAATACATACCATGATTCATGATGTACAGTTAAGAATTATAAGTATTGTACAATGCCAAATAACTCACTTATGTCTTACATTACATTAGTAATATCTATTGTAAATTCTACAATAGCTCAGAAACCAGTGAGTCCTCACAGTGCACAGTGCGCGTTCTGAGGGGAATCAAAAGTCTGCAGTCACACAGACTGACTACAAACTTTTGATTGTAGACCCAAACTTTTCATTGTAGACTGGACAGTATAGTCCTCCGTACAATATTACATCTCATAGTCCTTAATAGAGTATTATGGGCACCATATATGTTGTGAATTCTGTTCTCGAGCTCCCTCCTGTGGTTATGAATGGCACTTCGGTGAGTTCTGTTCATGAACTCCCTATGGTGGCTGTGAGTGGAGCTGCTGGTTCTGAGATTCCTTCTCCAGCTGATCTCGTTCAGGCCTTGGCTGGCTGCTCTATTTAACTCCACTCAGATCGTTACTTGATGCCAGCTGTCAATGTCCTAGTACTGGTTCTGTTCTCTTGGATCTTTCACATGACCTGTCTACTTCAGCAAAAGCTAAGTCCCTGCTAGCTTATTTGTTACCACTGTGTTTTTGTCCAGCTTGCTATTATGATTTAATCTTTAGCTGGAAGTTCTGGGATGCAGAGTGGCACCACCGCGCCGTGAGTCGGTGCGGTGGTTTCTTTTGCACACTCTGCGTGGTTTTTTGTTAGTTTTTTTATGCTGACCGCAAAGATACCTTTTCTATCTTCAGTCTGTTTAGTTAAGTCTGGCCTCCTATGCTGAAACCTATTTCATTCCTGTGTTTGTGACTTCCATCTTAACTCACAGTCAATATATGTGGGGGCTGCCTATTTCTTTGGAGAATTTCTCTGAGGCAAGGTGGGCTGTATTTTCCATCTTTAGGGGTAGTTAGCTCTTAGGCTGTGAAGAGGCGTCTAGGCAGAGTCAGGAACGCTCCACGGCTATTTCTAGTTGTTGTGATAGGATTAGGGGTTGCGGTCAGCAGAGCTCCCACTTCCCAGAGCTCGTCCTGTATTGCTAGTTTGCTCATCTGGTCATTTCTAGTGCTCCTAACCACCAGCCCAACATAACACATATATTGCTCCATACACTATTATGGGTATACAAATAAAAAATCAAATGCTCACCTCTCCCAGTCCCTGCTGCTGTGGTCACCTCAGCATCTTCTGTCTCTCTTCTAACTCTCTGCATTGCTCTACAGAGGGCTTGCTGTAGTGCTGTAATTACGCGCTCTTCCCTGAGACATCACAGAAAGTCAAAAGATGCTGAGGAGACAGGATCAGTGTGGAATGGGGAGAGGTGAGTATTTGAGGGGGAGTCATGGTCCAAGTGCTGGCACCAGGCTTCCCCAACTCATGGGCCCCATAGTGTTCTGGTGTCCTTGATTGCGAGTTAAGCCCCTCATTCATCCAGAGCCCTGTCACTTGCCTGGGTGCCCCGAGTGGTGATGACAGCCCTTATGGGCCACATCAACAGGACTATATGAACATTTTCTAAATAAAACGGGGGATCCATATAGTATAGTGTCACAAAAACTAATTGTACATAAAACTGTGCCCCTACGTTGCATTCCAATGAAAAGCCAAGTAGACACGTGGACATTGCCAGATCATTATACAAAGTTGTATTCTTTATTAAATTTAACAGAAATGAACTAAAATGAATACAAACAAATGCCTCCAGTGTGAGAGATGTTAAAGAGTTACAGACCCAGTCTGTGGAATGTTTCATTACACAATGCCTAATTATAGATGTTATTGTAGATATTGCATGAATTAATAAAACACTATGATGCCAAAATCCAATCTGATAACAAAATATATCAAGAATATGTAAGTATTATTGGAAGAAATATTACAACCATGTTGAGGTTACATATGATCAATTTAAAGTGCCAGTGCATAAGAAAAATGTATTACAAGTAAATTGTTATAGATAGGGTTCGGCAGTGTGTGAATAAATACATTTGCAAGACTTGTAAAAAAATCAGAGCAAATAGTGGCATACAGGCTCATATATTTCAATCATGCAACAGTCTTACCAAATCACAGTAAATATACCCAACGCTCCATATATAAGGGAGAATATACTCTATACCATACAAAATTTTGAAATATATTTTAAAGATCCAGTGCATAAAAGGAAGGAGCTCATTTTAAAAGTGATAGAAAGGAAGCTCAATTCTGTGTGTAGTCTGTATGGCCGTGTCTTATCTAACATTCTAAATCATATGCTATAAACACTATGTAAAATGCAAGGGGAATATACAATGAAAAGTAATCCAATGCAAAGTCATAGTTGAAGAGTCTATACGAAACAAGGGGTTGAACAATGGTAAATGTTAAAAATCTTAATCACCTGATTGATTTATAAAGTTCTGCTCAATGAGTAGAAATTAAGGTATTCCAACATTTCTGCCCTTAAGGTCATTTCTAGTTGATGTAAGCACAATATGGCAAAAGAGATTTTTCAGCATAATATTTCTAGAAGAAAAATTGGTAAGATAAACAGAAGCAAGTATTTCTCGGTTACACTTATCATTGAAGATAGATTGGAATTAATGCAGTCTATTGTATGTGATTTCACTCCTGCTAAATAAAGCAGATATGCTTGTCAGTTCCTTATGCTTCATACCAGGGTTTTGCAATAATATTCAGTTGGTATAAACTACAGTTTTTCCTCCAGTACTAAAAATTATAATTTTTGAAATCCTTGATAGGATTTTTACATTGTCTGCTGCTGCCCTATGCAGACTTTGGAGAATGGTACATATGCAGTTGAACAATATTTTAAGGCAATATTTTGCTTCATATGGATTATTCTCTTACATCCTGATGTCCAACAATGTGTGGGTTATCCTATTTTAATGTGTCGTTTTCTCATTATATTTTCAGCTGAAATATTTAACAGTGCATGCATTCAGACAAGATGCTTGGTCTAATCCATTGCTTCTGAAAATGTTATATTTATGTGGATTATAAAAGCCAACACATAAATGAATTGGGACAAGATTCACTGTATCTGCTGAAAGAGCTTAGAGGCCCAGTGCAGAACATTCACCACTAAGCCCCTGGCACATATGAGTAGATCTTCTAAGTACTATGTATGAATATCTCTTACATTCTGAATAGTACTTTAGATTGTATAGGTATTACATTGTTAACCTCCAGCATATACTTTATAAAACAGTGCTTGGACTATACAGGTTTAAAAGCATAATTTCATGTAATTGTAATTATTTGATTGGACAAATGATTTATTTTATTATAAAACATATCTTTCTGTATATATTTAGCACACATTTACTTGCATTGATATAAACTATGTATTGTAGCACCTTAGATGTGTGTTCTTCCAGCAATAATAGGCATCTGGCCACATGGTGGCAATCTCAGGCCAAATATAATGTGATACACATGGAAAAGGTAGTTGTTCAACTTGGGTAATAAAAGAGGTTATATTATTTATTACTCTGAGTTTTCACAATTAATTAGTTTTAGATTGATAATTAGTTAAAAAAAACTTTATTGTACATCTTGAAAAATAATATTTTCTGTAACAGTAAAAAAAGTAACTGTAGCATATAATAGCCAACTACATAAGATATAACATCTATTTCATCAACAGGACATGTCCATAACTCTGAACCCATAAAGTGGTAGATTTAATGCCAAATTTTCAATACACACAAAGACTCACATTTATATGTCAGACTTATATGTCGAGCATGTTGCATCTGTCAACCTTCTTTGTGAATTTTGGCTTACACTTTAAAATGGATATAATACATCCTTTTATGCTTGACATATTTAACAAAAAAGAAAACATTTACAGTTTCAGTTTAGTTCTTACTGGTAGGGTAAGTAAATACATGGGATGTGATAGCTTTCTTTACTGTTCACCAGATATAGTATGAAGTACGCTCAGGAGCAAGCAACAGCCATGATTATGTCTGTTCTGTTGTGTTGGCTCCTCCAGCAGCTGCAAAAGAAGAAAAAAGAAAGCAATGTACTGTAGATATACCTTATTCATATAGCCCATATTTAATGAGCAGTGTTTCACATTCTGTACAGAGAGCTACATCAATTCCTCAATAAGTTGGAAGACTACCTGCACAGTTCCGGACTAGGTTGCCAAGGACCCACCAGTAACACTGATTTTGGTGGCCCAATGTTCAACTATGTACAAATATTATACAAAAAAATCACCGTGTCCTATAACATTGAGCTGCACTACATGAAGACATTAAGATACTGAAACAAAATTAATACCAAAACAACCACATAATTGCTGGTATAGAAATAGAAGTGATCAACAATAATGAGAATAAAAATGAATATTTATTTCATAATAAATATTTTCTCAAAAAATATAAACTTCTATTTCTATACCAGCAATTACTGTATTTTTTCGACCATAAGACGCCCTTTTTTTCCTCCAAATTTGGGAGGAAAGTGTGGGTACGTCTTATGGTAGGGATGTAGCATGTGGGGAGGGGGAGCAGCGGCTAGTAAGATCGCACTGTGATCCCACTTTCAGGAGGCAGAAAAATGTCCCCGCTGCCCGGAATCAGTGCTGGGGAAACCACATGGTCCTGATGAGCAGTGTGCGGGGAGCAGCCATTGACTAGTCCTTCACTTACACAGGGACACACATGGTTTCCCCAGCGCTGGATTCCTGCAGCAGCTGGGGAGATCTGTGTCTGGTGGAGGAGGAAGCAGCAGGGGCCAGAGGGGACAAGATCGCCGCATACCTGCCTGGGCTGGACGCTGAGTGCTGGGCATAAGGACCTGTGTGATGTCATGAAGAGGGCGGGCTGGAGCATCACATGACATTACAGAGCCTTCCCTCTTATGATGTCATCACGTGTCCTTCAGACTCCCCACTAGAATCTTCTGGCTTCCTCTTATAACCTGTGCTGTGGAAAGGCAACAAGAGGGAGGGCTTTGTGGGTGCAGTCATGGGATGCTCCAGCTCTTTTCCTCACCACAGTGGCTGGCTGGCTGCCACAATTAAGAGGTTAGTCTTTACAACACACAATAAAGCAATCTGCCACTCCTGTGGTGAACTATAACTCCCAGCATGCCATAGGATCTGCAGGACAGGCTGGGAGTTATAGTTCTCCCATGGGATTTTAAAGCAGCGCTCCAGTGTTATTTTGCAGTGCTGGAGTGGTGCTTTTAAAAGAAGCCCTGTGCCCCCATTCTTATACTCACCCTCCAGCTTTTTCATATAGTACTTTACAGACACTACACTGGTCCTGCAGCACCATCTTCTACCCGCAGCTTCCAACATAATAACATACTGTTATATATAATAACGCCACATATAATAGTATGTTATTTATGTTATTAAATATTTTACTACATTTTTTTGCTTTAAATATTTTTTCCCTATTTTCCACCTCTAAAACCTGGGTGCATCTTATAGTCCGGCACATCTTATAGTCCGAAAAATACGGTACATGGTTGTTTTGGTATTAATTTTGCTTCAGCATCTTAATGTCTTCATGAAGTTCAGCTCAATGTTAGAGGGCATGGTAGTTTTTTGGTTAATTTTTGTGTATAATACTTGGATAGTTCTTTATGTACAAATATTATATTAACCTTATTCTCAAGTTCACTTATGCTTCTATAAAATAATGAAAAAAATAATTTGATAAATGAATAAGATGCTGCCATAGTCTGTACATTGTGCATTAAATTTGTTGTTATTGTGACAACTGCGGCTTATATAGGAAGGTGCGATGCCCATTTTAGCTCAGGGGTCTACTAGAAGAATTAACTGTTTTCTTGCGGGCCAGTCCGTGTCTGCCTGCTTTGTCTCCAGAGGCATTTCATGCAGGAAATGAGCCCACAAATCTGACATCAATATACTTGATGTATTTTTTGTGTCTACCCAGAACAATGCTCAGTGGTTAGTCTATCAGGTACAAATAGACTCAGAGTGTGATGAAGAATATTTTTCTCATGGCATTTCCAAAGAATCAGACTCAAGCAGTAGCAATGATACACTATGGTTCCAAAGTTTAGGGTCACTTAGAAATGTCCTTATTTTTTAAAGAAAAGCAGTTTTTTTCCAATGAAGCTAACATTAAATGATTCAGAAATATGCTCTATACATTGTTAATGTGGTAAATGACTATTCTAGCTGCAAACGTCTGGTTTGTAATGTAATATCTTCATAGGTGTATAGAGGCCCAGTTCCAACAACCATCACTGCAGTGTTCTTATGGTACTTTGTGTTTGCTAACTGTGTAAGAAGGCTAATGGATGGTAAGAATACCATTGAAAACCCTAGTGCAAGTATGTTAGCACAGCTGAAAACAGTTTGGCTAATTAGTGAACCTATAAACCTGACCTTCCTTTGAGCTAGTTGAGAATCTGGAGCATTACATTTGTTGGTTCCATTAAACTCTCAAAATGGCTAGAAAAAAAGAACTTTAATGTGAAACTTGGTAGTCCATTCTTATCATAATTATTATTATTTATTTATATAGCACCGTTAATTCCATGTTGCTGTACATGAGAAAGGGGTTACGTACAGAGTTATAGATATCATTTACAGTAAACAAATTTACAATGACAGACTGGTACAGAGGGGAGAGGACCCTGTCCTTATGGACTTACATTCTACATGATAATGTGGAAGAGATAGAAGGTCAGGGGTGTGGCAGCTCTGATGGTGGTGACACAGCAGCTCGGGTGGTGGTGAGGCGGCAGCTCGGGTGGTGGTGAGGCGGCAGCTCGGGTGGCGATGAGGTGGCAGCTTGGGTGGTGGTGAGGCAGCAGCTCAGGTGGTGATGAGGCGGCAGAATGGTTAATGCAGGCTGTAGGCTTTCCTGAAGAGATGAATTTTCAGGTTCTGTCTGAAGGATCCAAGAATGGTGGATAATCGGTTGTGTTGAGGTGTGGAATTCCAGAATATGGGGGATATTCATGAGAAATCTTGGAGGTGGTTGTGTGAGTAACAAATTAGTGTGAAGGAGAGTAGGAGGTCTTGGGAGGATCAAAGATTACATGAGGGAAGATATTGGGAGATTAGTTCAGAGATATAGGGAGGGGACAGGTTGTGGATGGCTTTGTAGATCAGTGTTAGTAGTTTGAACTGGATTCATTGGGGAATTGGGAGCCAGTGGAGGGATTTGCAGAGGGAAGAAGCAGGGGAGTAGCGAGGAGAGAGGTGGATTAGGCGGGCAGCAGAATTGAGGACAGACTGGAGTGGTGCAAGTGAGATTGCAGTGAGGACACAGAGGAAGTGTTGCTATAATTCAGGCAGGAGATGATGAGGGCATGCACAAGAGTTTTAGTAGATTGTGGGCTTAGGAAGGGATGGATTCTGGCAATATGTTTGAGTTGGAGGTGACAGGAGGTGGCAAGAGTTTGGACATGCGGTTTGAAGGACAGGGCAGAGTCGAGAGTTACCCCGAGGCAGCGGATTTCAAGTGCGGGAAAGAGCGTGATGCCGTTTACCATAATAGATAGATCAGGTAGAGAGGATACGCAAGATGGGAGAAAGATGATGAGTTCGGTTTTGTCTACATTGAGTTTTAGGAAGGGAGAAGTGAAGAAGGAGGATATTGCTGATAGACACTCTGGAATTCTGGACAGCAGAGAGGTGACATCTGGTCCAGAGAGGTAGATCTGAGTGTCGTCTGCATACAGGTGGTACTGGAAGCCATGGGACTTTATGAGTTGCCCTAGGCCAAGGATATAGATGGAAAAAGGTGGGGGCCCTAGAACAGAGCCTTGAGGGACTCCAACAGAGAGAGTGTGGGATGAGAAGGTAGTGTGGGAGTGGTAAACGCTAAATGTTCGGTCAGAAAGGTATGAGGCAATCCAGGACAGGGCAAGGCCTTTGATGCCAAGAGAAGAAAGAATCTGTAGCAGCAGGCAGTGGTCGACTGTGTCAAAAGCAGAAGAGAGGTCGAGAAGGAGGAGGATTGAGAACTGACTGTTAGCTTTGGCTGTGAGTAAGTCATTAGTAATTTTGGTCGGGGCAGTTTCGGTGGAGTGGTGGGGGTGGAAGCCAGATTGGAGGTTGTCAAGGAGAGAGTTAGATGAGAGGTGGGAGGAAAGTTGAGTATGGACATGCTGCTCAAGAAGTTTTGAAGCAAACGGGAGCAATGAAATGGGGCAATAGCTGGGCATAGCAGTTGGGTCAAGTGTTGTGAATTAGACTTTTTTGGCTCCCTCTTGTGGTCACTAGTGATATGACTCTGGGATTGTCTTTCCTCAGTTTGGCACCCACCTGTGTCGTTAGTCCAGGGGTGTTGCTATATAAACTTCCTGAATTCTCAGTCTGGTGCCTGGCATCATTGTAATCAGTTCCTTTCTGTTTGCTCCTGTCTGCTGGTCCTGGATCTTGCAAAATTAAGCTAAGTCCTGCTTCTTGTTTTTTTGGTTATTTGCATTGTTCTTATTTTTTTGTCCAGCTTGTACTAAATGTGATTCCTGATTTTGCTGGAAGCTCTAGGGGGCTGGTATTCTCCCCCCGGGCCGTTAGACGGTTCGGGGGTTCTTGAATATCCAGCGTGGAAATTTTGATAGGGTTTTTTGCTGACCGTATAAGTCATCTTACTATATTCTGCTATTAGTCAGTGGGCCTCTCTTTGCTAGATATCTAGTTCATTCTTACGTTTGTCTTTTCTTCTTACCTCACCGTTATTATTTGTTGGGGGCTTGTATCCAACTTTTGGGGTCTTTTCTCTGGAGGCAAGAAAGGTCTATCTTTTCCCTTCTAGGGTTAGTTAGTTCTCCGGCTGGCGCGAGACGTCTAGAACCAACGTAGGCACGTTCCCCGGCTGCTGCTATTTGTGGTGCTAGGATTAGATATACGGTCAGCCCAGTTACCACTGCCCTATGAGCTGGTTTTTTGTGTTTGCAGACTTGGCATTTACTTTTGAGACCCTCTGCCATTGGGGTCATAACAGTATGCCAGGCCAAAGTTGAATGTTTAATGCATTGCAGAAGTGGGATAATAGAAAGGAAATTCTGAGTTTTTTTTTTTTTCCTCTCTTTTTTCCTCCCCTTTACCTCTGAGTGGCTTGAGCTTGCTGCAGACATGAATGTCCAGACCTTGATTACAAGTGTAGATCAGCTTGCTGCTCGTGTGCAGGGCATTCAAGATTTTGTTACCAGTAGTCCAATGTCTGAACCTAAAATTCCTATTCCTGAACTGTTTGCTGGAGACCGATTTAAGTTTAGGACTTTCAGGAATAATTGTAAATTGTTTCTATCTCTGAGACCCCGTTCATCTGGAGACTCAGCTCAGCAAGTTAAAATTGTTATCTCTTTCTTACGGGGCGACCCTCAGGATTGGGCTTTCTCGCTAGCGCCAGGAGATCCGGCATTGGCAAATATTGATGCGTTTTTTCTGGCGCTCGGATTGCTTTACGAGGAACCCAATCTTGAAATTCAGGCAGAAAAAGCCTTGCTGGCTATTTCTCAGGGCCAGGATGAAGCTGAAGTGTATTGCCAAAAATTTCGGAAATGGTCCGTGCTTACTCAGTGGAATGAGTGTGCTCTGGCCGCAAATTTCAGAAATGGCCTTTCTGAAGCCATTAAGAATGTGATGGTGGGTTTCCCCATTCCTACAAGTCTGAATGATTCCATGGCGCTGGCTATTCAAATTGACCAGCGTTTGCGGGAGCGCAAAGCCGCTAATCCTCTGGTGGTGTTGTCTGAACAAACACCTGATTTAATGCAATGTGGTAGAATTCAGACTAGAAATGAACGGAAAAATCATAGACGTCAGAATGGGTTGTGTTTTTACTGTGGTGATTCTACACATGTTATATCAGCATTCTCTAAACGCCTAATAAGGGTTGTAAGTCCTGTCGCCATTGGTAATTTGCAACCTAAATTTATTTTGTCTGTGACTTTAATTTGCTCATTGTCCTCCTACCCTGTTATGGCGTTTGTGGATTCAGGTGCTGCCCTGAGTCTTATGGATCTGTCATTTGCCAAGCGCTGTGGTTTTGTTCTTGAGCCGTTGGTAAATCCTATCCCTCTTAGAGGTATTGATGCTACGCCATTGGCGGAAAATAAACCGCAGTTTTGGACACAGGTAAACATGTGCATGACTCCTGAACATCGGGAGGTGATTCGTTTTCTTGTTCTGCATAAAATGCATGATTTGGTCGTTTTGGGTCTGCCATGGTTACAGACCCATAATCCAGTCTTGGATTGGAAGGCAATGTCTGTGTCAAGTTGGGGCTGTCAGGGAATTCATGGTGATTCCCCGCCGGTGTCTATTGTTTCCTCTACTCCTTCGGAAGTTCCTGAGTATTTGTCTGATTATCAGGATGTATTCAGCGAGTCCAGGTCCAGTGCTCTGCCTCCTCATAGGGACTGTGACTGCGCTATAGATTTGATTCCAGGTAGTAAATTTCCTAAGGGAAGATTATTTAATCTGTCTGTACCTGAGCATACCGCAATGCGTTCGTATATCAAGGAATCTCTGGAGAAGGGGCATATCCGTCCATCCTCTTCCCCTCTTGGTGCGGGATTCTTTTTTGTGGCCAAGAAGGACGGATCTTTGAGACCTTGTATTGACTATCAGCTTCTGAATAAAATCACTGTTAAATTTCAGTATCCTTTGCCTCTGTTGTCGGACTTGTTTGCCCGGATTAAAGGTGCCAAGTGGTTCACCAAGATAGATCTTCGTGGTGCGTACAACCTTGTGCGCATTAAGCAAGGAGATGAATGGAAAACTGCATTTAATATGCCCGAAGGTCATTTTGAGTACTTGGTGATGCCTTTTGGGATCTCTAATGCTCCTTCAGTGTTTCAGTCCTTTATGCATGACATTTTCCGGAAGTATCTGGATAAATTTATGATTGTTTATCTGGATGATATTCTGTTTTTTTCTGATGATTGGGACTCGCATGTAGAGCAGGTCAGGATGGTGTTTCAGTTTTTGCGTGAGAATGCTTTGTTTGTTAAGGGCTCAAAGTGTCTCTTTGGAGTACAGAAGGTTCCCTTTTTGGGTTTTATTTTTTCCCCTTCTGCGGTGGAGATGGACCCAGTCAAGGTCCGAGCTATTCATGATTGGACTCAACCCACGTCAGTTAAGAGTCTTCAGAAGTTCTTGGGTTTTGCTAAATTCTACCGTCGTTTTATCGCTAACTTTTCTAGCGTTGTTAAACCTTTGACGGATATGACCAAGAAAGGTTCAGATGTTTCTAACTGGGCTCCTGCAGCCGTGGAAACTTTCCAAGAGTTGAAGCGCCGGTTTACTTCGGCGCCTGTTTTGTGTCAGCCTGATGTCTCACTTCCCTTTCAGGTTGAAGTGGATGCTTCTGAGATTGGGGCAGGGGCCGTTTTGTCGCAGAGAGGCCCTGGTTGCTCTGTAATGAGACCATGTGCTTTTTTCTCTAGGAAGTTTTCGCCTGCTGAGCGGAATTATGATGTTGGCAATCGGGAGTTGTTGGCCATGAAGTGGGCATTTGAGGAGTGGCGTCATTGGCTCGAGGGTGCTAAGCATCGTGTGGTGGTCTTGACTGATCACAAAAATCTGATGTATCTCGAGTCTGCTAAACGCCTGAATCCTAGACAGGCCCGTTGGCCATTGTTTTTCT
Source organism: Ranitomeya variabilis (assembly GCF_051348905.1). Lineage (NCBI taxonomy): Eukaryota > Metazoa > Chordata > Amphibia > Anura > Dendrobatidae > Ranitomeya > Ranitomeya variabilis. The sequence continues at coordinate 306,722,474 of NC_135236.1, forward strand.
CCCGTTTTGACTTTGTGGTCTCGTATTTACCAGGTTCAAAGAATGTGAAGGCTGATGCTCTTTCAAGGAGCTTTGTGCCTGACTCTCCTGGAGTCGCTGAACCAGTTGGTATTCTTAAAGAGGGAGATATTTTGTCAGCCATTTCTCCGGATTTGCGACGTGTGTTGCAGAGATTTCAGGCTGGTAGACCTGACTCTTGTCCACCTGACAGACTGTTTGTTCCTGATAAGTGGACCAGCAGAGTCATTTCCGAGGTTCATTCCTCGGTGTTGGCAGGGCATCCGGGAATTTTTGGCACCAGAGATTTGGTGGCTAGGTCCTTTTGGTGGCCTTCCTTGTCGCGGGATGTGCGGTCGTTTGTGCAGTCCTGTGGGACTTGTGCTCGAGCTAAGCCTTGCTGTTCTCGTGCCAGCGGGTTGCTCTTGCCCTTGCCTGTCCCGAAGAGGCCTTGGACACACATTTCCATGGATTTCATTTCAGATCTTCCAGTGTCTCAGGGCATGTCTGTCATCTGGGTGGTATGTGATCGCTTTTCCAAGATGGTCCATTTGGTATCTTTGCCTAAGCTGCCTTCCTCTTCCAATCTGGTTCCTTTGTTCTTTCAGAATGTGGTTCGTTTACACGGCATTCCTGAGAATATTGTGTCTGACAGAGGATCCCAGTTTGTTTCCAGGTTCTGGCGATCCTTTTGTGCTAAGATGGGCATTGATTTGTTGTTTTCGTCTGCCTTTCATCCTCAGACTAATGGACAAACGGAGCGAACTAATCAGACTCTGGAGGCTTATTTGAGGTGTTTTGTTTCTGCTGATCAGGATGATTGGGTGACCTTCTTGCCGTGGGCTGAGTTTGCCCTTAATAATCGGGCTAGTTCCGCTACTTTGGTTTCGCCATTTTTCTGCAACTCTGGTTTCCATCCTCGTTTTTCCTCGGGACATGTGGAGCCTTCTGACTGTCCTGGGGTAGATTCCGTGGTGGATAGGTTACAGCAGATTTGGAATCATGTGGTGGACAACTTAAAGTTGTCACAGGAGAAGGCTCAGCGTTTTGCCAACCGCCGCCGCGGTGTGGGTCCCCGACTTCGTGTTGGGGATTTGGTATGGCTGTCTTCTCGATTTGTTCCTATGAAGGTCTCCTCTCCTAAATTTAAGCCTCGCTTCATCGGTCCTTACAAGATATTGGAAATCCTTAATCCTGTGTCCTTTCGCTTGGATCTTCCGGTGTCGTTTGCCATTCACAACGTGTTCCATAGGTCTTTGTTGCGGCGGTACGTTGTGCCTGTGGTTCCTTCTGTTGAGCCTCCTGCTCCGGTGTTGGTTGAGGGCGAGTTGGAGTATGTGGTGGAGAAGATCTTGGATTCTCGTCTCTCCAGGCGGAGGCTTCAGTATCTGGTCAAGTGGAAGGGCTATGGTCAGGAGGATAATTCCTGGGTGGTTGCCTCTGATGTGCATGCGGCCGATTTAGTTCGTGCCTTTCACGCTGCTCATCCTGATCGCCCTGGTGGTCTTGGTGAGGGTTCGGTGACCCCTCCTTAAAGGGGGGGTACTGTTGTGAATTAGACTTTTTTGGCTCCCTCTTGTGGTCACTAGTGATATGACTCTGGGATTGTCTTTCCTCAGTTTGGCACCCACCAACCGTTATCGGTTGTGTTGAGGTGTGGAATTCCAGAATATGGGGGATATTCATGAGAAATCTTGGAGGTGGTTGTGTGAGTAACAAATTAGTGTGAAGGAGAGTAGGAGGTCTTGGGAGGATCAAAGATTACATGAGGGAAGATATTGGGAGATTAGTTCAGAGATATAGGGAGGGGACAGGTTGTGGATGGCTTTGTAGATCAGTGTTAGTAGTTTGAACTGGATTCATTGGGGAATTGGGAGCCAGTGGAGGGATTTGCAGAGGGAAGAAGCAGGGGAGTAGCGAGGAGAGAGGTGGATTAGGCGGGCAGCAGAATTGAGGACAGACTGGAGTGGTGCAAGTGAGATTGCAGTGAGGACACAGAGGAAGTGTTGCTATAATTGAGGCAGGAGATGATGAGGGCATGCACAAGAGTTTTAGTAGATTGTGGGCTTAGGAAGGGATGGATTCTGGCAATATGTTTGAGTTGGAGGTGACAGGAGGTGGCAAGAGTTTGGACATGCGGTTTGAAGGACAGGGCAGAGTCGAGAGTTACCCCGAGGCAGCGGATTTCAAGTGCGGGAGAGAGCGTGATGCCGTTTACCATAATAGATAGATCAGGTAGAGAGGATACGCAAGATGGGAGAAAGATGATGAGTTCGGTTTTGTCTACATTGAGTTTTAGGAAGGGAGAAGTGAAGAAGGAGGATATTGCTGATAGACACTCTGGAATTCTGGACAGCAGAGAGGTGACATCTGGTCCAGAGAGGTAGATCTGAGTGTCGTCTGCATACAGGTGGTACTGGAAGCCATGGGACTTTATGAGTTGCCCTAGGCCAAGGATATAGATGGAAAAAGGTGGGGGCCCTAGAACAGAGCCTTGAGGGACTCCAACAGAGAGAGTGTGGGATGAGAAGGTAGTGTGGGAGTGGTAAACGCTAAATGTTCGGTCAGAAAGGTATGAGGCAATCCAGGACAGGGCAAGGCCTTTGATGCCAAGAGAAGAAAGAATCTGTAGCAGCAGGCAGTGGTCGACTGTGTCAAAAGCAGAAGAGAGGTCGAGAAGGAGGAGGATTGAGAACTGACTGTTAGCTTTGGCTGTGAGTAAGTCATTAGTAATTTTGGTCAGGGCAGTTTCGGTGGAGTGGTGGGGGTGGAAGCCAGATTGGAGGTTGTCAAGGAGAGAGTTAGATGAGAGGTGGGAGGAAAGTTGAGTATGGACATGCTGCTCAAGAAGTTTTGAAGCAAACGGGAGCAATGAAATGGGGCAATAGCTGGGCATAGCAGTTGGGTCAAGTGTTGTGAATTAGACTTTTTTGGCTCCCTCTTGTGGTCACTAGTGATATGACTCTGGGATTGTCTTTCCTCAGTTTGGCACCCACCTGGGTCGTTAGTCCAGGGGTGTTGCTATATAAACTTCCTGAATTCTCAGTCTGGTGCCTGGCATCGTTGTAATCAGTTCCTTTCTGTTTGCTCCTGTCTGCTGGTCCTGGATCTTGCAAAATTAAGCTAAGTCCTGCTTCTTGGTTTTTTGGTTATTTGCATTGTTCTTATTTTTTTGTCCAGCTTGTACTAAATGTGATTCCTGATTTTGCTGGAAGCTCTAGGGGGCTGGTATTCTCCCCCCGGACCGTCAGACGGTTCGGGGGTTCTTGAATATCCAGCGTGGAAATTTTGATAGGGTTTTTTGCTGACTGTATAAGTCATCTTACTATATTCTGCTATTAGTCAGTGGGCCTCTCTTTGCTAGATATCTAGTTCATTCTTACGTTTGTCTTTTCTTCTTACCTCACCGTTATTATTTGTTGGGGGCTTGTATCCAACTTTTGGGGTCTTTTCTCTGGAGGCAAGAAAGGTCTATCTTTTCCCTTCTAGGGTTAGTTAGTTCTCCGGCTGGCGCGAGACGTCTAGAACCAACGTAGGCACGTTCCCCGGCTGCTGCTATTTGTGGTGCTAGGATTAGATATACGGTCAGCCCAGTTACCACTGCCCTATGAGCTGGTTTTTTGTGTTTGCAGACTTGGTATTTACTTTTGAGACCCTCTGCCATTGGGGTCATAACAGTCAAGGTTAGTTTTTTTGAGGATGGGTGTGATGGTGGCATGTTTGAAGGCAGAGGGGAAGGTACCAGAAGACAGTGATAGGTTGAAGAGATGGGTTAGGGCTGGAATGAGCATGTTAGTGAGGTTAGGGAGCAGGTGGGAAGGGATGGGGTCAAGTGCACAGGTGATGAGGTGTGATTTGGAAAGAAGGTGAGTAAGCTCTCCTTCAGTGGTGTTGGAGAGGAAAGTTATTGGGGAAGGGCAGAGGTCTGATATATGGAGTGGTTGGGGTGATGGAACAGTAAAGGTTTGCCTTGTTTTTGAAGTAGGTGGCAAAGTCCTTGGAAGAGATGAGGGGAGTTGGAGGTAGCAGTGTTGAGCGGAGGAGAGAGTTAAATGTGCTGAACAGTGGTTTTCGGTTGTAGGATAATGAAGATTCAATGTTTGTGAAATAGGTCTGTTTAGCAGAGATGAGGGCTAATTTGAAGGCTAGTGTAGCTTGTTTGAAAGCAGTGAAGTCGTCTGGCAGGTGTGTATTCTTCCAACGCCGCTCTGTGACCCAGGATGCTTGTCAAAGTTTTTTGGTGAGATTGTTATGCCAGGGTTGCATATTGATTTGTCACACTTTCCCATGCATGAGAGGGGCGACTGAGTCTATGGCTGATGTGAGGGTGGAGTTATAGAAAGTGGTGGCACTGTCTGAGTTGTGGAGTGAAGATATGGAGGACAGGGGTAGAACAGAGTCTAAGAGTCTGTGAATGTCTAGGTGTGCGAAGTTTCTGCGAGGATGTGGTAGTGGCTGGGCATGGAGGGCGGGTGAGGAGGACAAGGATGAGAAGGTGAGTAGATGGTGGTCAGTTTGGGGTAAGGGAGAGGTTGTGAGATTAGTCAAGGAACAGAGGCGGGTGAAGATGAGGTCTAGTGTATGTCCGTCTGTGTAGGCGGCTGCGGAGGACCACTGAGTAAGTCCAAAGGATGATGTAAGGGCCAGCAGCTTGGAGGCCGCAGGCTGGTGGGTGTCAGTAAGGATATTAAAGTCACCCATTATGATGGTGGGGATGTCAGCAGAGAGAAAATGAAGAAGCCAGGTGGAAAATTGATCAATGAAGGCAGTGGCTGAGCCAGGTGGTCGGTATATGACAGCCATTTGGAGATAAGAGGGAGAGTAGATAAGGACAGAGTGAACCTCGAAAGGGATAAGGGAGGGTGAGGGTTGGATAGGGTTGAAGGAGCAGTTTTAGAAAGAAGGAAACCCACTCCTCCGCCATGTCTGTTGCCAGAGCGAGGAGTGTGGGTAAATTGGAGGCCACTGTAACTCAGCGCAGCAGGGGAGGCCGTGTCAGGGGGCATCAGCCAGGTCTCAGTGAGGGCCAGGAAGGAAAGGTTGCAGGAAGTAAAGAGATTGTGGATCATGTGGAGCTTGTTGCAGATGGAGCGGATATTTCAAAGTGCCCCAGAGAGAGGAAGCAGGGGGGTGGGGGTCAGTGGTACAGATTTTAAGTGTGAGGGATTGCGGTAGTTTCTCTTAGTGTTAGAAGGATAGGGGTGGAATTAGTGGGATGTATGAGGCAGGGGGGGCCAGGATTGGGGGATATGTTGCCAGCAGTGAGAATGAGCAGAGAAAGGGAAAGCAGGTGGGTGGAGGAGGGTGATCGGCTTATATTATATTTTGGCAGGAGATGTCTGAGGTTAAAGAGCAGGCCAGTTAGAACAGAGGGAGAGAAGTACATGGGATTCTGGGGTGCAGTAGGTATCCCAGATTAGGAGGTAGTTCAGACGTACCAGTTAGAACAGAGGGAGAGAAGTACATGGGATTCTGGGGTGCAGTGGGTATTCCAGATTAGGAGGTAGTTCAGATGTACCAGTTAGAACAGATGGAGAGAAGCACATGGGATTCAAGGGTGCAGTGGGTATTCCAGATTAGGAGGTAGTTCAGACATACCTGTGGATGAAAGCAGATGGATCAGGGCATGACAGCATGGAGGAGAATATACCATGGGTTACCATTCTGATATATTTCTGATGATACACTTAAAAGATGTCACTTCAAACAATGTCACATATGACCAAGGCCATATCTGACCAGCACCATCCAACTTATACCATTCAAGCATTCTTGTTCTTAGAAATGAAGGCTATTCCATGCGAGAAATTGCCAAGAAACTGAAGATTTCCTACAATGGTGTGTACTACTCCCTTCAGAGGTGAGCACAAACAGGCCCTAACCAGAGTAGAAAGAGAAGTCAGAGGCCCCGCTGCACAACTGAGAGCAAGACAAGTACACTAGAGTCTGTAATTTGAGAAATTGATGCCTCACAGGTCCTCAACTGGCAGCTTCATTAAATAGTACACGCAAAACGCCAGTGTCAATGTCTACAATGAAGAGGCGACTCCGGGATGCTGGCATTCAGGGCAGAGTGGCAAAGAAAAAGCCATATCTGAGACTGACTAATAAAAGGAAAAGCTTAATATGGGCAAAAGAACACAGACATTGGACAGAGGAAGATTGGAAAAAAGGGTTGTGGACAGAGGAATCCAAGTTTGAGGTGTTTGGATCACACAGAAGAACATTTATGACAGGCAGAACAACTGAAAAGATGCTGGAAGAGTGCCTGACGCCATCTGTAATGTGATGGTCTGGGGTTGCTTTGGTGCTGGTAAAGTGGGAGATTTGTACAAGGTAAAAGGGACTTTGAATAAGGAAGGCTATCACTCCATTTTGCAGCACCATGCCATAACCTGTGGACAGCGCTTGATTGGAGTCAATTTCATCCTACAACAGGACAATGACCCAAAGCACACCTCCAAATTATGCAAGAAATATTTAGGGGAGAAGCAGGCAGCAGGTATTCTATCTGTAATGGAGTGGCAAGTGCAGTCACCAGATCTCAACCCCATTAAGCTTTTGCGGGAGCAGCTTGATCTTATGGTATGCAAAAAGTGCCCATCAAGCCAAACAACTTGTGGGAGGATCTTCTGGAAGCATGGGGTGAAATTTCTCCAGATTACCTCAGCAAATTAACTGCTAGAATGCCAAAGGTTTGCAATGCTGTAATTGCTGCAAAGGGAGCATTCTTTCCAGAAAGCAAAATTTGATGGAGAAAATTAATATTTCAAATAAAAATCTTTTTTCAAACCCTGTCAATGTCTGGACTAGATTTTCAATTCATTTGGCAACTCATTTGATTAATAAAAGTATGAGTTTTCATGGAAAACGTAAAATTATCTGGGTGACCCTAAATTTTGGAACTGTAGTGTATAATTGACAATACCGAAGATTATGGAGGGTATAATGGATGTCCTACTACGTCAACAAGATGTACGGCAACACCACAATTGCGGAGAGGTAAAGAAACACTAGGTGTTCAATACGAACCCCAAACTTTACTTTTTGGGTTCAGCCATCTCTACTCATGAGTACTTTTGAATGTGGTAGTTATAGGCATGATTAAACATTCAATAGTTCTAGTGTTAATTTTAAGAAATATTTTTCTTTTGGCATAGCTCATGTAAGATACCATTTTGTGTCAGTAGACATCATTTCTTATGGACAGAGCAATGACTGAAGTGTATACAAGGAATTAAATATGGGCAAATTACTATTGATTGCCAAAATTGAGGCCCTTTCCAAGAGCCATGGCCCGGCAATGCCATTTGCTGTTGTTGACATAAGGCTTTTCAAATGTCAGAAAATCTGATGAAGCCATACGGGAGGCAATAATAACCCCTTAACAGATCATGTACTATTAGGCTGTATGTTGGGTTACCTTCCTTGATGCAGTATCCTCCTATTTGAAGCTTACACCTGTAGCTATTTATGTCGTGGGATTACTATGACAGAGAGGAGCCAGAAGACTGCAGCGATTGATTTCTCTTACTCCTGCACTGTTTAGAAGCACTTCACCTTCATATTAAATGGTGTAAACTTATTTTAGCAATGCTAGGGTTAATCTGTTCAGTTAAGATCTCCTGGAAGCCACTGTTAGCCACTCCCTTCTCCTATATAATCTGGGCCATGGCTAGCACTCATTGTCAGAGTAGCTTGTGCTGTATGGCTGTAGGTTGTTTGTGGTTATTGTTGGAAAAAGCATTTGGTGGATTTATCTGTGACTGTTGTGAGGTTTTGAGTGTGTGATAATTCCCATTCTTCTCTTACTTTGGTTTAACCCCATCCTATTACCTGCAGCGTTTACCTCTGTTGTTTATGTGTTTATTTGTATGATTGGTATTTTCCTTTATCCCTGTTTGTATTACCATGTTTGTCTGGTTTTTGTATTATGGTGCCCTACTACTCCCCTTTTCCCTGGGCGGGGAAGGTTACAGACTGAGGGTGGATGCAGGAGCTAAGGCAAGGTACGTGACCCTGGCATCTTCACTATCAGAAGTAATCTAGGGAACAGTGCCAGCTAGGGCACTAGAGTCACCCAACAACAGCATCGTGACAATTTATATGTAGTCTACTGGGTAACCAAAAGTATGTCTCATGCCTTTTGAGGGACATCTTGCTATGCAGTGTGTCTGCTGAATTTATTGTCGGTCATTGATCATTGAGACAAAATGATTACTGTGGACACAATGGACTAATGTTTTATCTCCTGCATCTATTGCTTTGCCATTTTTTTGGCTTTTTTTCTTTACCCCTGTTCTTTTGTCATTAACAAAGTTGTTGCATTTCTTTACTTGCGTGTTATATTCATTAAAATTCTGCCATAAATTTGAAAGATATTAGCTACAATGACTGATTTTTGCACTTTTATGAACCTTTGCATACAGATTGTTAATTATGTTAATGGTCCTAAAAATCAAACACCAGAAATACATTTTTCATTATAAAGGTTTTTTTCTGTTAAAGTTTGTAAACAATATCAGTGAAAAAATATTTGTAACAAAGAACAAATTGATATAGGTGCATCTCACAAAATTAGAATATCATCAAAAATTTAACTTATTTCAGTTCTTCAATACAAAGAGTGAAGAGTAGTCATTACAAATAGAGTGATGTGTTTTAAGTGTTTATTTTGGTTAATGTTGATGACTAGGGTTTACTGTCAATGAAAACCCAAAAGTCATTATCTCAGTAAATTAGAATACTTTATAACACCAGCTTAAACCCTTAATGACCGTCAATACATCTTTTAACTGACCTGAGATATAAGAGACTAGCCTCCCCATACAGGTGACAATCCAGCAGCTGTTGGCTGTACACTATAGCTGACAACTTGCTGCATCAGCCATGATCAGTGTTTGCACCTTCCAAATCTGGTTAACCCCTTAGATGCTGCTGTCAATAGTGACTACATCATATGAATGGTGAACAGAGTCAGGGGGTTTCCTCTTTATCCCAATTTGTGCCCTCACATCATGATTGTGGTCCTGATATTTGCAATGGCAATTCATGACCAAATAGTGGCCTTAGAGTCTGACGGCTGTTGTAACCTGTTCAGAAGTTAGCGGCATTTAGGTGGTAAAAATACACATTTTCATTTCTGTCATGTCACTTTGCATTAATTCCTGAAAATCACCTGAAGGGTTAATAAACTAGCTGACAGCAGTTTCCAATATGTCAGAGGGTGCTGTTTTTAAAATGGTACAAGTTTTGGGGTTTCCCAATATATGGGACCCCTAAAGGCACTTCAAACCTGGATAGGTCCCTAAAAAAATAAATGTTGTAAATTTCCTTGAAAAAATGAAAAATTACTGCTACATTTTTATACCTCCTAAAATGCTAACAAAATAAAAGAACATTTTACAAATGGTGCTGATGTAAAGCAGACATGAGAGAAATGTTATTTATTAGTGTTTTGCTGTGGAATGACTATCTGGATTAAAGGGATAATCATTCAAAATTTGAAAATTACTAATTTTTTATCATTTTTCTCAAATTTCTAATATTTTTTATAAATAAACACAAAACAAATGGACCTAAATTTACCATTATCATAAAGTATAATGTGTCACGAAAAAACATTCTCAAAATCACTGGGATTTATTGAAGCATTCCAGAGTTTTTACCGCATAAAGTGACTGCTCAGATTTAAAAAATTTGGCTCCGTCACTAAAAGGTTAAAAAAATTATTTTAACACCCGAAATGGTGGCCTACTGAAATGTATGTTCAGTAAATGCACTCAATACTTGGGCTCCTTTTGCATCAATAACTGCACCAATGCGGCGTGGCATGGAGGCGATCAGTCTGTGGCACTGCTGAGGTGTTATGGGAACCCAGGTTGCTTTGATAGCAGCCTTCAGCTCGCCTGCATTGTTGGGTCTGGTGTCTCTCATCTTCCTCTTGACAATACCGATAGATTCTCTTGAGATTAAGGTCAGACAAGTTTGCTGGCCAGACAAGCACAGTAAGACTGTTGTTTTTGAACCAGGTATTGATTCTTTTGGCAGGTGGCAAGTCCTGCTGGAGAATTAAATTTCCATCTCCAAAAAGCTTGTTGGCAGAGGGAATCATTAAGTGCTCTAAAATTTCCTTGTAGATGGCCGCGCTGACTTTGGTCTTGATGAAACACAGTGGACCTACATCAGTAGATGGCATGGCTCCCAAAACCATCATTGATTGTGGATACTTCACAGTAGACCTTGGAAATCAAGGTCCCAGAATCTGGAGGAAGAGTGAAGAGACAGACAATCCAAGCTGCTTGAGGTCTAGTGTGAAGTTTCCACAATCAGTGATGGTTTGGCTTGGATGCTTATCAAGCCTCGACCACCCTCCTTTCTGTTAGTAAACAATCTTTGGGTGTTAGACTTAGGGTTGAGACCTCCATGCATTGGGAGGAGCCTCTCTTTATTATCAACCGGCCACACTTCTCCAGTCCGAAGGACATTCCAATGTCTTCGCTGTAGATCCTTGTCAGGTGGATCAGTGAATTGATATCTCGTTTATTTTTTGCATACAGATTGATGTCATCCATGTAGAGGAAGTGGCTGATGGTGTTCCACTCATGAACTTGTATCCATAACCAGACTCTAGTTATGTGACTGAGGGTGTTCAAGTCTATGCAGAACAGCAATGGGGACAGTGCATCACCATGGCATATGCCGCATTTGATGGTCACTTGTGCTCGTTGTCTTGAGTTGGCTTCCAATATTGTTCTCCACTGCCACATTGAGTTTCTGAGGAAGGTTCTTAATTTCCTGTTGACATTGTAGAGAGCCAAGCATTCACAGATCAATGTGTGTGGCATTGAGTCACAGGCTTTCCTGTAGTCAATCCAGGCTGGTGCTTAGAGCCTCTGGTGTTGGTCACAATGCCTTTCTGAGCTGGATTCATGTACTGGTTTATATGGTTCTGTAGCTTGGTGGCTATGATACCTGACAGGAGTTTCCATGTTGTTGTAAGGCAGGTTATTGGGTGGTAGTTGGATGGAACTGTTTCTTTGTGAGGATCCATCATGATCAGCACTGTTCTACCTTGTGTTAGCCAATTTGGTTGGTGGCCTGCTTCTAGCAGTTGGTTGATCTGCTTTGCCATGCGTTTATGTAGAGCTGTTTTTTTATTTCTTTAGCCAGTAGGTGTGGATTATGTCTGGGCCAGATGCTGACCAGCTCTTCTTGTTCTTGACCCGCTGTTGGATATTTGCTTCTGTAATGGTGACTACTTCTTGCTCTAGGTGGTTGCTCTGCTTCTTTCTCAGATCTTGCAGCCACATTGCACTGGTGTTGTGTGGTTTTTCCTTCTCCAACATGTTCCCCCAGTATTATTCAGTCTCTGATATTGGTGGAGTTGCTGCCTTTGTGCTGTTACTTTGTAGTTGGGAGTATACCTTTGATGGTTCTTTGGAGAACAGGGCATTTATCTTCTTGGTGTCAGATTCTCTAATGTATCTCCCTAGCCTTGCAGCAAGTGCTGTGAGCCTTTGTTTAACAGCCTCTAGGGCTTCAGTTGGGGTAAGGCCTTTGTACTTGTCTTCTAACTTGGTCTTATTCTTGATCCTTGCACCCTTCTGTATTTCTGTCAGTTGGTTGACTTCTCATGTCACCACTGGCGTAGCTAGAGCTTTTGCCGCCCGGGGCTGTTTCCGAGTTTGGTGCCCCCCCCCCCATTGCCATCACTCAACGCCAGGCACCGCCCCCTCAGCACTGTTTACCCATGAAATCCGGTGCCTGCACTGTGTATCGCTGTTTGGTGCAGGTGCAGAGAGCTCTGGCCGTCTGACGTCACAGCCAGGCTTGCAGACTGCGCCTGTGCGGCGACTGTGGCCACCCACCTTGGTAATCCCAGCCCCGCAGTGTGTTATTCATTATGCAGAGTGCGGGGCTGGGATTCACAAGCAGGGTGGCCGTACAGGGGCAGTGTCCAGCATTGCCCCAGTGTGTCCAGCATTGCCCCAGTGTGTCCAGCAATCTGCCCCAGTGTCCAGCAATCTGCCCCAGTGTCCAGCATTGCCCCCAGTGTCCAGCATTGCCCCCAGTGTCCAGCATTACCCCCAGTGTGTCCAGCATTGCCCCCAGTGTGTCCAGCAATCTGCCCCAGTATCCAGCATTGCCCCCAGTGTGTCCAGCATTGCCCCCAGTGTGTCCAGCAATCTGCCCCAGTGTCCAGCATTGCCCCCAGTGTGTCCAGCATTGCCCCCAGTGCGTCCAGCATTGCCCCAGTGCATCCATCAATCTGCCTCCAGTGCGTCCAGCAATCTGCCCCCAGTGCATCCAGCAATCTGCCCCAAGTGCGTCCAGCAATCTGCCCCCAGTGCGTCCAGCAATCTGCCCCCAGTGCGTCCAGCAATCTGCCCCCAGTGCATCCAGCAATCTGCCCCAAGTGCGTCCAGCAATCTGCCCCCAGTGTGTCTCCAGCAATCTTTTCCCAGTGTGTCTCCAGCAATCTGCCCCCAGTGTGTCTCCAGCAATCTGCCCCCAGTGTGTCTCCAGCAATCTGCCCCCAGTGTGTCTCCAGCAATCTGCCCCCAGTGTCTCCAGCATATTGCCCCCAGTCTGTCTCCAGCATATTGCCCCCAGTCTGTCTCCAGCATATTGCCCCCAGTCTGTCTCCAGCATATTGCCCCCAGTCTGTCTCCAGCATATTGCCCCCAGTCTGTCTCCAGCATATTGCCCCCAGTCTGTCTCCAGCATATTGCCCACAGTCTGTCTCCAGCATATTACCCACAGTCTGTCTCCAGCATATTACCCACAGTCTGTCTCCAGCATATTACCCACAGTCTGTCTGAGTCAGACATAAAGAAAAAAAAAAAAAGTAAAATCCTCACCTCTCCCGTTCCCAGCGCAGGTTCCGTGCACTCAGCGTCTCTCCGGCTCTGCAACGCTCAGGACAGAGAGGCTGAGCGCGCAGTGATGACGTCATCGCACCCTCTGCCCTGAGATGTCGCAGAGTCAGAGGGCGCCGAAGACGCTGCAGCTGCTGCAGGAATCAGGAGAGGTGAGTATTAGAAGGGGGGGCCCCAATGCCAGCGCTGGCATCGGGGGCGGGGGCGCGGGGGGGGCCTGGTCGTGGCGGCGTGGCGTCCGAAGATTTAAACTGCCCGCGTCTTTTTTTTTTTCCCTCCTCCTCCTCTCTGGGTCGGAGCCGCCCCCGGCATTGTGCCGCCCGGGGCGTCCCCCCCCCCGCACCCCCCTTCCTACGCCACTACATGTCACCCTGATTTTTGTCTCCAGTCTTCTTTTCCAAGGGGGGCACTTCTGTTGTTCTTGCTGGTTGTATAGCCAAGCATTTCCATGATTGCTGATGCAGTAGCATGGATCAGTTTATTAGTTTGAGTTATGGTGGTGGTAGGTATTGATGCAAGTGCTCTATTGGCATATTCTAGCATATTTTCTGGTGGTGTTTCTTTGCTGAGCCTTGGCAGTCGATCTCTTGTATTGATGGTATTAAGTTTATCTAAGATCTTCTGTTTCAGATCAGCTGCAGTGCTCTCTAGTTGCAGGATTGGATCAGGATTTTCAGGGGGTTGCACATGTTGTTCTTCCAAGTCTTCTTTTGGGGTGGATCTGCAATTGATCCATCTCAAGTTGTGATAATAGCATTCTCTTTATGACATTGAAACGTTGGGTGACTATTTGTTTCTCAGTCAGTGGACATGCAGGTATCCATCCAGAGTTTCCTCATCCGCTTCATATATCCTCTCTCATTTGGTCTGCTGTTATAGTAACAGTTCATCAGATCCAGGTTCCCTTGCCTTGTCCATGTTCCAGTAGCCCATTCATCATCAGATTGTCCTGGTTCCTCAACATCTGATGCGGACCTTGTTAATCCAGGTGGCATCCGATTCTCATGTTTATTGAGGTAGGCACAATAGTGTTAGTAGTCTTGCCCAAGGACCTCTACTGGTGTATTATTTCCAACAGGGCAGAGCCAGGATTTTAACCCCAGTCTCCCGCATTTGTGGTTGTGCACCTTAACCACTACGCTATAACCTAGCCACCTAGGGTAGGTATTGTTATAGTGTATTATAGTTTTAGGAGCCTTGGTATATAATTTATATATAAAATGTATACATAAAATTTGATGTAGAACAAGTAAGTCAAAGGAGGTGGCGGGTGCAGGGCTTCACAGTTATTATCAATCCATGAGTAGATCCAATGAAGTAAAAAGGCAGCACTCCAGAGATCTAAAAATGTTTCTATGATTTATTGATACAAAGTCACAGTGACAAAGTTTTGTTCCAAGTGTGAAACTTTCTCATCAGTGTAATAATGCCCATGTAACATATATATAGGTACATCAATTAGAATATCAATTAATAAATTCTCAAAAATTCATAGTACAATCTTATTGCAAAGTGCGTTAAAGTGCAGCAAATCTGTATTACATATACATATTAAAACAGTTTTAACCAAGATTCATATAGTGTATATTAAAATGCAGCATATCCGCAATAAAATGAAATATTTATTTACTTTATAAAGTAACACAAGTGTAGCATGCTTCTATATAATTCTCACTCACTCCACCGCGTAGTAAAAGACCACGTGTCCCAAGCCGGCGTCTCGGAAACATCATTGTGCATGTCGGTGTTACAAATGGCATAGATTCATAGATTGTTAGAGATGAAACAGACCTCATTGTGCCCAACCCCCTGCTCAATGCAGAGCAGGATTCACTAAACCTTGTCAGACAAATATCTGTGTAGCCTCTGTTTGAAGACTTCCATTGAGGGAGAACTCACCACCTTTCCTGGCAGCCTGTTCCACTCATTGATCACCCTCACTGCCAAAAAGTTTTTTTGTAATATCTAATCTGTATCTTCATTCTTTCAGTTTTATTCCACAGCTTCTTGTGTTTCCATGTGCAAAATGAGAATAAGGATGATCCATCTACACTTTGACATCCCTTCAGATGTTTGTAGACAACTATTAAGTCTCCTTTTAGCCTTCTGTCTTGCAAACTAAACATTCCCAGATCCTTTAACCATTCCTCATAGGATATATTTGGCAGTCCGCTCACCATCCTGGAAGCTGTTCTATGAACTTGCTCCAGATTTCCAATCAATGTCTTTTTTTTTTAAAATGTGATGCCCAGAACTGGACACTGTATACTAGATGAGGCCTGAACAAGGAGGAGTACAAGGGGATAATTACTTCACATGATCTAGGCTCTATAATTCTATTAACCCCCTTAAGGACCCGTAGTTTTTCCCCTTTTGCAATTCCATTTTTTGCTCCCCTTCTTCCCACGGCCAGAACTTTTTTATTGTTCCATCAATATATCCATGTGAAGGCTTGCTTTTTGTGGGATGAGTTGTACTTTTGAATGGCACCATTGATATTACCATATAGTGTACTGGAAAATGGGAAAAAAATCCAAGTGTGGTAAAATTGCAAAAAAGTGCAATTCCACAATTGTTTTTTTGGATTTTTTGTACCCTGTTCACTAAATGCTAAAGATGACCTGCCATTATGATTGTCCAAATCATTACGAGCTCACAGACACCAAACATGTCTAGGTTCTTTTCTATTTAAGTGGTGAAAAAAAATCCAAAGTTTGTAAAAAAAATATATAAAAAATGTTGCCATTTTCTGAGACCCTCCATTTTTCGGGATCTTGGGCCAAGTAAGGGCTTATTGTCTGCATGGCAGTCGGATGTTTTTATTGATATCATTGACTAGTAGATACGATCTTTTGATTGCCCGTTATTGCATTTTATTGAAATGTTGCAGCAACCAAAAAAACATAGTTCTGGCATTTGATTTTTTTCTCGTTACTCCGTTTATCAATTGGATTATTATTTTTTTATATTTTGATAGATCGGGTGATTCTGAACACTGTGATACCAAATATGTGTGTATTTGATTTTTTTTATTGTTTTATTTTGAATGGGGCAAATGAGTGGTAATTTGTACTTTTATATATTTTTTAAAATATTTTTAAAAACTTTTTTTACTTTTTACTTGCTTCAATAATCTCCATGGGAGACTAGAAGCTACGATAATCCGATCGCTTGTGCTACATAGGGCAGACCTGCAGCACTGCTCTTTGTAGCACAAATGCTCACTTGCTATGAGTGCCGACCGCTGGGCGGCGCTCATAGCTATCTGGCTATGACAACCACAGGGGTCTCCTGCAGACCCCGTATTGTCATGTCAACCCATCTATGACTCGCGGTCATATGACACGGGTGCCGATGGGCGGGGTTAATGACACGCTTCCTGCGTATGCATGTTAAATGCCATTGTCAGAGTGTGACAGCAGCATTTAACATGTTAACAGCCACGGGTGGATCGCAATTCCAGCCACAGCAGTTGGGGGAACATGACAGCTGATCAGATCAGCTGTCATGTTGCGGAAAAGGTGTGGGCTCATTGCCGGAGGTCGCACCAAACAGGGGGAGCCATCCAATGACAGACACTGCACATCATTGGATGTTAAGGGGTTAATACATCCTTGAGCTGTGTGTTGCCTTTTTTGCTGCTGCATCACACTGTTGAACCATGTGCAGTCTGTGATCTATTAGTATACCCAACACTTTTTCACAAGTGCTGTTTCTACTCACTCGGTTGAGTTTGAAGTAGGCACCGGAAGCAGTTTCAGTAAAATATTCATGCTTATTTATTACCACTTCATAAACCACTTAAAAATTGTTAGGCTTAATATTGTGGTCCAGCCACAATGCCCAATTAGCTACTCCAAATCGTTTGTGCTAAAACTGTGTTTCAGTGGAAAAACAGAAGGCCAAATTTTCCACTTAAAAATCATTAGGCCTAATATAGTGGTGCAGCCACGAGGCACAATTAGCTACTTTAAATCGTTTGTGCTAAAACTGTGTTTCAGTGGCAAATCAGAAGGCTACTTTTCCACTTAAAAATTATTAGGCATAATAGAGTTTTTCAGGCACACTATCTAAGAAAATAAATAATGATCATTCATTTAGTGAGAGGTGACTGACAGCTGTGGGCCTTAGGTTGTGAAACAACAGGGTACAAGAGGGGAAGGTTACTTACATCATGAATGGGGAAAAGCAAGGTCATGGTGGAAGGGGAATAGGCTTTGTTTTCGATGTGTACGTGGGTTAGGTGTTAATATGAATGAAAGCTCAACTGAACAAACACTGTATCTTCCTATCCTACCACTGACAACATATGTTGCTGGCCGGCCTACCTGACTCCTTTTCTTTGGCAGTCACACAGCAGTATGCCTTGTAGATGAGGCTCAGAAAGAAAATGTGCTTCTGTGGATGACGCTGCATCAAGGGGCCTCTCCTCCTCTTCATCCACCTTAACAACACTCACAGTACAATCCTCAGAGGTGGCACCCCAGTCAATCTTGTTTCCTCCCACGTCAAAAGACTCCAAATGCTCCACTGACTGTAAGGAACCTCAGATGGGCCATTTTGAAGAGCTGTTCACACCTTGTATTCCATGGGCCTGCTCCAAGGTATCACAGAACCCAGAGGAGGAAACCATCTGCACAAATACCCCAACATTTTTCATGTTGTATCCAGGACCAGACAAAACAGGGTTTGAGCAGAATCCAGAACCTCATCAAGAGACGTTAACCACAAATGGTGGAGGTGATCCTCATGAGACTCATGTACGAGAGGTGCACATGGACTGGTCTATGGTATTAGGGCTAGAAGAGGAGGAGGGTGACTCACAGAGTGAGGAGTGTAAGAAAAGAGAGGATGACGATGAGGTTGTAGAGGCTTCATGTTGTGAACCCAGAGGTATGCAGCTCAGTAGCTCAGCGGAGGAGGAGGAGGTGGAGTCGGAGGAAGACAAAGAGGTTACATTGCGGCTTCCCATGCAGACACAAAGTGATGCAACCACGACAAGCACTGCATCCTTAAATCCAGCACTGGTCACGAGCATGCAGTTTGCAGGAGATGACAAGGGTAGCCTAAACTGGGCATTTTTGTGACCACAAAGGATGACCCAAAACATGTTACCAGTCAAATTTGCAAACAAAAACTCAGAAGAGGAAAAAATTGCAATAATTTGAAATCTACATGCTTTCGTGTCACTTAGCACCATCTCTCACAATCCACCATAAAATGTCCACTTGCATCTCACTCACAGTACAGCAGTTTATCCGGTTCTCTCTATTCCACCCTCTTTCTGTACTGCAGCAAGCTCTCAGTCTCGCAGTTGTGGTCATGTAAAAGAATGTTTTCTTCCTACACATGCGAAAGCAAAGAGCTTGAATTCCATGATATTTAATCTGTTAGCTACAGAAATGCTGCCTTTCCACCTGGTGGATACAGACGGTTTCCGAAAGTTGATGGCCGTCGCAGTCCTCCAGTACCAGTTGTCCAGTCGCCATTACTTCTCAAAGAAAGCTGTGCCTGCACTACACCAGCATACACCTGGACGAGCAAACATGAGCAGGGGTGTTACATCTTGCTGACTGGGCACTGGGTGACTCTGCTGGCTGTGGGGGCAGGCGGTGAAGGGGTTGATCCGCAAGTCTTTGACTCTCCAAGGCTTGTAAGACAAACCTCTGCATCTCATTGCTAGAGAGAGCAAAAATAACCCCAAAATATTCTTTAACTACATAAATAGTAAGAAACTAAAAAATGATAGTGTTGGCCCACTTAAAAATAGTCTGGGTGAAAAGGTGGATGAGGATGAGGAAAAAGCCAATATGCTAAATGACTTTTTTTCATCAGTATTTACAAAAGAAAATCCCATGGCAGCCAATATGACTAGTGATAATAATTTCCAATTTAATGTTACCTGCTTAACCCAGCAGGAAGTACGGCGGCGTCTAAAAATCACAAAAATTGACAAATCTCCAGGCCCGGATGGGATACACCCCCGAGTACTGCAGGAATTAAGTACAGTCATTGATAGACTATTATTTTTAATCTTTAAAGAGTCCATAATAACAGGGTCTGTACCACAGGACTGGCGTATCGCAAATGTGGTGCCAATATTCAAAAAGGGGACAAAAACTGAACTTGGAAATTATAGGCCAGTAAGTTTAACCTCTACTGTGGGTAAAATCCTGGAGGGCATTCTAAGGGATGCTATACTGGAGTATCTGAAGAGGAATAACCTCATGACCCAGTATCAGCACGGGTTTACTAGGGACCGATCATGTCAGACTAATTTGATCAGCTTCTATGAAGAGGAAAGTTCCGGACTGGACCAAGGGAACCCAGTAGATGTAGTGTATATGGACTTTTCAAAAGCTTTTGATACGGTGCCACACAAAAGGTTGATACATAAAATGAGAATAATGGGGATAGGGGAAAATATGTGCAAGTGGGTTGAGAGTTGGCTCAGGGATAGGAAACAAAGGGTGGTTATTAATGGAGCACACTCGGATTGGGTCACGGTTAGGAGTGGGGTACCACAGGGGTCAGTATTGGGCCCTCTTCTTTTTAACATATTTATTAATGACCTTGTAGGGGGCATTCAGAATAGAATTTCAATATTTGCAGATGACACTAAACTCTGCAGGGTAATCAATACAGGGGAGGACAATTTTATATTACAGGCTGATTTATGTAAACTAGAAGCTTGGGCTGATAAATGGCAAATGAGCTTTAATGGGGATAAATGTAAGGTCATGCACTTGGGTAGAAGTAATAAGATGTATAACTATGTGCTTAATTCTAAAACTCTGGGCAAAACCGTCAATGAAAAAGACCTGGGTGTATGGGTGGATGACAAACTCATATTCAGTGGCCAGTGTCAGGCAGCTGCTACAAAGGCAAATAAAATAATGGGATGCATTAAAAGAGGCATAGATGCTCATGAGGAGAACATAATTTTACCTCTATACAAGTCACTAGTGCGACCACACTTAGAATACTGTGCACAGTTCTGGTCTCCGGTGTATAAGAAAGACATAGCTGAACTGGAGCGGGTGCAGAGAAGAGCAACCAAGGTTATTAGAGGACTGGGGGGTCTGCCATACCAAGATAGGTTATTACACTTGGGGCTATTTAGTTTGGAAAAACGAAGACTAAGGGGTGATCTTATGTTAATGTATAAATATATGAGGGGACAGTACAAAGACCTTTCTGATGATCTTTTTAATCATAGACCGGTGACAGGGAAAAGGGGGCATCCTCTATGTCTGGAGGAAAAAAGGTTTAAGCATAATAACAGACGTGGATACTTTACTGTAAGAGCAGTGAGACTATGGAACTCTCTGCCGTATGATGTTGTAATGAGTGACTCATTGCTTCAATTTAAGAGGGGACTGGATACCTTTCTGGAAAAGTATAATATTACAGGGTATATATATTAGATTCCTTGATAAGGCGTTGATCCAGGGAACTAGTCTGATTGCCGTATGTGGAGTCGGGAAGGAATTTTTTTCCCCATGATGGAGCTTACTCTTACCACATGGGGTTTTTTTGCCTTCCCCTGGATCAACGTGTTAGGGCATGCTAGGCTATGGGTTGAACTAGATGGACTTAAAGTCTTCCTTCAACCTTAATAACTATGTAACTATGTAACAGTTCCTCCACTGCTTCTGCCTCCTGAACCTCCTCTAGGGCTTCCATCAGCATCACTATTCCAGTCATCTACAGTACATGCTAGGCCACACTTTGAATAGTCTGCATGAGGAGTTTATGGTCCCAGAGGAAGAGTTGGATGCAGAAGAGGATGCGGAAGGAATAACAATCTTAAATTTCCGGACTATCATTGCACAGGCAAGTGCCATAGGAGGATGGCTTACAGCGATCAATGGGGGTTCATGGTACTAGACTGTTAGTAAGATGCAGGAGCCGAGGAGCAAATAGAGGAGGACAAGGAGATAGACTCCCATCAGTCAGGAGATAAAGAGGATATTAATACGTTCTCTATTTTTTGTGGTTGGTGGGAGAGTACAGAAGATGCAAATGTCACGGGGAGACTAGGTGAGCGAGAGCTAATAACCCGGGCCCCTGCAATTTCCCTCAGACTAGGGAAATCCTGACTGACCCTCTACCTGGAGTTTACACTGATGGTGTGCATGTCCAGGCCTCGAACCTCACCCTGTCTCCTGTTTCAACCCTAGGCTGAAACCTCCGCCCACCACCCAGTGAAGAGGTAATACACCAATATCCACAGTTAGCACAGACAAGGATAAAGGAAAATATACACCACGCCGCAGTCACTCAGGAATACACTATAAATGTGCAGGGCAAAATAAATACAAATATAGGAAGGAGTAAGTAAGACAAAGGAAAATACACCACCAGCAACGAATCTCCAACAACCAGCTCTCCACTCCAGACCGAGATAACAACGCACAAGACAGAAGCTATAATCGGCGACGCCCAATGATCAGGAGAACTATTTAAAGGCAATGGGCATGGCCCAGCTTCCAATCCGAGAATCAGGTAAATTAACCCCGGGACAGCTAGATAAAATCTAGCCGACGCTAATGAGCAAATAGTGGTCAAAAGTGGAATTACCGCTGTCTGTCGAACGACCTGGTCTGAACAGCGTCCGACATGACAGTACCCCGCCTTCTACGAGGAACCCCAGGGCCCTCACGGCTAATAGGACATGGCTTGTCTGGATGGCGACGATGAAAAAACCTGACCAGCCGATCCGCATGAATATCCGAGGCTGGTACCCAGGACCTCTCCTCAGGCCCATAACCACGCCAGTGTACCAAGTACTGTGAAGTGCGACGCACTACACGAGAGTCAACCACCTTGGAGACTTCAAACTCCAAATTACCATCCACCAAGACTGGAGGTGGCATAGGCGCCGCGTCCACAGAACCCACCACCTTCTTTAGAAGAGACCTGTGGAACATGTTGTGTATCTTATACACCGTAGGGAGCTCCAATCGGTACGCTACTGGGTTAATGACGGCAGTGACCCTAAATGGACCAATAAACCGTGGACCCAATTTAAGGGACCGTATTTTGAGTCTTATGTTTTTTGTGGATAACCACACCCAGTCATCCACACTCAGGTCCGGACCTGGCACACGCCTACTGTCAGCCACACGTTTGTACCTAGCACCCACACTCAACAGGCGCTGTTTAACTCT
Organism: Ranitomeya variabilis; assembly: GCF_051348905.1. NCBI lineage: Eukaryota > Metazoa > Chordata > Amphibia > Anura > Dendrobatidae > Ranitomeya > Ranitomeya variabilis. The sequence goes on from NC_135236.1 coordinate 306,744,525, forward strand.
CCTCCAGACTGATGACAATTGTGCTCCTAACTGATCCTCCTGCGGAACGCCGGAAGAGCCCCTCTGACTCAAGGTACAAAATTGAGGATGTAGCCCGTAAACACAAAAAAACGGAGACTCCCCAGACGACTCCTGGCGGTCATTATTGATGGCAAACTCAGCCAAAGGAAGAAAGGTAGACCACTCCTCCTGGTTATCAGAGACAAAGCAGCGTAGGTACTGTTCCAAATTTTGGTTCATACGCTCAGTCTGACCATTTGACTGAGGATGGAACGCCGATGAATGAGACAACTTGATCCCCAGCTGTGAGCAAAATGCTTTCCAAAATTTTGCCACAAACTGAGACCCCCTATCAGACATGATGTCAGACGGAACCCCATGACGTCTGACCACCTCCTGCACAAATACCTGAGCCAGAGTCTTAGCGTTAGGCAACGAAGGCAAAGACACAAAGTGCGACATTTTAGAAAACCGATCAACAATCACCAAGATGGCCGTGTTCCCAGCTGATGAGGGCAAATCAGTGATGAAATCCATGGAGATTTCCGTCCATGGCTTACTAGGTACCTCAAGAGGAAGTAGTGTGCCAAAAGGACGGGAGCGGGGCGTCTTAGCCCTAGCGCACGTGGTACAAGCTGACACGTATGAGACCACATCCTGTCGGATCTTGGGCCATCAAAACCGACGTGACACCAACTCCAAGGTACCTCTAACCCCTGGGTGGCCAGCCAGGACAGCATCATGATGCTCCGCCAAAACCTTTAAGCGGAGATGAAGCGGTACAAAAGATTTGTTGATGGGAAGCTCAGATGGTACCTCCTCCTGAGCCTCAGCAATCTCAGCCTCAACCTCGGTAGAGAGAGCCGAAACCACAACACCCTTTTGGAGGATGGGTACTGGATCTTCCCGAGGTTCACCCCCTGGAAAACACCTGGACAGAGCATCCGCCTTAGTGTTTTTAGACCCCGGTCTGTAAGTGACAACAAAATTGAACCGCGTGAAAAACAATGCCCAGCGAGCCTGCCTGGGGGACAGACGCTTGGCTGACTCCAAATACAGCAGATTCTTATGATCGGTAATAACAGTAACCTGATGTACAGACCCCTCCAAGAAGTGTCGCCATTCCTCAAAGGCCAACTTGATTGCCAACAACTCCCTGTTGCTGATATCGTAGTTACGTTCCGCGGACGACAGTTTCTTGGAGAAATAGATGCACGGACGCAAACCACTCAAAGATGAGCCTTGAGATAGTACCGCCCCCACACCAACCTCAGACGCATCGATTTCTACAACAAAGGGTTTTGATACGTCTGGCTGCACAAGAATGGGGGCTGAAACAAAACTGTTCTTAAGAAATTCAAATGTGCGCACAGCAGCCTCAGGCCAAACGGAGAAATTGGTACCCTTTTTAGTCATGTCAGTTAGCGGTTTAGCAATGATGGAAAAATCCTTGATAAATTTCCTATAGTAGTTAGAAAACCCAAGGAACCGCTGAAGTGCTTTCAGGTTATCAGGACGTTCCCAATGCAGCACCGCTTGCACCTTAGCTTCGTCCATTTTAAAACCAGAAGCAGACACAATATAACCCAAGAAAGGCAACTCTTGAACAGAAAATACACATTTCTCAAGTTTAGCATACATCTTATTCTCTCTGAGAAGCTGTAACACCTGCCTGACATGATTTAAATGAGCATCACGGTCGCAAGAATATATGAGGATGTCATCTAGGTACACGATAACGAATTTCCCCAAAACATGCGAGAACACATCATTGATGAAATGTTGGAACACTGCAGGTGCGTTAGTCAACCCAAAAGGCATCACCAAATTTTCAAAATGACCCTCAGGGGTATTAAAAGCCGTCTTCCACTCATCACCTTGATGGACTCTTATGAAGTTGTACGCCCCCCTGAGGTCAAGCTTGGTAAACCACTTAGCACCTGCCACCTGGTTGAACAAATCTGGTATCAGTGGCATAGGGTATGGATCACGAACCGTAATCTGGTTCAACTCCCTGAAATCCAAACACGGGCGTTATCCGCCATCTTTCTTCTTCACGAAGAAGAACCCTGCTGCCACCAGTGAGGATGACGGCCTGATGTGCCCTTTGCTCAAGCTTTCAGCAATATAATCTTTTAACGCTTGTCTCTCCGGACCGGAGATGTTAAACATCCTTGCTTTAGGCAACTTGGCCCCTGGTTTAAACCTGATAGAACAGTCATAGGGACGATGTGGCGGCAACTCTGAACAACCCTTCTCAGAGAACACATCCACAAAATCCAGAAATGACTCCGGAACGCTTGAAGTCACCGCAGCCACACATGTGGCCAGGCAATTCTCCTGGCAGAACTCGCTCCACTGAATTATGTCCTGAGTTTTCCAGTCAATTACCGGGTTGTGCATAGACAACCAAGGAAAACCCCAAACCACCTGAGCAGGAAGATTCCTGAGCACCTTACATGTAACCCGCTCGGAATGTAGAACTCCAATGTGGAGTTTCACCTCAGCCACAAATTCAGTAATCTCCCCCTGAGAGAGAGGAGCAGCATTGATGGTGACCACGTGGATAGGATGAGACAGTTTTTCAATCCTAAAACCTGCTGTGCGCGCAAACTCCTCATCAATGAGATTTGTGGCTGAACCACTATCCACAAAAACAGTAATTGGCAGCTCACTGCCAGCGATAAAAACCTTAGCAGGGAGCATGCACTGAGAAACCACCATGGAGGATATACATAAGCTCAGATTGGTCTCCTCCACACCCTCTGAGCTTAGAAGTTTTCCGCCGTTGCGTTTTTCTTAGACAGCAGATGACAGATGTTAATAAAATGACCAGTTTTGCCACAGTAAAAACAGGCTCCCTGCTTCCTGAGCTCAGGGGCTCGACGCTTCACATGTGACACCCCTGCGATTTGCATAGGCTCCGTGGGCTCACCTGCAGCAACCTCATGTGAACCTAAACCCTCTCCCATAGGCGGTGTCTCATGCTCCCCTGACGCAAACTGCGATCATTGCGGACAACCAGACTCATAGCAGAATCTAGAGAAGCAGGAGTCTCGTACATCAGAAGGGCTTTTTTAACCCTTCCAGAAACCCCATGAATAAACTGACTCCGCAATGCTGGATCATTCCATTGTGTATCAATCGTCCAGTGACAAAATTCAGAACAGTAATCCTCTGCAACTCGCTCCCCCTGGCGAATAGTGCGTATCTTAGATTCTGCTAGAGCCATTCTGTCAGGTTCATCGTAGATTTTTCCAAGAGAGGAAAAAAAACTCTCCACAGAGTCAAATGCAGCAGAATCAGATGGCAAAGAAAACGCCCATGCTTGGGGATCCCCGCTTAACAATGACAACACCAGGCCCACACGCTGAGCCTCATTACCCGAGGAGATCGAGCGCATATGGAAATATAGTTTGTAAGCTTCACGAAAAGAAACAAATTTACTGCGTTCCCCAGCAAATTTTTCAGGCAAAGGGAATTTAGGCTCAGCAACTCTTCCTGTCGCTCCAGCTTGCACATTAGATACTGCTAGTCCCTGTTGCTGTACTGCCCCCCTCAACTCAGTGACCTGTAGGGACAGCGCTTTCAACTAGCGGGTTATGGAAGTCATGGGATCCATGACAAAACACAAAAAAAAGAAACTCTTTTTTTCTTTTTTTTTCTTTTTTGTTGTTGGGCCGATTATAGTGTCACGGGGAGACTAGATGAGTGAGAGCTAATAACCCGGGCCCCTGCAATTTCCCTCAGACTAGGGAAATCCTGACTGACCCTCTACCTGGAGTTTACACTGATGGTGTGCATGTCCAGGCCTCGAACCTCACCCTGTCTCCTGTTTCAACCCTAGGCTGAAACCTCCGCCCACCACCCAGTGAAGAGGTAATACACCAATATCCACAGTTAGCACAGACAAGGATAAAGGAAAATATACACCACGCCGCAGTCACTCAGGAATACACTATAAATGTGCAGGGCAAAATAAATACAAATATAGGAAGGAGTAAATAAGACAAAGGAAAATACACCACCAGCAACGAATCTCCAACAACCAGCTCTCCACTCCAGACCGAGATAACAACGCACAAGACAGAAGCTATAATCGGCGACGCCCAATGATCAGGAGAACTATTTAAAGGCAATGGGCATGGCCCAGCTTCCAATCCGAGAATCAGGTAAATTAACCCCGGGACAGCTAGATAAAATCTAGCCGACGCTAATGAGCAAATAGTGGTCAAAAGCGGAATTACCGCTGTCTGTCGAACGACCTGGTCTGAACAGCATCCGACATGACAGCAAACTTGAGCATTACCCTGCCACCAACACATCATGGACTTGGACCTCATGGAAGTGCCCGACACATGAGCGCCTTTTTGCTGGGCTATCTTCAACATGATGCCTGTATTCTTAGGGTTATAAATAATGCTGACTACTGGGTTGCTACTCTGTTAGATCCATGGTACAAGAGTAAATTTAGCCAGATGCTTCCCCTCATTGAAAGTGATGTGCGCATGCTATAGTATTGAAATACGCTTGTAGTCAATATTAAGAGTGGTTTTCCCCAAGACAGCAGTGAGGCATACTGTCTGCATCCAAGTTGACTTTTGCACCCCCTGTCGAAGATTGAGCAGACTAGTCAATGGTGTCGTTTTTAGTGTCATGTATTGAAATTGCGTTATTTCAGTCTGTGCCATTTTTTTGGTGTCTTCTGTGCCTGCTGTTGCTACTTTTACTTTGATGTTACAAACAATTTTTTGAAATGTGAAGACACCAAGTTGTGTCTCCATCTTGTGAGTTTCCTGTAATAGAAGATGTGTCAGAGGCCAATGTGTCAGGACTCTGAACATTTTGATTACCTTTTGTGCATTACTGCCCTTTTCCAAGATGGCGTCTTTGGTCTCATGTGCACTGTGTCTTCCTGCTATGAAACCCCACCCCAGCCTTCAGTCTGTGCTAGAGTATTCTTCCTTGCATCCAGCTCCTGACGACTCCCTGGCTTTGCATTTGCACCTGCACCTGCTCCTGTGAACCTGTGTCCGATGATTGAGCCTCGTGACCTGCGGTTAAATAATTTGGATGATTTTTTGGCCGCTATGGCATTAATGTTTGATGACCCTAATCGCCGTGCAACCACTGAATCTGCTTTATTGTCTTTACGCCAGGCTAAATGTTCTGTTATTGAGTATGCTACTGAATTCAGGAGATTAGCGGTAGATACTAATTGGGACAGTTATGCACAATTACCTATTTTTAAAAGGGGTCTGTCTAGCATTGTAAAGGATGAATTAGCTCGCTCTGAATCACCACAAGAGCTAGAGACATTTATACAGCATTGTGTGCGCATTGACATGTGCCTTACTGAGCATAGGCAGGAGAAGTTTGCTGCATATAACCGTATTTCTAACTTTTCCCTTCCTTCCAAAGAGCCTGCAGGTAAAACGTCTCGAGAGGTAGAGGAGGTGCCCATGCAAATTGGTTCTGTTCAGAGTCGCGAGAGTAATGAGCGCCGGGAGCATCGCCTTCGAGAAAGTCTATGTTTCTACTGCGGCCAGTCTGACCACTTTCTAATCAACTGTCCCAAGTGTCCCAAGCAGCCTAACAAGGTGCTAGCAGCAGTAGGGAAGTATGACAACTATGATGATGACTCTGAAATCTCTGAATGTAGCCGGCCTTTAAACGCTGTATTCCATTCACTTTCTATGAATTCACTAGCCAAGGAGCTAAATGAAATGAACTCTCACTGTTCTCTCCCAATTAAGATCCTGTGTACAGGACAGTGGATTTCCAGTGCAGCTATGATTGACTCTGGTGCAGGTGGCAATTTCATGGATATCGCATTTGCCAAGGAACATGGTATTGAAATTCAGCAAAGAGCCTCTCCAATTACCATGGAAACAGTGGATGGGTCACCTGTAATCTTTGGGCCTGTGGATCAGTAGACCGTACCCCTTGAGATTTTGTTGGAGCCTAATCATCAAGAGCAACTCACTTTCTTGTTAATATCTTCTCCTCATTTTCCTGTGATTTTAGGCATCCCTTGGCTGCGTTCTCAGAATCTAACTATGAACTGGGAGACCAAGGAGATTATCTTTCCAACAAGGAGCAACTCAGCATTAACTGAAGCTGTCCCCAAGTCCACAGCTATGGAACCACCGGTACAGGTATTTACTTTACCTTCAGCATATAAAGAGTTCTCTGACATCTGTGACAAGAAGAATGCAGATCAGCTTCCTCCACACGGGCATTATGACTGTCCCATTGAGTTGCTTCCTGGGGCAGCTATTTCTTTTGGCAACGTATATCCTTTGTCGGCACCTGAGCTTCAAGCCTTAAAGGAGTATATTGATGAAAATCTGGCCAAAGGCTTCATACGTCCTTCTTCTTCACCAACAGGGGCACCTATATTTTTTTTAAAGAAGAAGGATGTGTCCCTGAGACCCTGTGTGGACTACCGAGAGCTCAATAAGGTAACCGTACGGAATCGTTACCCTTTGCCTCTGATTCCCAAATTACTGGAAAGAGTCCGCCATGCTAAGGTGTTCTCTAAACTGGATCTTCGTGGGCTTATAATTTGGTGCGTATTCATCCAGGGGATGAGTGGAAGACAGCATTCTGATGCCGGTATGGACACTTTGTATATCTCGTGACGCCCTTCGGGCTTTGTAATGCCCCTGCAACGTTTCAACACCTTGCTAATGACATTTTCAGAGATTTGTTGCACCAGTTTGTGGTGATCTATTTGTCTGATATTCTAATCTTTTCTGACTCTCTACAGGAACATTAAGAACATGTCAAAGCTGTTTTAAGACGTCTGAAAGAGAACCATCTGTATATCAAGCCGGAGAAATGTGAGTTCCATCATTCTGAGATACAGTTCTTAGGTTATATCATCTCTCCCCAGGGGCTGAACATGGAATCTGGTAAGATTCAGGCTATCCTTGACTGGCCGGTACCCAAGAACGTTAAAGAGGTGCAACGTTTTATTGGTTTTACAAATTTCTACAGACGTTTTATTCTAAATTTTTCTGATATTGTCCATCCCATTACTTCCTTGACAAAGAAGAAAAATCCCTTTAATTGGTCATCACAGGCTCAAGAAGCTTTTGATCGGCTTAAGATCTGTTTCACCTCAGCACTGCTGTTGATACACCCAGATCCAACACTTTCTTTCATTGTGGAGGTGGACGCTTCTTATAATGCCTTGGGGGCTATTCTCTCCCAAAGAACTGGAGAGAAGGGTCTGCTACATCCTTGTGCTTTATTTTCCCATAGACTAACCTCAGCAGAGAAGAATTATGATGTGGGAGACAAGGAATTGCTGCCTATTATTGCGGTTTTCAAGGAATGGAAGCATCATCTGCAAGGAGCTGCACAACAGATCGTAGTGCTTACTGTCCATCGCAATTTAGAGTTCCTCAGATCCGTTAGATGTCTTTCTCCTCGTCAGACTTGTTGGAATTTATTTTTAAATCAATTTAATTTTGCTATCTCGTACCGTCCAGGTTATCGTAATGGGAAGGCTGATGCTTTATCCCGAATCCATGCTGTGGATTCTGCACCTGGAGTCCCGTCCAAGACTATTCTATCTGATGCCAATTTCATTGGAGTTATCCATGATCAGGACTTGTGGAAGAAGTGCAGGGAGGCTTATGACGGTGATGTATTTCTGGCCAACCCACCTGTTGATATTAATCTTGTCTTTAAGGGTGGCATGTGGTTCAGAGATCGACGTATCTACGTCCCTGAGGCTGGCCGTCTGCAGATCCTCAAGTTGGTACATGACTCCAAGTTGGCTGGTCACAGGGGGTACAGAAGACAAGAGTTCCTAAGCCAATTTTTTTGGTGGCCATCTTGCCTGAAGGATACTAAGGACTATGTTCTCTCTTGCAAGGTATGTGCTCGTTACAAGACTCTTCGTGTGGCACCTGCGGGTCTCCTGCAACCATTACCTGTTCCGTCCCGACCTTGGGGGGTCTATATCAATGGACTTTATTTTGGAGCTGCCTACATCGGGGGGCATGAATACGATCATGATAGTTGTTGATCGCCTGACTAAAGCCGCTCATTTTGTTCCATGCACCGGACTCCCCTCAGCTAAGGATACAGTGAACTTGGTTATTCAGAATGTCTTCCGGCTGCATGGGGTCCCGGATGAGATCATCTCTGACCATGGCGTACAGTTCACTTCAAGATTCTGGAAGGGGTTTTGCTCTGCACTCAATATTATTGTCTGTCTCTCTTCCGCTTACCATCCCCAGACAAATGGTCAGACTGAGCGTACCAACCAGATGTGGGAACAATATCTAAGATGCTATGTTAGCCATCTCCAAGATGATTGGTTGGAATTACTGCCATTAGCTGAATTTTCATACAATAATTCTCAGAGCGCCTCCACTAAGTTCACTCCTTTCTTTGCCAATCTGGGTTATCATCCATGTATCTTACCTAGGTCTCTGATTAATTCTCCGGTTCCAGCAGTTGAGAAAAAGCTGACTGAGATGAGGCAAAATCTGGAGGTTCTGAAGGAAGCCCTGACCACGGCTCAAGAACGTTATAAGAGATCGGCTGATAGATTCCGTAAACCTGCACCCATGTTCAAGGTAGGAGATTCCGTGTGGTTATCAACTATGAATCTGAAGTTAAACGTTCCTTCACAAAAACTTGGTCAGAAATTCCTTGGCCCTTTCAAGATCAATGGTATTGTGAGCTCTGTGGCCTGCTGTCTGAAGCTGCCTAGTACTATGAAGGTACACCCAGTTTTTCATGTATCTTTACTAAAGCCTGTATCTCCTAATACCTTTCAGGGACGTGTTGTGCCACCTCCGCAGCCTGTGGTGATTGATGGGCAAGAACAATTTGTGGTGGAGGAAATTATTGATTCTAGGATTCGCAGGAATCGGCTCCAATATCTGATGAGATGGCAGGGATATCCCCCGGAGGAAGACTCTTGGGAACCTGTGGAAAACATCAATGCCCAACAGAAGATCTCTCGTTTTCATCAAAGATTCCCTGAGAAACCAGGTCCAGAATCGATCTGAGGCCGCTTCTAAGGAGGGAGTAATGTCAGGACTCTGAACATTTTGATTACCTTTTGTGCATTACTGCCCTTTTCCAAGATGGCGTCTTTGGTCTCATGTGCACTGTGTCTTCCTGCTATAAAACTCCACCCCAGCCTTCCGTCTGTGCTAGAGTATTCTGCCTTGCATCCAGCTCCTGACGACTCCCTGGCTTTGCACCTGCACCTGCTCCTGCTCCTGTGAACCTGTGTGGAGATCCTGCTACTCAGCTCTGAGTTTCTGCTGCATACATCGGTTTCCAGTAATCCTCCATCTGGCTGCTTTTGTTTGTTTCCATCTGCATTTGCTGGACATGTAAGCTGTTGCTGCTTTGCTTAAATCTGAGACTATTACCCAGGCCTCCCTGGTTGTGCTAAGATATTATTTGAACTGCCTTATGAGCATATCTATCTGTGTTTGGACTACCATGGACTTATTCGTGTCAAGTATCCTCAAGAATAATTGTGCTTCATAGACTTTCTGCGTGATTGCATTTTCCTCTGAAGTTTCCTATAGACTGTTAAGCTGCTTTTGATATTTGCACCAAGTGTTGTGGACTTGAGTTTCTCTCTGCACCTGTTTGAATCACCGTGTGATAATATAGACTTTACCACTTATAAAACTGTGTCCTGTAGTTGTCTTGTTCCATGCAAAGAATCTCCTGAGTTATCCCTTATAATCATTACACAATGATACTGTTTCTACTCTGCGGAAATTGATGCCACTTTAGTGGTGTGTGACATTTATTATTTTAAATATGGAGACTCCAAGTTGGGTCTCCATTTGGTGGTTTGCCTGTGGAGGAAGGTTTTTTAGAGGCCTTTTTATAATATTTCTACTCTGCGGAAATCAATGCCACCTTAGTGGTGTGTGACAATTAGTCTTTGAAATGTGAAGATTCCACGGTGGGTCTCCATATATGTTGCCTGTAGTGAAAAGTGTGTCAGAGGCCTATCATATTGTTTCTACTCTGTGGAACTTGATGACACTTTTTTGTTGTGTGTGACAGTTACAGTATCTTTTTGAAATGCGGAGACTCCCAAGTTCGCTCTCCTTAGAGCGGGTTGCCCTTGAAAGTAGGTCTCCCTGAAAGGCAGTCTTGAACTTTCTTCCTGTGTTACTTTCCTTATATATTTCTACCAATATTACTGTATGAAACTGATGTTTGTGCCATCTGAGTGTGGCTGGAATAAAAAAAAAATTGGAGGTGTTGCATGAGGTGTGAGGTCTCCCAGCTAAGAAGGCTACACCGTTCCCTTAATCATCAGGCCCTCATTGAAATTTCAGTTCCAAGCTGTAAATGCTGGGCCAGGCTCTGATACCTCATGCATGGCTCATGACTGACTGCTGTTGTGCCATTTGCAAATTTCTAGAGTGGGTCAATTGATGCCACTTTTCATGGTGTCTGCCCCTAATTATAACTGTTCGGAAAGCTTTTTGTCACAACATAAGGTGTTGTCTGTGCATTTGGTTTTGCCTCCCATTGAATCTAATTTGGATACGTTCTTCGAACCGTTCAGCGAACGGAGGTCAGTTTGATGAATCCAAACCAAACCAAACCTTGAAAGGTTCTACTTAAGACACATTCTCTCCAGGATAATAACTTGCATGTAAGGCAAAATAAATAAGATTAAAAATGCCCCCTACACCTTGAGCTATGTTCACACTCTGTATTTTTGCGCCGTGTTTGCACATTTGCATTGCTGTCAATGGTGAAGAAAACATTCAACATGAAATGTAATTGTATCATTTTAATACCTTATCTGGCCATGTAGTGTGTGATACATGATCAGATACATTGAAAGTCATTTATTTATTTTTTTTGCAGGGCCTTCAGCCGGCTATCACTATTTGTATAGGGCTATTCATTGTAGGAGGTAGGGATAACTGAGCGCTGTGCAGGGACAAGGTTGTTGACGTGATTACTGACGGTGTTTGCAAGTGTGCAACGAAAGGTGCAAGGTGGAAGTCATCTTTGCCTACGTCATGGCCAGGGGATTGATGTGTACGGAGAATAGGGTAAGAGGAAGTGGTGTCACCTGTAGACATTGTTTCTGGACCTTGGCATTCTGCCCAAGAAGTTGAGTGCTTTGCTTGCATGTACCTGAGCGTGCTGGTCATGGTCTGGAATGTAGTTTTTGAAACACCTAACCTTTGGCTTGGCAACTTCACCTGAGTTGGTTCCCTGGGGAACAGTTGCCCGCCTTGTGTCTCTGGCAACAACAGTGCCTCTTCCTTCCTGTTGTGGTGCTGCTGATCCCTCCCCTATACGCTGCTGTCCTTGCTCTGCATGTCACCTTCCCAGGTTGAGTCAGTGACTTCATCATCTACCGTCTCACCTTCCAATTTGCACCCTGTTCCTCTTCCAGACTTGCTGATGTAACAACACCACTTGCTGGAAATTGGGTCTCATCATCATTCAGCGCTTGCGACAGTAACTGCATTTTCCCATTGTCACCATCTTGTTAGCATGTCTGCTCATTTATTAGAGCATCGCTAGATGCTATCTCCTCATGTCTAAGTTTAAACAGGCAGGGCAAGAGGCAAGAATCTATAAATGGAAATGTGAACAGCTGTTCAGAGTGTCCAAGTTTGGATTAATTTCTCTCCAGGCACTCGGCATGGTGGGAGGAAGGAAGATCCGGTTGAGAATTATGTAGTCCAGAATCACGGCTACTGAGACTGGACCGTGTGGAAGACAGGGTGGTGTTGGCAAAGTGACTAGAAGCATTATCTGCTATCCATCCATCAACCTTTTCACACTGGTTTGGATTCAAAAGTGGAAAAGGAAGCTAGAATTACATGATATGTGTGTTTGTTGTGCTCCCGCGGCGGGCACAGTTTCACCTTATATCAGCTCGGGTAGATTTAAAAAGAAGCCAAAGACCAAATCTAATGAGCATCAGCAGGTTTTGGAATACTATAAAACTTAACCTTTAATAATAACCCTTTAAAAACATAAACACAGGTGCCAAAATAACTGTGCAATACAGTTCTAGTGCTGACAAAACAAAAACAAAAAGTGCAGTGTCAATAACTTACTTATAAAACCGCCAAATTTGAAATGGGCAAGGCGAGTGGTAAGGAATGGGGAAGTGGACGTGATGTTGATGGTGAGTGCAGAGGCCGAGGTTGTGGGTAAGGTGAAATTGTAAAACCTAACCTTTAATAATAACCCTCTAAAAACATAAACACAGGTGCCAAAATAACTGTGCAATACAATGCTAGAGCTGGCAAAACAAAAACAAAAAACGAAAAGTGCAGTGTCAATAACTTACTTATAAAACCGCCACAATCTTGCTGTGCTTAAAACTTAACATTAAGTCACAGTTTGTGGTTTATCTTAGTTCACCTGTCAATATTCACTCTTATAACCGGTTATTACCACATTCCTTTACAAATTACTAGAAAGTCCTAGCAATAAATGTAGGATATGTTTTATGGAGATATTCATATGCACCGTACTGTGATGCTAAACAACCAACAAATGAAACCTCCTAGTATATGCTTTCCATAGGTATTTAGTCACAACATGTGTTATGCGTATGACTTTAGCATTTAATATCACCTCAGCAGAGATATTTATAACAAGCCACTGCCTTAGTGCTGAGTGACGAGTAAGTCAAAACATTCCATTCCCATACATATCATTGACCCCATATTACAGGATGAATACCTCTATGCCATTCTCATATAGAGACTAGTGTTGAGCATTCCGATGCTGCAAGTATCGGGTATCGGCCGATACTTGCTGTATCGGAATTCCGATACCGGGATTCCGATACTCTTGTGGTATCGGGTATCGGGTATCGCAACAACATTAATGTTAAAATGTGTAAAAGAGAGAATTAAAATAAAAAATATCGCTATACTCACCTGTCCGACGCAGCCGGGACCTCAGCGCAGGAACCGGCAGCGTTGTTTGTTTAAAATTCCCGCTTTTACATGGTTACGCGAAGTCCCGGCTTGTGATTGGTCAGGGCGGCCATGTTGCCGGGCCGCGGACCAATCACAGCAAGCCGTGACGAAATTACGTCACGGCTTGCTGTGATTGGTCCGCGGCCCGGCAACATGGCCGCCATTAACCAATCACAAGCCGTGACGTCACGGGAGGCTGGACACGCGCTCATTTTAAAAAGGGCGCGTGTCCAGCCTCCCGTGACGTCACGGCTTGTGATTGGTTGCGTCGCGGTCAACCAATCACAAGCCGGGAGGCTGGACACGCGCCCATTTCAAAATGAGTCACGCTCCTTCCCGCATGCGTTCTGTAAGCCGTCCATTATGGCGGGCGTGATAAATTATACGTGTATCACGCTCTGGCAGGGTCTACGATGGGTTAATACACATAGATTCATCTCCTCAGTCTAATTATATCATCAAAGTCTCCTGATTACATATATCTGTTCTGTCAACTCGAGAACATCGCTGGCTCTCCGTGGCGCACACTTCAGGGGACAATCTGGGATTATTCTCCTGCCTTGCAGAGTTATTATTTCAAAATGAGCGCGTCCAGCCTCCCGGCTTGTGATTGGTTGATCGCGGCGCAACCAATCACAAGCCGTGACGTCACGGGAGGCTGGACACGCGCCCTTTTTAAAATGAGCGCGTCCAGCCTCCCGGCTTGTGATTGGTTGACCGCGGCGCAACCAATCACAAGCCGTGACGTCACGGGAGGCTGGACACGCGCCCTTTTTAAAATGAGCGCGTCCAGCCTCCCGGCTTGTGATTGGTTGACCGCGGCGCAACCAATCACAAGCCGTGACGTCACGGGAGGCTGGACACGCGCCCATTTTAAAATGAGCGCGTGTCCAGCCTCCCGTGACGTCATGGCTTGTGATTGGTCAGGGCGGCCATATTGCCGGGACGCGGACCAATCACAGCAAGCCGTGACGTAATTTCGTCACGGCTTGCTGTGATTGGTCCGCGTCCCGGCAACATGGCCGACTTGACCAATCACAAGCCGGGAATTCACGTAACCATGTAATAGCGCGAATTTTAAACAAACAACGCTGCCGGTTCCCTCGCTGAAGTCCCGGCTGCGTCGGACAGGTGAGTATAGCGATATTTTTTATTTTAATTCTTTCTTTTACACATTTATATGGTTCCCAGGGCCTGAAGGAGAGTTTCCTCTCCTTCAGACCCTGGGAACCATCAGGAATACTGTCCGATACATGAGTCCCATTGACTTGTATTGGTATCGGGTATCGGTATCGGATTGGATCCGATATTTTGCCGGTATCGGCCGATACTTTCCGATACCGATACTTTCAAGTATCGGACGGTATCGCTCAACACTAATAGAGACCCATTAAAAGGCATATGTTCTATACGCTGTTTTGCTGGGTTTAATTAATCATAAACCTTTTATACTCATCTGTATCTCCGGGTATATGAAGCAGTTCTACCAGGCTGAGCTCATAAAGACACCTTTCTGGCCGTGGGTCATTGCCCTTTCTCTGCCAGATGGTTCCCTTCACACATACTGTCTCCCAATGTGTTTCAGCATACAAAGAGTTATCATGGGCATCTTGACATGCGTGTTATAGTAGAATGAGCATTGCTGAGGTTTTCTTTCACTTACGTGCTTTTTATCAGCTTAGCGCCGGTGTTTGGTTCCGCGTGTTTCTGGACGCCGAGCTAGGTACTTCCGGTTACTACAGCGCATGCACCGTGTTCTGGAGCGCATACATCATTTCCGGTATTTGGAATGCAGACGGGGTATCCCAACCCGCCTCCATCACCTCTGGAATGCAGATTATACCGCATTTCATAAAAAATGATGTACACAGGCTATCATTTATCTTTAATGTGCCTACCTTAGAGATGATTACTCGAATCAACCCATATTATATTTATCCATATCATAGATAAATCGGACTCTAATGGTATGTACAGAATTAAAGCAAAATCCAGAAAAAATGTTTTTTTACATACAGTATATCTATATACCCTCATGGATAACGCTTAGTAGATGCCCTAAATGATATCGTAGACACTCAAGTAAAGTACAGCCGTGATCTCATTATTTATGCTTAAACAGGTTACAGACAAGGAGGGGGGGGGGTTAGGATAACTAAACCTCCAATATTTTTTTTTTTTAAATCCATAAGCAATGACACAATAGACCTCCTCCATATGAGAAATGATAGAAAAGGGTGATGCTGAAACTTTTCCCTAGTTGCCATCTGTCTGAACTCAACCTACCTGTCCCGGAGGTTGGCACCCTAGATCCTGCGCAGTGGCGCCCCCACTCAACAAGGGCTATCCCTATTCTTAAAAACCCTGTTATACCTCTACCGCTACAGGAAGGAAGAAAAGTTCAGTTGTTCATTGAGACCTTTGGGTGTTATTGTTTATAGGCGGAAAATCCACCTACTTTCTGTTTGCAAGATACACTTGTCCCAGTCACCGCCTCTTTGAGACTGATAAATCCTGTCAATCCCCATGAATTTCACTGTCTTCAAGATTCCCATTGTGCACCCTGTTTATATTGTTTGCCGCAGAGGTATCTCTTTTGTTTATGATGTCTCCGTGATGCTCACCTACCCTTCTTCTTAATTTTCTATTTGTTTTTCCTATATATTCAAGGCCACATTCACATATCATTTTGTATACCACTCCCATGGTCCTACAGTTAATGAAGTGATTTATGCGGAAGGTTTTCCTTGTCTCGTTGCTCTTAAATTCTTTTCCTTGATACATAGCTCCACAATATTTACAATTGCCACATCTTTAGCAGCCTTTCACCTGATTCTCTAACCAAGTGGAGTTTTGGAGGGGAGTAAAATGGCTGTGGACTATTCTATCCTTAATGGAACGGCCTATTCTATAGGTGATTTGTGGTGAAGTAGTATTGACGTCTCTCAAATCGGCATCCATCTCCAAAATGGGCCGATGCTTTTTGTATGATCTCTCTTAGATCTTTAGCTCCATTAGTGTATCTCGTAATAAACCTGATAGTATCGTCATTCTCCTTTTTTTGCGTTGGTGTGAACAGTGCTTCTCTCTGTTTACAGGAGGAGGACCTAAACGCTTCTTTCAGGACATTATCCGGGTAACCCCGCTCCTGAAAGCGTACTCTCAGATTGTTTGCTTGTTTTTGGAATGATGTATTGTCTGAACAGTTTTTCTGTATCCGGAGGTACTGACTTTTTGGAATACCGTTCCTGAGGGTGACCGGATGGTTGGATTCCCACCTCAGAGGGAATTAGATGCCGTTGGTTTTCTATACGTATTATTCACTAGCTGTCCATCTCTCCCTCTCTCAATCATGATGTCCAAAAATGGTAGCTTAAAATACTTAATTTCAAAATTGAAATGCAAGCCCAGGTCATTTTGATTCAAGCCTGTTGCAAAAGAATTGAAACTGGCCTCACTGCCTCTCCATATGACAAAAACACCATCTATATTACGCAACCAAAGTACAATGTTCTCCTCCGTTATTGGCATAGTCTCGCAAAAATCAACATTTTCCTCCTACCAGCCCAGGAGCAAGTTGGCGTATGACGGGGCACATGGGCTCTCCATGGCTGTGCCCCTGAGCTGGTGGAAGTACTTATTGTCAAAGAGGAAATAATTCTTTGCTAGGCAAAATTCCAATGCCTGGATAAGGAATTTGTTATGTTCATTGTATTGACACCCTGTCAGGACTCTGAACATTTTTTACCTTTTGTGCATTACTGCCCTTTTCCAAGATGGCGTATTTGGTCTCATGTGCACTGTGTCTTCCTGCTATAAAACGCCACCCCAGCCTTCAGTCTGTGCTAGAGTATTCTGCCTTGCATCCAGCTCCTGACCTCTGATTACTCCCTGGCTATATACCTGCTCCTGTGAACCTGTGTGGTGATCCTGCTACTCTGCTCTGAGTTCCTGCTTCATACACCAGTTTCCAGTAATCCTCCTTCATCTGCTGCTCATGTTTACTTTCATCTTATTTGCTGGACATGTAAGCTGTTTCTGCTCTGCAAAAACCTGAGACTATTACCCAGGCCTCCCTGGTTGAGCTAAGATATTATTTGAACTGCCTGATAAGCATATCTATCTGTGTTTTGGACTAAGAAAGCACTTATTCGTGTCAAGTATCCTCAAGAATAATTGTGCTTCATAGACTTTCTGCGTGATTGCATTTTCCTCTGAAGTTTCCTATAGACTGCTGAGCTGCATTTGACATTTGCACCAAGTGTTGTGGACTTGAGTTTCTCTCTGCACCTGTTTGAATCACTGTGTAATAATATAGACTTTACCACTTATAAAACTGTGTCCTGTAGTTGTCTTGTTCCACGCAAAGAGTCTCCTGAGTTAACCCCTATAATTATTACACTCTCATTCCAAGATAGTAATCCACAGCCATGATACCTTTTTTGTGAGGAATTGAAGAATAGAGTGCTTCTATGTTGATAGAACACAGCAACATATCCACCTCTAACTCGACATTGTCTATTTTCAAGAGGAGGTCCATTGTGTCACGCATATAGGAGCTTAAAGAGACAACGAATGGTCTCAGAATTTTATCCACATAGAGATTTTGTGTAAGGTTTTAAGGGGGATTTATACCTTTGTGGATTTTTGGTAGGCAATAAAACGTTGCTACTACCGGATGAGTTGGTATAAGGTAGTCTCTTTCATTGCCATCAATCAATTTTTTGTGAAAGGCCTCCATCACCAAGTTTTTCAGTTCACTGTGATATACAGTACAGACCAAAAGTTTGGACACACCTTCTCATTTAAAGATTTTTCTGTATTTTCATGACTATGAAAATTGTACATTCACACTGGAGGCATCAAAACTATGAATTAACACATGTGGAATTATATACTTAGCAAAAAAGTGTGAAACAAATGAAATTATGTCTTATATTCTAGGTTCTTCAAAGTAGCCACCTTTTGCTTTGATGACTGCTTTGCACACTCTTGGCATTCTCTTGATGAGCTTTAAGAGGTAGTCACCGGAAATGGTTTTCACTTCACAGGTGTGCCCTTTCAGGTTTAATAAGAGGGATTTTTTGCCTTATAAATGGGTTGGGACAACCAGTTGTGTTGAGCAGAAGTATGGTGGATACACAGCTGATAGTCCTACTGAATAGACTGTTAGAATTTGTAGTATGGCAAGAAAAAAGCAGCTAAGAAAAACGAGTGGCCATCATTGCTTTAAGAAATGAAGGTCAGTTAGACCGAAAAATTAGGAAAACTTTGAAAGTGTCCCCAAGTGCAGTTGCAAAAACCATCAAGTGCTACAAAGAAACTGGCTCACATGAGGATCGCCCCAGGAAAGGAAGACCAAGAGTCACCTCTGCTTCTGAGGATAAGTTTATTTGAGTCACCAGCCTCAGAAATTGCAGGTTAACAGCAGCTCAGATTAGAGACCAAGTCAATGCCACACAGAGTTCTAGCAGCATACACATCTCTACAGCAACTGTTAAGAGGAGACTTTGTGCAGCTGGCCTTCATGGTAAAATAGCTGATAGGAAACTACTGCTAAGGACAGGCAACAAGCAGAAGAGACTTGTTTGGGATAAAGAACACAAGGAATGGACATTAAACCAGTAGAAATCTGTGCTTTGGTCTGATGAGTCCAAATTTGAGATCTTTGGTTCCAACCACCGTGTCTTTGTGCGACGCAGAAAAGGTGAACGGATGGACTCTACATGCCTGGTTCCCACCGTGAAGCATGGAGGAGGAAGTGTGATGGTGTGGTGGTGCTTTGCTGGTGAAACTGTTGGGGATTTTTTCAAAATTGAAGGCATACTGAACCAGCATGGCTACCCCAGGATCTTGCAGCGACATGCTATTCCATCCGGTTTTTCATTTAGTTAGACAATCATTTCTTTTTCAACAGGACAATGACCCAAAACACACCTCCAGGCTGGGTATGGGCTATTTGTCCAAGAAGGAGAGTGATGGGCTTCTACGCCAGATGACCTGGCCTCCACAGTCACCAGACCTGAACCCAATCAAGATGGTTTGGGGTGAGCTGGACTGCAGAGTGAAGGTAAGAGGGCCAACAAGTTCTAAGCATCTGTAATAATTATAGGGGATAACTCAGGAGACTCTTTTCATGGAACAACTACAGGACACAGTTTTATAAGTGGTAAAGTCTATTCAAACAGGTGCAGAGAGAAACTCAAGTCCACAACACTTGGTGCAAATAATAAACGCAGCTTAACAGTCTATAGGAAACTTCAGAGGAAAATGCAATGAAGTAGAAAGTCTATGAAGCACAGTTATTCTTGAGGATACTTGACACAAATAAATCCTTGTCTTAGTCCAGGCACAATTAGATATGCTTATTAGGCAGTTCAAATCATATCTTAGCTCAACCAGGGAGGCCTGGTTAATAGTCTCAGGTTATTGCAAAGCAGAAACAGCTTACATGACCAGCAAATGCAGATGGAAGTAAACACGAACAGCAGATGAAGGATGATTACTGGAAACTTGTGTATGCAGCAGGAACTCAGAGCAGAGTAGCAGGATCACCATACAGGTTCACAGGAGTAGGTGTATAGCCAGGGAGTAATCAGAGGTCAGGAGCTGGATGCAAGGCAGAATACTCTAGCACAGACTGAAGGCTGGGGTGGAGTTTTCTAGCAGGAGACACAGTGCACATGAGACCAAAGACGCCATCTTGAAAAAGGGCAGTAATGCACAAAAGGTAAAAAATGTTCAGAGTCCTGACATTACTCCCTCCTTAGAAGCAGCACAATCCTGGACCTGGTTTCTCAGGGAATCTCTGATGAAAACGAAAAATCTTCTGTTGGGCATTGATGTTTTCCACAGGTTCCCAAGAGTCTTCCTCAGGGGGATATCCCTGCCATCTTATCAGATATTGGAGCCGATTCCTGCGAATCCTGGAATCAATAATTTCCTCCACCACTAATTGTTCTTGCCCATCAATCACCACAGGCTGCGGAGGTGGCACAACATGCCCCTGGAAGGTATTAGGAGATACAGGCTTTAGTAAAGATACATGAAAAACTGGGTGTACCTTCATTGTCCTAGGCAGCTTCAGCCAGCAGGCCACAGAGCTCACAATACCATTGATCTTGAAAGGGCCAATGAATTTCTGTCCAAGTTTTTGTGAAGGAACGTTTAACTTCAGATTCTTAGTTGCTAACCACACGGAATCTCCTACTTTGAACATGGGTGCTGGTTTACGGAATCTATCAGCCGATCTCTTATAACGTTCTTGAGCTGTGGTCAGGGATTCCTTCAGAACCTCAAGATTCTGTCTCATCGCAGTCAGCCTTTCCTTCACTGCCAGAACCGGAGAATTAATTGGAGACCTAGGTAAAATACACGGATGAAAACCCAGATTGGCAAAGAAAGGTGTAAATTTAGTGGAGGCGCTCTGAGAATTATTATATGAAAATTCGGCTAACGGCAACAACTCCAACCAATCGTCCTGGAGATGGCTGACATAACATCTTAGATATTGTTCCAGCATCTGGTTGGTACACTCAGTCTGACCATTTTTCTGGGGATGGTAAGCAGAAGAGAGACAGACATTAATATTGAGTGCAGAGCAAAACCCCTTCCAGAATCTTGAAGTGAACTGTACTCCACGGTCAGAGATGATCTCATCCGGAACCCCGTGCAACTGAAAGACATTCTGTATAACCAAGTTCACTGTATCTTTAGCTGAGGGGAGGCCGGTGCATGGAACAAAATGAGCAGCTTTAGTCAGGAGATCAACTACCACCATGATTGTATTCATGCCCCCCGATGTAGGCAGCTCCAAAATAAAGTCCATTGATATAGACCCCCAAGGGCGGGACGGAACAGGTAATGGTTGTAGAAGACCCGTAGGTGCCACATGAGGAGTCTTGTAACGGGCACATACCTCGCAAGAGAGAACATAGTCCTTGGTATCCTTCAGGCAAGTTGGCCACCAGAAGAATCGGCTCAGGAACTCTTGTGTCTTCTGTACCCCCCTGTGACCAACCAACTTGGAGTCATGTACCAACTTGAGGATCTGCAGACGGACGACCTCCGGGACATAGATACGTCGATCTCTGAACCACATGCCACCCTTAAAGACAAGATTAATATCCACAGGTGGGTTGGCCAGAAATACATCACCTTCATAGGCCTCCCTGCACTCCTTCCACAAGTCCTGATCGTGGATAACTCCGATGAAATTGGCATCAGACAGAATGGTCTTGGACGGGGCTCCAGGTATGGAATCCGCAGCATGGATTCGGGATAAAGCATCAGCCTTCCCATTACGAGAACCTGGACAGTACAAGATAACAAAGTTAAATTGATTTAAAAATAAGTTCCAATGAGCCTGATGAGGAGAAAGATATATAGCCGATCTAAGGAACTCTAGATTGCGATGGTCAGTTAGCACTATGATCTGTTGAGCAGCTCCTTGCAGATGATGCCTCCATTCTTTGAAAGCCACAACAATAAGCCAGCAATTCCTTGTCTCCCACATCGTAATTCTTCTCTGATGAGGTTAGTCTACAGGAAAAGAAAGCACAAGGATGTAGCAGACCCTTCTCTCCAGTTCTTTGGGAGAGAATAGCCCCCATAGCATTATCAGAAGCGTCCACCTCCACAATGAAAGGAAGTGTTGGATCTGGGTGTATCAACAGCGGTGCTGATGTGAAACAGACTTTAAGCCGATCAAAAGCTTCTTTGTCAAGGAAGTAATGGGACGGACAATATCAGAAAAATTTTGAATGAAACGTCTGTAGAGATTTGCAAAACCAATAAAACGTTGGACCTCCTTAATGTTCTTGGGTACCGGCCAGTCAAGGATAGCATGAATCTTACTAGATTCCATGTTCAGCCCCTGGGGAGAGATGATATAACCCAAGAACTGTATCTCAAAACAATGGAACTCACATTTCTCTGGCTTAATATACAGATGGTTCTCTTTCAGACGTCCTAAAACAGTTTTGACATGTTCTTCATGTTCCTGTAGAGTCAGAAAAGATTAGTATATCGTCCAAATAGATCACTACAAACTGGTCCAACAAATCTCTGAAAATGTCATTAGCAAGGTGTTGAAATGTTGCAGGGGCGTTACAAATCCCGAAGGGCATCACAAGAGATTCAAAGTGTCCAAACCGGCATCTGAATGCTGTCTTCCACTCATCCCCTGGACGAATACGCACCAAATTATAAGCCCCACGAAGATCCAGTTTAGAGAACACCTTAGCATGGCGGACTCTTTCCAGTAATTCGGGAATCAGAGGCAAAGGGTAACGGTTTCGTACGGTTACCTTATTGAGTTCTCGATAGTCAAAACAGGGTCTCAGGGTCCCATCCTTCTTCTTTACAAAAAAGATAGGTGCCCCTGCTGGTGAGGAAGAAGGACGTATGAAGCCTTTGGCCAGATTTTCATCAATATACTCTTTTAAGGCTTGAAGCTCAGGTGCCGCCAAAGGGTATACGTTACCAAAAGGAATGGCTGCCCCGGGAAGCAGCTCAATGGGACAGTCATAATGCCTGTGTGGAGGAAGCTGATCTGCATTCTTCTTGTCACAGATGTCAGAGAACTCTTTATAAGCTGGAGATAAAGAAAATACCTGTACATGTGGTTCCGTAGCCGTGGACTCAGGGACAGCTTCTGTTAACGCTGAGTTACTCCTTGTTGGGAAGATAATCTCCTTGGTCTCCCAGCTGATAATTGGATTCTGAGAACGCAACCAAGGAATGCCTAGAATCACAGGAAAATGAGGAGAAGAAATTAGCAAGAAAGAAAGTTGCTCCTGATGCATAGGCTCCAACAAATATTCAAGGGGTACGGTCTCCTGATCCACAGGCCCAGAGATTAAAGGTGACCCATCCACTGTTTCCATGGTAATTGGAGAGGCTCTTTGCTGAATTTTAATACCATGTTCCTTGGCAAATGCGATATCCATGAAATTGCCACCTGCACCAGAGTCAATCATAGCTGAACTGGAAATCCACTGTCCTGAACACAGGATCTTAATAGGGAGAAAACAGTGAGAGTTCTTTTCCTTCAGCTCCTTGGGGAGTGAAGTCATAGAAAGTGAATGGAATACAGCGTTTAACCCCTTCACCCCCAAGGGTGGTTTGCACGTTAATGACCAGGCCAATTTTTACAATTCTGACCACTGTCCCTTTATGAGGTTATAACTCTGGAACGCTTCATCGGATCTTGGCGATTCTGACATTGTTTTCTCGTGACATATTGTACTTCATGATAGTCATAAAATTTCTTTGATATAACTTGCGTTTATTTATTAAAAAAACGGATATTTGGCGAAAATTTTGAAAATTTTGCAATTTTCCAACTTTGAATTTTTATGCCCTTAAATCACAGACATATGTCATGCAAAATACTTAATAAGTAACATTTCCCACATGTCTACTTTACATCAGCACAATTTTGGAACCAATTTTTTTTTTTTGTTATTGAGTTATAAGGGTTAAACATTGACCAGCAATTTCTCATTTTTACAACACCATTTTTTTTCAGGGACCACATCTCATTTGAAGTCATTTTGAGGGGTCTATATGACAGAAAATACCCAAGTGTGACACCATTCTAAAAACTGCACCCCTCAAGGTGCTCAAAACCACATTCAAGAAGTTTATTAACCCTTCAGGTGTTTCACAGGAATTTTTGGAATGTTTGAAAAAAAGTTAAATGTTCATTTTTATTTACACAAAATTTATTTCAGCTCCAATTTGTTTTATTTTACCAAGGGTAACAGGACAAAAAGGAACCCAAAAGTTGTTGTACAATTTGTCCTGAGTACGCTAATACCCCATATGTGGGGGTAAACCACTGTTTGGGCGCATGGCAGAGCTAGGAAGGAAAGGAGCGCCATTTGACTTTTCAATGCAAAATTGACTGGAATTGAGATGGGACGCCATGTTGCGTTTGGAGAGCCCCTGATGTGCCGAAACATTGAAACCCCCCACAAGTGACACCATTTTGGAAAGTAGACCCCTTAAGGAACTTATCTAGATGTATGTTGAGCACTTTGACCCAAAAAGTGCTTCACAGAAGTTTATAATGCAGAGCCGTAAAAATAAAAAATCATATTTGTTCACAAAAATGATCTTTTCGCCCCAATTTTTTTTTCCCAAGGGTAAGAAAAGAAATTAGACCACAAAAGTTGTTGTGCAATTTGTCCTGCATACGACGATACCCCATATGTGGGGGTAAACCACTGTTTGGGCGCATAGCAGAGCTCGGAAGGGAAGGAGCGCTATTTTACTTTTCAATGCAAAATTGACTGGAATTAAGATGGGACGCCATGTTGGGTTTGGAGAGCCCCTGATGTGCCTAAACATTAAAACCCCCACAAGTGACACCATTTTGGAAAGTAGACCCCCTAAGGAACTTATCTAGATGTGTTTTGAGAGCTTTGAACCCCCAAGTGTTTCACTACAGTTTATAACGCAGAGCTGTGAAAATAAAAATTCCTCTTTTTTTTCACAGAAATGATTTTTAGCCCCCAGTTTTGTATTTTCACAAGGGTAACAGGATAAATTGGACGCCAAAAGTTGTTGTCCAATTTGTCCTGTGTACGCTGATACCCCATATTTGGGGGTAAACCACTGTTTGGGCGCATGGCAGAGCTCGGAAGGGAAGGAGCGCCGTTTGGAATGCAGACTTAGATGGATTGGTCTGCAGGCGTCACGTTGCATTTGCAGAGCCCCTGATGTACCTAAACAGTAGAAACCCCCCACAAGTGACCCCATATTGGAAATTAGACCCCCCAAGGAACTTATCTAGATGTGTTGTGAAAACTTTGAACCCCCAAGTGTTTCACTACAGTTTACAACGCAGAGCCGTGAAAATAAAAAATCTTTTTTTCCCACAAAATGTATTTTTTAGCCCCCAGTTTTGTATTTTCCCAAGGGTAACAGGAGAAATTTGACCCCAAAAGATGTTGTCCAATTTGTCCTGAGTACGCCGATACCCCATATGTTGGGGTATACCCCTGTTTGGGTACACGGGAGAGCTCTGAAGGGAAGGAGCACTGTTTTACTTTTTCAACGCAGAATTGTCTGGAATTGAGATCGGATGCCATGTCCCGTTTGGAGAGCCCCTGATGTGCCTAAACAGTGGAAACCCCCCAATTATAACTGAAACCCTAATCCAAACACACCCCTTACCCTAATCCAAATGGTAGCCCTAACCACACCCCTAACCCTGACACCCGTCTAACCCTAATCCCAACCCTATTCCCAACCGTAAATGTAATCCAAACCCTAACCCTAACTTTAGCCCCAACCCTAACTGTAGCCTTAACCCTAGCCCTAACCCTAGCCCTAACCCTAGCCCTAACCCTAGCAATAACCCTAGCCCTAACCCTAGCCCTAACCCTAGCCCTAACCCTAGCCCTAACCCTAGCAATAACCCTAGCCCTAGCAATAACCCTAACCCTAGCCCTAACCCTAGCCTAACCCTAGCCCTAACCCTAGCAATAACCCTAGCCCTAACCCTAGCCCTAACCCTAACCCTAGCAATAACCCTAGCCCTAACCCTAGCCCTAACCCTAACCCTAACCCTAGCCCTAACCCTAACCCTAGCCCTAACCCTAACCCTAATGGGAAAATGGAAATAAATACATTTTTTTTATTTTTTTATTTTTCCCTAACTAAGGGGGTGATGAAGGGGGGTTTGATTTACTTTTATAGCGAGTTATTTAGCGTATTTTTATGATTGGCAGCCGTCACACACTGAAAGACGCTTTTTATTGCAAAAAATATTTTTTGCGTTACCACATTTTGAAAGCTATAATTTTTCCATATTTGAGTCCACAGAGTCATGTGAGGTCTTGTTTTTTGCGGGACGAGTTGACGTTTTTATTGGTAACATTTTTGGGCACATAACATTTTTTGATCGCTTTTTATTCCGATTTTTGTGAGGCAGAATGATCAAAAACCAGCTATTCATGAATTTCTTTTGGGGGAGGCGTTTATACCGTTCCGCGTTTGGTAAAATTGATAAAGAAGTTTTATTCTTCGGGTCAGTACGATTACAGCGATGCCTCATTTATATCATTTTTTTATGTTTTGGCGCTTTTATACGATAAAAGCTATTTTATAGAAAAAATAATTATTTTGTTATCGCTTTATTCTCAGGACTATAACTTTTTTATTTTTTTGCTGATGATGCTGTATGGCAGCTCATTTTTTGTGGGACAAGATGATGTTTTCAGCGGTACCATGGTTATTTATATCTGTCTTTTTGATCGCGTGTTATTCCACTTTTTGTTTGGCGGTATAGTAATAAAGCGTTGTTTTTTGCCTCTTTTTTTTTTTTCTCACGGTGTTTACTGAAGGGGTTAACTAGTGGGACAGTTTTATAGGTTGGGTCGTTACGGACGCGGCGATACTAAATATGTGTACTTTTATTGTTTTGTTTTTTTTATTTAGATAAAGAAATGTATTTATGGGAATAATATATATTTTTTTTCTTTATTTAGGAATTTATTTTTTATTTATTTTTTTACACATGTGGAAAAAATTTTTTTTTACTTTTTTACTTTGTCCCAGGGGGGTACATTACAGATCGGTGATCTGACAGTGTGCACAGCACTCTGTCAGATCGGCGATCTGCTGTGCAGGGCTGCAGACTTACCAGCGCCTGCTCTGAGCAGGCACTCGGTAAGCCACCTCCCTCCCTGCAGGACCCGGATGCCGCGGCCATCTTGGATCCGGGACCTGCGGCGAGGAGGGAGGTAGGAGACCCTCGGAGCAACGCAATCACATTGCGTTGCTGCGGGGGTCTCAGGGAAGCCCGCAGGGAGCCCCCTCCCTGTGCGATGCTTCCCTATACCGCCGGTACACCGCGATCATGTTTGATCGCGGTGTGCCGGGGGTTAATGTGCCGGGGGCGGTCTGTGACCGCTCCTGGCACATAGTGCTGTATGTCAGCTGCGATATGCAGCTGACACCCGGCCGCGATCGGCCACGCTCCCCCCGTGAGGGCGGCCGATCGCGTATGACGTACTATCCCGTTGGTGGTCATACGGGCCCACCCCACCTCGACGGGATAGTACGTCAGATGTCAGAAAGGGGTTAAAGGCAGGCTACATTCAGATATGTCAGATTCATCATCACAGTTGTCATACTCCCCTATTGCTGCTAGCACCTTGTTAGGCCGTCTAGGACACTTAGGACAATTGATCAAGAAGTGGTCAGACTGGCCGCAGTAGAAACATAGACTTTCACACAGGCGATGCTCCCGGCGCTCTTTGATCTCGCGCCTCTGAACGGAATCAATTTGCATGGGCACCTCCTCCACCTCCTGAGAGGTTTTACCTGCAGGCTCTTTGGAAGGAAGGGAAAAGTTAGAAACACGGTTATATGCAGCAAATTTCCCCTGCCTACGCTCAATAAGGCGAATGTCTATGCACACACAATGCTGTATAAATGTCTCTAGCTCTTGTGGTGACTCAGAGCGGGCTAGTTCATCTTTTACAATACTAGACAGACCCCTTTTAAAAATAGGCAATTGTGCATAACTGTCCCAATTGGTATCTACCGCCAATCTCCTGAATTCAGTGGCATACTCAATAACAGAATGTTTAGCCTGGCGTAAAGATGACAAAGCAGATTCAGCGGTAGCACGGCGATTAGGGTCATCAAACATTAATTCCATAGCAGCCAAGAAATCATCGGCCAAGTCATTTAACCGTGGGTCACGAGACTCAATCATCAGATTCAACCAGGCGAGTGCTCGTGAGGTCAGTAGCATTATTACACACAATACTTTGGATCTATCAGTAGGAAAACGGTCAGCATTCACATCAAAATATAGCATACATTGATTCACAAAGACAGGAAATATGTCGCGATCACCATTAAATCTGAATGGGGGCAACTTAGGTGGGCCAGCTGGTGGTGGTTGCCCAGAGGGTAATGTCACTTGTGCAGCTATTTGCGTGCTTATGTCCTGAAAAGCCCATCCATACTGGGACTCAATGCCAGCAAGTTTGTTTTCCTGGGCTGCCAAGCGGTTGCTCAAGTACTGCAAAGTTTGTCCAAACACTTGTTGATTATGTTCAAAGCTTCCAATCTTCTTTTGCAGACCTTCCACGTCTTTCTGCAGTGATCTGATTATGGAAAACACCTGCTCTAATTTCCTTTCTGCAGTCATTGTTCCAGCAGTCTCCTTTTTTTTTTAAGCTAGGGTATCCTGTAATAATTATAGGGGATAACTCAGGAGACTCTTTGCATGGAACAACTAAAGGACACAGTTTTATAAGTGGTAAAGTCTATATTATCACACGGTGATTCAAACAGGTGCAGAGAGAAACTCAAGTCCACAACACTTGGTGCAAATAATAAACGCAGCTTAGCAGTCTATAGGAAACTTCAGAGGAAAATGCAATGAAGCAGAAAGCCTATGAAGCACAGTTATTCTTGAGGATACTTGACACGAATAAATCCTTGTCTTAGTCCAGGCACAGATAGATATGCTTATTAGGCAGTTCATATCTTAGCTCAACCAGGGAGGCCTGGTAATAGTCTCAGGTTATTGCAAAGCAGAAACAGCTTACATGACCAGCAAATGCAGATGGAAGTAAACACGAACAGCAGATAAAGGAGGATTACTGGAAACTTGTGTATGCAGCAGGAACTCAGAGCAGAGTAGCAGGATCACCACACAGGTTCACAGGAGCAGGTGTATAGCCAGGGAATAATCAGAGGTCAGGAGCTGGATGCAAGGCAGAATACTCTAGCACAGACTGAAGGCTGGGGTGGAGTTTTCTAGCAGAAGACACAGTGCACATGAGACCAAAGACACCATCTTGAAAAAGGGCAGTAATGCAGAAAAGGTAAAAAATGTTCAGAGTCCTGACAGCATCTCTGGGAACTCCTTCAAGATTGTTGGAAGACCGTTCTTGGTGACTACCTCTTGAAGCTCATCAAGAGAATGCCAAGAGTGTGCAAAGCATTCATCAAAGCAGAAGGTGGCTACTTTGAAGAACCTAGAATATAAGACATATTTTCAGTTTTTTCACAATTTTTTGTTAAGTATATAATTCCACATGTGTTCATTCATAGTTTTGATGCCTTCAGTGTGAATGTACAATTTTCATAGTCATGAAAATACAGAAAAATCTTTAAATGGGAAAGTGTGTCCAAACTTTTGGTCTGTACTGTAGGTTGGTAGGGTTTGTTTCAAATCTCTCATATCCCATCTCTCCCTGCAGAAGGGAGTAGCAGAGGGTCCTAAAATGGGACGCATCCATCACAACTACATTCCCCCCTTTATCTGAGGGCTTAAAGACTCTCTCTCGATCCCTTTCAAGTTCCCAAAGACCCTCCATCTCTGCCTTAGTTAGGTTGTGAAAACCCCTCATGTTTTTCTGTTCAAGCTCCATTAAAGGGAACCTGTCACCTGAATTTGGTGGGACCAGTTTTTATTAAACTGGTCCCGCCAAATTAAGGTGACAGGTTCCCTTTAAGTCAATGGCTACCAAGTTAAGGAAAACGTCAACCATTCTTAAATCCCCTGTAACAGGTGGCATACGTTTACTTTTATTTTTTAGGTCTGTAAACGATCCCTTTTCCAAATCATTCAGGTTGACCTCCCCTAAGTGAAACAAAAGTCTAACATCATTCAAGATATCCTCGTCTATGCCTAAATTGATGCAACATTTTTTATTTTCCTTGATAAAGTGTTTTCTCCATTTCAAGTATCGGACAAATAAATTCAGATCTTTAATGGCTTCAAAGCTGTCATAGTCTGTTGTTGGGACATACGACAGCCCTTTACTTAAAACCGTCATCTGTTCTTCAGTCAGGGGTCTAGAGGACAGATTAATGATATGATTTTCTAAATGGAGTTCCGAGGGTTGAACCTGCTCCTGAGTGGGTAACCAAGGTCTAAAAAACGCTCCCCCTGTGGTGAGCCTCGGTTGGCCCCTCTACCCCCACGTGTACCTCCTCTTCCTCTTGTTTTCCGCCTTGAACTTTTAAATCTAATACCTGAGTCTGAAAATTCGGCGTCTGATGGATATGTCTGTTTCATGTGGTCTAGGTGGTTTAGAATTAGGGACTAGATATGCCTTATTATCACAAAACTCCTGTAAGTCTCCAATGAAACATTTATGCTTTTTTCTTTTAGATGGTATTGAAACCTCTCTATGGTATTTTCAAGGTTTTTTTCTTTAACAGTGAATTTGGGCTCGCCTGAGAACTTCTTTGTGACCTCAATTTGCTATTTTAGGTTCTCATTGAGACTACTGAGCATAACCTTCTCTTCATCAAGAAGAAGTCTAATTAATCTCAGCGAGCTGTCCATCACTTCTTTTTCCCTCCTTGTAAGAAGGCTTGTACTTTTGTACCTGTAACCAGGAAATAGGGGGATTCTGAAATGTCTGGGTACTATTCCTGCCCTAATATAATTATCGAGGCTCTGTACCTCCCACCATGATGTTATTTGCTCTTTATAGACTTTAGTTAGCTCTTTAAATGCTGCATTAAAGGACGGTGTGTAATTTTTCCGAGTGAAAGCTCCATCTGAAAAAACACTCTTAGCTTCGTTCATCCATGTGTTGGTATCAAATCCAGTGGATAAGAATCCTGCCATACCACTATCAATATCGTAAATCATCTGGGGTAGATTTTAAACAGAAGCCAAAGACCAAATCTAATGAGAATCAGGAGGTTTTGGAATACTATAAAACTTAACCTTTAATAATAACACTCTAAAAACATAAACACATGTGCCAAAATAACTGTGCAATACGGTGCTAGTGCTGACAACACAAAATGAAAAGTGCAGTGTCAATAACTTACTTATTAAACCACCACAATTTCGCTGTGGCTTAAACATAACCACATTAAGTCACAGTTTGGGGTTTATCTTAGTTCACCTATCAATATTCACTCTTATAACAGGTGATTACCACTTTCCTTTACAAATTACTAGAAAGTCCTAGTAATAAAGGTAGGATATGTTTTATGGAGATATTTATACACACTGTACTGTGATGCTAAACAACCAACAAATGCGGAACCCTCCTTCTTGTGTTTCTCCCTTCTACTAACCTCATTCTACCCAACATCAAAATTACCCTGGAGGGTTCAACCATAACTCCCAAGCAGCATGCCCGCTGTCTTGGGGTCATATTCATCTCCGAACTTTCCTTTACTCCCTATATCCGATCACTCACTCGCTCTTGTCACCTGCATCTTAAAAACATCTCCAGAATCTGACCTTTTCTCACCGTTGAAACTGCTAAGACTCTTACTGTCGCTCTTATTCATTCTCGTCTGGACTACTGCAACTCTCTTCTGATCAGTCTCCCTCTTACCAAACTTTCTCCTCTCCAATCCATCTTGAATGCTGCAGCCAGAGTCATATTTATGTCCAGCCGCTTCACTGATGCCTCCATCTTGTGCCAGTCATTACACTGGCTACCCATTCGCTACAGGGTCCAGTATAAACTCATCTCTCTCACCCACAAAGCTCTCCACAGCTCTGCACCGCCTTATATCTCCTCTCTCATCTCTGTCTATCGCCCTACACGTGCCCTCCGTTCTACAATGACCTAAGACTAACATCCCCTGTAATCCAAACCGTACACCTCCGTCTCCAAGACTTCTCTCGTGCTGCGCCAGCTCTCTGGAATGCACTTACCCAGACGATCAGACTGATACCTAGCCCTGACCTATTCAAGCGAGCTTTAAAAACCCATCTCTTCAAACAAGCCCACCACACCAACTACTCAGTAAACTAACTTTGCCCTGTTCCCTCCCTCCAAATATTACTCTGAATCTGCACCCTACTATTCTTCTGTCTCCACACCCTCCATGCACATGATTAACTTCACTTGATACTTGACTATTGCACTTAAACAAACGGGCTGATGACCGGATCATGCAGCTTTGTATGAAAATCCCTATGTATTATAATTGCCAGACCTGAAATAACAAGCACTTTTCACCTATTGTGTCCCCCCCATTTCCTTGTAGATTGTAAGCTTGCGAGCAGGGACCTCACTCCTAATGTCACTGTTTAAATTGTCTTAACTCGTACTGAATTTATTGTTTGTACATGTCCCCGCTTAATTGTAAAGTGCTGGGGAATATGTTGGCGCTATATAAATAAAAATTATTATTATTATTATTATTATAGTATACTAGATGGCAGCCCGATTCTAAAGAATCAGGAGTCTAGAATCCATTTATACTTTATTTATTCAAATGTAAGAATAATACAATTAATAAATAATAGTAAGAAAGAACAAAAAATGGCTGCACTCACCAGCTCTTGACAATTCTTGTTATTTAAGGTACAGTTACACAGGATCCATGAACATGCTTATGAGGGGAGTGATGAAAGACATCAGACAACAACTTTGCGTGTTGTGGCAAATGCCACAACAACGGTTCTTTGCTTAAGAACAATAATGTAAATAATAAATAATATGTATCAATAACTATGTATATTGGTATGTTCTATGACATTTTAAAATATTTCATTATTATGTGGAAAAGCTCTTAGTACCCATACTGGCGCATACTTGTGTGCCCATCAGGTATTTTCACAGTAATTTTACATCTGATGGGTTGGTATGAAACGTTTTTAATCATCTCTTGGGCTTAGCTAAGCCTTCATTTTAAATAATTCTAATAAGTACAACAGAAATAAAAGCCTTTTTGTGTATCCAAATTTTTTGTGTTTATTTTTACAGAAGTGTAAAATTTAAGAAATCAACGTTCATAGTACACCGATGGGCTAATATAAGCATGCCCATCAACCACGTCACGGTAGCCTTTGAACTGATGGGTCCGACTCCTAACTAACTGATTCCTATTTCTTAATACTCAAACCTCTTTCACATCTGCATGTTTCTGATATTTGCAGAAGTAATGTTAAAAACAATACAACTTCCACACTTGGCACCAAAGAACTGATCTACAACACACTTTCAGCAAGTGCCATGCAATGTAGATGAAGCTTGGAGTTAACTTGCAGTAAATGCGGCAAACGCGGCTTCGACAATTGCATTAAATGCAGCCACAACAAAAACACTGGTAAGTGGAGATTTTGTGGCGAAAACTGCAGAAACCACATGTGCCGCACCTGCCGCAAGTGAAGTACAAATTCCGTATACATTGCATGCAACTTACAGCAAGAGTGGCGTGGGTCAGCCCTTAGGCAGGAAGTGCAGAAATAGCCTTTTTTCCACCATAAATTCTCCAAATAGCAGAAAAATGTTGATGTGAAAGCAAAATCTCTATTCTTTCCCTATCTATCTAAATATGTACCTATCTATATATCTATTTCTATGTACAGAACACACCTGGAGATAGAGATGTGTGTGAACAGCCATCCCACCCGTCTCTTACCTGTTCACAAAAACCTCACCTTTTTTAAAAACAAAATGAAATATCTCAGCAGCTATACTGCTGGAGCTTCAAATACAGGTTCCTATCACCAAATACAGGCATTTGGATGATACACATCTTACATCTTGTACTTAATGTGTGTTCTACTTACCTATAAAAATATGTATTGATAGATCATATTTCTAAATTTATGTAGATATGATATAGAGTTATTAACCCTATATGCTAATGAGTACGTATGTTATATACGTATTTCCTACATAAGTACTTAAAATCTATATGTCTATGGCTACACTAATTTTTTTTTGTTTTTGTTTTTTTTCCTTATCTCTATACATAGAATTTGCCTATTGCTGTCTATGTTATTAGAAAAACTGAATAATGAAAAAAAAGAAAAGTAACTTTAAACTAAAATATTTTTGTAGATAATATTACGTGTGAAGACTTTAGTACTATCAGCCAATAATTGTCCTTGAAGTGGTGTATTAACCACTTTAACCCTCACATTGCAACATTGCTTCACCCTGGAAAAAGCAACATACAATTGACCATGGGCAAAAGCAGGTTCTGGTAGATAAATGCCAACTCGATGGAGGGTCTGGCCTTGAGATTTATTTATGGTCATTGCAAATGCGGGCTTGATGGGAAATTGTCTCCGTCTTAATTTAAAAGGTAATCCAGTCTCTGATGGACACAAATCAATTCGTGGAATGAATACCACATTTCCTGCTGCTGACCCACTAATTACTTTAGCCAGTATGATATTGGCATGTAAGGCAGTGACAATGAGCCGCGTACCATTGCAGAGACCTTTGTTCGTGTTCAGATTACGTAATAACATGACAATGGTGCCAATTTTAAGTTTCAGCCGATGTGAAGGCATTCCAGTTGGTGTTAGTGAATTCAAAAACTCAAGTGGGTATTGATCGAGGTCATCAGCTTCATCAGGATCGATGGAATCATCACTGATATATTCAGTATAGTCACCTATCAATAAATCCATGACTTGGGAATTGACTTTCTCAACGTCCTCATTTTTTGGACATAAAATTGCATGAGATGCAGCTGTATTTATGCTTTTGGTGTCATTCACATCAATACAAAGATTATCTCCAAAAATTTCAATTATTAAAGAGCCAGTGCATACCATGTCTGGAGGAATTTCAATTACATCATCTCCAAGGTTATGTTCATTAGATAGTTCACCATTTCCCAGTTGAAGCAACCAACTGCTGTAGTGAGGATCAATGGAGTGCATGTTGTTAATAAGTGGCAGGCGAGTAAAATGTTGCCAGTGTTGTGAATATTTTATACAGCTCTCTACAACATCAGTTCTTGTCCCATGAGGGATGACAGGAAGACATTGTCTAAAGTCGCCTCCAAAAACAATCACTTTACCTCCAAACGGTGTTTTTTCTTTGTGAGCTACATTTGTTGTCATGACATCACGTAAAACTCTATCAATGACATGCAATGCATATTTGGATAGCATTGTGCACTCATCAATAATAAAAAGTTTAGTGCTGTGCAAATCTTTTGCTGCATCGGTATCATTCTTAATCCTGGAAACAGATGTTTCATTCACAGGAATTGGAATCCCATAAAGAGAATGAATGGTTCGTCCACCTTGTAGCAAGTTGGCGGCAATTCCAGTAGTGGCAGCAGGTGACACAATGTCTCCTTGTCCTCTTAGCTGATGTAGGAGATGATATAGGTACGTTTTTCCGCTGCCACCAGGACCATCAAGGAAAAAACACTTTGCTGTAGAATTAGTGTCTTCTAAAGCTTGAGTGATAGCATCAAAAGCAAAAAGTTGGTCCTCATTTAGAGTAGCTTTCATTTCAGCAGCTGCTGATAACTCATAATCTTTATCATACTGTGGGAGGAGGTGTTGTTTCTTGACTGGATGTGGCAAATTAAAATCAGTATAAGTTTTGCCATGAGCTTTAAGAACATGTTGGACATCTGTCATAGCATAGCCTTCACAATTGACACACTCCAGAGTGTCGGAGTGGTATGCATAGCAGTAGTCTTCTACAAAGTGTTCCTTAAATTCATCCCATAAGTCCCGAGGTTTAGCTGGAGGACCAAAAATACAAATGTAGGCAAACATGTCACGTAGCTGTGCTGGCATGTTGAGAATACTGGCAT
The DNA here is from genome assembly GCF_051348905.1 of Ranitomeya variabilis. Lineage (NCBI taxonomy): Eukaryota > Metazoa > Chordata > Amphibia > Anura > Dendrobatidae > Ranitomeya > Ranitomeya variabilis. The sequence continues at coordinate 306,780,032 of NC_135236.1, forward strand.
CAAGTAATGTATTTCTCCACAGACTATCATCAAATAGTAAGCCAAGAGCTAATGCCGCATCTTTGAAGGTTTCATGTGTGACTCCGTGTACAGTTTTTATGCTGTCAAAACTGGTTGCACCTTTGACATGTAACAATAACAATCTTAAATAGTAGCCTTCTTGGTCTTTCACACTGACAGTATACATTCGTCCAATCACAGAACCACCTGCTCGCTTTCTAACTTCCCAAGAACCTTCTTTCCAAACTTAGTTTTTGGGAATTTCACGGTATAAATAAATATGAGCATGATGGTCGTTCTGATTAAGCTTGAAGTAGGCCATAAGTGTAGAATTTTGATGGAGCTTTTGTTTGATGTTTCCAATAGAGTCATCCTCACGAAAATAGAGTGGCTGAGAATGCGGTAGATGTACAGCAAGGCGAATGATGCTATGAGATTGTTTATGCATTGGATATGAGAATATTCGCCAAGCTGCCTCTGGTGCACTGACATATCTTGAATCCATGAATTGGTGTGTTTCATCATGTTGGATGTTAGTCTGGCAGATTTCAAGATTGGCTTTATCATGTCCTTTGTAGACGTATTTAAATAAATATTTCACAGCCTGAATGGAACCACAAACTTCGACATTTATATGGCACTTGTATTTTAATAGCAGGAACGGATTATATGGAACCACCCACGAATTGTCAATCATGTTAGAATGGTGTTGAAAAGATGGACCAAAGTGTCTGCGATAAGTGGGATAGGCGTCCTTAGCTATGATGGTTCTTGGTTGCAAATCTTTAGGGAAACCTTTTGTACACTTCCCCAGATCCATACAGGGAGAATTTGGGTTGTGTTCTCCACACGGACCATGAATCATATGTTGGAGAACAATTTTATGGAGCTGAGGGTAGTGGGTAGGATTGGGAATTTCAGCCCACACTGTATTGTCTATGTCCTCCTCAGTCCTTAATTTGGAGTTGCTGTCCAGAATAATCAAAATGTGAGCGTGTGGAAGGCCACATTTTTGAAATTCAATTACATGAACCATAGCGCAAACTTTCCCAAATAATCTGTTGTTAATGTCTTTTAAAAGTGCTTCCAGTTTTATTTTGAAAACACGTGCCACCAAATCAGGTCTATGTTCCACACGCTGCCAAGGTTCCAAATTCTCAGTAATCTCATTCCATTTCGGATTACAGGTCATGGTGATGAATAGATCAGGACGACCATATTTAGTCACAATAGCCATGGCATCCTGGTACCGCTGCTGCATATTCCTGGGACTGCCTTCAAACGAAGATGGTAAAATGACCGTTTTTCCAATGGGGATGCCCTTCTCAATGGATTTTTTCTGGAGATGTTCCTGGAGTACACAATAATCCTCTACTTTCAAATCCTTTTGGTGTTGACGGATATAATTTAGGCGATTTGCCTCGATTTTCACATAAGCATCCACTAAGTACTGCTGAGTGAGTTTGCCACCATTCAGGAGTGGATTAAACTGATTACGGACAGACAGCACATAGCAGTAATATTGCAGTTGTGTAACTCTGCGTGGACTTTGCCCTTGTTGCTTGAGGCCATCATGCCAGCCCTGGTCTCCGTAAGGGAAAAATAAAGGATAGAGTAAAGCATCTAAATTACTGTGTAGAATGCTGACCTGTTGTGTTCTTGGCGCCAAAGGATTTTTGGGGTCCGGTTGTAAATGTATTAAAATATCACGATTAAATGGTGGCTCTCCATTGTCATTTTCAAATACGACAGCAACTTCATTGACAGTTGGATTATTATATCGGCGAGGGTCTTGATTCCGATCTTGTTTAAGGGCCATGATTATATTTGGCATGAGAGTGCCATTAGCTTCAGCTTTAAGATGTTCTTCATGTTCCACATCTCGTAACATTTTGTAGGCAGCAACAAAGGGATTCACATTGTCTAACTGAAGAGCAATTATACTCATCAAAGTGGGATGACATTTTTGATTTTGTTCACAGTTTAAACATTGTTCATTCGCGGTAGCGGTATCCAAAATATACAGTTGGGCATAAGCTGCAACTTGATCATCACTGGGATGTAGGGTTCCAGTACGATGATATATTTGTCCATGTATACGGAAACAGTAAGGGCCATGTCCAGGTGGAGGGGATATATTGGCACCCATGGAGGCGAAAGCAAATGAGCTGTTAATACTACGAATATTTTCCATGAGATTCTTACTGAACTCACTCTCCCCTGTCAGCAATCGTTTAAAGACCTCGGGATATTGGGGTATAGGTATATGCACTTTACTCTTGTGACAACACAGAGTAAAATTTTTATCTGCTGGTATCTCAGCATTAAAATGTAATGCTTGACAATGTTCACATAAATAGTTCATAGGACCACAGGAGTGTTCTACTATGGTACTGTCATCATTAGTAAAACCTGTAGGATGTTGAGGTACAGGTTGTGGTAACGGAGCATTGGAATGTTTCTTTAAGCCAACATATATAAAGCGTGGACCTGGTAGAGGATCTTCACTGTCCACAGATTCAATCACTGAGGAGTTGGAAGGTGTATCGTGGTCAGGGTTTATTAATATGGAGGTGCAAGCGGTTTTTTTGCGCCGTTCACGGCGTGCACCAGCTGCATTTGGTAATGGTTTGTTTGTTGCCTTAGAAGAGTCAGGTGTGAAGCATGTCTTATAAGCAGACTTAACGGTGTACAGGCGACGGCGTTTATCATTTGGAGTGTAAGTAGGACAGTGTTTGCGCTTACGTGCAGATTTACCAACGGTTAAAGGAGCTTCAGGCTGCACACATTCTATGAATGGAGACAAAGAAGCTGTATTGTGGGCAGAATCTATGACTGAGGACGTGGAAATATTATGTTTGCAACGTTGAGAGCGTGCAGCAGCAGCTTTATTACTTAATCGATTAGTTTTGTCCTCAAAAGACTCATTAGTAATGCGTTTATTGCAAGCAGCATTAACAGTGTCCAGGCGCTTCTGTCTGTCCTCTGTAGTCTCGTTAGCACGCTGTTTGCGCTTACGTGCGGCATCGGCGGCTTTTCGCTCTGCGTCATTGGTATACAATCAGTCCTGATGTTACGTGCGCCATCAGCAGCTTTGGGCTCTGTGTCATTAGTATACTTAACAGTGTCCAGGCGCTTGCATCTATCCTCTGTACTCTTGTTAGCACGCTGTTTGCGCTTACGTGCAGCATCGGTGTCTTTTCGCTGTGCGTCATTGGTATACTTATTATCAGACCTGATGTTACGTGTGCCATCAGCAGCTTTGGGCTCTGTGTCATTAGTATACTTAACAGTGTCCAGGCGCTTGCATCTATCCTCTGTACTCTTGTTAGCACGCTGTTTACGCTTACGTGCAGCATCGGCGGCTTTTCGCTCTGCGTCATTGGTATACTTATTATCAGACCTGATGTTACGTGCGCCATCAGCAGCTTTGGGCTCTGTGTCATTAGTATACTTAACAGTGTCCAGGCGCTTGCATCTCTCCTCTGTACTCTTGTTAGCACGCTGTTTGCGCTTACGTGCAGCATCGGCGGCTTTTCGCTCTGCATCATTACCATACTTTATATCAGACCTGATCTTACGTGCGCCATCAGCAGCTTTGGACTCTGTGTCATTAGTATACTTAACAGTATCCAGGCGCTTGCATCTATCCTCTGTACTCTTGTTAACACGCTGTTTGCGCTTACGTGTGGCATCGGCGGCTTTTTGCTCTGCATCATTACCATACTTTATATCAGACCTGATCTTACGTGCGCCATCAGCAGCTTTACACTCTGTGTCATTAGTATACTTAACAGTATCCAGGCGCTTGCATCTATCCTCTGTACTCTTGTTAACACGCTGTTTGCGCTTACGTGCGGCATCGGCGGCTTTTCGCTCTGCATCATTACCATACTTTATATCAGACCTGATCTTCTGTGCGCCATCAGCAGCTTTGGACTCTGTGTCATTAGTATACTTAACAGTATCCAGGCACTTGCATCTATCCTCTGTACTCTTGTTAACACGCTGTTTACGCTTACGTGCGGCATCGGCGGCTTTTCGCTCTGCATCATTACCATACTTTATATCAGACCTGATCTTATGTGCGCCATCAGCAGCTTTGGACTCTGTGTCATTACTATACTTAACAGTTCCAGGCGCTTGCATCTATCCTCTGTACTCTTGTTAGCACGCTGTTTACGCTTACGTGCGGCATCGGCGTCTTTTTGCTCTGCATTATTAGTATACTTTATATCAGACCTAATCTTACGTGCGCCATCAGCAGCTTTGGGCTCTGTGTCATTAGTATCCTTACTATTAGAGCTCATGTTGGCTAAGCTAAACAGCTTTAAGCGTGGTGGTGGCAAACAACAGGTTAATAAGAGGCAGTGTCAGGTAGTAGGAAAATAGCCAGTTAATAATAGGCAATAGTTCTTTGCAGGAATACAGATATTAATAAATAGGCAGTTTATATTGCAGAGAAATTGCTGGGCAATAATGGACAATGTCCTTATGTGGCAAATAATAGAGCAATATACCCAGTGTGGCAAAGAAGAGGTTAATAAACAGCAGTCTCTCAGTATAACAGTCAGTGAATAATAGGCAGTATATGGAGAAAACACCAAACAAAAGTTCAAAATTGGTGTGAAAATGTCACTGAACCACTTCACAGCTAAATATATATAGTTTTGGTAAATGGTATTATCATTTTTTTGACGAAATTCGGCAGGAGCTTGAAGAGCGACATCACTGGGACCGCCTCCACGCAGTAGAAACTTGCTGTGAGGTAAAAATTCAAAAATCACACCAAAATGGCGGGCGGAGTGTGTCACAGTACGGCACATTTCTGATTGGTCGCTCGCGGCAGGCGGCAACCAATCAGAAAAGTGCCGCGCACCACGAAGGCATATATCTTTGTCCACCCTGAGCGGGTGTAGGACGCTGGTGACATCACTTATCTCCGGACATTATCTCCGGACAAAGCCACGGAAGTTGGCACAAATTGCCGGAAGTAGTATTCTAGGCAATTATATATTAGATTGTCCTGTCACCAGCCATGTGTACGATTATCGGCCAAAAGCCTCTCTGGAACCAATAATCACCCCATGTAAAGGTATCTTTATAAGTTAAAGATTCAGAATACTATGACTTTTATCATATCCTGAACAGTCAAGTTTTTTATGAACCGTTAAGGTTTTCTGGTTGAAGTAAAAAAAACTCTGAGTGTTTACAGTTTGAAACCATAAAATGTTGAAAAATTATGTCATTCTTGAGTATATCACTCAATGGTGCTCATAAACGTGTCAAATTTGATCTATAATATACTTTAATATACGTTACTTTAATCTTTAATATACTTAAGAACAGGGCCGCAGACATCACACAGGGGGTCTGAAACACCGCACAGTGGTCCAAAATATCGCTGTGCTCTGCCTGGGGCCCCATATGCTGCCTGGGGCCCCTGTGCTCTGCCTGGGGCCCCATATGCTGCCTGGGGCCCCTGTGCTCTGCCTGGGGCCCCTGTGCTCTGCCTGGGGCCCCATGTTCTGCCTGGGGCCCCTGTGCTCTGCCTGGGGCCACTGTGCTCTGCCTGGGGCCCCATATGCTGCCTGGGGCCCCTGTGCTCTGCCTGGGGCCCCATATGCTGCCTGGGGCCCCTATGCTCTGCTTGGGGCCCCTGTGCTCTGCCTGGGGCCCCATGTTCTTCCTGGGGCCCCTGTGCTCTGCCTGGGGCCCCATATGCTGCCTGGGGCCACTGTGCTCTGCCTGGGGCCCCATATGCTGCCTGGGGCCCCTGTGCTCTGCCTGGGGCCCCTGTGCTCTGCCTGGGGCCCCATGTTCTGCCTGGGGCCACTGTGCTCTGCCTGGGGCCCCATAAGCTGCCTGGGGCCCCTGTGCTCTGCCTGGGACCACTGTGCTCTGCCTGGGGCCCCATATGCTGCCTGGGACCCCTGTGCTCTGCCTGGGGCCACTGTGCTCTGCCTGGGGCCCCATATGCTGCCTGGGGCACCTGTGCTTTGCCTGGGGCCCCATATGCTGCCTGGGGCCCCTGTGCTCTGCCTGAGGCCCCTGTGCTCTGCCTGGGGCCCCATGTTCTGCCTGGGGCCCCTGTGCTCTGCCTGGGGCCACTGTGCTCTGCCTGGGGCCCCATATGCTGCCTGGGGCCCCTGTGCTCTGCCTGTGGCCCCATATGCTGCCTGGGGCCCCTGTGCTCTGCCTGGGGCCCCTGTGCTCTGCCGGGGGCCCCATGTTCTGCCTGGGGCCCCTGTGCTCTGCCTGGGGCCACTGTGCTCTGTTTGGGGCCCCATATGCTGCCTGGGGCCCCTGTGCTCTGCCTGGGGCCCCATATGCTGCCTGGGGCCCCTGTGCTCTGCCTGGGGCCCCTGTGCTCTGCCTGGGGCCCCATGTTCTGCCTGGGGCCACTGTGCTCTGCCTGGGGCCCCATAAGCTGCCTGGGGCCCCTGTGCTCTGCTTGGGACCACTGTGCTCTGCCTGGGGCCCCATATGCTGCCTGGGGCCCCTGTGCTCTGCCTGGGGCCACTGTGCTCTGCCTGGGGCCCCATATGCTGCCTGGGGCCCCTGTGCTCTGCCTGGGGCCCCATATTCTGCCTGGGGCCCCTGTGCTCTGCCTGGGGCCCCTGTGCTCTGCCTGGGGCCCCATGTTCTGCCTGGGGCCCCTGTGCTCTGGCTGGGGCCACTGTGCTCTGCCTGGGGCCCCATATGCTGCCTGGGGCCCCTGTGCTCTGCCTGGGGCCCCATATGCTGCCTGGGGCCCCTGTGCTCTGCCTGGGGCCCCTGTGCTCTGCCTGGGGCCCCTGTGCTCTGCCTGGGGCCCCATGTTCTGCCTGGGGCCACTGTGCTCTGCCTGGGGCCCCATAGGCTGCCTGGGGCCCCTGTGCTCTGCCTGGGACCACTGTGCTCTGCCTGGGGCCCCATATGCTGCCTGGGGCCCCTGTGCTCTGCCTGGGGCCACTGTGCTCTGCCTGGGGCCCCATATGCTGCCTGGGGCCCCTGTGCTCTGCCTGGGGCCCCATATGCTGCCTGGGGCCCCTGTGCTCTGCCTGGGGCCCCATATGCTGCCTGGGGCCCCTGTGCTCTGCCTGGGGCCACTGTGCTCTGCCTGGGGCCCCATATGCTGCCTGGGGCCCCTGTGCTCTGCCTGGGGCCCCATATGCTGCCTGGGGCCCCTGTGCTCTGCCTTGGGGTCCCTGTGCTCTGCCTGGGGCCCATGTTCTGCCTGGGGCCCCTGTGCTCTGCCTGGGGCCACTGTGCTCTGCCTGGGGCCCCATATGCTGCCTGGGGCCCCTGTTCTCTGCCTGGGGCCCCATATGCTGCCTGGGGCCCCTGTGCTCTGCCTGGGGCCCCTGTGCTCTGCCTGGGGCCCCATGTTCTGCCTGGGGCCACTGTGCTCTGCCTGGGGCCCCATAGGCTGCCTGGGGCCCTTGTGCTCTGCCTGGGACCACTGTGCTCTGCCGGGGGCCCCATATGCTGCCTGGGGCCCCTGTGCTCTGCCTGGGGCCACTGTGCTCTGCCTGGGGCCCCATATGCTGCCTGGGGCCCCTGTGCTTTGCCTGGGGCCCCATATGCTGCCTGGGGCCCCTGTGCTCTGCCTGGGGCCCCATAGGCTGCCTGGGGCCCCTGTGCTCTGCTTGGGGCCCCTGTGCTCTGCCTGGGGCCCCTGTGCTCTGCCTGGGGCCCCATGTTCTGCCTGGGGCCACTGTGCTCTGCCTGGGGCCCCATAGGCTGCCTGGGGCCCCTGTGCTCTGCCTGGGACCACTGTGCTCTGCCTGGGGCCCCATATGCTGCCTGGGGCCCCTGTGCTCTGCCTGGGCCCTTGTGCTCTGCCTGGGGCCCCATATGCTGCCTGGGGCCCCTGTGCTCTGCCTGGGGCCCCATATGCTGCCTGGGGCCCCTGTGCTCTGCCTGGGGCCCCATATGCTGCCTGGGGCCCCTGTGCTCTGCCTGGGGCCACTGTGCTCTGCCTGGGGCCCCATATGCTGCCTGGGGCCCCTGTGCTCTGCCTGGGGCCCCATATGCTGCCTGGGGCCCCTGTGCTCTGCCTGGGGCCCCTGTGCTCTGCCTGGGGCCCCATGTTCTGCCTGGGGCCACTGTGCTCTGCCTGGGGCCCCATAGGCTGCCTGGGGCCCTTGTGCTCTGCCTGGGACCACTGTGCTCTGCCGGGGGCCCCATATGCTGCCTGGGGCCCCTGTGCTCTGCCTGGGGCCACTGTGCTCTGCCTGGGGCCCCATATGCTGCCTGGGGCCCCTGTGCTTTGCCTGGGGCCCCATATGCTGCCTGGGGCCCCTGTGCTCTGCCTGGGGCCCCATAGGCTGCCTGGGGCCCCTGTGCTCTACCTGGGACCCCTGTGCTCTGCCTGGGGCCCCATATGCTGCCTGGGGCCCCTGTGCTCTGCCTGGGGCCACTGTGCTCTGCCTGGGGCCCCATATGCTGCCTGGGGCCCCTGTGCTCTGCCTTGGTGTAGGACACTGGTGACGTCACTTATCTCCGGACATTAGCTCCAGACATTAGCTCCGGACATTAGCTCCGGACATTATCTCCGGACATTAGCTCCGGACAAAGCCACGGAAGTTGGCACAAATTGCAGGAAGTAGTATTCTAGGCAATTAATCTCCAGACATTAGCTCCGGACATTAGCTCTGGACATTAGCTCCGGACATTAGCTCCGAACATTATCTCCGGACATTAGCTCCGGACAAAGCCACGGAAGTTGGCACAAATTGCAGGAAGTAGTATTCTAGGCAATTATATATTAGACTAGATGGCAGCCCGATTCTAAAGAATCGGGAGTCTAGAATCCATATATACTTTATTTATTCAAATGTAAGAATAATACAATTAATAAATAATAGTAAGAAAGAACAAAAAATGGCTGCACTCACCAGCTCTTGACAATTCTTGACAGTACGGCACATTTCTGATTGGTCGCTCGCGGCAGGCGGCAACCAATCAGAAAAGTGCCGCGCACCACGAAGGCATATATCTTTGTCCACCCTGAGCGGGTGTAGGACGCTGGTGACGTCACTTATCTCCGGACATTATCTCCGGACAAAGCCACGGAAGTTGGCACAAATTGCCGGAAGTAGTATTCTAGGCAATTATATATTAGATTTTAATGTTATCAGTGTTTACCTTTGAACGTTTATATTGTATTGTCCTGTCACCAGCCATGTGTACGATTATCGGCCGAAAGCCTCTCTGGAACCAATAATCACCCCATGTAAAGGTATCTTTATAAGTTAAAGATTCAGAATACTATGACTTTTATCATATCCTGAACAGTCAAGTTTTTTATGAACCGTTAAGGTTTTCTGGTTGAAGTAAAAAAAACTCTGAGTGTTTACAGTTTGAAACCATAAAATGTTGAAAAATTATGTCATTCTTGAGTATATCACTCAATGGTGCTCATAAACGTGTCAAATTTGATCTATAATATACTTTAATATACGTTACTTTAATCTTTAATATACTTAAGAACAGGGCCGCAGACATCACACAGGGGGTCTGAAACACCGCACAGTGGTCCAAAATATCGCTGTGCTCTGCCTGGGGCCCCATATGCTGCCTGGGGCCCCTGTGCTCTGCCTGGGGCCCCATATGCTGCCTGGGGCCCCTGTGCTCTGCCTGGGGCCCCATGTTCTGCCTGGGGCCCCTGTGCTCTGCCTGGGGCCACTGTGCTCTGCCTGGGGCCCCATATGCTGCCTGGGGCCCCTGTGCTCTGCCTGGGGCCCCATATGCTGCCTGGGGCCCCTGTGCTCTGCCTGGGGCCCCATAGGCTGCCTGAGGCCCCTGTGCTCTACCTGGGACAACTGTGCTCTGCCTGGGGCCCCATATGCTGCCTGGGGCCCCTGTGCTCTGCCTGGGGCCCCTGTGCTCTGCCTGGGGCCCCATGTTCTGCCTGGGGCCACTGTGCTCTGCCTGGGGCCCCATAGGCTGCCTGGGGCCCCTGTGCTCTGCCTGGGACCACTGTGCTCTGCCTGGGGCCCCATGTTCTGCCTGGGGCCCCTGTGCTCTGCCTGGGGCCACTGTGCTCTGCCTGGGGCCCCATATGCTGCCTGGGGCCCATGTGCTCTGCCTGGGGCCCCATATGCTGCCTGGGGCCCCTGTTCTCTGCCTGGGGCCCCTGTGCTCTGCCTGGGGCCCCATGTTCTGCCTGGGGCCCCTGTGCTCTGCCTGGGGCCACTGTGCTCTGCCTGGGGCCCCATGTTCTGCCTGGGGCCACTGTGCTCTGCCTGGGGCCCCATAAGCTGCCTGGGGCCCCTGTGCTCTGCCTGGGACCACTGTGCTCTGCCTGGGGCCCCATATGCTGCCTGGGGCCCCTGTGCTCTGCCTGGGGCCACTGTGCTCTGCCTGGGGCCCCATATGCTGCCTGGGGCCCCTGTGCTCTGCCTGGGGCCCCATATGCTGCCTGGGGCCCCTGTGCTCTGCCTGGGGCCCCATATGCTGCCTGGGGCCCCTGTGCTCTGCCTGGGGCCCCTGTGCTCTGCCTGGGGCCCCATGTTCTGCCTGGGGCCCCTGTGCTCTGCCTGGGGCCACTGTGCTCTGCCTGGGGCCCCATATGCTGCCTGGGGCCCCTGTGCTCTGCCTGGGGCCCCATATGCTGCCTGGGGCCCCTGTGCTCTGCCTGGGGCCCCTGTGCTCTGCCTGGGGCCCCATATGCTGCCTGGGGCCCCTGTGCTCTGCCTGGGGCCACTGTGCTCTGCCTGGGGCCCCATAGGCTGCCTGGGGCCCCTGTGCTCTACCTGGGACCACTGTGCTCTGCCTGGGGCCCCATATGCTGCCTGGGGCCCCTGTGCTCTGCCTGGGGCCCCATATGCTGCCTGGGGCCCCATATGCTGCCTGGGGCCCCTGTGCTCTGCCTGGGTGTAGGACACTGGTGACGTCACTTATCTCCGGACATTAGCTCCGGACATTAGCTCCGGACATTATCTCCGGACATTAGCTCCGGACATTATCTCCGGACATTAGCTCCGGACAAAGCCACGGAAGTTGGCACAAATTGCAGGAAGTAGTATTCTAGGCAATTATATATTAGATGCTTTCCTGAGGTATTTATTCACGCAACATTCATCACAACATGTGTTATGCATATGACTTTAGCATTTAATATTACCTCGGCACAGATACTTATAACAGGCCACTGCCTTAATGCTGAGTGACGTGCTGTCTACCAATATTCAGAGATTGGTGGTGTGTAAAATCAACCACCACATTTGTTGGTTGTTTAGCATCACAGTACGGTGCGTATGAATATCTCCATAAAACGTATCCTACATTTATTGCTAGGACTTTCTAGTAATTTGTAAAGGAATGTGGTAATCACCTGTTATAAGAGTGAATATTGACTGGTGAACTAAGATAAACCCCAAACTGTGACTTAATGTGGTTATGTTCAAACCACAGCGAGATTGTGGCGGTTTTATAAGTAAGTTATTGACACTACACTTTTCGTTTTTGTTTTGTCAGCACTAGCATTGTATTGCACAGTTATTTTGGCACCTGTGTTTATGTTTTTAGAGCGTTGTTATTAAAGGTTAGGTTTTACAATTTCACCTTACCCACATGCTTGGCCTCTGCACTCACCATCAACATCACGTCCACTTCCCCATTCCTTACCACTCGCCTTGACCATTTCAAATTATGTATGATATAACACTGTTGAGGAAATGTTGCAGACAGTATTACAATGCCAGAAAAACTTTTGCCAACTACAGATGGATGTATAACACTGTAGTATCAATATAGCAAATGTGATATTTAAACAAACTATTTTTTTGGGGGGGAGTTTGAGTCCCAACTGTAGCACAATTAATGCAATATAAAATTTAATTGCTCAAAAAAAATGCTGTATTACAATGCCAGAGAAATTTGAACTCAGATGGATGTATGAGACTACAGTATTAATACAGCAATGCGCTTTTTTAACAAACTATTTACTTTTGCGTGTTTTTGAGGCCCAACTGGAACCCAATAAAAGCAGTATAAAATTTCACTGCTCAAAAAAATTGCAGTATTGCAATGCCAGCAAAATTTGCAAAATTCAGATGATAATATGAGTCTGCGGAATAAATATAGCAATGTGATTTGTTTAACAGTTAATTTTTACTTTTTTGTTTTGAGGCTCAACTGTAGCACAATAGATGCCTTATGAAGTTTCACAGCTCAGAAAAAGGCAGTTTTATAAAGCCACGTAAATGTCCACACCTCAGATGGACATATGAGACTGCAGTATCAATATAGCAATGCAAATTTTTTTAACAAGCAATTTATTTTTGGGGGGTTTTGAATAGAGATGAGTGAATTTCTTTCGGGTCCCTTCTTATTAGGCAAGCTATAGCGCTTACCGAATAAGCTGCAGAGGTAACTCGACTACCTGGATTGCTCCTGCTGATCAGCTGTCTGGCACCGCAGCTGCATGTGTTGCAGCTGTTTCACTGTCACAACACATGCATGGAGAGCCTGTTTGTTGGGTGATCTTTCCCACATCATGACTACGCACTGCAGGAGAGTAAATACGCTCCTGTCTCAGAGTGTTCATGCTGGCGTGGATAATGGTCTCATTACTGTTGTGACCACTATCCAAATCATCTGGATCATCAAGAGACATGCCCATTAATGGATTATCGTTGAACAGGTGAGACATATAATTGTTCATTTTTTTGGTCTTTTACAGGTGACATGGGCTTCAGTGGATTATCTTCTCATTGGAAAGGTGAGAAATATGGTGTTTTATTATTTTTTAAGACCTTAAAATGTTAGAAAAAGGAAAGTCAGCTCACCGGTATGCTGTGCACCTTCTCAGTGGAACTCCTCCGCATGGAGCCGCCCCAGTCCAGGGTGTAGTCAGAATAGCAAATAAGAAAGGGGATATCTCCATTGATGAATGACTCCACTTGTCAGATAAAATCTTAACTAATAATTAAATCCACTTAAACATTTAACCAGTGTAGGTAACAATACCACATATTCCACACATATGTAAAAAAATAATGCATTTCAGCATCTAGCCTTGGCACTGTCTGATGATTACTTCCACTCTCAAAGCTCTTACTGCTACCAGCGACACCAGGCATACACTGGTGACAGTAGTGCTCTCATCAGCTAATTCCTGTGACCGGTGGTTACCATTTACCACCGGTCACAGCTACTGGCTCACATGCTTTCATCTGACAGTGTGGGAACTGCAGTTCTTTGACCGGTAGTAACGATCTTACCTCTGATTAATCCCATGCTCACCATGCAGATGATAGCATAGCAAACAACAGATGTTTTGGCCTCAATTCGGATGAATGGGGTCTGGGTTTGAGTTCGGCAAATGTTTTGGCACCCAAACTGAACTTTTTCTAAATGATCGGCAGAACTCGCTGGACCCAAACACCCATGGGTTTGCCTTTCACTATTCTACACCCATAAAACCTCTGCACACAGTGCAAAGCCAGGAATAAATTATAAGGAGGGAAATCCAGTCATCAGAGCCTTGATGCTGGGAGGGTGTTATGAAATTGTCCCAGGTCTTTGACAGTATAACCAAGCCTCTGCTCTACCTGTAGAGTGTCTCCCTCACCTCTCCTCCTTGGTTGGGTAAGGAAGTTTGCCCTCTGCCTCTAGTGTTGTCTCAAGGGAATTTTTTCAACATATTTTCCACAATGGCCTTCTGATTTAGCACAATCTGAGTAAACCTCTCCGCCTCAGGAAGGAGAGATGCAAGATTCTCCTTGTAGCATGGGTCTAGCAGGGTGAAAAAACAATACTCTTTTTGACCAAGGAGAATGTAAGGCGAGAGTCACAGGAAAGACATAAGTATATAAAGTCAGTCATATGTGACAAGGACCCTAAAGCCTGTAACCACCATGATAACTACTCACCATCTACTCCACCTCTTCTTCCTCATTCCTCTTATCAGTCCATTCATGTAGGAAAGATGGGACAAAGCTTCTGTGGTTATTAGCTTCTGTTGCACCTTCAGCCAGCTCCTGCTCCTCCTCATTGTTACTCAGTCTGCGCTACGCAGATGAGATGAGGCTGGACTTTGTAGTATCTCCCTATCTCATGTCTACCTCCATCTCCACCTGGTCCACATGCAATGCTTCAAGATTAATTGTCAGCAGCGACTGTTTAAGTAGAAAAAGAAGTGGGATCATTGCGCTCATGATAGTGTCATCACCGATCTCCATGTTATGTGTTAAGGCTGACCAGAATACCGACAGGTGTGTTGGAGCTGGTATTCCACAATTGGCCTCCACTACTCACAAAGCCTTGCCAACACTTGTAGTGTAGTGTTCCAACACTTGATGAAGGCGCACACCACACAATGAAAGGGAACTAACATGAACTGCTGTGGCAATGCCAGAGCGGCTTCATCTATAGCTAATTTGCACATGGGCCAAGCATGGTAACATTTCTGAGCTTGCTAAGCTTCACCGCTGCCACCAGGTTATGGTCATTATCACACACAACCATGCCTGGTCACAGGTCTGTCTGGTTTGTTATTCCTTTCAAAAACTGCTGCAGTGTGCGGTTTGTCTCTTAGATAACTTAGCTTCAGAAGAGTCTATTACCGCTTTGCTGGGGTAGTGCTGCAGAGATTCCAGCTTCCGGCTGACTTGGCGAAGTGCTCTGAGATAGCACATCGGAGATGGAGAATGAGGAGGAGCAGGAGGGGGTGCAGGCACTTTTGTAGCACGTGGAGAAAACCCTGATAGAAGTAGGGCCACCAATTTTCAGGTTCGGTGGCACATGTGCCGTGCCAGGATGGGACTCAACCCGGCCTCCTCAATGTTCAACTAGTGTGCTGTCAGGGACACGTAGTATTCCTGGCCACAAGCGCTTGTCCAAGTGTCAGTTGTTAAGTGGATAATCACAGCAACCACATTGGTGATGTTCCTGGACAAGTGCTGATTAGTGTTGAGCATTCCGATACCGCAAGTATCGGGTATCGGCCGATACTTGCGGGTATCGGAATTCCGATACCGAGATCCGATACTTTTGTGGTATCGGGAATCGGTATCGGGATTAATATCAATGTGAAAAAGAAAGAATTAAAATAAAAAATAGGGATATACTCACCTCTCCGACGCAGCCTGGACTTTACCGCCGTAACCGGGAGCCGTTGTACCTAAAAATGCGTGCTTGAAGGGCCTTAGATGACGTCACGGTGCTCTGATTGGTCCGTAGCGGTCGCGTGACCGCTACGCAACCAATCACAAAGCAGTGACGTCACCTAAGGTCTTTCAAGCGCTTGAAAGACTTTAGGTGACGTCACTGCTTTGTGATTGGTCGCGTAGCTGTCACGCGACCGCTACGCGACCAATCAGAAGCTGCGGACGTCTTCTAAGGTATTTCAAGCGCTTGAAAGACCTTAGGTGACGTCACTGCTTTGTGATTGGTTGCGTAGCGGTCACGCGACCGCTACGGACCAATCAGAGCGCCGTGACGTCATCCAAGGCCCTTCAAGTGCGCATTCTTAGGTACAACGGCTCCCGGTTACGGCGGTAAAGTCCAGGCTGCGTCAGAGAGGTGAGTATATCCCTATTTTTTATTTTAATTCTTTCTTTTACACATTGATATGGATCCCAGGACCTGAAGGAGAGTTTCCTCTCCTTCAGACCCTGGGAACCATACAGGATACCGTCCGATACTTGGTGTCCCATTGACTTGTATTGGTATCGGGTATCGGTATCGGATTAGATCCGATACTTTGCGGTATCGGCCGATACTTTCCGATACCGATACTTTCAAGTATCGGACGGTATCGCTCAACACTAGTGCTGATACAAGGTGGGGACATCACACAGGGAGAAATAGTGGTGGCTGGGGACCGAGTATCGATAGACCAAATTTGTTTACCTGTAGAAGGCAAATTTAAACCAAATCAAAAAAATCAAAAAGAAATTTCACACAAAATAATTTCTACAGTATACACTATGTTCCAAATTATTATGCAACTGACATTTTTATCGGATTTTCCTAAATGGTTGGTGCAAATGACAGTCAGTCTAATAAACGTAATCACCCATTAGAGTATACATCGAATTAATCTCCAAAATGAATAAAAACTTAAAAGGCACTGTTCCAAATTATTAGGCACAGCAGAATTTCTAAACATTTGATATGTTTTAAAGAACTGAAAATGCTCATTTGTGGAATTAGCAGCATTAGGAGGTCACATTCACTGAACAAAAAAGCTATTTAACTCTAAAACATCCTAACAGGTCAAGTTACATGTTGACATAGGACCCTTCTTTGATATCACCTTCACAATTCTTGCATCCATTTTACTTGTGAGTTTTTGGAGAGTTTCTGCTTGTATTTCTTCCCTCCCTGAGCTGCTGGTTTGATGTGAACTGCCTCCCACACTCCTAGATCTTTTGCTTGATGATACTCCAAAGGTTCTCTATAGGGTTGAGGTCAGGGGAAGATGGTGGCCACACCATGAGTTTATCTCCTTTTATGCCCATAGCAGCCAATTACTCAGAGGTATTCATTGTCATGCATGAAGATGATTTTGCTCCTGAAGACACATTTCTGCTTTTTATACCATGGAGGAAAGTTGTCAGTCAGAAACTCTATACAGTATACTTTGCAGAGGTCATTTTCACACCTTTAGGAACCTTAAAGGGCCTTACCAGCTGTTTCTCCATGATTCCGGCCCAAAACATGACTCCTCCACCTCCTTGCTGACGTTGCAGCCTTGTTGGGACATGGTGCCATCCACCAACCATCCACTACTCCATCCATCTGGACCATCCAGGGTTGCTCAACGCTTATCAGTAAACAAGACTGTTTGGAAAATAGTCTTCATGTATGTGTGGGCTCAATGCAACCATTTCTGCTTGTGAACACTGTTTAAGGGTGGCCGAATAGTAAGTTTATGCACCACAGCAAGCCTTTGAAGTAGCCTACACCTTGAGGTTCGAGGGACTCCAGAGGCACCAGCAGCTTCAAATATCTGTTTGCTGCTTTGTAATGGCTTTTTAGCAGCTGCTCTCTTAATCCGATGAACTTGCCTGGCAGAAATCTTCCTCATTATGCCTTTATCAGCATAAACACATTTGTGCTCAGATACAGCCACAAATCTCTTAACAGTACGATGATCACGCTTAAGTTTTCGGGAAATTTCTAATGTTTTCATCCCTTCACCAAGGCATTGCACTATTTGATGCTTTTCGGCAGCAGAGAGATCCTTTTTCTTTCCCATGTTACTTGAAAACTGTGACCTGCTTAATAATGTGGAACATCATTTTTAAGTAGTTTTCCTTTAATTAGAATCATCTGGAAAACCAATTATCACATGTGTTTAAGATTGATTTCAGTGATACTTTGAGCCCTGAGATACAATACCATCCACGAGTTTATTTGAAAAACAAAACAATTAAATCTTTATCACACTTAAATCCAATTTGCATAATAATTTGGAACACAGTGTATATGGCAATTTTGAACAACCAAATTTGTAAGACTGTAGCAGGCCAATTTTGTTTTTTGTTTCAAACCACCAAAATGTCACACAAAGCAGGTTCTAAAGTATATATGACAATGGTTAATTTTTGAAAAATCAAATATGTACACTTGTAGCAGACTCATTTTTGTTTTTATCTCAATCCAATGAGATTTCACCCAAAAAAAGTTTTACATTATACACAACAATAGTACATTTTTGAACAACCAAATTTGTATATCTGTAGCAGGCCAATTTTTCTTTTTTATTTCAAACCAATGAAATTTCATAAAAAATAGGATATACAGTATGTATGACAATAGTCAATTTTTGGACCAAAAATATTTAGTAAACTGTACCAGGCCAAGCGGTTTTTAAAAATGATAACCCCTTTCTGACATCCAACGTACTATCCCATCGAGGTGACCTGGACCCATATGACCAACGATGGGATAGTATAGTTTACACGATCATCCGCGGGGATAATACGCAGGGGGAGCATGGCCGATCGTGGCCGGGTGTCAGCTGACTATCACAGCCGACACCAGGCACTATGTGCCAGGAGCGGTCATGGACTGCTCCCGGCACTTTAAACCCCAGAACACTGCGATCAAAAAATATTGCAGCAGTCCGGTGGCATAGGGAAGCATCGCGCAGGGAAGGGGCTCCCTGCGTGCTTCCCTGAAACCCTCAGAACAACGCAATGTGATCGCGTTGTTCCTAGGATCTCCTCCCTGTAGTCCCACAGATCCAAGATGGCCGCTGGGTCCTTCCGGGTCCTGCAGGGAGATGGCTTGTCAGTACCTGCTGAGAGCAGGACCGAGAAGCCTCCTTCACTGCCTGTCAGATCGCTGTATATAGTAATGTCCCACCATGGGACAAAGCAAAAAAGTAAAAAAAAAAAAAAATAACATGTGTAATAATATATTTTTTAAAATTCCTAAATAAAGAAAATAAATAAATAAATATTTTTCCAAAAAATACATTTCTGTAAGTAAATAAAAAGAAAACAATAAAAGTACACATACTTAGTGTCGCTGTGTCCGTAATGACCCGACCTATAAAACTATCCCACTAGTTAACCCCTTTAGTGAACCCCTTAAAAAAAACCAAGGCAAAGAAACAATGCTTTATAATCATACCGCTAAACAAAAAGTGGAATAACACGCGATCAAAAAGACAGATATAAATAAACATGGTACCGCTGAAAACGTCATCTTGTCCAGCAAAAAACGAGCCACCATACAGCGTCATCAGCAAAAAAATTAAAAAGTTACAACTCGCAGAATAAAGCGATGCAAAAACAATTATTATTTATATAAAATAGTTTTTATTGTAAAAAAGCGTCAAAACATAAGAAAAGATATAAATAAGGTATCGCTGTAATCGTACTGACTCGAAGAATAAAACTGCCGTATCAATTTTACCACACGTGGAATGGTGTAAACGCCCCACCCAAAAGAAATTCAGGAATTGCTGGTTTTTGTTCATTTTGCCTCCCAAAAATCGTAATAAAAAGCGATAAAAAAATGTCATGTGCCTGGAAATGGTACCAATAAAAACGGTAACTCGTCCTGCAAAAAACCTCAAGACCCCACATGACATGACATTACATAAATAGTAAATCAAACTCCCTTTTATCACCCCCTTAGTTAGGGAAAAATAATAAGATAATAAATGTATTTATTTCCATTTTCCCATTAGGGTTAGGCTTAGGGATGGGGCTAAAGTTAGGGTTATGGTAGGGGCTAAAGTTAGGCTTAGGGTTGGGACTAAAGTTAGGGTTTGGGTTGTGTTAATGTTAGGGTTGGAGCCAGAGTTGGCGTTAGAGTTTGGAATACGTTTACAGCTGGAATTAGGGTTAGAGTTGGGATTAGGGTAACGGGTGTATCAGTGTTAGGGGTGTGGTTAGGGTTATGGTTGGGATTAGGGTTAGGGGTGTGTTGGGGTTAGGGGTGTGTTGGGGTTAGGATTGTGGTTAGGGTTGGGATTAGGTTTAGGGGTGTGTTGGAGGTATGGTTGTGGCTAGGGTTGAGATTAGGGTTAGGGGTGTGTTGGGGTAAGGGTTGGAGTTAGAATTGGGAGGTTTCCACTGTTTAGGCACATCAGGGGCTCTCCAAACTTGACATGGTGTCCAATATCATTTCCAGCCAATTCTGCATTGAAAAAGTGAAACAGTGCTTCTTCCCTTCTGAGCTCTGCCATGCTCCCAAACAGTGGTTTACCCCCACATATGGGGTATCAGCATACTCAGGATAAATTGGACAACAACTTTTAGGGTCCAATGTCACCTGTTACCCTTGAATTACACATCTAGATAAGTTGCTTGGGTGGTCTAGTTTCCAATATGGGGTCAATTGTGGGGGCTTTCTACTGTTTAGGTACATCAGGGGCTCTGCAAATACAATGTGACGCCCACAGACCATTCCATCAAAATCCACATTCCAAAATGACGCTCCTTCCTTTCCAAGCTCTGCCATGCACCCAAACCAGTAGCATAGCTACTGGGGGCAAAGGGTGCAAGCGCCCCGGGCCCAGCGCTCAGAAGGGGCCCACCAGGAGCTAAGCTGCTGTAACTTTATCGGCACGTGCAGCATGCCTATACAGTTACATTCTGCAGCAGAGCAGGGAGAATCAATCTCCCTGCTCTGCTGCCTGGCTGCTATGGGGCTCCTGAGCAGGTGGGGGTCCCGGTGTCAGCAATGGGCCCTCCACCTGTCATCGCAAGGTCAGCTGTATCGGCATTGAGTGCGCTCCTTCTCCAATAACCCCCTGTCAGCGCCTGACATCACCGATGCTGACACTGACAGTGGGTGAAGTGACATCACCACCAGGCACCCGCTGTCAGGAGATGAGTGTTAGCTCAGAGCACCACTGGAACAAGGAGCAAGAGAGGTGAGTATTTATTTATTGTTTTTTATGGGGCTGCCTTATACTACAGGGTCTGCATATGGGGGTACTGTCTTATACTACAGGATCTGCCTATGGATGTACTGTCTTATACATACAGGGTCTGCCTGTAGGGGTACTGTCTTATACTACAGGATCTGCTTTTGGAGATGCTGCCTTATACTACAGGATCTGCCTATGGGGGTGCTGCCTTATATTACAGGGTCTGCCTATGGGTTGCTGCCTTATATTACAGTGTCTGCCTATGGGGGTGCTGCTTTATACTACATGATCTGCCTATGGGGGTGCTGCCTTATACTACAGGATCTGCCTATGGGGGTTCTGCCTTATACTACAGGGTCTGCCTATGGGGTGATGCCTTATACTACAGGATCTGCCTATGGGGGTGCTGCCTGATATGACAAGATCTGCCTCTGGGGTGCTGTCTTATATTACAGGGTTTGCCTATGGAGTGCAGCCTTGTGCTACAGGGTCTGCCTATGGGGTGCTGCCTTATAATACAGGGTATGCCTATGGGGTGCTGTCTTATTCTACAGGATTTGCCTATGGGGGTGCTGCCTTATACTACAGGGTCTGCCTAAGGGGTACTTCCTTATACTGCAGGATCTGCCTATGGGGGTGCTGCCTTGTGCTACAGGGTCTGCCTATGGGGTGCTGCCTTGTGCTACAGGATCTGCCTATGGGGTGCTGTCTTATACTACAGGGTGTTAGGAGTCAAGTTCCCGCCACTGCAGAGGGGGAATGTCGAACCATGTCTGCTGCAGTCTCCAATTTTACATCAGCCACAGTGGAGCCTGCTCAGCGGAGACGTCGGTCCCAGCGTCTCACTCAGTCTGATATTGTGCAAAGGGTTACTGCTGCCTTTACAGGCTCTGCTGTTGTAGCCTGCACTGGCCAGCGGCGAGCAGGCTTTGGAAGTCGGGGGTCACATGCTCAGGCCCTGTAGCAGCTCCCATTGGACCACTAGGAAGGTCCTAGTCTGCTGCAGCTATGAAAGGTTCGCATGGCCGCACGGCCATGCGCTAGTATCAACCTGTGTTATGAGCTTTGCTACTTGGTGGTCATGTCTGCATGTGGTTAGGGTTGGCTGAAATAAGCCCCTAGAATACCGGCACCTCCGGTGAGGAGTTTTGTATGCTTGGATTCAGGGCCAGGCTGAAATAAGCCCCTAGAATACCGGCACCTCTGGTGAGGAGTTGTTTGTGTGCTATGCTGACTGCATGACCACTCTTTGCTTTGCTCAGTTAGGTAGCTGTGATCCTCTGTGAGGTTAACAAGGTATAGCGTTTTCATATCTTTGCGATTCTGTGAAGTTAACAGAGTTTGCTTATACCACCATATATTGCCGCCAATTACTTTGCAGCAGATATCTTTGCACGGTGGACCCCGGGCTGCGAACGCACCTTGTTTCCTTCCTATACTTGGTGCTTTCTGCTAGCCCCAACACAGGGTCTGCCTCTGGGTTGCTGTCATTTATTACAGGGTCTGTCTAAGGGGTGCTGTGGTCTGCCTATGCGGTGCTGCCTTACACTCACTGACAGAAGTTATGTCACTTATCCATGTTATGTAAATAAAAGCTTATAACCTGACGTTAAATTTATCCATTGGTTGTATGAATTATTCTTTTGAAAGCTGAAACCCTCCGAAATGTGGTTTAGGTTAACAAAATAAATTGGCATCAATGCAGAAATATTGATCAGTTAATGGACACAGAATGGTAAGATTTTGGCAAGACAAAAGTTTTATCGCCTGGTCATATAATGCACCCAATCCTAGGTTACATCGTCACCTGTGCTCTGTAAATGATGGGTTAATTAATGTGTGTGTGTATAAAAAGAAACCCAGCACCCCAGACCTTGAACTGCAACTTGAGCTCTGACAACATGCCAAAAATCCACCCAGTGACCAAAGCCAGGATTATCAAGAGGCTGAAGACCAGATCCACTGCAGAGGTCACTGGCACTTTAATGTGTCTCAGCGTCAAGTAAAAAGAATTAAAAAAAAGATTTGAAGAGACTGGAGATGTGTTTGACAAGCCCAGGTCCGGCAGACCCCGCAAGACAACTGCTCAGGAGGAACGTTTGTTGGTTAGAAAATCCAAAGCAAGCCCCTCTTCCACTGCAGCAGAGCTCCAACAAGCCTGGTCACCTCAAGTCCCTGTGTCATCTAGAACAGTTTATAGGATTCTGTCTTGAAATGGTCTCCATGGTCAAATCAGTGCCCAGAAGCCAGCACTAAGCAAAAGACAAATAAAAAACCATGTGGCAATTGCAAAGTCCCACAGCCTGCTAAACAGATCGATGCTGGAAAAGTGTCAGAAGGTGGATTTCTCTTCTGAATCTTCAGTAGAATTTTACCACAGCCACCGCAAATTCTGCAGGAGACCTACAGGAGCCCATATGGATCCAAAATACACCCAGAAAACAGTTACATTTGGTGGTGGAAAGATCATGGTCTGGGTTACATTCAGTATGGCGGTGTGCAAAACATTTGCAAGGTGGAAGGCAATATCAATAGCCTAAAATATCAAGAAATATTAGCTACCTCATATTCCAAATGATAAAAGGGGTCAAATTCTGCAGCAGGATGGTGCTCCATCTCATACATCCATCTCTACAACAAAGTTCCTCTAGGCAAAAAAGATAAAGGTGCTCAAGGACTGACCAGCCCAGTCACCAGACATGAACATCATTGAGCATGTTTGGGGTAGGATGAAAGAGGAAGCTTGGAAGACAAAACCAAAGAATCTAGATGAACTTTGGGAGGCAAGTAAGACTGCATTCTTTGCTATTCATGATGACTTCATTAATAAATTGTATGAATCATTGTTGAACCGCATGGATGCAGTCCTTCAAGCTCATGGAAGTCACAAAAAATGTTAAATATGACTCTAATAGCACCACAACTTCATTCTCCAATGTTATGCAACATATATTTGTATTTTAAGTTAATTAATTGTTTGAATATCACATTACTTTCTGTGGGCGACAAAACTTTTGTCTTGCCAAAATCTGACCATTCTGTGTCAATTAACTGATCAATATTTCTGCATTGATGCCAATTTATTTTCTTAACCTAAACCACTTTTCGGAGGGTTTCAGCTTTCAAAAGAATAATTTATACAACCAATGGATGAATTTAATGTCAGGTTATAAGCTTTTATTTACATAACATGGATAAGCGACATAACTTCTCTCAGGAAGTGCATACTTCAGGATCTGCCTATGGGGTGCTGTCTTATATTACAGGGTCTGCCTATGGGGGTACTGCCTTATACTACAGAGTCTGCCAGTGCATTATACTATATTGAGGACTATCTGGTGTATTGTACTAAATGGAGGCCATCTAGTGGGACATCGTACAGTGTGGAGATTACAGTGAAGGGGCCATCATACAGCGCTGGAGCCATCAAACAGTTTGGGGGCTACTAGTATAGTAGTATACTGTGTGGGGGTGCATTACAGTGAGGAGGCATCATGGTATGTATAAGAGCATCATACTGTGTATAGGGAGCAGTGCAGGGAGGGAAACTCTAAACATTATTAAATGTAAAGTGGGCACTTATTGTTATAGGGGAACTCAGGTTACTGTGACTATTAAAGGGGCACACAGGTCAATATTACTTTCTAGGGGGCAAAATGTGGGCACTGTTTTCTAGGGCACTTTCACCCAGCATTACTATATTATAGAGGGGTGCTTTAGAATTTAGAGGGCACAGAGAATCACACAGCAGGTGCAGTAATCGGGACACATACGGCAGCAGCGGCTCAGTATTGGGGTATCAGGTACAGTAATAGGGACACATACGGTGCCAGCAGCTCAGTATTGGGGTTTCAGGTGCAGTAATAGGGTCACATAGGCCAGCAGCGGCTCAGTATTGGGGTATCAGCAGGATGAGGAGTTTGTGCAGGTTGGGAATAGATGGCGATGGGGTTGGAATATGAGATGTGAAATGTGTCTTTGTTGTATTCTCTGCAGGTGAGTCATTGCTGGAATAAGTTGCCATATCAGTCTGGGCCAGATGGAAAAGACGTGAAAAGTGAACGATTCCATCAGAAAGGACGTCAGCAGTAAGTCATTATCTGTAACTGTGCAGTGATCTCTTATATGTTATGTAAGGCTGGTATTTACCACTGGCGGTAATATCTATGCTGGTCTTGAAATAGAGATTATCTTCAGTAAAAGCGTGGTCATCTGCTGAGGTTCTCCTCCACTATTAGGGTGCGTCACCCAGTTGCAATCAAGGTTACCTGGTTAGGGGCCCACTCCGAGGTTTCGCCCCCCTGAACCAAAACCCAAGCTACGCCTCTGGCCCAAACGGTGGTTTCCCCCTACATATGGGGTATCAGCGTATTCAGGAAAATTTGCACAACAACTTTTGGAGTCCAATTTCTCCTGTTACCCTTGGGAAAATAAAAAATTGGGGGCGAAAAATCATTTTTGTGAAAAAAATATGATTTTTTATTTTTATGGCTCTACGTTATAAACTTCTATGAAGCACTTGGGGGTTAAAAGTGCTCACCACACAACTAAGTAAGTTCTATAGGGGGTCTACGTTCCAAAATGGTGTCATTTGTGGGGGGTTTCCACTGTTTTAGGCACATCAGGGGCTCTCCAAACCCGACATGGCGTCCGATCTCAATTATAGCCAATTTAGCACTGAAAAGTCAAACGGCGCTCCTTCCCTTCCAAGCTCTGCCATGCGCCCAAACAGTGGTTTACCCCCACATATTGAGTATCAACGTACTCAGGACAAATTGTGCAACAATATTTGTGGTTCAATTTCACCTGTTCTCTCGGTAAAATAAAACAAATTGGATCTGAAATAATTTTTTGGCGAAAAAAAGTGAAATATTAATTTTTTTAAACAGTCCAAAAATTCCTGTGAAGCACCTGAAGGGTTAATAAACTTCTTGAATGTGATTTTGAGCACCTTGAGGGGAGCAGTTTTAGAATGTTGTCACTTTTGGGCATTTTCTATCTTATAGACCCTCAAAGTGACTTCAAATGTAATATGGTCCCTAAAAAAATGGTGTTGTAAAATTGAGAAATTGCTGGTAAATTTTAACCCCTAATAAAGAAATTTGGTTCCAAAATTGTGCTGATGCAAAGTAGATATGTGGAAAATGTTACTTATTATGTATTTTGTGTGACATATCTGTGTGATTTAAGAGCATGAAAATTCAAATTTTGAAAATAGCTAAATTTTCAAACTTTTCGCCAAATTTCAATTTTTTTCATGAATAAACGCAAGTCATATCAAAGACATTTTACCACTATCATGAAGTACAATATGTCATGAATAGTGTTGAGCGATACCGTTCGATACTTGAAAGTATCGGTATCGGAAAGTATCGGCCGATACCGGCAAAATATCGGATCTAATCCGATACCGATACCCGATACCAATACAAGTCAATGGGACACCAAGTATCGGACGGTATCCTGTATGGTTCCCAGGGTCTGAAGGAGAGGAAACTCTCCTTCAGGCCCTGGGATCCATATCAATGTGTAAAAGAAAGAATTAAAATAAAAAATAGGGATATACTCACCCTCTGACGCGCCCTGGACTTTACCGCCGTAACCGGGAGCCGTTGTACCTAAGAATGCGCGCTTGAAGGGCCTTAGATGACGTCACGGTGCTCTGATTGGTCCGTAGCGGTCACGTGACCGCTACGCAACCAATCACAAAGCCGTGACGTCACCTAAGGTATTTCAAGCGCTTGAAAGACCTTAGGTGACGTCACGGCTTTGTGATTGGTCGCATAGCGGTCACGTGACCGCTACGGACCAATCAGAGCGCCGTGACGTCATCTAAGGCCCTTCAAGCGCGTATTCTTAGGTACAACGGCTCCCGGTTACGGCGGTAAAGTCCAGGGGCCGCCGGAGAGGTGAGTATATCCCTATTTTGTATTTTAATTCTTTCTTTTACACATTGATATTAATCCCGATACCGATTCCCGATACTACAAAAGTATCGGATCTCGGTATCGGAATTCCGATACAGCAAGTATCGGCCGATACCCGATACTTGCGGTATCGGAATGCTCAACACTAGTCACGAGAAAACAATGTCAGAATCACCAGGATCTGTTGAAGCGTTCCAGAGTTATAACCTCATAAAGTGATAGTGGTCAGAATTGTAAAAATTGGCTCGGTCATTAAAGTGCAAACCACCCTTGGGGGTAAAGGAGGTAAGGTAATGAACATGTATGCGTCTTCACTCCCATAGGCATGGAGTGCATATTCATTGCCTTAATGAGGGATACCACGTGACTGCTTAACACAGGAGAGCTGCCAGTGCCGTGCTTAGACAGTGGAAATGAGGGACATGCAGCAACGGGCCGAGGAGGGTGAGTATGACGGGGAGCAACGCATATGACGGGGGAGGATGGGGGAGCTACACATACAATGAGGGGACCAGGAGAGCCACATCTATGATGGGGGAGTCACGGATATTAAGGGGGAGGAAGGTGGAGCCATGCATATGACGAGAGAGGACGGGGGACCACGCATACAATGAGGGGACTGGGAGAATGCCAAGAGTGTGCACAGCAGTCATCAAAGCAAAAGGTGGCTACTTTGAAAAACCTAGAATATAAGACATATTTTCAGTTGTTTCACACTTTTTTGTTAAGTATATAATTCCACATGTGTTAATTCATAGTTTTAATGCCTTCAGTGTGAATTTACAATTTTCATAGTCATGAAAATACAGAAAAATCTTGAAATGAGAAGTGAGACTTTTTGTCTGTACTGTATATATTTTTTGCCTATAATACAAAGGAAATGTGTTATTTTTAACTTTCTGCCTTTTAGAGATCATTTGCTTAACTGTTCATAATAACGGTAATTTGACCAGGGTTGCCCAAAATTTAACATGTCACTGTTTAACTGACGTCTTTTTATGTAATTTTATATGCTATTAAAATAATTTTCATAATATTCTAATACTCTGGATTGAAATAAATCTAAAATAGAGCAACACATTTATATTTGGGGCTTCCACATTACGTGATGCATAATATCTCAAAGACAATCAACTGTATGTAGAATGCAGATTATCTTCTGCTGAATTGAGACTTGCTTATATTTTAGCTTATTTCTGTAGCAAGAACTCTTCATAATTCAAGAGGGAAAACATGATTTTGTCCTTCCAGTCTTTCATTCATTACACTTGTGCAGCGTGTGATATTATAAAAGAATAAATGGCTCTTCTTGGCACAGGCAAAGCATGAAGTAGACACTCATATATGACTAGGATGAATAAGTGCGTCTTTATTCGACACTTCTCGCATGCTGTCATTATGAAGAGGCAGCTTAAAATACTAATGAATATGTTTACAACTTGTATATTTGAACTTCTAACACAATATTCTTTGTCAGTGTTTGCAGTTTTATTCACTATTCAAGTTTTCATTGGAAGACATACTATTATTTTGCTTTTTATTTCATCTTTTGGCGTTTATACTAGAGACCCACATATAATCTTCTGCAATTTGTTTGCATGCAGTAAAACATCTTACTCTTTGCAAATTAGAAATACTAATTGTTAACTCTTATTAATATAATCTTTAATCTCATGTATTGAAATTATATTTAAAGGGAACGTGTTACATCCCACAATGTTATTAACTTGCAGATTTGAAAATAATCTGCAGGTTAAAAGTGTTCCAATGCTGTCATGCCACCGAACTGAAAGCCCAGCTTCAGAGAGGAAATTAACATTATTCCTCCCGGCAGCCTCCGGCTTTCATTCATAGAGACATAACTCATAGGTCATAGCCCATAGTGAGCCTCGGCTGTATCTTTGCAACGGTACTAACTTACACCTGGTATAGCAGTGCATCAGTACAGAGCTGGCTGTCAGTCAGTGCCGGGCAGACCAGGTAAAGCTGAGGATCACTATGTGCTAAGCAGTGACTGAAACCGTGTCGGCTGCACCTCTGTGACTGAAAGCCCAAGGCTGCCAGGAGGAATAAAGTTAATTTCCTCCAGGCAGCAGGGATCGCAGTGCTGCTTTCGCACAGCTTTAAAATGTTATTAGCCTGCCAATTAACCTCATATTGACAGGTAATAAGAGTTTTGAGACGTGAAAGGTTACCTTTAAAGTAGGTTTTCCATATGAGTTTTTAAAATTCATATTATTTCTATTTTAAGCAAATCTTAAATCTGGCCAATCCCAATAGTATCCTGCTAATTCATGTTGTAAAGACATCAAACAGGAAAAATAATTACTAGAATCATTGATCCTCTCCTCTAAATCAAACCCTATTGTATTAGCCAATAAGAGAATACATTGAAAGAGGAAGCAAATAGGTACCTTTTTATGTTTTTGAACTTTACACATGAAAGTAAATACACAAAAGCCCTGTATCTCCTGCAATCTCTCCCATTTCTGAGTTTTTCACATGTAAGTATGACTACTCTTTGTGTCTTTTAACCTTAAATCCTTTTGTGTGTCTCCAGAAAAAGAACAGTAGTGCTCATTAAGGGACACAGACTGAAAAGGGTCCTTGTGCAATAACAGTAGTTGGGCCCTTTGCAATCCAGAAGCTCATGGTAATACAAAATTCCATTTGCTTAGGAGGTGGTAATGAGACCACATGACTCTTGGGTCTCTGTGTGGCTGCAAAGGTTGCACTATACATATGTCCTCCCTTGGTAGTGCTCTGAGTTTATAGTTTTAATAGTATGCTAAGCATCAGTAGAATGTGTCTATTTTAACAGATGGGTATGTGGATGAATGCTGGTATCTGTGAGGAGTGCTGGCCTCTATCACTATTGACTCTATAGACTCCTTCAAAGAATTATCCTTAGGGCTCATAATCATTTGAGTATAAATCGGACGAGTGTAAACTGATAAAAAATCGGATTGCACTCTGACTAATGTTATTCACTGATTCATTGTTCATCTGCAATTTTTTTCTCAGCTCGTATAAGACTGAGAAAAAAAATTGCAACATGCAACGAGTCACTGCGTATATCGGACAAGACTCATCAATGCAAGTCAAGGGGTGCAAAAAAAAATTGCACTGCACATAGACCATGCATGTGCCATCCAAGTTTTACCACCCATCTCAAGGGAAACCCGACATTTCATCAGCCAAATATATTAAATTCACAGCGTGACCCATCTGAATAGAAGAGATGGAAAGATGTCAGTGAGATACAAAATTAGCGCAGTGCATGTGTAGCTTGCTGTACATGCATTTAGTTAATTATAAAATAAAGAAAAGAAAAAAAATGAATTTCTAATGCTGTGAGAGCTGATGTTGGTGAGGTTAACGTTTTTCATCGGCTAAGAAATGCAATGACCTTAGTGACGTCTGTGCTCGTCGCAGCAGCCTGATTCACACACTACTGTTAGTGGCTTCCAGCTGACGGGCTGGGCAGTCACATTACCCATGTCACCGTTCAACACACCATCTGGAAGTAGCAGAGTTTAGGATCGTCGTGAGATGTGGGATGGATTAACGGCGGACCACTTTGGATTATTTCATTTTTTAATGATAATAAATGGATAAAAGAGGGTTGGGGGGTGTTTTTTCATAATAGACATCTCTCCATTACTAACTCCAGGGCTTAATGTCCAGTCCATGGACATTACACAACTGACATCAAACCCAAAGCCATTACCCCACTTGCCAATGCACAAGAGCAAGTCGGAAAAGCTAAGGCTAAGCACCAGAATTTCTGGGGTGGCTGAGGGCTGGTGTTATTAGTCTAGGAGGGGGCCAATATCCATGGTCCCTTTCCAGCATATTAATATTATCCTGCAGCTGTCTGTTTAGCCTTTCCTGGTTATTAAACATAGGGGGGACCCTACATCATTTTTTTGGTCCCTCTTTTAATATGAATAACCTGATAAGCTCCATGAAAATTATCATAAGACCAGTTCTCAGATCTCTGATTTCCCTTAAAGCTAAAAAAAGCTAAACACCGTTTAGTGCCACACAAAAGGCACTAAAGGGTGTTAGTTTATTATATGTAGGGGCATGTGACCTGAAACATATATCTATCTATATCTATATATAAGATTGTTTTATTATGTACAAAACTAGCTTTTACCCCTTAATGACCACTGATACACCATTTAATGGATGTGGTTAAGGGGTCTTATTCCTCAGCGCCAGTTTTTAACCCCTTCACCCCCGGAGCTTTTTCCGTTTTTTCGTTTTCGATTTTCGCTCCCCTCCTTCCCAGAGCCAGAACCTTTTTATTTTTCCATCAATATGGCCATGTGAGGGCTTATTGTTTGCGAGATGAGATATACTTTTGAACAATACCATTGGTTTTACCATGCCCTGTAACAGAAAACGGGAAAAAAATTCCAAGTGTGATGAAATTGCAAAAAAAGTGCAATCTCACACTTGTTTTTTGTTTGTTTTTTTTGCTAGGTTCACCAAATGCTAAAACTAACCTGCCATTATGATTCTCCAGGTCATTACTAGTTCACAGACACCTAACATGTCTATGTTATTTTTTATCTAAGCGGTGAAAAAAAATTCCAAAGTTTGCTAAAAAAAAAAAATGCACGATTTTCCGATACCCGTAGCGTCTCCAATTTTCGTGATCTGGGGTCGGGTGAGGGCTTATTTTTTGCATGCCAAGCTGGCGTTTTTAATGATACCAGTTTGGTGCAGATATGTTTTTTTGATCGCCCGTTATTACATTTTAATGCAATGTCGCGGCCACCAAAAAAACGTAATTTTGGCGTTTTGATTTTTTTCTCACTACGCCATTTAGCGATCAGGTTAATCCTTTGTTTTTATTGATAGATCAGGCAATTCTGAATGCGGCGATACCAAATATGTGTAGGTTTGATTTTTTTATTGTTTTATTTTGATTGGGGCGAAAGGGGGGTGATTTGAACTTTTATATTTTTTTATTTTTTTTATATTTTTAAACCCTTTTTTTTAAATTTGGCATGCTTCAATAGCCTCCATAGGAGGCTAGAAGCATGCACTAAACGATCGCCTCTGCTACATAGAGGTGAAGCACAGATCACCTCTATGTAGCAGAAATGCAGGGTTGCTTTGAACGCTGACCACAGGGTGGCGCTCAAAGCAATCGGCCATCAACAACCATAGAGGTCTCAAGGAGACCTCTGGTTGTTATGGCAATGCACCGCTGACCCCCAATCATGTGACGGGGGTCAGTGGTGCGAGCATCCCCGGCCGCGCAGCCGGGAGCGCTAGTTAAATGCTGCTGTCAGCGCTTGACGCGGGATTTAACTAGTTAATGGGCGCGGGCGGATCGCGATTCCACTCGCGCTCATTGCGCGCACATGTCAGCTGTACAAAACAGCTGACATGTCACGGCTTTGAGGTGGGCTCACCGCCGGAGCCCTCCTCAAAGCGGGGGATCTGCCAGCTGACGTACTATTCCGTCAGCTGGCAGAAAGGGGTTAAAGGCACTGAGGAATAAGAGTCTAGCGCTGCTGAGCGATTCCCGGTGGTGTCAGCTCTATGTGACAGCTGACACCTCTCGGTATCGGATTCAGACAGTTTTGGGACTCATCGGGGCCGATTAGCCCCTTAAGTACCGCTGTCACAAGACCCCCTTAGTAACCAGCGACCCCCAGAATGAGAATCGCCAGTCCTGATGGTTACCATGGTACCCTGAGATCATGTGATGATCCCAGGGTACGGTGGCCTGTGAGATCCAGCAATAAGTGAGAACAGCAGTGTATTAGACAGGTGATCAATATAAAAATTATTCATATCCAAAGTGAGACTAAGTAAAAAAGTGAAAAGGTTAAATAAAACATGTAAAAGTAAAAAAAAACACAAAAAAGTGCACACAAATCTCTAAAATCTGTTTAGCCACTCAAAACGCAGCGTTTGTGATAGAACGAAAATAAACAAAAAAGAGTACACATAATTTATATTGCCAAGTCCATAATGACCCGCTCTATAAAACTGCCACAATACTTATTCCGTTTGCTGAACTCAGTAAAAAAAATAATAAAAAACACGCCAAAAATGTCACTTTTTCATCATAGTAACTCATAAAAAAAGTGAATAAAAAGCGATCAAAAAGTTATATGTAAAAAATTATGGTAGAACTGAAAACACCAAACCATCCTGAAAAAAGCAAGCCCTAATATAAGGTAACTCATTCGGCCAAAATATAAAAGAATTACAGCTCTCAGAATAAGGAGTTGCAAAAACAAATTAATTTTGCTAAAATATTGATTTTAGTCTGTAAAAAGAGAAAACCATAAAAAAAATATATAAATCTGGGATCGCTGTAGTCATACTGACCCAATGAACAAATTGTTTTGATCACTTTTACCACATGGTGAACTGTGCAAAAAAAAAGAATAAAATAAAAACAATAACTAATTTGTTGTGTTTTGTTCATTCTGTCTGAAAATATATGAATAAAAAGCAATAAAAAAAGTCATGTGCCACAAAATGGTATAAAAAAACTGCAACTCGTCCTGCAAAAAATAAACCCTCATGCAGCTCTGCTCACCAAAAAATTAAAAAGTTACAGCTCAGATTATGGCAACAAAAAAAAGACTTTTTATAAAAAACATTTTTACTGTGTGATAGCAGCAAAATCTAAAAAAAGCTATCTAAATTTGGTATCACTGTAATCACACCAACCTGAAGAATAAATCCACCTGCTCACTTATACCACATTGTGAACCATGCAAAAATTAAAATAAGAAATATTATTGTACTGCTCTCTATTTGTTTATTCTACCTCCAAAAAAAATCATAATAAGTCTTAGCTCATATTTATCCTGTGCTTTTCACTGAGCGCCTACATTGGGGTTTCCGAGTAAATTCCCCAAAACTGCAACTTAGATAGAAACTTGACAGAACCACTCACTTATGAGGCAGATTGTGTCACTTTGGACTGGTCTTTGTTCCGGTTCTGTCCCATCATTTTAGGCGTCTTTTTAGCTCACAAGTGTGGGAGACCACCGATCTGTGCACGCCTAAAAAGATGGAGACCACCGAAGAAGACACCAAACGGAGTACAAAGTGTCTCCATCTGCCTCATGGTGGGTGGTTCCATTGGAGGTTTCATTTGAATCACATTATTGTGGGATTTACATGCAAACCCGATGTAAGTGCTCAGCCTAGAATGTGATCCCAGCCTGTTTCTGGAAGTGATGGGGGCTTTACATTGCATGGGGACACAGTGTATGGGTACTAGACTGGCAGATTTGCAGTTCTCCAGAAAAAAAACTGGCATGGATGTTACAAAATACCCATTGCAGCCAGAGAAGAATTCATTTAACCCCTTTCTGACCTTGGATGGGATAGTATGTCCGAGGTCAGATACCCCGCTTTGATGCAGGGCTCCGGCGGTGAGCCCGCATCAAAGCTAGGACATGTCAGCTGTTTTGAACAGCTAACATGTGCCCGCAATAGCGGCGGGTGAAATCGCCATTCACCTGCCGCTATTAACTAGTTTAATGCCGCTGTCAACCTCTGACAGCGGCATTTAACCGATGCTTCCGGCCATCCGGCCGGAAATGAGTAAATCGCTGACCCCGTCACATGATCGGGGGTCAGCGATGCTTCTGCATAGTAACCATAGAGGTCCTTGAGACCTCTATGGTTACTGAACCCGGCTAGCTGTGAGCGCCATCCTGTAGTCGGCGCTCATAGCACACCTGCAATTCAGCTACATAGCAGCGATCATCAGATCACTGCTATGTAGCAGAGGTGATCGAGTTGTGCCAGCTTCTAGCCTCCTATGGAGGCTATTGAAGCATGGTAAAAGTAAAAAAAAAGTTAAAAAATGTGAAAAAAGTAAAAAAAATATAAAAGTTTAAATCACCCCCCTTTCGCCTCATTCAAAATAAATCAATAAAAAAATAACCATACCTACACATATTTGGTATTGCCACGTTCAGAATCGCCCGATCTATCAATAAATAAAAGGATTAACCTGATCGCTAAACGGCGTAGAGAGAAAAAAATTCAAAACGCCAGAATTACATTTTTTTGGACACCGCGACATTGCATTAAAATGCAATAACGGGCGATCAAAAGAACGTATGTGCACCAACATGGTATCAATAAAAACGCCAGCTTGGCACTCAAAAAATAAGCCCTCAACCGACCTCAGATCATGAAAAATGGAGATGCTACGGGTATCGGAAAATGGCAGTTTTATTTTTTTTTAGCAAAGTTTGGAATTTTTTTTCACCACTTAGTTAAAACATAACCTAGACATGTTAGGTGTCTGTGAACTCGTAATGACCTGGAGAATCATAACGGCAGGTAAGTTTTAGCATTTATTGAACCTAGCAAAAAAGCCAAACAAAACACTAGTGTGGGATTGCACTTTTTTTGCAATTTCACCGCACTTGGAATTTTTTTCCTGTTTTCTAGTACACGATATGCTAAAACCAATGATGTCATTCAAAAGGACAACTTGTTTCACAAAAAATAAGCCCTCACATGGCCATATTGATGGAAAAATAAAAAAGTTATGGCTCTGGGAAGGAGTGGAGCGAAAAACGAACACGGAAAAATGGAAAATCACAAGATCATGATGGGGTTAAAGGTGCAGTTTCTGTAGTGGGGTCACTATTAGGATTGTTCTGGCACCTTTGGGGCTCCACAAATGTCACTCGTAAACTATTTGTCACAAAAAATATATAACGACCCAACAGGGGTTCGTCAGCAGACAGCAAAACACACAAATGTATAGGGGAGAGGAAGGCCCTACCAATAGGGAATGAGGGATGGTCACCACCTGAACTCAAACCTGAATCTGACCCTGCACTCCCCTAATGCCCTAAGTGGGTCCTTCACACCACTGCAGTCAGGATCCTCATCCCTCACTGCCACCTCATACTGCCCTGGCTAGTGTACTGGCTGGCAAGAGTGCTAGCCTCACCACTGCAGATAGTACAACACAGGGACAATGCCAAACGTGAGTCAGACGGGGTAATAACACAACTTAGCTTTTAAACTTCTTCTGCTGCCATGCACCACACAGCAGAATAAAGGCACCAGGTCACAAACTAACAAAACCAGCTGATAAACCACAGCAGCCAACATGCTTCGTCACTGTAGATTTCTCTATCTCTGACAGTCAGCTGATGCATCACAGGTGATCATTTAAAGGATGGTAGGAGTGGTTACCACCCACATCAGCTGACCTAACAACTCTGCAGTTACAACAGATAGCCAGCAAGGATAACTGATAGTATCCCCTACTGTTCCTGAAAGGAAAAAAGATTCATTTAAATCATAGTGGAACCAGAGCTGCGACAAATGCAAAAATGGATCGTGGTGACACTATTCAAGCAAAAATCTGTGCTCCAAAAGCCAAATAGCACTTCTTCCTTCTCAGCCCTAATGTGTGGCATAACAGAAATTTCTGAGAACATATGGGGCAGCACCACATTCAGGAGAAATTACACAATAAATTGTGGGGTCTAGTTTCACTTTGTAATCCTTGTGTACCTGACATATTTGCAGCAAATGCAAAAATTTAATTTTTACCATTAAAATGTCCATGTCTCAATTTTATAAAATTCCATGATACACTTATATGTTCAAAATTCTCACTACACCCCTAGATAAATTCCTTGAGGGGTCTAGTTTCCAAAATTGGATCACCTATGTTTTTTGTGTGGCTGTTTTCACATGTCAGGGCCTCTTCAATTGCAGCATAGCATTCACAATCTAGTCCTGCCATGTGCCCAGGCAGAAGTTTTTGAGCACAAATTGGGTAGCATCCTCTCTAGATTCCAGACGGTTTTGCATTCAAAAAGTCAAACAGTGCCCCTTCCCTTCAGAGGCCTGCCATGCACCAAATAGTAGCATTCCCCCACATATGGGGTTTTGTCATACCCAGTGCAAAATGTACAACAAATTTTAGGGTCCATTGTCTCCTGTTACCCTTATTAAAATAAACAAATTGGGACTAAAATACATTTTTGTGGGTAAAATGTGATTTTTTTTTATTTTCACAGATCTACATTATAAACTTCTGTGAAGCACCTGGGGGTTCAAGGTGCTTGTGACACATCTAGAAAAGTTCTTTAAAGGATCAAGTTTCCAAAATGGGGTCACTTGTAGGGGGTTTCCACTGTTTAGGCACATCAAGATAGAGGTACAGTAGAAAATCTGGAGAGCAAAAAAAGCACAAATAGGGTCTAAACTGGTTAAAAACATGGGGTGCACAAGGGAGAGGTATACTCATCTTGTTTTGTTGCAATGGAGTAACATGTAAAAAGCATGGATTAGTTGCTGCAGGACCCGGTTCCAAAAACCGAGCATAATGGAGAAGCAGAGGGTATGTGTCCAAATATGCACTGCTGATAAAGATGGATGGCGGACGAAATTCTTCACAGCTTTATTTCAAACAGGTTAATAGTCAACGCGTTTTGAGGTCATGTATGTTAGGAGTAGTGTTGAGCGATACCTTCCGATATTCAAAAGTATCGGTATCGGATTGGATCGGCCGATATCCAAAAAATATCAGATATCGCCGATACCGATACCCGATACCAATACAAGTGAATGGGACACAAGTATCGGAATGTAAATAAGCCCTTTCTGTCCTTCTATATGGGGTTCTGGAGGGGGGAAGAGTGTGGGCGGTGGGTGGGCGGTGCTTGGGCGGACACTGAGTGTCTGTGTATGCGGGCGGGGTCTGTGCGGGCCTGCCAGGGATCTCATTCTATGCGGCCGGCACTGTATCCGGGCTGCCCAGGCTCGATGTGGCGTGCCGGGGCTTGATGCGGCGTGGGGGGTGTCTCTGCGGCGTGGGGGGGGTCTCTGCGGCATAGGGGGTCTCTGTGCGGGGGGTCTCTGTGGCGTGCGGGGGTCTCAGTGCGGGCATCGTCCGATGGGACTACAAGTCCCATCGGACGATGCCTGCTACACTGACAGTGATTGACACATTAGCCAATGATGGGACAGTAGTAGTCCCATCATCCGGCTAATGTGTTGAATGAAAAAAAAAATACTCCATACATGCTACATACATACATACATACATGCTACATACATACATACATGCTACATACATACATACATGCTACATACATACATTCTACATACATACATACATACATGCTACATACATACATGCTACATACATACATGCTACATACATACATACTACATACATACATGCCACATACATGCTACATAAATACATTCTACATACATACATGCTACATACTACATACATACATGCTACATACTACATACATACATTCTACATACATACATGCTACATACTACATACATACATGCTACATACATACATGCATGCTACATACATGCTACATACATACATTCTACATACATACATACATGCTACATACATACATACATACATGCTACATACATACATGCTACCTGCTACATACATACATGCTACATACATACATGCTACATACATACATGCTACATACTACATACATGCTACATACAGGCTACATACATACTACATACATGCTACATACATACATGCTACATACATACATACATCCATACATACTACATACATACATACATACTACATACATCCATACATACTACATACATGCTACATACATACTACATGCATACATCCATACATACATGCTACATACATACTGCATACATTACATACAATACATACATATAGACATACAGTACATTCATACATTACATACATGACATACATGACATACATTACATTAAACATAGATTACATATTCACCATTACTTGTCATTTTGATCCCCGAAGCCAGTGTCATCTGTAAAAAATGTGAAAAAAGCAAACAACCAACATACTCCCTATCCGCAGAAATCCACGAGTGTCCCACGATGATCTCCCATGGAGAGCAGCAGCATCAAATAATGCGACTGCTCTCCAGGGGCTCCAGGAACACAATGATGGGAGGAAGGTATCCTTCCGCCACTGTATTCCTCCGCCGCTGTAAAAAAAAGTCCCTAGTCTCACTTTATGGCATTGCTGTATGAGACATTTTCCCATGCAGCAATTGCCATAAAGTGACACTTTGAACTCAGGTAACCTCAGTGATGCACTGCAGGAGCCATTGTCTCCTGTCAGTGTGTCACTGAGGGTCCTATAGAGCAGTGACATCACCCGATGTCACTGTTCTATAGGGGAGATCGTCGTGGGACACTCGTTATTAATTGGACTACGGCGGACAGGTAGTATGCGGTTTATTATTTTACGTTTTTTGCAGGCACTGAAGTATGGTAAGTATGGTGAAATGAAGAAAATTAAAATACTTTTTCCTAATGTGTGTGTGTTTTATTAACCCTTTTCTTACTATTGGATTAATAACGGATAGGCGTCTTATTGACGCCTCTCCGTTACTAACCCGGCTTAATGTCACCTTACGATAGCAAGGTGACATTAATCCCTTATTACCCCATATCCCACCGCTACATGGGAGTGGGAAGAGAGGGGCTAAGTGCCGGAATTGGCGTATCTTACAGATGCGCCATTTCCGGGGCAGCTGCGGACTGGTATTTGTAGCTGGGGGGCCAATATCCATGGCCCCTCTCTAGGCTATGAATATCAGCCCGCAGCTGTCTGCGTAGCCTTTCTGGCTATAAAATATAGGGGGACCCCACGTCATTTTTTTGGGGGGTCCCCCTATTTTAATAGCCAGTAAAGGCTACGCAGACAGCTGCGGGCTGATATTCATAGCAGGCTACAAATATTGGCCCCCGGCCGTCGGCTTTCCCCCTCTGGTGCAGAAAATTGCGCGGGAGCCCACGCCGTTTCTTTCTGTTTTTTTTTTTTTTTAAATTCAACGCTCATAAAGGCCTCTTTCACCCTTGCGTCGGGCCGACGTACCGACGCACGTTGTGAAATTTGTACACGACGTGGGCAATTTCTCAACGCATCCGCTGCCCATTCTGAAGTGCAGGGAGGAGGGGGCAGAGTTTCTGCTGCGCATGCGCGGTAGAAAATGGTGGACGCGACGGACAAAAAATCGTTCACTTGAATGTTTTTTTGTGCCGACGGTCCGCCAAAGCACGACGGATCTGTTGCAGGATGGACGCGACGTGTGGCCATTCGTCGCGATCCGTCGCTAATACAAGTCTATGGGGAAAAAATGCATCCTGCGAGCACATTTGCAGGATCAGTTTTTTTCCGCCAGATCCGTTTTTTCAGTCGTATCCGTTTTTTTTCCGCCAGATCTGTTTTTTTCCACCGTATCCGTTTTTTTCCACCAGATCCGTTTTTTTTTCCGCCGGATCCGTTTTTTCCTGCCGGATCCGTTTTTTTTTCGCCAGATCCGTTTTTTTCTCATAGAGTTGTATTAGCGCCGGATTGCGCCTGATGGCCACATGTTTCATCCGTTTTTTGCAGGATCCGTCAAAAAAGCTGTTTCCGCCGGATGGAAAACACATAGGAACGGTTTTTGTCTGGTTTTTTCATGCATGTTTCCATTCAAATCATGCACATTTTCCGTTTATTTATTTTCCAAAAACCTCATCAAAACCTGCATCAAAACTGCACCAAAAACTGCATCAAAAACCGCACCAAAAAACTGCAGCAAAAAAAGCACCAAAAACTGCATCAAAAACAGCATCAAAAACCGCATCAAAAAGCTACATCAAAAACAGCACCAAAAACTGCATCAAAAACCGCACCAAAAACCTGCAGCAAAAAGCACCAAGGCCTTGTTCACACTATCCTTTTTTTGCTGCGGATTTTTCAGCTGCGGATTTGGAAAAACCGCAGTGCAAAACCGCGGTGGTTTTCACTGCGGTTTTTTGTGCGGTTTCTACTGCGGATTCCACTGCGGGTTTCCAACTGCACTTTCCTATTGGTGCAGGTGGAAAACCGCTGCGGAATCCGCAGAAAGAATTGACATGCTACTTCTTTTTTTCCGCAGAAAATCCAGGCTGATTTTCAAGCGGAAAAACGCAAAGTGGGCACAGCGGTTTTTGTTTTCCATAGGGTAACATTGTACTGTACCCTGCATGGAAAACGGCTGCGGATCCGCAGCTGCAAATCCGCTGCGGATCCGCAGCAAAAACCGCAAAGTGTGAACATAGCCCAAAAACTGCATCAAAAACCGCACCAAAAACCTGCACCAAAAAATGCACCAAAAACTGCATCAAAAACCGCACCAAAAACCTGCAGCAAAAAAAGCACCAAAAACTGCATCAAAAACAGCATAAAAAACCGCATCAAAAAGCTACATCAAAAACAGCACCAAAAACTGCACCAAAATCCTGCACCAAAAACCGCACCAAAAACTGCACCAAAAACTGCACCAAAAACCTGCACCAAAAA
This sequence comes from Ranitomeya variabilis, assembly GCF_051348905.1. Taxonomy (NCBI): domain Eukaryota; kingdom Metazoa; phylum Chordata; class Amphibia; order Anura; family Dendrobatidae; genus Ranitomeya; species Ranitomeya variabilis. The sequence continues at coordinate 306,820,644 of NC_135236.1, forward strand.
CTGCACCAAAAACGGCATCAAAATCCTGCACCAATAAGGCTATGTTCACACGATCCTTTTTTCGCTGCGGATCCGCAGCGGATTTGCAGCTGCGGATCCGCAGACATTTTCCATGCAGGGTACAGTACAATGTTACCCTATAGAAAACGAAATCCGCTGTGCCCACTATCCTTTTTTCGGCATGAAAATCAGCGTGGATTTTCAGCGGAAAAAAAGAAGTACCATGTCAATTCTGTCTGCGGATTCCGCAGCGGGTTTCCACCTGCAACAATAGGAAAATGCAGCTGGAAACCCGCAGTGGAATCCGCAGTAGAAAAAAGGACTGAAAACCGCAGTGAAAACCACCGCAGGCTTTGCACTGCGGTTTTCACAAATCAGGACCTGAAAAATCCGCAGCGAAAAAAGGATCGTGTGAACAAGCCCTAACTGCGCCAAAAACCTGCACCAAAAACTGCATCAAAAACAGCATCGTGCGGTTTTTGATGCTGTTTTTGATGCAGTTTTTGGTGCTTTTTTTGCTGCAGGTTTTTGATGCAGTTTTTGGTGCTGTTTTTGATGTAGCTTTTTGATGCGGTTTTTGATGCAGTTTTTGGTGCTTTTTTTGCTGCAGGTTTTTGGTGCGGTTTTTGATGCAGTTTTTGGTGCTGTTTTTGATGTAGCTTTGTGATGCGATTTTTTATGCTGTTTTTGATGCAGTTTTTGGTACTTTTTTTGCTGCAGGTTTTTGGTGCGGTTTTTGATGCTGTTTTTGATGCAGTTTTTGGTGCTTTTTTGCTGCAGGTTTTTGGTGCGGTTTTTGATGCAGTTTGTGGTGCTGTTTTTGATGTAGCTTTTTGATGCTGTTTTTGATGCTGTTTTTGATGCAGTTTTTGGTGCTTTTTTGCTGCAGGTTTTTGGTGCGGTTTTTGATGCAGTTTTTGGTGCTGTTTTTGATGTAGCTTTGTGATGCGGTTTTTATGCTGTTTTTGATGCAGTTTTTGGTGCGGTTTTTGATGCAGTTTTTGATGCTGTTTTTGATGTAGCTTTTTGATGCGGTTTTTGATGCTGTTTTTATGCAGTTTTTGGTGCTTTTTTTGCTGCGGGTTTTTGGTGCGGTTTTTGATGCAGTTTTTGGTGCTGTTTTTGATGTAGCTTTTTGATGCGGTTTTTGATGCTGTTTTTGATGCAGTTTTTGGTGCTTTTTTTGCTGCAGGTTTTTGGTGCGGTTTAAGGCTATGTTCACACTTTGCGGTTTTTGCTGCGGATCCGCAGTGGATTTGCAGCTGCGGATCCGCAGCCGTTTTCCATGCAGGGTACAGTACAATGTTACCCTATGGAAAACAAAAACCGCTGTGCCCACTTTGCTTTTTTCCGCTTGAAAATCAGCGTGGATTTTCTGCAGAAAAAAAGAAGTAGCATGTCAATTCTTTCTGCGGATTCCGCAGCGGTTTTCCACCTGCACCAATAGGAAAGTGCAGCTGGAAACCCGCAGTGGAATCCGCAGTTGAAACCGCACAAAAAACCGCAGTGAAAACCACCGCGGTTTTGCACTGCGGTTTTTCCAAATCCGCAGCTGAAAAATCCGCAGCAAAAAAGGAACGTGTGAACAAGCCCTAAGATGCAGTTTTTGGTGCTGTTTTTGATGCAGGTTTTTGGTGCGGTTTTTGATGCAGTTTTTGGTGCATTTTTTGGTGCAGGTTCTTGGTGCGGTTTTTGATGCTGGTTTTGATGTAGTTTTTGGTGCTTTTTTGATGCTGGTTTTTGGTGCGGTTTTTGATGCAGTTTTTGGTGCTGTTTTTGATGTAGCTTTTTGATGCGGTTTTTGATGCTGTTTTTGATGCAGTTTTTGGTGCTTTTTTTGCTGCAGGTTTTTGGTGCGGTTTTTGATCCAGTTTTTGGTGCTGTTTTTGATGTAGCTTTTTGATGCGGTTTTTGATGCGGTTTTTGATGCAGTTTTTGGTGCATTTTTTGGTGCAGGTTTTTGGTGCGGTTTTTGATGCTGTTTTTGATGCAGTTTTTGGTGCTATTTTTTGCTGCAGGTTTTTGGTGCGGTTTTTGATGCAGTTTTTGGTGCTGTTTTTGATGTAGCTTTTTGATGCGGTATTTGATGCTGTTTTTGATGCAGTTTTTGGTGCTTTTTTGCTGCGGGTTTTTGGTGCGGTTTTTCATGCATTTTTTGGTGCAGTTTTGATGCAGGTTTTGATGAGGTTTTTGGAAAATAAATAAGGCCTTGTTCACACTATCCTTTTTTTGCTGCAGATTTTTCAGCTGCAGATTTGGAAAAACCGCAGTGCAAAACCGCGGTGGTTTTCACTGCAGTTTTTTGTGCGGTTTCTACTGCGGATTCCACTGCGGGTTTCCAACTGCACTTTCCTATTGGTGCAGGTGGAAAACCGCTGCAGAATCCGCAGAAAGAATTGACATGCTACTTCTTTTTTTCCGCAGAAAATCCGCGCTGATTTTCAAGCGGAAAAACGCAAAGTGGTCACAGCGTTTTTTGTTTTCCATAGGGTAACATTGTACTGTACCCTGCATGGAAAACGGCTGCGGATCCGCAGCTGCAAATCCGCTGCGGATCCGCAGCAAAAACCGCAAAGTGTGAACATAGCCTAAATGGAAAATGTGCATGATTTGAAGGGAAACATGCATGAAAAAAACAGACAAAAACCGTTCCTATGTGTTTTCCGTCCGGCGGAAACAGCTTTTTTGATGGATCCTGCAAAAAACGGATGAAACGTGTGGCCATCAGGCGCAATCCGGCGCTAATACAACTCTATGAGAAAAAAACGGTTCTGGCGGAAAAAAAATGGATCCGGCAGGAAAAAACGGATCCGGCGGAAAAAAAAACAGATCTGGTGGAAAAAACGGATCCGGTGGAAAAAAAACAGATCTGGCGGAAAAAAACCGGATCCAACGGAAAAAAACGGATCTGGCGGAAAAAAGTGGATCCTGCAAATGTGCTCGCAGGATGCGTTTTTTTCCCATATACTTGTATTAGCGACGGATCGCGACGAATGGCCACACGTCACGTCCGTCGTGCAACAGATCCGTCGAGTTTTGGCAGACCGTCGGCACGAAAAAATATTCAAGTGAACGTTTTTTTGTCCGTCGCATCCGCCATTTTCTACCGCGCATGCGCGGCAGAAACTCTCCCCCTCCTCCCCGCACTTCAGAATGGGCAGCGGATGCGTTGAAAAACTGCATCCGCTGCCCACGTCGTGTACAAATTTCACAACGTGTGTCGGTACGTCGGCCCGATGCATAGCCACGGACCCGTACCGACGCAAGGGTGAAAGAGGCCTTTATGAGCGTTGAATTTAAAAAAAAAAAACTGAAAAAACGGCGTGGGCTCCCGCGCAATTTTCTGCGCCAGAGGGGGAAAGCCGACGGCCGGGGGCCAATATTTGTAGCCTGCTATGAATATCTGCCCGCAGCTGTCTGCGTAGCCTTTTCTGGCTATTAAAATAGGGGGACCCCCCAAAAAAATGACGTGGGGTCCCCCTATATTTTATAGCCAGAAAGGCTATGCAGACAGCTGCGGGCTGATATTCATAGCCTAGAGAGGGGCCATGGATATTGGCCCCCCCGGCTACAAATACCAGTCCGCAGCCGCCCCGGAAATGGCGCATCTGTAAGATGCGCCAATTCCGGCACTTAGCCCCTCTCTTCCCACTCCGGTGTAGCAGTGGGATATGGGGTAATAAGGGGTTAATGTCACCTTGCTATTGGAAGGTGACATTAAGCCGGGTTAATAATGGAGAGGCGTCAATAAGACGCCTATCCATTATTAATCCAATAGTAAGAAAAGGGTTAATAAAACATGCACACATTAGGAAAAAGTATTTTAATATTCTTCATTTCACCATACTTACCATACTTCAGCGCCTGCAAAAAACGTAAAATAATAAACCGCATATTTCCTGTCCGCCGTAGTCCAATTAATAACGAGTGTCCCACGACGATCTCCCCTATAGAACAGTGACATCGGGTGATGTCACTGCTCTATAGGACCCTCAGTGACACACTGACAGGAGACAATGGCTCCTGCAGTGCATCACTGAGGTTACCTGAGTTCAAAGTGTCACTTTATGGCAATTGCTGCATGGGAAAATGTCTTATACAGCAATGCCATAAAGTGAGACTAGGGACTTTTTTTTTTTACAGCAGCGGAGGAATACAGTGGTGGAAGGATACCTTCCTCCCGTCATTGTGTTCCTGGAGCCCCTGGAGAGCAGTCGCATTATTATATTATGATGCTGCTGTTCTTCACGGGAGATCGTCGTGGGACACTCGTGGATTTCTGCGGACAGGGAGTATATTGGTTGTTTGTTTTTTCACATTTTTTACAGATGACACTGGCTTCGGGGAACAAAGTGACAAGTAATGGTGAGTATGTAATCTATGTTTAATGTACTGTATGTCTATATGTATGTATTGTATGTATGTATGTATGTATGCATGTAGTATGTATGTAGCATGCATGTAGCATGTATGTAGTATGTAGCATGTATGTAGCATGTAGTATGTGTGTAGCATGTATGTATGTAGTATGTATGTAGCATGTAGTATGTATGTAGCATGTATTTATGGAGGTATGTATGCAGTATGTATGTAGCATGTATGTATATATGTAGTATGTAGTATGTAGTATGTATGTATGTATGTAGCATGTATGTAGTATGTAGCATATATGTATGTATATAGTATGTATGTAGCACGTATGTAGTATGTATGTAGTATGTATGTATGTATGTATGTATGTGGAATGTATGTATGTATGTATGCAGCATGTATGTATGCAGCATGTATGCATGTAGCATGTATGTATGTAGCATGTATGTATGCAGCATGTATGTATGTAGCATGTATGTATGTATGTATGTAGCATGTATGGAGTATTTTTTTTTTTTTTTTACATTCAACACATTAGCCGGATGATGGGACTACTACTGTCCCATCATTGGCTAATGTGTCAATCACTGTCAGTGTAGCAGGCATCGTCCGATGGGACTTGTAGTCCCATCGGACGATGCCTGCACAGACACAAAACTCCCAGCAGTCCGCACAGACCCCCCGGCAGGTCGTACAGACCCCTGAGAGGCCGTACAGACCCCCCAGCAGGTCGTACAGACCCCGGAGAGGCCGCACAGACCCCCCCGGCAGGTCGTACAGACCCCAGAGAGGCCGCACAGACCCCGGAGAGGCTGCACAAACCCCCCGGCAGGCACGCACACTCGCACAGACCCCGCCCGCACAGAGACACGCAGTCTCCGCCCACGCACCGCCCACTTTCCATTATAGTGATTTTTGCACTGTGGGGACTTCCGATCCTGATTTCCGATATCCCAGAAATATCGGAACTCGGTATCGGAATTCCGATACCGCAAGTATCGGCCGATAAACGATACTTGCGGTATCGGAATGCTCAACACTAGTTAGGAGTCGAGTTCCTGCCGCTGCACAGGGGGAATCTCGAACCATGTCTGCTGCGGTCTCTTATTCTGCATCAGCCGCAGTGGAGCCTGCTCAGCAGAGACGTCGGTCTGATTTTGTGCAAAGGGTTACTGCTGCCTTTCCAGGCACTGCCATTGTAGCCTGTACTGATCAGCGGCGAGCAGATGTCTCTGGGACTAAGTCCTGCTTTTTCCCTTCTGAGCATGCCCAGAGGAAGACCTCTCAGTGGAGGTCTGGGGTCACATGCTCAGGTACTGCAGCAGCTTCTATTGGTCCTCTAGGAAGGTCCTGAAGTTGCTCAGTTACAGTAGCAGTTCTCATTGGTCCTCTAGGAAGGTCCTGAACGTGCTGCAGCTATAAAAGGTTTGCATGTCCGCACAGCCATGCGCTAGTATACTTTTGTTTACGTGTGTGTGCTGTGAGTGAAAGTCGCTCTTTAAACATCCCCTCCCTTGTGTTTGAATGCTCGCGTAAGGAGGATGATTGTAATCTAGTGCCCAACTTGTTACCAACACTAGTACACAAACAGCGTCTTTTACTGTGACCGCCAGTGCGACGCCGTGCGCTATCACTGCACTTTCCTATCCCAAGTCTGGGTGGTTAGTGGTGTCCACCAGAGCGGCACTGCATGCACTCTTGTGCTACTTTATTATTATTTCTGTTACGTGCGGTACTGCGGCTCTGTGACATAACAGGGTTCTCTTCTTTCACACAGGGTGAAGCTAACCCGTGTGTGTATCCTCATTGTACCGCCATGTAGTTCGTCATTGCTTAGCAGCAGGTTCCATCTCTGCACGGTGGACCCCGGGCTGCGAACGCACCTTATTCCTTTTCTCTAATCATTTGGTGCATTTCGCTAGCCCTAACAATGCAGGGCCTCTTCCTCAGGACAAAACCTTACTCAAGTTATAAAAACTGGTCACTTATAGAAAATGTGCAGGTAATTCTCACAAAATTAGAATATCATCAAAAAGTTAATTTATTTCAGTTCTTCAATACAAAAAGTGAAACTCATATTATATAGACTCATTACAAGCAGAGTGAGCTATTTCAAGTGTTTATTTCTGCTAATGTTGATGATTATGGCTTACAGCCTTTGAAAATCCAAATGTCATTATCTCAGTAAGTTAGAATACTTTATATCACCTCCTTGAAAAATTATTTTAAAATCCGAAAAGTTGGCCTTCTGAATGTATGTTTACTAGTAAAAACACTCAATACTTGGTCAGGGGTCCTTTTGCATCAATTACTGCATCAATGTGGCGTGGAATGGAAGAGATCAGCCAAGGGAAAGCTGAGGTGTTATGGAAGCCCAGGTTGCTTTGCTAGTAGCATACAGCATTCGTTGTTGGGTCTGGTGTCTCATTTTCCTCTTGACAATAATCTATGGGGTTACAGTCAGGCAAGTTTTCAGGCCAATCAAGCACAGTGATACTGTTGTTTTTAAACCAGGTATTGGTACTTTTGGCAGTATGGACAGGTGCCAAGTCCTGCTGGAGAATGACATTTCCATCTTCAAAAAGCTTGTTGGCAGAGGGGAGCATGAAGTGCTCAAATGTTTCCTGGTAGACGGCTGTGCTGAGTTTGGTCTTGATAAAACACAGTGGACCTACAATAGCAGATGACATGGCTCCCCAAAGCATCACTGATTTGGAAACTTCACACTAGACTTCAAGCCGCTTGGCTTGTGTGCCTTTCCACTCTTCCTCCAGACTCTGGGACCTTGATTTCCAAATGAAATTCAAAATTTACTTTCATCTGAAAACAATACCTTGGACCACTGAGTAATAGTCCAGTTCTTTTTATCCTTGCCCTAGGTAAGACATTCATGGCATTGTCTATTGGTTATGAGTGGCTTGAAACAAGGAATGCAACACTTGTAGCCCATGTTGTGGATGCGTCTGTGTGTGGTGGCTCCTGAAGCAATGACTCCAGCAGCAGTCTACTCTTTGTGAATCTCCCCAAAATTTTTGAATGGCCTTTTCTTAATAATCTTTTCAAGGCTGCAGTTATCCCGATTGCTTGTGCACCTTTTTCTACCACACTTTTTGCTTCCACTCAACTTTCCATTAATATGCTTCAATACAGCACTCTGTGAACAGCTAGCTTTTTTAGCAATGATGTGTTGTGGCTTACCCTCCTTGTGGAGTGAGTCATTGACTGCCTTCTGGACATCTATCAATTCAGCAGTCTTCCCCATTATTGTAGAGCCTACTGAAACATACTAAGGGAACTTTTTAAATGCTTAGGAAGCCTTTGCAGGTGTTTTTTGTTCATTATTCTAATTTATTGAGATAATGACTTTTGGGTTTTCATTGGCTGTAAGTAGTGTTGAGCATTCCGATACCGCAAGTATCGGGTATCGGCCGATACTTGCGGTATCGGAATTCCGATACCGAGATCCGATACTTTTGTGGTATCGGGAATCGGTATCGGATCCATATTACTGTGTAAAATAAAGAATTAAAATAAAAAATATTGATATACTCACCTCTCCGGAGGCCCCTGGACATCACCGCTGGTAACCAGCAGCCTTCTTTGCTTAAAATGAGCGCGTTTAGGGCCTTCCATGACGTCACGGCTTCTGATTGGTCGCGTGCCGCTCATGTGACCACCACGCGACCAATCACAAGCCATTACGTCATTCTCAGGCCCTAAACTCCTCATTCTAGGAATTTAGGACCTGAGAAGTTTGATCATGGATGAAGGAAAAACATTTCTCTTTTTTTCTGTTTGTTCATTTTCAGACAATTTGTTCAAAATAAAAAAAATATGTGAAAAGGCACATTTAGTGTAACGGGTCAGTGATCCAGCCGCAAAACTAACAGGTAGCACTAATGGCAGAAAAAACAATGTTTGGAATGAGCTTTATGTACAATATACGAAAACGGTTGTACTCAATCATGTTAAAGCATGTCAATATGAAATATATGAAATGTGAATGCGATGGCTACTGAATATTTGAAAAAAAATTGAGACGCTTTGCAAAACATTTGGCCAAATAATGTCTACCCATCAACTAATGTCAAGGTGGCCTCAAAGACTGATGGGTCCCTAACCAGTGTGAACACCTCTCTTAAGGAACCTTCACACTGAACAACTTAACAACGATAACAATAGCGATCCGTGATGTTGCAGCGTCCTGGATAGCGATATCGTTGTGTTTGACACGCAGCAGCGATCAGGATCCTGCTGTGACATCGTTGGTCGGAGCTAGAAGTCCAGAACTTTATTTCATCGCTGGAACACCCGCTGACATCGCTGAATCGGTGTGTGTGATGCGGATTCAGCGATGTCTTCACTGGTAACCAGGGTAAACATCGGGTTACTAAGCGCAGGGCCGCGCTTAGTAACCTAGTAACCCGATATTTACCCTGGTTACTATTGTAAATGTAAAAAAACCCAAACACTACATACTTACATTCCGGTGTCTGTCGGGTCCCCCGGTGTCCGCTTCCCTGCACTGTGTCAGCGCCGGCCGGCCGTAAAGCAGAGCACAGCGGTGACGTCACCGCTCTGCTTTAGGGCCGGCGCTTACACAGTGCAGGGAAGCGGACGCCGGGGGACCCGACAGACACCGGAATGTAAGTATGTAGTGGTTTTTTTTTTTTACATTTACACTGGTAACCAGGGTAAACATCGGGTTACTAAGCGCGGCCCTGCACTTAGTAACCCGATGTTTACCCTGGTTACCCGGGGACTTCGGCATCGTTGGTCGCTGGAGAGCTGTCTGTGTGACAGCTCTCCAGCGACCACACAACGACGAAACAGCGATGCTGCAGCGATCGGCATCGTTGTCTATATCGCTGCAGCGTCGCTTAATGTGACGGTACCTTTAGGCTGATTTCTGAATGTCTGGGTGAATGTAAACACCTCTCTCAGCAAAGCTTATACTTATAGGTAGGTAGGAACATGCTGTGATTAAAATCACCACATGGTGAAGGGCAGAGTGCTCAGTCAGAAAGTTAACAATGAAACAACAGAAAACTGACTGGCACATCAAAACTAGTCTGAATAAGTGCATACCAAACACAGCTACTTACATGTACAATATGCAAAAAAGGTTACACCCAGTAAAAGGGGGTTAATGAAAATGGGAATAAAGTCTAATGTAGCAATGTTCGTGATGCCACCTGTGGTACTCAGCCAGGGGTGGCCTACAAAGCCTAAAGGGGTCCTCTGGGGCTGATGATATTGCAGCTTAGATGGTATAGCTCCCCACAGGTAGAGCTTGGTCCCTTGGGCAGTTAGTTGTATGGGTGGCAATGTTGCTAGTGGCAGGTAGTGGTGTAGAGTTGTTGATGCCGGAAAGAAATGGAAGGACACAGCATGTAGCAGTTTTTACAGTTTTACTTACAGTTCAGGCCCCCAGTCGGGATGCTGTGTCCTCCAGGTAAGAAGTCCAGGAAACTCTCCATCAAGTTTTCACCTGTCCTGAACTACTCTTATAAGTATGCCTCTCCTGGCCATCTTTCTGGCTATCACCTCTCCTGCCCTGCACTTGCCTTCCAGGGTCCCAAGCAAGTGAACGCGGGTCTTGTCGGGTGACGTACTCTCTGTCCTCTGGACCCTATATGTTCACCTTTTCGGCGAGTAGGTGCAAATGTGGCTGCTGCATCAGCAATCACAGCAGCCTCTGGATTCTTAGCTGAAGCCTGGACTGTTCCCACTAATTCAGAGGCTACTCCCCTACTGTGGCCTGGTTCCTCCACTTCTGGATATGGGTCCCATGGGTGGCCTCCGCACTTCCCATGTCCCTGGAACCCCTTCTTTCTGGGAGCTTCTTCTCCTCCCTTTCAATTCTCTTGCTTTTTTGTGTCTGTCAGGAGCTGCAGACCTGCACGTCTATCCAGCACCACTTCCTTTCTCCCACTCCTCAGACTTCCTTCTACTTTGGTCTCTCAAGACCAACTGCTTTCGCACACTCCTTCCATCCAGATTTGCTCCTCCCATTATTCCTACCTTCTCCACCCACTCCCCAACACCCTTTCTTATCTAGACTGGGATAAGGCCATCCTCCCTTAGGGTTCACCCAGATGCCCCGTCTAAACTGGTGTCTGTTGGGTGCGAGTGTTAGGGTTCTGTACAATGTGCCCTTCTTACTAGTGAGTTGGTATACCACAGCTATGGCTGAGATGCAGTACCTCTGTGGTGCCTGGACCTTCAGGGGCACCAGACATGTAAATATGAAATATATGAAATGTGAATAGCAAAATGGCTAGTGAATATTGGAAAAAAATATTTGAGATGCTTTGCAAAAAATTTGGCCAAGTAATGTCTGCCCATCAACCTTGACTTTGGTTGAAGGACAGACATTTTTTGGCCAAATTTTGTGTAAAGCATCTCACATATTTTTTTTCAAATATTCACTAGCCATTTTGCTATTCACATTTCATATTGACTTGCTTTGACATAATTCAGTGCAACCTTTTTTGTATATTGTACATGTAAGGCCGGGTTCACATTAGTGTATGTGTGCAAAGCGTATACCTGCTTACCGATCCGCATGCGTCTTGTGTACATATATTTAACTTTGTGTATGCAGGGACATGCAAACAGGATCCTGCGGAGGTGTACGCATGCATCAATTTGCTGTGTGCGGCGAACGCAACATGTTGCATTTTTGGAGGCGTCAATATAGCGCAGACATACACATGCGGATGAATGCATCAAAACAACGCATTACTGTCTGTGGGAATGCATGCGTTCTTCACACTAATCATGTCCAGGAAATGATTTTACCACCTGCAGAATCCCTGCTGTATAAGGCTGCCGTCACACGCAGCATCTAGCAGTATTTGGTCAGTATTTTACATCAGTGTTTGTAAGCCAAAACCAAGAGTGGAACAAATAGAGGAAAAGTATAATAGAAACATATGCACCACTTCTGCATTTATCACCCACTCCTGGTTTTGGCTTACAAATACTGATGTAAAATACTGACCAAATACTGCTAGTGTGACAGCAGCCTAAAAGGGGGTCTGGAGAAAGCCATTACTCTCAAGACTCTGGAGGCGAGCACAAGACTTTGGATGTAAGTATAGAAGCTTTGAAAATATCTGTCTGTCTCTCACTGCATTCTGTACTCTGTACTTATGTTTTGTTTTCTGTTTCTTCTAGACTGTGGTTTTCCTGTCCTTGACGCTTTGCCTGGATTGCTCCTTCCAGTTCGGGATTACCTGTCGTTACCTGTCGTGGATTGCTCCTGTGGCCCTGTGTAAGTGTGAGTGTGCGTACTTTTCAATTACTATGTTGCTCTGCCCAGTCTCACACTCTGCCCAGTTTCACACCCTTTGTCACTTTGTGTCTTTTGTTTTCCTTTTTTTTCCTTGCAGACTGTGCGGTACTGCCGTCCCCATGCTGTGCTGCTTTTCCGGTGTTGTGCTGCTGTTCCGGTGCAGTGCTGCCTGCTGTGCTCTTTGACTACTGCCTGTAATGTAAGTATTGGCCTTCAAATTTATTTATTTTTTTTTGCTTTGGCTACATTGTGTTTGACTCTTTTAACCCCTTCACCCCCAAGGGTGGTTTGCACGTTAATGACCGGGCCAATTTTTACAATTCTGACCACTGTCCCTTTATGAGGCTATAACTCTGGAACGCTTTGACGGATCTTGGCGATTCTGACATTGTTTTCTCGTGACATATTGTACTTCATGTTAAAGGTAAAATTTATTCGATATAACTTGCGTTTATTTGTGAAAAAAATGGAAATTTGGCGAAAATTTTGAAAATTTTGCAATTTTCCAACTTTGAATTTTTGTGCCCTTAAATCACAGACATATGTCATGCAAAATACTTAATAAGTAACATTTCCCACATGTCTACTTTACATCAGTACAATTTTGGAACCAAAATTTTTTTTTGTGACGGAGTTATAAGGGTTAAAAGTTGACCAGCAATTTCTCATTTTTACAACACCATTTTTTTTTAGGGACCACATCTCATTTGAAGTCATTTTGAGGGGTCTATATGATAGAAAATACTCAAGTGTGACACCATTCTAAAAACTGCACCCCTCAAGGTGCTCAAAACCACATTCAAGAAGTTTATTAACCCTTCAGGTGTTTCACAGGAATTTTTGGAATGTTTAAATAAAAATGAACATTTAACTTTTTTTCACACAAAATTTATTTCAGCTCCAATTTGTTTTATTTTACCAAGGGTAACAGGAGAAAATGGACCCCCAAAGTTGTTGTACAATTTGTCCTGAGTACGATGATACCCCATATGTGGGTGTAAACCATTGTTTAGGCGCATGGCAGAGCTTGGAAGGGAAGGAGCGCCATTTGACTTTTCAATGCAAAATTGACTGGAATTGAGATGGGACGCCATGTTGCGTTTGGAGAGCCCCTGATGTGCCTAAACATTGAAACTCCCTACAAGTGACACCATTTTGGAAAGTAGACCCCCTAAGGAACTTATCTAGATGTGTGGTGAGCACTTTGACCCACCAAGTGCTTCACAGAAGTTTATAATGCAGAGCCGTAAAAATAAAAAATCATATTTTTTCACAAAAATGATCTTTTCGCCCCCAATTTTTTATTTTCCCAAGGGTAAGAGAAGAAATTGGACCCCAAAAAATGTTGTGCAATTTGTCCTGAGTACGCTGATACCCCATATGTGGGTGTAAACCATTGTTTGGGCGCATGGCAGAGCTTGGAAGGGAAGGAGCGCCATTTGACTTTTCAATGCAAAATTGACTGGAATTGAGATGGGACGCCATGTTGCGTTTGGAGAGCCCCTGATGTGCCTAAACATTGAAACTCCCTACAAGTGACACCATTTTGGAAAGTAGACCCCCTAAGGAACTTATCTAGATGTGTGGTGAGCACTTTGACCCACCAAGTGCTTCACAGAAGTTTATAATGCAGAGCCGTAAAAATAAAAAATCATATTTTTTCACAAAAATGATCTTTTCGCCCCCATTTTTTTATTTTCCCAAGGGTAAGAGAAGAAATTGGACCCCAAAAAATGTTGTGCAATTTGTCCTGAGTACGCTGATACCCCATATGTGGGTGTAAACCATTGTTTGGGCGCATGGCAGAGCTTGGAAGGGAAGGAGCGCCATTTGACTTTTCAATGCAAAATTGACTGGAATTGAGATGGGACGCCATGTTGCGTTTGGAGAGCCCCTGATGTGCCTAAACATTGAAACTCCCTACAAGTGACACCATTTTGGAAAGTAGACCCCCTAAGGAACTTATCTAGATGTGTGGTGAGCACTTTGACCCACCAAGTGCTTCACAGAAGTTTATAATGCAGAGCCGTAAAAATAAAAAATCATATTTTTTTCACAAAAATGATCTTTTTGCCCCCAATTTTTTATTTTCCCAAGGGTAAGAGAAGAAATTGGACCCCAAAAAATGTTGTGCAATTTGTCCTGAGTACGCTGATACCCCATATGTGGGTGTAAACCATTGTTTGGGCGCATGGCAGAGCTTGGAAGGGAAGGAGCGCCATTTGACTTTTCAATGCAAAATTGACTGGAATTGAGATGGGACGCCATGTTGCGTTTGGAGAGCCCCTGATGTGCCTAAACATTGAAACTCCCTACAAGTGACACCATTTTGGAAAGTAGACCCCCTAAGGAACTTATCTAGATGTGTTTTGAGAGCTTTGAACCCCCAAGTGTTTCACTACAGATTATAACGCAGAGCCGTGAAAATAATTTTTTTTTTTTTTCTCAAAAATGATTTTTTAGCCCCCAGCTTTGTATTTTTACAAGGGTAACAGAATAAATTGGACCCCAAAATTTGTTTTCCAATTTGTCCTGAGTACGCTGATACCCCATATGTGGGGGGGAACCACTGTTTGGGCGCATGACAGAGCTCGGAAGGGAAGGAGCGCCATTTGGAATGCAGACTTAAATGGATTGGTCAGCAGCCGTCACGTTGCATTTGCAGAGCCCCTGATGTACCCAAACAGTACAAACCCCCCACAAGTGACCCCATATTGGAAACTAGACCTCCCAAGGAACTTATCTAGATGTGTTTTGAGAACTTTGAACCCCCAAGTGTTTCACTAAAGTTTATAGCGCAAAGCCGTGAAAATAAAACATCTTTTTTTCCCACAAAAATGATTTTTAGCCCCCCAAATTTTTATTTTCCTAAGGATAACAAGAGAACTTGGACCCCAGAAGTTGTTGTTCAATTTGTCCCGAGTACGCTGATAACACATATGTTGGGGTAAACCCCTTTTTGGGCGCACGGGAGAGCTCGGAAGGGAAGGAGCACTGTTTTACTTTTTCAACGCAGAATTGGCTGGAATTGAGATTGGACGCCATGTCGCGCTTGGAGAGCCCCTGATGTGCCTGGACAGTGGAAACCCCCCAATTCTACCTGAAACCCTAACCCAAACACACCCCTAACCCTAATCCCAACGGTAACCCTAACCACACCCCTAGCCCTGACACACCCATAATTCTAATCCCAACCCTAATCCAAACGTAAATGTAATCCAAACCCTAACCCTAACTTTAGCCCCAACCCTAACTTTAGCCCCAACCCTAACTTTACCTCCAACCCTAGCCCTAACCCTAACCCTACCCCTAACCCTAACCCTAAACGTGACTGAAATACGTGGCACTGAAATACGTGGCACTGAAATACGTGGCACTGAAATACGTGGCACTGAAATACGTGGCACTGAAATATGTGGCACTGAAATACGTGATACGTGGCACTTAAATACGTGGCACTGAAACACGTGGCACTGAAATACGTGGCACTGAAATACGTGGCACTGAAATACGTGGCACTGAAATACGTGGCACTGAAATACGTGGCACTGAAATACGTGATACGTGGCACTTAAATACGTGGCACTGAAACACGTGGCACTGAAATACGTGGCACTGAAATACGTGGCACTGAAATACGTGGCACTGAAATACGTGGCACTTAAATAAGTGGCACTGAAATATGTGATATGTGGCACTTAAATACGTGGCACTGAAATACGTGGCACTGAAATACGTGGCACTGAAATACGTGGCACTGAAATATGTGATACGTGGCACTTAAATACGTGGCACTGAAACACGTGGCACTGAAATACGTGATACGTGGCACTGAAATACGTGGCACTGAAATACGTGGCACTGAAATACGTGCAACTGAAATACGTGGTACTAAAATATGTGGCACTGAAATACGTGATACGTGGCACTGAAATACGTGGCACTGAAACACGTGCCACTGAAATACGTGATACGTGGCACTGAAATACATGGCACTGAAATACGTGGCACTGAAATACGTGGCACTGAAATACGTGGCACTGAAATACGTGGCACTGAAATACGTGGCACTATGACTGTCAGAAAATGTTCATTAAACGGTTAGGGGTGAGGTTAGGGGTAGAGTTAGGGTTAGGGTTTGGATCCCTTTATCACCTTGATGGTGGTGGGTGGCTTTTCAGTGTGTTTTCTGTTTTTTTCGATAAAAATGCATGCGTTTTTAACGCAAACAAACGCATGTGCTTAAAAACGCAAGAAAATACTGCAGGTTGTATTTCTGAAAATGAACGCATGCAGAAAAAAACCGCATGCGTTTGAAAACGCGACCAAACGCGTACAAAAAAACCGCATGCGTTTTCAATGTTAAATATAGGGAAAAAACGCATGCGTTTTTTTGTGCAAAAAACGCTGCAGACAAAAACGGAAGTGTGAAACCAGCGACGCTTTTTATAGCAAAAAAGTTTTTGCGTCTCCACATTTTGAGACCTATAATTTTTCCACATTTGCTCCACAGAGTCATGTGAGGTCTTGTTTTTTGCGGGACGAGTTGACGTTTTTATTGGTAACATTTTCGGACACGTGACCGTTTTTGATCGCTTTTTATTCCGATTTTTGTGAGGCAGAATGACCAAAAACCTGCTATTCATGAATTTCTTTTGGGAGAGGCGTTTATACCGTTCCGGGTTTGGTAAAATTGATAAAGCAGTTTTATTCGTCGGGTCAGTACGATTACAGCGATATCTCATTTATATCATTTTTTTATGTTTTGGCGCTTTTATACGATAAAAACTATTTTATAGAAAAAATAATTATTTTGGTATCGCTTTATTCTCAGGACTATAACTTTTTTATTTTTTTGCTGATGATGCTGTATGGTGGCTTGTTTTTTGCGGGACAAGATGACGTTTTCAGCGGTACCATGGATATTTATATCAGTCTTTTTGATCGCGTGTTATTCCACTTTTTGTTCGGCGGTATGGTAATAAAGCGTTGTTTTTTGCCTCGTTTTTTTTTTTTTTTCTTACGGTGTTTACTGAAGGGGTTAACTAGTGTGGCAGTTTTATAGGTTGGGTCGTTACGGACGTGGCGATACTAAATATGTGTACTTTTATTGTTTGTTTTTTTTAATTTAGATAAAGAAATGTATTTATGGGAATAATATTTTTTTTTTTTTTTCATTATTTTGGAATATTTATTTTTATTTTTTTTTACACATTTGGAAATTTTTTTTTTTACTTTTTTACTTTGCCCCAGGGGGGGACAATACAGATCGGTGATCTGTCAGTTTGCATAGCACTCTGACAGATCACCGATCTGATTGAAGTGCAGGCTGCTTCACAGTGCCTGCTCTGAGCAGGCTTCTGTGAAGCCACCTCCCTCCCTGCAGGACCCGGATCCGCGGCCATCTTGGATCCGGGTCTGGAGCAGGCAGGGAGGGAGGTAAGACCCTCGCAGCAACGCGATCACATCGCGTTGCTGCGGGGGGCTCAGGGAAGCCCGCAGGGAGCCCTCTCCCTGCGCGATGCTTCCCTGCATCGCCGGCACATCGCGATCATGTTTGATCGCGGTGTGCCGGGGGTTAATGTGCCGGGGGCGGTCCGTGACCGCTCCTGGCACATAGTGCCGGATGTCAGCTGCGATATGCAGCCGACACCCGGCCGCGATCGGCCGCGCTCCCCCCGTGAGCGCGGCCGATCGGCTATGACGTACTATCCCGTCGGCGGTCATACGGGCCCACCCCACCTCGACGGGATAGTACGTCAAATGTCGGGAAGGGGTTAAACAAGTTCAATTTTTCCTATCTGTAATTTTCTGTAGTATTTCACTTGACTGCTGCCTGCTCTTCAAACTTATCCTCCAGTGAAGAACTGACTGCTTCCCAGAGTGGACATAACACAGATTATGTAATCACACTTGATATACAGATTGGTATGTATTGACTGGCAATACTATACATGTGGTAAATCATGTATTTTCTTTACAGGAACCTTCCATTGTGTGAGAGCAGAAGCAGGCAAGTGGAAATGAATCTTCTCAGGGTCATCAGGTTCAAATTCCTGAGGAGGAAGAAAGATGGAGTGTAAGTATTATTTTCATTATCAGACTTGCAATTGGATTTTTTTTTCAGGTTTGTGTATTTAAAACTGTATGACATTAATTTTTCTGACAATGACCTACTCGTTACACTGGTGCAAGAGCATGTAGCGTTGTGGGATCCCCGTGAACGTAATCATTCTGACTCAGTATTGATTCAACGACTCTGGCTCTGGGAAGAAGTGGCCAGATCACTGTTGGATGATATGGACCACACAAGTCCAAAAGTCAGAAAGGATTTTTGTAAGTATTGCAATGTGGTCTGACGCATCTGTTTTGCTCTAACTTTTGGTGTCTTTTTTTACAATTAATTTTTTTTTCTTCTCCGTTCACAATGAAGAGAATAAAAGTTAATTGGCGTTTGATGAAGGATCACTTTAATAAGGATATCAGACAGGAGATTCAAGTTAAAAGTGGTGCTGCTCCAAAGCTCGAAATATAAGAACAAACCATATGCTTTCTTTTCTGAGGCCTGCGAACATGAGTATCTTTTTTGTTGTCTTACTATTATATAAACTATAAAAAAAATTAACTAATGTATTTCTTTTATTTTCAATTACAAATTCAATTACAAATTTAATTGAATTTTGCTGCATTTTTCAACTCGAGTTCAGTTGTTGGTTGGGGGAGGAATTCTGCATGCAGAATATCACATAAAGCATGGCAGGTGTCTCCAACATTTCCAGAAAGGGTGGACACTCCAATGCGGAATTGAAAATGTAGAGATCCTAAGGTCTCTCCAGTAGCAAGGAGTCTGACGAAAAGAAAATGAAAAAAAAAACAGTACATGGCTGTTGTAACAATAATGCAAATGACATATGTTTATTTTTCAAAATTACGTACCTCAGGGTCACCAACAGATGTTCCTGTGCAGGAATTGCTCGACATAGTTGTGTGTCCTGCCTGGTGATGGATCCTCGGACACGCTGCAGCCGTTCATCAGAGCTCTGTTCCGACATCCTCGTGTATTCGAAAAACTTCTCCAGGTTTTCATGCAGCTCGGTGTTCAATGAGTGGTAGGCTTCATGGCTCTCTTGGACTTCAACAATGGGGTGTTGCCAGTAGCGATGACGACGTCTTCTCCATCTTGCTCTTCTTCTTTCTTCTTCACAAGCCACAGCCAAGGCAAAAGCCTATTTCAATTCCAAGTCAAGATTATAATTGAAGCTCTCCATGCCAAGATCCATCTTGCAGCTGGATACAACAGCAAAACATGAGGATTTCTGATGTGTAGGGTCTATATATACAGAATCCCCATGAGACACGCCTATTGGGTGTGGCTTTTGTCAAGGAAATTCTCCTGGAACAGCATTTGCCTCATACAAAATTCATTGAAAATTTGAACGCATGAGCAGAAAAAACTCAATCGCATGCAAAAACACATACAAATGCATGCACAAGCAGCATTTTTTGGCATCATGCGTAAGCTGATGCGGATAAAAAATGGAGCATAACCATGCTTTTGAATGCGTTTTAGCATTGATGAAATGCTCCACACAGAGATGCTAATGTGAACTTAGCCTAAGTAGCTGTTCTTGTCATGCACCTATTCAGACTAGTTTTGATGTGCCAGTCAGTTTTCTTTTGGAATGAGCTTTAGGCCTAAATCAGACATCAATTTTTCTCATTTAAGTTTTATCCATGTTTTCCATGGATAGCATTCATACTTTTCATAAATTATGGAACTGTTCATATGACCAAGCATTTTTGCTAACCGAATGGTCCACTCAAAATCATAGAGACATGTTCAATATTTATGCAAGTATCATATCGAAATAGCTGATGCAAGTCTATGGGTCCATGTTTGTGTTTAGTATGAAAAGCTTGAGAAACCTCATTTGAGAAACTCCAATGGTAAAAACAACCTTTTACCAAAAATTTGAAACAATGGCGTTGAAATTCAGACACTTTTTTTGCACATGAAAAAAATCACTATTGTTTAATTGAGCCCTTACAAAAAAGTTGTTTTTCAATTGCTATTTGAAATTAGGAGATGAGCAATCATTAGTTGTGGTGTAACGTAGCAGTATACTGGTATTCACAGTAAGGCCATGCTCACAAGTTCAAGATTTGGCCAGTAGTTTACTTCAGTATTTGTAAGAAAAAATCAGGAGTGAAAAAATTAGTTGAACAGTTTCATAGAAACATGTTCACCAATTCTGCATTTTTTACCTATTCCTAGTTTTGGCTTACAAATACTGATATAAAAATACTGACCAAATACTGAACATGTGAAGGTGGTCTTAGGCCTCATTCACACAACAGTATTTTTGATCAGTATTTCATTAGTGCTTGTATGGCAAACCCAAAAGTGTCTCCAAAACAAAGAACAGGTGTCAATCTTTCAATTAAAGTTTTTCTGTGTAACTTCCACTCCTATTTTTGGCATACAAACACTGATGCTAAAATTTTGACCAAATACTGAAGTGTGAATGTTACCTTAGGCACACTATATATGTTTATCATCTGCAATATTATATGAAAAATAGACCACAGCTTTAATATGCTGAATTTAGATGAAACAATGTTAATCAAGCTCAGACATGTTTAATATTGGGGTTTAATATATTACTGAATATACTTAACAATATATTATTTACGTAAATATTACAATCTGGCTGGTAACATACGAAATAGAGAAATAGACGAAATACAAAAAAAATTGTAGAAAAAAAGGTTAGTCTTTAAATGTCTAGACCATGAGTTACTCTTTTCAATATATAGTGCTGTATCTTTTGCAAATTGTAAATTGCATAATTACATTTCTGAAATCATAAAATGGGATTTAGGCATTGGATCCTCAAATGAAAAGCATTCAAATGCAATCACACACTTTCCCAAACAGAATATAATTTAACTAATGCCAACTTAGTTTAATGAATATAGCATATTAAATACAGTTTGCTTCCAGTTTGATGTTCTGCATGAATATTTAGTTTATTTGAAACCCTAAAGTATCAAGTGATTGATTTTTGAAAATGTAAAATGCATGAATAAAATATTATCATGTTTATTGTATGTTTTTTTGGTATCTCTTCTACAAATGCAATTTATAGATTTATGTCACTTATCATTAGCACAGATATACATTCGCATTTAACACATTTCTCTGGGGATTTAATAGAGGAGACATTCTTTGACTTGTGTCGGACAGCTGCTCTAATCAATACAAAAACATTGAGCAAAAGCCACTTCTGCAGATAACTTAATAAACTAGATTGAAGAGAAGTAGCATTGACAAACCTAATGTTCCTGATGGCAAATTCCCATGGTTGTTTTTTTTTTGTTTGTTTGTTTTAATGTGTTTGGCAAATATTAAATGACTGGAAATGTTCATTTTGTCACGTGTGCTATTTTTGCAAGTCAAAATTTTATGTATCTGAGCACTCCTAAACCATGTCATCCTATTTGCTGAAGAATAGTTATACCTCCTTAAATTCGCTCCACAATGAAACCCTTTACAACAAGGGAAATTGAAATGGAACAAAGACGCATAGAATGAATTCTTTGTATTTCTTGCAACTTCTAGTATGAACTAAATTGTTATGTCTAGTGAAGAGCACTATTCAAGGCTTGATCGATCATCTGGTTGCTCAAAATACTCGGCACTCGATCGAGTATCCAGGTGCTTCCTCGCCATGTTCGATTTCCACCTCAATTGTTTGGTTCCTGATTTTATGCTAATAAACATGCTGGATTGCCCGCCAATAAAAGAAATGGCGTAGCCATGTTGGCTACTAAAATACGGTGACTATCTGGCTGCATAGTGTCATCGGGTCTATGCAAGACGCATTGCCACCATTTTTGTATGTAAAAATAGCTTAGGGAGAGAGGCAGGAGAAGTGACTGTATGCTGGACAGCATTAATCTACCTGATGTGCAATGTTAAACCACCATCCCTTTTTCGGGCTAATGCAAAATATATTCTATTTTGTATTACGGCAGTTAGCTGCATTTCAGGGAGGATTTTCTGCTGAAGTAGGAAGACTGTATTAGGGGAACTTACAGCAGGTTTGATTGCATAACAGTCCTTGGTGTTGCTAAGCTAAAGTAACAGCTCTTTCAAAGCTAATTCAAAAAAGATTTTATTCTTTAATACTACAGCTGATATATGAAAAAAATTGAGGGTCCATATGCATAGTAGAGACTATCATATTAGAGATTTTTTGGCAAGTTTGATTGCGTTACAGAGTTTGTTGCTGCCGCGAATAATGAATAATCCTTTCAGTGACAGTTCAAATAGATTATATTCTCTAATACTACCGCTGATATCTGAAAAAAAATTGAGGTTACCCTACCATAATAGAGATTATCGTATTATAGACATTTTGGCAGGTTTGATTGTGTTCCAAAGTTTGTTGCTGCTGCATAAAATAAATAATAATTTCAGTGGCAATTCAAATAGATGATATTCTCTCCCTGATATCCTAAAATAATTTAGAGTCAGGTGGCATAGAGATTATTGCATTACCGACATTTCTGCAGGTTTGATTGCGTTCCAAAGTTTGCTGCCACGCATAAAAAAAAAATCTTTTCAGTAACAGTTCTAACAGATTTTATTCTCTAATCCTGCTGCTGATGTGTGAAAAAAATTGAGGGTCCGATGGCGGAGTAGAGATTATCGTATTACAGACATTTTGGCAGGTTTGATTGAGTTTCAGTGTTTTCTGCCACATACAAGAAATAATCCTGATATCTGAAAAAAACTGAGGGTCCGGTGGCTTATTAGAGATTATCATATTACATATATTTCTGCAGGTTTGACTGTGTTCCAGAGTTTGTTGCTGCCATGTATAAGAAATAATCATCAACAATTCAAATAAATTCTATTTCATCCTAATAGCTCTCATATCTGAAAATAATTTTTGGTTCCGTGGCAAAGTAAGGATTACCGCATTACGGACATTTTTTCACATTTGATTGCATTACAGACTTTGTTGCTGCCACGTTAAAAAAAAATATTTCAGGCAAAATTCAAATAGACTCTATTCTGTAATAATATTGCTCTTAACTGTGTAGATAATTTAAAATGTGCAAGAAGTGTGGTAATGGAAAGAGAAGTGGTTGTGCTGCTGATGGTGCACTCAGAGGCTGTGGCCATATTCCAGGTGAAACTGGGTTTGCTGCCGGAGCACAATGAATACTGAATACGCTCATCAATGAGACCTAGATTACTGTCCCACTTTTCAGGGGTGCGTGGGACACAACTCTTCATGTCAGATCAGTGCAAGCAGATTGTGGGTATAATGACAGATAATGTTTACAGTATTCACCTTGATGCTTCTACCTCTCACCATGCCGAGTCCCAGAAGACAAGTAACTTTATCCTTGGACACTACGAGGAGCTCTTTAATTTTCCTCTATTGGCTTCTTATGTCCCGTTACCATGCAAGTTTCTAGAGGGACATGGGAGATTGTGTGTGCTGATGCCTAAATATTTGAGCAGCCTCAGTCAGAAGAAGCTGACGATGGTGATCTGCAATTTCAGACTCAAGTGGTGGATGATGATGAGACATAGTTGCCAACACATCATATTAAGAGGACAAGTCAGGGTCATGGTTGATGAAGCTTCTGTCCAAACCTGGCAAGCTGGCTTGCCGTGTGAGCACAGCAGAGGGGAAGGAATCTGCAGTACAACAAGAGGCAGGAAGAGGCAGTGGAGCTGTCAGCGGGAGAAGGCATTCAACTGTTCCCCATAGCACTCTCACATGCCAAGATCTTAGTCCAAGGGTCAGATGTTCCCCAGTCTGGTGCTTTTTTTTCAGAAATTGTGGAAAATAAGAAAATGGTCATTTGCAACCCGTGTCGTACCAAGTTCAGCAGGGGCCTGACCACTACCAGTCTGACCACTAGAGATGAGCGAACTTGTTCGGAAAACATTTGCAAATCTTAAATTCAGCACAGACATTGCCCATTCAGATTCGTGTTTGGATTCCCGAGCTTTTTTCCTCAAAATTGGCAAAATTCAACCAAAGCTCGGTAAATCATTGAGTTTAAACTACTGCTTTTGTTTGGACTTTGGTTGGGATAGTGGTGCTGTATAATGAGCGGGGGAGCGGGGGGGGGATTGTTTGCTGAAAGGAGGGAGAGGGAAAAGGTTAGAGTAGTGGCAGACTGTTTTTTCTATTAACCCCTTACTGACCGGGCTAGATTTTTCAAATCTGACCAGTGTCATTTTATGTGATGATAACTCAAGAACGCTTCAACAAATATTATTGACTTTGAGACTGTTCTTTTGTGACACATTGTGCTTCATAATAATGGTACACTTACAGTTGTGCTTAAAAGTTTACATACCTCGGCAGAATTTTTGCTTTCTTGGCTTCTTTTCAGAGAATCTGAATGATAACACAAAAACTTTTTACTTTTTATCCACTCATGGCTAGTGGTTGGGCGAAGCCATTTATTGTCAGACTACTGTGTTTTCTCTTTTTAACCCCTTAGTGACAGAGCCAATTTGGTACTTAATGACCAGCCCAATTTTTACAATTCTGACCACTGTCACTTTATGAGGTTATAACTCTGAAAAGCTTTAAAGAACCCCCCTGATTCTGAGATTTTTTTTCGTGACATATTGTACTTCATATTAGTGGTAACATTTCTTCGATATTACTTGCGATTATTTATGAAAAAAATGGAAATATGGTGAAAATTTTAAAAATTTTGCAATTTTCAAACTTTGTATTTTTATGCCCTTAAATCAGAGAGATATGTCACACAAAATAGTTAATAAATAACATTTTCCAAATGTTTACTTTACATCAGCACAATTTTGGAAACAAATTTTTTTTTTGTTAGGGAGTTATAAGGGTTAAAAGTTGACAAGCAATTTCTCATTTTTACAACACCATTTTGTTTAGGGACCACATCACATTTAAAGTCATTTTGAGGGGTCTATATGATAGAAAATAACCAAGTGTGACACCATTCTAAAAACTGCACCCCTCAAGGTGCTCAAAACCACATTCAAGAAGTTTATTAATCCTTTATGTGCTTCACAGGAACTGAAACAATGTGGAAGGAAAAAATGAACATTTAACTTTTTTTGCAAACATTTTAATTCAGAACCATATTTTTTTATTTTCACAAGTGTAAAAACAGAAATTTAACCATACATTTTGTTGGGCAATGTCTCCTGAATATGCCGATACCCCATATGTGGGGATAAAACACTGTTTGGGCGCACCGCAGAGCTTGGAAGAGAAGGAGCGCCGTTTGACTTTTTCAATGCAGAATTGGCTGGAATTGAGATCGGATGCCATGTCATGTTTAGAGAGCCCCTGATGTGCCTAAACAGTGGAATTGCTCCACAAGTGACACCATTTTGGAAACTAGACTCCTTGAGGAACTTAACTAGATGTGTGTTGAGCACTTTAAACCCCCAAGTGCTTCACAGAAGTTTATAAAGTAGAGCCGTGAAAATAAAAAATTGCATTTGTTTACACAAAAATGATCTTTTCGCCCACAAATTCTTATTTTCACAAAGGTAACAGGAGAAATTAGACCACAAAAGTTGTTGTGCAATTTCTCCTGAGTACGTCGATACCCCATATGTGGGGGTAAACCACTGTTTGGGGGCACCGCAGAGCTTGGAAGAGAAGGAGTGCCGTTTTACTTTTTCAATGTAGAATTGGCTGGAATTGAGATCGGACACCATGTCGCGTTTGGAGAGCCCCTGATGTGCCTAAACAGTAGAAACTCCCCACAAGTGACCCCATTTTGGAAACTAGACCCCTTAAGGAACTTATCTAGATGTGTGGTGAGCACTTTAAACCCCCAAGTGCTTCACAGAAATTTATAACGTAGAGCCGTGAAAATAAAAAATCCTTTTTTTTCCCTCAAAAATGATTTTTTAGCCTGCAATTTTTTATTTTCTCAAGGGTAAAAGGAGACATTGGACCCCAAAATCTGTTGACCAGTTTGTCCTGAGTACGCTGATACCCCATATGTGGGGGGGCACTGTTTGGGTACCCATCAGGGCTCGGAAGGGAAGGAGCGCCGCTTGGAATGCAGACTTTGATGGGATGGTCTGCGGGTGTCATGTTGCATTTGCAGAGCTCCTGATGTACCTAAACAGTAGAAACCCCCCACAAGTGACTGCATTTTGGAAACTAGACCCCCCAAAGAGCTTATCTAGATATGTGGTGAGCACTATGAACCCCCAACTGCTTCACAAAAGTTTATAATGTAGAGCCATGAAAATAAAAAAAATCATATTTTCTCCACAAAAATGATATTTTCACCACCAAATTTTTACTTTCACAAGGGTAACAGGAGAAATTGGACCCCAAAATTTATTGTGCAATTTATGCTGAGTAGGCTGATACCCCATATGTGGGGGATAAACCACTGTTTTGGTGCATGGCAGAGCTCGGAAGGGAAGGAGCGCCATTTTGGAATGCAGATTTTGATAGAATGGTCTGCGGGCGTTATGTTACGTTTGCAGAGCCCCTAATGTACCTAAACAGTAGAAACCCCCCACAAGTGACCCCATTTTGGAAACTAGACCCCCAAGGAACTTATATAGATGTGTTATGAGAACTTTGAATGCCCAAGTGCTTCACAGAAGGTTATAATGCAGAGTCGTGAAAATTAAAAAAAAAAAAAATTCCACAAAAAAGATATTTAGCCCCCAAGTTTTTATTTTCACAAGGGTAAATAGGAGAAAATGGACCCCAAAATTTGTTGTCCAATTCATCCCGAGTACGCTGATGCCCCATATGTGGGGGTAAACCACTGTTTGGGCGCACGGCAGAGCTCAGAAGGGAGGGAGCACCATTTGACTTTTTGAGCGCAAAATTGGCTGTGGCATTTGGAGACCCCCTGATGTACCTAAACAGTGGAAACCCCCAAATTCTAACTCCAACCCTAACCCCAACACACCCCTAACCCTAATCCCAACCCGAACCATAATCCTAATCACAACCCTAACCCCCCAAACACCCCTAACCCTAATCCCAAAGCTAACCATAACCCTAATCAAAACCCTAAACCGAACACACCCCTAATCCTAATCTCAACCCTAACCTCAAAACCCAACCCTAATCCCAATACACTCTTATCCCTAATCCCAACCCTAGCCTTAACCCTAATCCCAAACCTAACCTAATCCCAAATGTAACCCTAATTCCAACCCTAATCCAAACCCTAATCCCAACTCTAACCCTAACTTTAGCCCCAACCCTAGCCCTAACCCTAACTTTAGCCCTAAACCTAGCCCCAACCCTAACCCTAACTTTAGCCCCAACCCTAACCCTAGCCCTAACCCTAGCTCTAACCCTAATCCTAGCTGTAACCCTAACCCAAGACCTATCCCTAGCCCTAATCCTAAGGCTATGTGCACACATTGCGGATTTTGCTGCGGATCCGCAGCGTTTCCGCAGCTGCGGGTCCGCAGCAGTTTCCCATGAGTTTACAGTACAATGTAAACCTATGGGAAACATAAAACGCTATGCCCATGCTGTGAAAAAAAACACGCGGAAACGCTGCGGTTTACATTCCGCAGCATGTCAATTCTTTCTGCGGATTCCGCAGTGGTTTTACACCTGCTCCATAATAGAAAACCACAGGTGTAAAACCGCAGGGGAATCCGCACAAAAACCGTGGTACATCCGCGATAAATCCGCAGGAAAAACGCAGCGTTTTGGCCCTGCAGATTTATCAAATCCGCTGCGGAAAAATCTGCAGAGAACCATTCTACGTGTGCACATATCCTAACCCTACCCCTAACCCTACCCCTAACCCTACCCCTAACCCTAACCCTTACCCTAACCCTACCCCTAACCCTACCCCTAAACCTAACCCTAACCCTAACCCTACCCCTAACCCTAATTGGAAAATAGAAATTCATACATTTTTTTTATTTTATTATTTTTTCCTTACTTAAGGGTGTGATAAAGGGGGGGTTATTTACTATTTTTTTTATTTTGATCACTGTGATAGGATCTCACAGTGACCAAAATAAAACAAGTGGAAGAATCTTCCTCTGCCGGCCGGCAGATCATGGCGGGCGCACTGCGCATGCGCCCGCCATTTTCTTACCGGAGCAAGAAGCCGGCGGCCAGCAGAAGAAGCAGGAGGACCCAGGGACACCGGTAAGTATAACAAGGTCCCCGAGACCCCCTATTTCTCTGTCCTCTGATGTGCGATCACATCAGAGGACAGAGAATGACATCGCTTTTTTTTTTGCGGTCACCGGTAAACAGTTAATTACCGGCGATTGCAAAACAAGGGTCGGTAAAAACCGACCCCGATCATGTTCTTTGGGGTCTCGGCTACCCCTGGCAGCTGAGACCCCAAAGATCTTCCGGGTGCCGGGCGGCGGGCGCACTGCACATGCGCCCACCATTTTTTCCCCGGGGGAGATAGGTGAGTATTGGGGGGCTATCGGGGGCCCCATTTCCCTGTCCTCCGATATGCGATCACATCGGAGGACAGAGAAATTAAATGGCAAATCGCGTTTTTTTTTCTTTTTGTTGCGACCGCCGGTAAACGGTTAATTACCGGCGATCGCAACTCGGGGGTCGGTAAAACCCCCCCGAATCATGTTCTCTGGGGTCTCAGCTACCCTCGGCAACAGAGACCCCAGAGAAAATCCAACTCTGGGGGGCGCTATTCACTTTTTCCACAATTAACGGCGCTGTGGTATAAGTACCCTTAGCGGCTGCCGTTAAAAGGCGTATTGGCCGTCGTTAAGGGGTTAAATCATAATGACTACCCAAAACATCCAAATCACCCTGCTCAAAAGTTCACATACCCTGGTGATTTTGGCCTGATAACATGCACAGAAGTTGACAAATGGGTATGAATGGCTACTAAAGGTAACATCCTCACATGTGACCTGTTTGCTTGTAATCAGTGTGTGTGCATAAAAGCTAAGTGAGTTTCTGAGATCCAGAAAGACTCTTGCATCTTTCATCCAGCCATAGACGATGCTTGATTGTGAGTAATAATAATAATAATAATCTTTATTTATATAGCACCAACATATTCTGCAGCACTTTACAGTTTAACAGTTACAAACACAACAGTCATAAGAATCAACGTTAACAATGCAATAATTAAAGCAAAATAAGATGACCCTGCTTGTGAGAGCTTACAATCTGCAATGAGGTGGGGGAGATACAAAGTACAGGTGTGTATTTACAATGATGTATTTACAATGATGGTCCAGCCATCTTCAGGGGGTAGGGGATAGATGTAGACAATGAATGGGCTACACACACACACAAACATAACATTACTTTGATTAGTGAACGGAATAGGCCACTCTGAACAAATTTGTTTTGAGGGAGCATCTAAAACTATGCAAATTGTGGATGTTCCTAATATCTTGGAGTAGAGCATTCCAGAGGATTGGCGCAGCATGGGAGAAGTCTTGGAGTCAGGAGTGGGAGGTATGGATTAGTGTGGAGGTTAGAAGAAAGTCGTTTGCAGAGTGCAGTGGTCGGTTAGGCCGATAGACCGAAATGAGGGGGAAGATGTAAGGGGGTGCCACACTGTGGAGAACTTTGTGGGTGAGAACAAGTATTTTAAATTGGATTCTATAATAAATGGGCAGCCAGTGTGACAACTGGCAAAGAGCGGACAAGTCTGAATAAAGATTAGCTAGATAGACAACCTGACTGCTGCATTAAGGAGAGGCTGGAGAGGGGAAAATCGAGTATGGGGGAGGCCAATTAATAGAGCGTTATAGTAATCCAGGCGGGAGTAGAGTCATTGGTAAAGCAAAAGAATTGTCAATGAATGTATGGGAATAGGTAGTTGAACTGTACAAAACAGAAAAGGGATACACAAAGATATCCAAGGAATTGATAATGCCAGTCAGCAGTGTTCAAACTGTGATTAACAAATGGAAAAATCAGGGGCTTTGTAAAAACAAAACCACGGTCAAGTAGACCAACAAAATTGTCATCCACAACTGCCAGGAAAATTGTTCGGGATGCAAAGAAAAACCCACAAATAACATCAGCTGAAATGCAGGACTCTCTGAAAACTAGTGGTGTGGCTGTTTCAAGATTCACAATAAGAAGGCACTTGAAGAAAAATGGGAGGCATGGTCGAGTCACCAGAAGAAAGCCATTGCTGCGCAAATGCTGCAAAGTATCTCGCCTACAATACGCAAAACAGCATAGAGACAAGCCTCAAAACTTCTGGATCAGGTAATTTGGAGTGATGAGACCAAAATTTAACTTTTTGATCACAACCATAAATGTTACATTTAGAAAGAGGTTAACAAGGCCTATGATGAAAGAAATACCATTCCTACTGTAAAGCACGGAGGTGGATTGCTGATGTTTTGGGGATGTAAGAGCTACAAAGGCACAGGAAACTTGCTCAAAGTTGAAGGAAAGATGAATGCAGCACGTTATCAGCAAATACTGGAGGCAAATTTACACTCATAAGCCAGGAAGCTGCGCATGGGACGTACTTGGACGTTCCAACATGACAACGATCCAAGACACAAGGCCAAGCCGACCTGTTATTGGCTACAGCAGACCAAAGTGAAGGTTTTGGAGTGGCCATCTCAGTCTCATAACCTCAATATCGTTGAGCCACTCTGGGGAGATCTCAAGCACGCAGTTCATGCTAGACAGCCCAGGAATTTACAGGAACTGGAGGCTTTTTGCCAATTAGAGCATATGAGAAAATAAAGAATAAGAAATGGGGAATGTGAACTTTTGTTCAGGGTCATTTGGATGTTTTGGGTTGTCATTATGATTTAAAAAGAAAACACAGTAGTTTGACAATAAATGGTTTCGCTCAACCACTAACCATGAGTGGAGAAAAAGTTTTGGTGTTATCATTCATATTCTCTGAAAAATGTCAAGAAAGCAAAAATTCTGACATGGTATGTAAACTTTTAAGCACAACTGTATGTTGTTATTTTCTGTGTTTATTTATAAAAATGTAGGAAATTTGTCTAAAAATTTTAAAAAATTAACAATTTTCAAATTTTAAACTATTACCTCTTTAGTCCAGACAGTCATACCACATAAAATAGTCATTAAATAACATTTACATCATGTCTGCTTTACATTAGCCCTATTTTTAAAATATCCTTTTATTTTGTTAGGATGTTATAAGGTTTAAAATTGAAGCAGCAATTCTTCATTTTTTCAATTAAATTTACAAAACTTACTTTTTTAGAGACCTATTCAGTGTTGAAGTGACTTTGGTGGATCTATATGTCATAAAATCTCAAAAAATGAGACCACATTAAAATCAGCCCCCCTCAACGTATTCAAAACTGTCGTCAGGTAGTTTATTAACCCTTAGGGAGCTTTTCAGGAATTAATACAAAGTGACATGACAGGAAGTAAAAATGTTAATTTTACCACCTAACTTCTTAAGAGACAACTATAGCTGGCAGACTCTAAAGCCACTATTTGGCCTTGAATTGCCATGGCAAACATTAGAGATGAGTGAACATTTCAATGTTCGAGTTGGCTCACGATTACTGAATTTGCAATATTCGCCAATTACATCGTCGACTAAATCACCGAATATGGCCGAACATACACAACACAAAGGCCGGTGTTTCCCACGCTGTGTAACAGAGTGGGAAACACCAGCATAACACTTCCAATCAGGGGAAAAATCATCCCTGCTGGTCACTGAGACACAATTTCCATACTGTCAGAAGACAGCTTGAGCTCTCAGCTGTGATTTGACGTATAAAGTTTGCCTCCGGTCACTGGTGTCAGCTGATGGGACTACAGCTCCCATCAGCTGACACCTGCTGCCTCTAATAACAGTGAGAACCGGAACGGTGGATGGGAGTATTCATCAGCCACTCCTGCGCTGTAAATAAATAATTTAAAAA
Organism: Ranitomeya variabilis; assembly: GCF_051348905.1. Classification (NCBI taxonomy): domain Eukaryota; kingdom Metazoa; phylum Chordata; class Amphibia; order Anura; family Dendrobatidae; genus Ranitomeya; species Ranitomeya variabilis. Next base: position 306,852,233 of record NC_135236.1, read on the forward strand.
AAAACCTGAGTGGGTTCCCCTCTATTTTTGATAACCAGCCATGCAATACTCACAGCTGGGGGATGCAACCCTCAGCTGTCAGCTTCACCTGGTTGGTTATCAAGGTCAGTGAAGCCACTGACCATGAATTGTGGTGACCTCATCACTGACTTTTTCCCATGGTTCTGAGGTCATGGTAGTTCAGCCCTGCTGGGATTGCAGCCTCATTAACCGGAGGTAACCTCGATGAAGTATCCGCTAGTCACTGAGTCTGAGCTCACAGCAGTTCAGTCACCAATGGTTCTCAGCCTGTACAGTTGCATCTTGGCACCATATAGGTTGAAAACTGTTTTTGCCCCAGACATGGATTACAGCATGGAACACAACGACAGACAGTTATGGCATATTGTTTTTTTTTTTGCTTTATTACAGGAGAACAAGGGCTTCGGTGGAATTAGGTGAGGTCGTAAGTATGGTTTAATTGAGATTATTAAAGGAGTCTGTGTTTTCCTTTCAATTAAAGGACTTTATTCTAGCTGTGTATTTACCATAATAAGAATGAGGGCTTCGTGGAATTAGGCGTTAGATGACTATAACTGTGTTTGTTATTTTTAAGTAAAATGGAAAACTGTGTTTAGTTTTATTTCTAATAAAGGACTTTATTCTGGCTGTGTCTTTATTCTTTTATTTTATTCTTTTATATCATCAGTAATGGATAGGTGTTTTATAGATACCTCTCCATTACTAAGGCGTGGGCTTGATGTCACCTCACAATACAAAGGTGTAGGCAGAAAGGTGAAATGAGTTCACTGGCTGTGAACTCGCAGGACTTGTCAGTCGGCATCGCTAACAGGAGAACTTTCTCACGCTTGTGGTGCCCTTTCTTAAGCTTGAGAAAGGCTCACAATCCTGAGCCGAAACTTTGCCATTTTAGGCAATTAAATAGCAACATTTTTTCACCCTGAACTGGTGTGGTGCCTTCTTTTTTGTGTCTGTATTCTATGTGTATATATCTATTCTATCTATTAGATTCTAACCTGTCACTCTGTGATTTTAATGAACGCCGCACATGAATTTTAAGAAAAATGCTTGTGTTACCGATCACAAATCCGAATATACCATATTTGCGCCAAATTTTTGTTTGCCGATCGTTTTCAGAACATATTCGCTAATCTCTAGTAAAGATCAGGACCACACAGTCATGATCTCAGGGAGCCGATGGGGTTAAAGAGGGAGCCTCCACACTCTGTAACCATTTAGATGACGTAGTCATTATTGACAGCAGCATCTAAGGGGTTAAAAAGCCATGGTTGGTGCCAAAACTAATCAAGGGTGATACAGCATGGTGTCAGCTATACTGTAGTGTACAGATGACAGCTGCTGCATTTTCACCAGTCGGGTCATGCTATTGTATGGTATATGAGGTCAGAAAAAAGAGTAAAAGGTCAGTATTGGTGGTCACTAAGGAGTTACCTTAATGTGTGGAGATTCCAAAAGCCAATCAGGGTGCAGAAACTATCCACAATGTCTAGACACAAGGTCTTCTATCATTGGCTGTCGAAGTCACATGTCCAACTCCATATAAAAAGCGGACATTTTGACATGTTGTTTTTGCACCATTTTGTCAGTGTAACAGCGCAGTGAGGCTGAACCTACTGCTGCTGCAAGTATTCAGAGATCCTGTGTGAAATTGATCTTCCAGTATCTAAATCGTGTAAGCCAGAGAATAGGCTACATTTCAGAATATAAATCCTTTCTGCTAGTAGTGTAGGTCTTACACCAATCCACATTTCATAATCTAAATAGATTGTTGTAATAGTATAGGCCAGAGGCCACATTTCATAATCTTAATCCTTTATGCTAATACTGTGGGCCATACATTAGGCTACATTTCAGAATCTAAATTGTTTGTGCTAATAGTGTTGGGCAGACACCAGGCCACATTTCAGAATCTAAATCGTTTTTGCTAATTGTGTGGGCCATACACCAGGCCACAATTCAGAATCTAAATCGTTTTTGCTAATAGTGTGGGCTATGCACCAGGCCATATTTCAAAACCAAATTGTTTGTGCTAATAGTGTGGGCCTGACAACAGGTCACATTTCAGCATTTTATCTCTCAAAGTTAAAATTAACCTACCCTTATAATTATAGTCTGTTCATGTCTTTGTCAGTGGGCAAACTTCCAAAATCAGCAAGGGATCAAATACTTATTTCCCCCACTGTATATACCATTAAAAATGCTTGCAAAGATGGAAATGTGGTTTCAAGATACATTCAGGACAAATGCAGCAGATGAATGAACTAGAACCCCTGGCAAAAAAAATATGTAATCACCAACCTTGGAGGATGTTCATTCAGTTGTTTAATTTTGTAGAAAAAAAGCAGATCACAGACATGGCACGAAACTAAAGTCATTTCAAATGGCGACTTTCTGGCTTTAAGAAACACTAAAAGAAATCAAGAACAAAAAATGTGGTAGTCAGTAATGGTTACTTTTTTTTAACCAAGCATAGGGTAAAAATTATGGAGTCACTCAATTATGAGAGAAAAAATTATGGAATCACCCTTTAAATTTTCATTCCCAAAACTAACACCTGCATCAAGTTGGATCTGATCTTTAGATTGCATCTAAAAAGGAGTGATCACACCTTGGAGAGCTGTTGCACCAAGTGGACTGAAATGAATCATGGCTCCAACATGAGAAATGTCAATTGAAACAAAGGAGAGGATTATCAAGCTCTTAAAAGGTGGTAAATCATCACACAATGTTGCAAAAGATGTTTGTTGTTCACAGTCAGTTGTGTCTAAAATCTGGACCAAATACAAACATCATGGGAAGGTTGTTAAAGGCAAACATACTGGTAGACCAAGGAAGACATAAAAGTGTCAAGACCGGAAACTAAAAGCAATATGTCTACAAAACAGGAAATGCACACCAGAACAAATGAGGAACGAATGGGTGGAAACTGGAGTCAACGTCTGTGACCAAACTGTAAGAAACCGCCTAAAGGAAATGGGACTTACATACAGAAAAGCTAAACGAAAGCTATCATTAACACCTAAACAGAAAAAACAAGGTTACAATGGGCTAAGGAAAAGAAATCATGGACTGTGGATGACTGGAAGAAAATCATATTCAGTGATGAATCACAAATCTGCATTGGGCAAGGTGATGATGCTGGAACGTTTGTTTGGTGCTGAAACAATGAGATTTATAAAGATGACTGCCTGAAGAGAACATGTAAATTTCCACAGTCATTGATATGGGGCTGCATGTCATGAAAAGGCACTGGGGAGATGGCTGTCATTACATCTTCAATAAATGCACAAGTTTATGTTGATATTTTGAACACTTTTCTTATCCAATCAATTGAAAGGATGCTTGGGGATGATGAAATCATTTTTCAAGATGATAATGCATCCTGCCATAGAGCAAAAACTGTGCAAACATTCCTTGAAAAAAGAAACATAAGGTCAATCTCATGGCCTGCAAATAGTCCGGATCTCAATCCAATTAAAAATCTTTGGTGGAAGTTGAAGAAAATGGTCCATGACAAGGCTCCATCCTGCAAAGCTGATCTGGCAACAGTAGAGAAAGTTGGAGCCAGATTGATGAAGAGTACTGTTTGACACTCATTAAGTCAATGCCTCAGAGACTGCAAGCTGTTATTAAAGCCAGGGGTGGTGCAACAAAATACTAGTGATGTGTTGGAGTGTTTTTTCATTTGTATTTCATGATTCCATATTTTTTTCCCTCATAATTGAGTGGCTCTATAATTCTTACCCTATGCTTGGTTAAAACAAGAAACCATTACTGACTCCCACATTTTTTGTTCTTGATTTATTTTAGTGTTTCTTAAAGCCAGAAAGTTGACATTTGAAATGTCTTTAGTTTTGTGCCATGTCTGTGATCTGCTGATTTTACACAAAATTAAACATCTGAATGAACATCCTCCAAGGCTGGTGATTACATAATTTTTGCCAGGGGTTGTAAATACAGTTGTGGCGAAAAGTATTGACACCCCTGCAATTCTGTCAGATAATACTCAATTTCTTCCTGAAAATGATTGCAATCACAAATTCTTTGGTATTATTATCTTCATTTAATTTGTCTTAAATGAAAAAACACAAAAGAGAATGAAACAAAAAGCAAAACATTGATCATTTCACACAAAACTCCAAAAATGGGCCAGACAAAAGTATTGGCACCCTCAGCCTAATACTTGGTTGCACAACCTTTAGCCAAAATAACTGACATGGCTCCAGACTGTGCACAGTTCAGCCTGGCGCTGCTGGAGTTCATCCTGGGGAGGATTTTTTTCCTTTTCGTTGATGATTAGTACCTGCAGTGCCACAAGACAGCCATGGGGTCCAATGTGGCCCCTACCTATGCAAACATCTATATGGCTGTCCTGGAGGGTGAACACATGTACAGTTCATGTTTCTGGAGTCATGTCAGGGGCTGGCGGCGTTACATCGATGACATCTTCCTGATATGGGATGGTGATAGGGATGAGCTTGAACGGTTTTTCCACCATTTGAATAACATTTACCCTGAACTTGGGTTTACTATGGAATGTTCCCAAATAAGGATGCAATTTCTTGATACATGTGTCTACAAGGTTGGGGGTCCTTACATATGGATCTATTTGTCAAAGAAACGGACAGAAATAATCTCTTACATTTTTCTAGTGAGCATCCACGTAGGATGGTGGAGTCTTTTCCCTGGAGTCAACTGCTGAGAGTGAGAAGGATTGTCTCTTGTGAAACCCTTATTGATGATAGACTTAATGAAATGTGTCAGAAATTTTTATTAAGGGGTTACTCAAAGGTCGACCTGGAAGAATTTAAAAGGTGGGCCTTGGTCGAGAGACGTGATGACCTTTTGGCTCCTAAAAAGGTGGTTGAGTCAAGTAAAAGAATACCATTTGTAACAACATATAATGGTATGAGTACGAGAATTTCAGATATTATACGAAGGCATTGGCCTTTGTTGAGTAAGGGACATACTGATGTTGTTGAATTTCAAACACCTCCACTGTTCTCTTATAGGAGGAATAAGAACTTAAGAGATGAATTAGTTACATCTGACATTGGTAGCTCCAAGAAAGACCTACAAACCACATTAAGCCTTCCGAGCCTTGGTAATTTTCCTTGCCTTGGATGTGCGTGTTGTAACAACATGGTTAAGGGAGCTTCTTTTTGTCATCCTTATACAGGAAAGAAATATGAGATATGGAAGCGATATACATGTAAGAGTAGTTTTGTAGTGTATGTCCTGAGTTGTCCGTGTGGTCTCTTCTAGGTGGGAGAGACCACAATGGAGGTTAAAGCAAGGATTAGTAAGCATAAAAGCACAATCAGGACTACACTGTTAGAACTTCCTGTACCGAGACATTTCCATGCAATGGGTCACTCAGTCAATCAACCGAGATATAGAGTTATAGTTGATGTACCGATTATGCGACAGGGTGGAGATCGTATTGCCCTCTTGAAGAAAAAAGAATAAAGATGGATATTTGAGCTTGACACCCTTCACCCAAAGGGAATGAACATTGAATATCAACAGAGTTGACATAGTTGGGACTTTTATGTATATCTGATATATCTGATATATGATGTATTTAACATTTGGACGTTTGATGTGTAAACTTTTTGTATATTTTCTTCTGTAGATAGATAGGGGTTATTTCATAATGATTTCTTTTTATATATGTTGCTTTATTTTGAGTCCCCAGGTCTAGATTAATAAGGTTCTCGGATTGTCCCTTGAATCATCAGTGTTGCCAGACTCCCCAATTGCAATTTGGAACAGAGGGGGGACATAGGAGGAACCTGTGAATATCTGTGTTTGAGCCCTGGAACACTGGGGACATGCACAGAGGAAATAGATGTATAACTACCAAATGAGGATTTGAGACATGCGCGTTGCCGTCTCTGTATCTCTGGCTGTGCGAGCGCTGGATGAGGATTTGGGGCCTGCGCATTGCTGTTCTGGATTTGGACCTGTGTGGATACCATCTGACTTTGGACATGCGCAGTTGAGATGGTTTTAAGGATGACACACGAGTGGACTAGACTTGCGCAGTGATGCGCGCTATATGCTGGAGCGATGCAGTTACATGATATGAGACTCGATAATTTGATTGGACTGCGGCCGCCATGGATACGCTTGGGGGGTTGGCTATTGCCTTGGTTACCGTAAATGCTCTGCATTCATTGGTGGAACATCGTATGTTTACAATTGTACAGCGGGGACTTTGTTACACTGCTTTATGCTGGGTTATGGTTAAAAGAGCAATCGGGGTTAGTAGATCTCTGTTAGATTGGGTGTTGTTATGATTACTATTTTAGCTGTATGGTGTTTTATGTTCTTTATATTTATACATGTTTGTATGTATTTTTCTAAATGCTCTGCTGTATCCCTATTGGTGTTTTGTCAATTAGGGGGTGGTACTATGGGTATATAATGGTGGTTGGAATATTGTATACTGTGCTTGATAAAGGTCCTTAGACCGAAACGTCGCTGCAGGAGGCAGATTAAAGTGTAAGATATTTTTCACTGTCCATTGTGGCGCTGTCTTTTTGATTCTTTTTGGATACCCCTGCAATTCTGTCAGATAATACTCAGTTTCTTCCTGAAAATGATTGCAATCACAAATTCTTTGGTATTATTATCTTCATTTAATTTCTCTTAAATGAAAAAACACAAAAGAGAATGAAGCAAAAAGTAAAACATTGATCATTTCACACAAAACTCCAAAAATGGGCCAGACAAAAGTATTGGCACCCTCAGCCTAATACTTGGTTGCACAACCTTTAGCCAAAATAACTGCGACCAACCGCTTCCGGTAACCATCAATGAGTTTCATACAATGGTCTGCTGGAATTTTAGACCATTCTTCTTTGGCAAACTGCTCCAGGTCCCTGATATTTGAAGGGTGCCTTCTCCAAACTGCCATTTTTAGATCTCTCCACAGGTGTTCTATGGGACTCAGGTCTGGACTCATTGCTGGCCACCTTAGAAGTCTCCAGTGCTTTTTCTCAAACCATTTTCTAGTGTTTTTTGAAGTGTGTTTTGGGTCATTGTCCTGCTGGAAGACCCATGACCTCTGAGGGAGACCAAGCTTTCTCACACTACATTATGCTGCAAAATTTGTTGGTAGTCTTCAGACTTCATATGCCATGCATGCGGTCAAGCAGTCCAGTGCCAGAGGCAACAAAGCAACCCCCGAACATCAGGGAACCTCCGCCATGTTTGACTGTAGGGACCGTGTTCTTTTCTTTGAATGCCTCTTTTTTTCTACTGTAAACTCTATGTTGATGCCTTTGCCCAAAAAGCTCTACTTTTGCCTCATCTGACCAAAGAACATTCTTCCAAAACGTTTTAGGCTTTTCCAGGTAAATTTGGGCAAACTCCAGCCTGGCTTTTTTATGTCTCGGAGTAAGAAGTGGCGTCTTCCTGGGTCTCCTACCATACAGTCCCTTTTCATTCAGACACCAACGGATAGTACGGGTTGACACTGTTGTACCCTCGGACTGCAGGGCAGCTTGAACTTCTTTGGATGTTATTCGAGGTTCTTTATCCAACATCCACACAATCTTGCGTTGAAATCTCTTGTCAATTTTTCTTTTCCGTCCATATCTAGGGAGGTTAGCCACAGTGCCATAGGCTTTAAACTTCTTGATGGCACTGCGCACAGTAGACACAGGAACATTCAGGTATTTGGAGATGGACTTGTAGCCTTGAGATTGTTCATGCTTCCTCACAATTTGGTTTCTCAAGTCCTCAGACAGTTCTTAGGTCTTCTTTCTTTTCTCCATGCTCAATGTGGTACACACAAGGACACAGGACAGAGGTTGAGTCAACTTTAATCCATGTCAACTGGCTGCAAGTGTGATTTAGTTATTGCCAACACCTGTTAGGTACCACAGGTAAGTTACAGGTGCTGTTAGTTACACAAATTAGAGAAGCATCACATGATTTTTCGAACAGTGCCAATACTTTTGTCCACCCCTTTTTATGTTTGGTGTGGAATTATGGCCAATTTGGCTTTAGGACATTTCTTTTTTGTGTTTTTTCATTTAAGACAAATTAAATGAAGATAATAATAAAAAAGAATTTGTGTTTGCAATCATTTTCAGGAAGAAACTGAGTATTATATGACAGAATTGCAGGGGTGTCAATACTTTTGGCCACAACTGTACATGTATGAAGAGAATAGAGATGAGTATTAGATTAGGCCATGGTTAACAGCAAGGCACTTTGAGTAAAATGCACTTGTAATAAAATGTGCATAAATGCCCGTACATGAATCAAAGCACAAAATGGTCATGTCTATAGTTTAGTTGGAAAAGTCCTGCTGACATGTTCTTTTTAATCATTTAAACTATGCTAAAAAGTCTTAGCATATGAATAGCATGTCATCTCTACATAAAAATACATATGCTCATTCTTTTGAGCCTTTAGCTAACTTTTTGCAGACAGTTTTAAGAGTGGAATCTGCATGAACATTATTTTTGTGTGAACATACCCTAAGGCTGTGTGCAGACGATGCTGAATTAGTGCGGATCGGCATCGGATTTTTCCGCGCAGAAGCGCTGCAGTTCCGCAAAGTGATTTACAGTACAATGTAAATCAATAGAAAAAAAAAGCTGTGCTAATGGTGTGGACAAATCCGCATGAAAACCGCTGCGGATCAAAAGAAGTAGCATGCTACTTCTTTTGTGCGAATCTGCAGCATTTCTGACCCCTTCCATTATAGGAATCCACAGGGGTTAAAAAACGCAGAAAAACCGCACAAAATCCGCATCAAATCCGCAACAAAACAGCATAAAATCCGTGGCAAATCTGCACCTGTGGATTCTGCCAGGAGATGCAGATTTTGTGCAGAAAATTCTGCACCTCAATCCGCAAGGTGTGCACATAGCCTTAGACTTTGCTAAATAACAAAGCCTGACTGTTGAAGATTGCGTTATGTTGGTGGACCAATTCATTTAAAATATTGTGATCGTTTTCAATCTTGTTCCCAGTCATTTGCTCCTGAGAGCAGCAATTCTCTTTTTGATTCATGTACTTCAAGATCTTCTATAGTAAATGCCAAAACTGTTGTTGCAGCTTAAATGACTAATTAGCAACATCTTTAGTCAAATTAATGAGAAAGGTGTCTTGTACATGAATGGTCGCTATGTACGGATTAAATATATTCCTAATTAAAATGATTTTCTTCCTTCACTAGTTATTAATTTCCAGGTTATGATAAAAGAGAATATTACACTTTTCATTCTGCACAACAGATTTAATTCCTGCAATGCTGATATTTAAAATAAGAAATATGTTCTTTACTACGTACGTCTAGAAGATAAAGAAGGTAATTGTATCACACACATTTCATCCCTCAACCATGTCTGCATATCAGTAACCGTATATCTATTTACATAACATATTAAATGAATATTTACATTTAATTTTGCACTGAGAGGGTTATCATTCCTAGAGATAAAGAATGAACATTACTGTTAACTCATTGCTTGTCTGGATCTATATGATAATTACATATGTCTCAGACATTCAGAAATGCCACTTGGGATACAGTACAAGCAAATATTGTCATTTAACTGCACCATCTGTGTATTAACTATCCATTGAAAAACCTTGCCAGGTCCAAAGTGTATAGAAGCATACAAGTAAAGTATGTTGTTAGTCCGTTTGACGCTGGAAGGCAAGCCAATCACAGTAATGCCGCACCAAAGATGGCTCCGGCATTACTGTGATTGGCAAGCCAGCCCAGCATGTTCATTGGCTGAAAATAAAGCACCAAAAATGCTGGGCGAGTCACTGGAATATACCGAGGCGAACACATAATTACTCACCGAGTAATGAATAGCCCGAATACCGTACTATTCGTGCGAGTAACGAATAGTGCTGAATGGATTCGCTCATCATTAAACATGAGGAATGGCATAGAAAATAAATAAAACCAATTCATCCCCTGCTGTTGACTTTTTAATTCTACCTCCCAAAGATTGCAATAAAGCTTGGCTCACATTTATCCTGCGCTGTTTGTTGGGTGCTAACACTGGGATTTCTGTGTAAATATCTGAAATACATGATTTAGATGGAACCCTCTGTGGATGATTTCTTACAATGGAGGCACTGTGGACAGCGTCTGGCTTGTTACCCAGCGGTGTCCGTCTTTTTAGGCATGCACAAAAGCATGGTCCACCACAGTTTTTTGCACTTCTGAAAAGCAAGGAATGGAAACCGCTGAACAGAGGCCAGACACAGTCCAGAGTAACTCTGCTGCATCATTATAGTGAATGAATCCTTCTGGAGTTTCATCATAATCACATCTCTCAGAGATTTAGATGTGGTTACTGGTAGTACAAAGTATTTGCTTATTGTCCGCACAGGATAAATGTGACCCCAAACGTTATGTAAAATGTTCCCAGTAAATGCTTCAACTCAGTCGACAAAAATAGCAAGTCAATGGAGTCTGCAAACTATTCTTGGAAAATCTGTGCTCCAGGAGGCAATTAACTTTCCATCCCTCTTGACTCTCGCCGTATGGCTCCCAAGTATTGTGCAGCCACATATGAAGTATGTCTACATGCAGCAGAAATTGTGGGACACATTTATTTGCCATTTTTACCCATTTCTTCTGTTGAAAATGTAAAATCTTGGGCTAAAACTAAATTTTTGTGGTACAATTGTAATTCAATTTTCTTAATTGCCCAATGGTATAAGATTCTATGACACACTTGAAGTTTCAGCATGATCACTGCACCCCTAGATTAATTCATGAAGAGGTGTAGTTTGTAAAATGGCGTCACTTATGATGAGTTCTGCCATTCTGGTATTTCGGGGGCTCTGCAAGTGGGTCATGGACAAGCAAACCATAACAGTAAAATCTCCACTAATATATGATGCTCCTTCCCTTCTGAGCTTTTCACTGTGCTTGAAAAGTATTTCCCACTTACACTACCGTTCAAAAGTTTAGGGTCACTTAGAAATTTCCTTATTTTTGAAAGAAAAGCAGTTTTTTTCCAATGAAGCTAACATTAAATGATTCAGTAATACACTCTATACATTGTTAATGTGGTAAATGACTCTTCTATCTGCAAATGTCTGGTTTGCAATGCAATACCTTCATAGGTGTATAGAGGCCCATTTCCAACAACCATCACTCTAGTGTTCTTATGGTACTTTGTGTTTGCTAACTGTGTAAGAAGGCTAATGGATGGTTAGTAAGTATGTTAGCACAGCTGAAAACAGTTTGGCTGATTAGAGAACCTATAAACCTGACCTTCCTTTGAGCTAGTTGAGAATCTGGAGCATTACATTTGTTGGTTCCATTAAACTCTCAAAATGGCCAGAAAAAAAGAACTTTCATGCGAAACTTGACAGTCTATTCTTGTTCTTAGAAATGAAAGCAATTCAATGTGAGAAATTGCCAAGAAACTAAAGATTTCCTCCAAATTATGCAAGAAATATTTAAGGAAAAAACAGTCAGCTGGTAGTCTATAGTGGCCAACACAGTCACCAGATCTCAACCACATTGAGCTGTTGTGGGAGCAACTTGACCGTATGGTATGCAAAAAGTGCCCATCAAGCCAAACCAACTTGTGGGAAGAGCTTCTGGAAGCATTGGGTGAAATTTCTCCAGATTACCTCAGCAAATTAACTGCTAGAATGCCAAAGGTCTGCAATGCTGTAATTGCTGCAAAGGGAGCATTCTTTGATGAAAGAAAAGTTTGAAGGAGAAAATTATTATTTCAAATAAAAATCTTTTTTTCGAACCTTGTCAATGTCTGGACTAGATTTTCAATTCATTTGGCAACTCATTTGATTAATAAAAGTATGAGTTTTCATGGGAAACACAAAATTGTCTGGGTGACCCTAAACTTTTGGACGGTAGTGTACATGTACTCAAGAGAAATTTTTACAACAAACTGAAGTCCATTTTTTCCTATTAGCCCTAAAACAGCATTTTATTTTTCTTCTCCACCCAATAGTATAAAATTCTGTGAGGCAAATGTGTTGTCAAAATGATCACTGCACCCCTGCACGAAATCATTGGGAGTGTACTTTGTAAAATGAGTTAATATATGGAGGGGGGAATTCTGCTGTTCTGGCACATCAGGGGCTATGCTAATGTGACTTGGCATCCTCAAACCATTCCAGCAAAATCTGAACTTCAATAATGTTAGGGGTCGAGTTCCCGCCTCTGCACAGGGGGAATCTCGGGCCATCTCCGCTGCAGTGTCCCATTCTTCTTCTGCCGCAGTGGAGCCTTCTCAGCGGAGACATCGGTCCCAGCGTCTTGCTCAGTCTCACTCAGGGTTACTGCTGCTTTTCCAGCTTCTGCCATTGAAGCCAGTGCTGGGCAGCGGCGAGCAGACGCTTTTGGGACTAAGTCCTGCTTTTCCTCTTCTGAGCATGCCCAGGGCAAGATCGCCCATTGGAGATTGAGGGTCAGATGCTCAGATACTGCAGCAGATCCCATTGGTCCTCCAGGAAGGTCCTGAAGGTGCTCAACTTCTGCGGCAGCCTCCCATTGGTCCTTTTGGGAAGGTCCTGTACATGCTGCAGCTATAAAAGGTGCGCATGACCGCACGGCCATGCGCTAGTTTACATTTGTATACGTGTGTGTGTTGATGAGTGCAAGTCATTCTTACATATCCCTTCCCTATTGTATGACTGTTTGTGTATGGTGTATGGCTGCTATCTAGCGCCCGACTGAACTCTCAGCGTTATAACACACGAAACAGCGCCCACTACTATGACCGCCAGTATGGCGCCACACGCCATTAGAGTGCTTCCTTAGCCCAAGTCTGGGTGGTTAGTGGCATTCGCCAGTACGGCACAGTTCACACTCTTGTGCTCAAAATTATTATTTCTATTTATCTCTTACACCCAGTAGCGGTGTTGAGCGCAAGTAGTCTATACGGACTCAAATCCCGAGTCTTGGGACTGAGTTCGGTGACTCCTTGCTTGCGCTCTTTTGTGCGGTACAGTGGCCCTGTGACTTAACAAGGTTCGCTTCCACCATCATATAGCACTGCCATTTGCTAGCAGCAGGTTTTCACCTGCACGGTGGACCCCGGACTGCAAACGCAATTAATAACATCTCACCTTTTACTCGGTGCGTTCCGCCTGTCCTAACAGAACACTAGCGCCAGGGTCTGGCTAGTAAATGGTGGATGAACAGTGTTTACAGCGGTACATCCTGCAGCTGGATGGTAGGTTGGTGGCTCTAGAGCATACAACCTCAGCTGTGGATGTCACTGCAGTCGCTGTTCAGGCTGCAAGTGTAGCTGCAGCCAGTTTGTCCGCTGACTCCCCTGCTCCAACTATTTACCCTCTCCCGCTTCCAGACAAGTTTGCTGGTGACTGTAAGCTATGTCGGGGATTCGTGAGCCAGTGCTCCATACATCTTGAGCTCCTGGCTGCACGTTTTCCTACGGAACGGGTGAAAGTGGGATTTATTTTATCTCTTTTGTCGGGCAGGGCGTTGGAGTGGGCAACGCTGCTTTGGGAGCATGATAAGTGTGTGGTGCAGAGTGATCATCTCTTCCTGGACGCTCTGATGCAGGTCTTTTTGGGGCCCCGTGTCACCCACGATACTGCGCTCCAATTGTTGGCAGTAACTCAAGGTTCGTCCATGGTCAGCCAGTTTGCCGTCCAATTCCGGACTCTAGCCTCTGAGCTGAAATGGCCAGATAAAGTTCTTATTCCGGTATTCTGGAGAGGACTGGCAGACCATGTGAAGGACGCCTTTGCCACAAGGGAGATTCCCGCCACACTGGAGGAGCTCATTTCTATATCTACCCGCATCGACCTCCGTTTTAACGAGCGGAGGTTAGAGCGGATCCAGTGTAGGAAGAGGTTTCGGCTGGCTCCCGCCTTCGCCAGACCTCTAGAATCTCCTTTTCTGGTGTCTGACTCCAATGAGGCCATGGAGGTTTCTCGAGCGGAACCTAAATCTCAAACCGCTTGAGTACCCGTGGTTTGTAGAATTGGCCAACAACAAGGACATTATGCCAATAAATGTGTAATACTATTATAGGAACTCTAGGATTCTGGTAGCGTGGGGCAATGAACAGACAGAGACGGGTTTCTTTAGTGCAAATAGTGTATTTGTAACACAGCAATAACACACAAAACAATATACTGATAACCCGCAATGAAACAAGTCCCTTAACCATATACAGCAAAACAGAAGAGTTCTTAGGACAAGTCCTTGGCAAGGTGAGTGTGACGGGTGACGTGCAGATCCAAAACAATTGGTGCAGAAAGAGTCAAATCCGGGTATGTAGAAAACACAGGGAAGTCCAGAAACAAGTCCTCAGGTTAATCCCAGGTGTGGCATGAACACGGGTAAGTCCAGAAACAAGTTCTCAAGTTGATCTCAGTTTGTGGCATAAACACAGGTAAGTCCAGAACAAGTTCTCAAGTTGATCTCAGTTGTGGCATAAACACGGGTAAGTCCAGAACAAGTTCACATTAAAGTATTATACTGGTGTAATTTCCTGTAGCTCCCACCGGGGGGAGTAAATAAGGATTGAGTAGCAAAAACAGACTAAGTCCAGCAGCAAAGTTCCAAAACAGAGTTCTTACCCAGAGGAGTGAACCAAGGGTTAAGTTCCAAAGCCAACAGACTGAGAGTGTAACTTACATAGGCAGAGAATATCCGGGTAGAAGTACAGCAAACAAGCAGCTGAGCTGAAGGAGAAACAGAAGCAGAATACTCCAGCAAAGAGGCTGACACCTGACCCGGGTTTTAAACAAATGAACAGGAAGTAGGGCAGACAAAACCAGCAAACTCCATCTTAACAAAGGGCAAAATTATTCACAAGGTAACTTGGAAAACCTGGAATACTGACATTACTCCCCCCCCTAGAAACGGCCTCAGGACGATCGTGGACCATGCTTGTCTGGGTATCTACGATGAAATTGAGCAACCTTCAGGGGAGCATTGATGTTACTTACTGGTTCCCAAGAATCGTTTTCAGGAGAGTAACCCTGCCATCTAACCAGATATTGATGTCGGTTCCTATGAAGTCTTGAATCGATAATGTCCTGTACAACAAATTGTTCTTCGCCATCAACCAACACTGGTGGAGAAGGAGGTACGATACGTCCCTGAAATGTGTTGAGAGAGACTGGTTTTAATAAAGAAACATAAAATACTGGGTGTACCTTTAGCGTTCGTGGCAGCTTCAGCCGACAAGCAACAGAGCTCACAATCCCGGTGATCTTGAATGGACCGATGAACTTCTGCCCCAGCTTCTGCGAAGGAACACCCAATCTTAGATTCTTGGTAGACAACCAAACCGAGTCTCCTACCTTATACATGGGTGCCGGTTTCCGGAATCTATCGGCCGACTTCTTGTAACGCTCCTGTGCTGCGGTCAGGGAGTCTTTCAAAACTTCAAGATTACGTTGCAACACCACCACTCTGTCTTGAACTACTGGTACCGAAGTAGTAACCGGAGACCTAGGCAAAATATTTTGATAATATCCCAGATTGGTGAAGAAAGGCATTACCTTTGTGGAACTGCTCTCTGAGTTGTTATACGAGTGCTTATAACCTGATTCGCATCCGTGAGGGGGACGAATGAAAGACGGCTTTTAATACCAGGGATGGGCACTATGAGTATCTGGTGATGCCCTTTGGGCTCTATAATGCCCCAGCTGTTTTCCAAGACTTTATCAACGATATCTTCAGAGATATGCTCTTCACCTCGGTCGTAGTCTATCTGGATGATATTCTCATCTTCTCTCCAGATATTGACTCCCATTGGAGAGATGTTGGCAGAGTCTTCGACCTCTTATGGGCTAATTCCCTCTATACAAAGTTGGAGAAGTGTATGTTTGAGCAGGAATCTTTACCTTTCCTGGGCTATATCATCTCCGCCCAGGGATTGGCTATGTATCCTGCCAAACTACAGGCTGTGATGGACTGGCAAGAACCCCATTCTCTTAAAGCGGTGCAGCGCTTTATGGGGTTCATTAATTATTACCGCCAGTTCATTCCCCACTTCTCAACTTTGGTAGCTTCCTTGGTAGCCCTCACCAAAAAGGGAGCAAATCCCAAACTGTGGTCTGAGGAGGTCTCCAAGGCCTTCACTTATATTAAGTCTCATTTTGCTAGCGCTCCCATCCTACATCAGCCCGATGTTAATAAGCCATTCATAATGGAGGTGGATGCCTCATCCGTTGGTGCAGGAGCAGTCCTCTTCCAAAAGGATGCTCAAGGTTGGAAGAATCCTTGCTTCTTCTTCTCCAAGACGTTCACAACAGCGGAGAGGAATTATTCCATCGGGGACAGGGAGTTGCTAGCGATGAAGTTGGCTTTCTCTGAGTGGAGACATATCTTGGAGGGGGCTCGTTTTCCCTTTCAAGTCTTCATGGAATACAAAAATTTATTATATTTGCAAACAGCTCAGCGGCTTAATTCTCGCCAGGCCAGATGGTCCTTGTTCTTCTCCCGGTTCCATTTCACCCTCTATTAACTCGCTGGGGAGAAGAACATTCATGCTGATGCCCTTTCTCGCTCTGTTGTGTCATCTGAGGAGGAGGAAGGAGAGCCTTTGCTTATTGTCCCTTCCGAGAGTCTGAGAACCATAGCTCCGGTTTCGCTAGAGTCTGTGCCTCTTGGCAGGACTTTTGTACCCATTAATTTGCGACCGGAGGTTCTCTCTTGGCTCATTCGTCCAGGGTGGGTGGACACTTTGGGACAAAGAGGACGTCTGAGCTGTTGGCGAGGACGTACTGGTGGCCACATATGGTCCGTGATGTCAGAGATTATATTCAGGCGTGTGTCTCCTGCGCCAAAAATAAGTCTCCTCGACAACGGCCAGCTGGGTTACTCTATCCCTTGCCGGTGGCAGACAGGCCCTGGGAAATGGTCGGGATGGACTTTGTGGTGGGTTTGCCCAAGTTTCGTGGATGTACCATCATTTGGGTTATCACTGATCATTTTTCCCAAATGGTGCATTTGGTGCCGCTTCTAAGGTTACCTTCTGCATGGGCCTTGGCAGCATTGTTCATAAAACACATCTCCTGCCTACATGGTATGCCAGACAAAATTGTCAGTGACCGGGGTCCCCAGTTTGCATCTCGGTTCTGGAGAGAGCTTTGTTGTCTTCTCAGCATTGAGTTAAATCTCTCTTCCGCATATCATCCCGAGACGAATGGCTTGGTAGAGAGGGCCAACCAGAACTTGGTCACATATCTGCGACATTTTGTCTCTGCCAGGCAGGATGACTGGGTATCCTTGCTATAGTGGGCGGAGTTTGCGCTGAACAATGCTGTAGCCGGCTCCACTGGACAAACCCCATTCCTCCTCAACTATGTTCAGCATCCGCGTGTACCTGTGCCTATGCCCGTGTCTTCCGCTGACTCCAGGGTGGCAGACTGGGCTGTGGAAGCACGGGACATTTGGGACCGCACTCAGGATGCCATTCGGGCCTCCAAGGAGAGAATGAGGTCCTCTTCCAATGCACATCGGCGCCCTGCTCCGACCTTTGCTCCTGGTGATTGGTGTGGCTCTCCACCCGTAACATCAGGCTGCGAGTTGATTCCACTAAGTTTGCACCTCGCTACTTGGGTCCTTTCAAGGTCCTCGAACAGGTTAACCCTGTGGTCTATCGTTTAGCCCTTCTGCCATGCCTGGGTATCACCGACACCTTTCATGTGTCCCTCTTGAAACCCGTATACCTGTCCCGGTTTTCCGAGTCATCTGCTGAAACATTGGGTTCGTCTACGGATGATTACGAGGTGAACGCTATTTTGGGGTGCAAGGTGGTACGTGGCAAAAAATTTTATTTGGTGGACTGGAAGGGTTATGGTCCTGAGGACAGGTCTTGGGAGCCTGCTGAGCACATTCGGGCTCCGCAGCTCATTGCTGCCTTCGAGCATAGCGAGGTCCAAGGAGGGGGGCCCTAGGGGGGGTTATGTTAGGGGTCGAGTTCGCACCTCTGCACAGGGGGAATCTCGGGCCATCTCCTCTGCGGTCTCCCATTCTTCTCCTGCCGCAGTGGAGGCTGACTCTGTGAGGAGGATTACTGCTGCTTTTCCAGCTTCTGCCATTGAAGTCAGTGCTGGGCAGCGGCGAGCAGACACTTTTTGGACCAAGTCCTGCTTTTCTCCTTCTGAGCATGCCCAGGGTCAGATCTCTCATTGGAGATCGAGGGTCACATGCTTGGATACTGCAGCAAAGCCCATTGGTCCTCCAGGAAGGTCGTAAAGGTGCTCAGGCTTTGTGGCAGCTTCTTATTGGTCCTTCTAGGAAGGTCTTGTTCTGGCTGCAGCTATAAGAGGCTCGCATGGCCGCACGGCCATGCGCTAGTATCTTTCTAAGTTATGTGCTTTGCGCCAGTGTGGTCATGTAAGATTTTGTTCAGGGACCTGGCTGAAATAAGCCCCTAGAATGCTGGCATCTCCGGCGAGGAGTTTTGTGTGCATGCATGACCACTGACTGCTCTCTGTTGGGCAGTTAGCCTGTGCTCCTGTGAAGTCTAACAGGGCGCAGAGCTTTGCTTTCACAGCTGCTCTGTGAGTTAACAGAGCTAGCCAATACCGCCATATAGTGCTGCCATTTGTTAGCAGCAGGTTCTCCTGCACGGTGGACCCCGGGCTGCGAACGCATCAATAACAATAAAAAACTATATTTTCTCGGTGCGTTCCGCTAGCTCTAACACCTGGGGGTTCAATGTGCTCATCACAAATCTAAATGCATTCCTTGAGGGGTATAGTTTCCTGAATGTGGTTGTTTGAGGGAGATTTCCACTAATTAGTCACATCAGGAGCTCTTCAGATGCGACATGGATTCCACTAATGATTTCAGCCAATTTAGCATTCAAAAAGTCAAACAGTGCTCCTTTTCTTCTGAGCCCTAAACAGTAGTTTTCCCCCACATATGGGGTATTGGCGGACTTAGGATAAATTATACAGCTAATGATATGGTGCAATTTTATCCTTTTACCCTTTTGAAAATAAAAAAAATTGAGATTAAAGAACATTTTTGTGATTTTTTTTCACAGCTCAACGTTATAAATTTCTGTGAAGCACCATTGGGTCAAGATGCTCACAGATACATTCCGTTAGAGTTCTAGTTTAAAAAATAGTGTCACTTGTGGGAGGTTCCCACTGTTTCGGCACATCAGGGGCTCTCCAAATGTGACATGTTATCCGCTAATGATTCTAGCCTATTTTGCGTTCAAAAAGTCAAACAGTGCTCCTTCCCTTCAGAGCTGCACCCAAACAGCAGTTTTCCCCCATGTATGAGGTATTGGCGTACGTAGGAAAAATTGCACAACAAATGAAACAGTGCAGTTTCTAATGCTACTCTTATGAAAAGAAAAACTTTGGCTAAAATAACTTTTTAGGGGGGAAAATTATTTTTTTATTTTCGTGGCTCACTGTTCTAAATTTCTGTGAAGCACTTGGCGGTTCAAGGTGCTCCCACATATCTAGATACATTCCTTGAGGGGTCCAGTTTTGACAATGGGGTCATTTTTGGAGGTTTCAACTGTTTAGGCACATCAGTATCTCTACAAATGGGACATGGTGTCCAATAATGATCTCAGCAAATTTTGTGTTCAAAAAGTCAAATGGCGCTCCTTCCGTTATGAACCCTGCCATGAGCCAAAACACTACTTTTACCCTGCATATAGGGTGTCAGTGTACTCAGTAGAAATTGCACAACAATTTTGGGGGCTCATTTTCTCCTGTTATCCTTTTGAAAATAAAATAATGGGGCTAAAATAACTTTTTGTGCAAAATATTTGTTTTTTTTTTGTTTCACAACTAAACGTAATAGCGTTATAAATTTATGTGAAGCACCTGGGAGTTTAGGGTGCTCACCACACATCTAGATAAGTTCCTTGAGGGGTCTATTTTCCAAAATGAGGTCACTTGTGGGGGTTTCTACTTTTTTTTCCTTCCACATTGTTTCAGTTCCTGTGAAGCAACTGAAGGGTCAATAAACATCTTGAATGTGGTTTTGAGCATCCTCAGTGGTTCAGCTTTTAGAATGGCAACAATTTGGGGAATATTTTGTCATGTAGGCCCTTTAAAGTCACGTCAAATTTGATGTGGTCCCTAAAAAAATGTTTTTTTAAGTTTTGTTGGAAAAATGAGAAATCGCTGGTCAAATTTTAAACCTTCTAACTTCCTAACAAAAAAAAAAGTTTCAAAAATTGTGCTAATGTTAATGAGACATGGTAAATGTTATTTATTAGCTATTTTGCATGACATATTTTTATGGTTTAAGGGCATACAAATTAAATTTTGAAAATTGCAACATTTTTGCCAAATTTCTGAAACATTCTCAAACATTCTTTCCTGTATAAAACTTGTATATAAGGCAAAATTTAAAAAGGATTTTAAAAAAGTAATTTAAGTAAACCAAAGTTGAAATTTTTATAAAAAAAATTGTAAATTTCATTGCAAATTATGAAGGAAGCAAGAACTACACACAATTAGGGTTGAGCGAAACGGATCGGACAAATTCAAAAATCGCCGACTTTTGGCAAAGTCGGATTTCATGAAACCCAACCCGATCCTAGTGTGGGATCGGCCATGAGGTCGGCGATCTTCGCGCCAAAGTCGCGTTTCATATGACGCGTTCAGCGCCATTTCTCAGCCAATGAAGGAGGACGCAGGGTGTGGGCAGCGTGATGACATAGGTCTCGGTCCCCACCATCTTAGAGAAGGGCATGACAGTGATTGGCTTGCTTTCTGCGGCATCACAGGGGCTATAAAGGGGCGTGCACGCCGACTGCCATCTTACTTCTGCCGATCTTAGCATAGGGAGAGGTTGCTGCAGCTTCGTCAGAAGAAGGGATATAGTTAGGGAGGGAAGATTAACCCCCAAACCGCTTGTGCTGTAGCGATTTCCACTGTCCAACACCACCTTTTTTTGCAGGGACAGTGGAGGCTATTTTTTTGTGCATCAGCTCTGTAGCTTATTAGGCTGCCTTATAAGGCTGCCTGATAGCTGCATTGCTGTTTGCACGCTGCTGTGCAAACCAACTGCTTTTTTAAAGGGAACCTGTCACCCCCAAAATCGCTGGTGAGTAGGGTTGAGCGAAACGGATCGTTCATTTTCATAAGTCGCCGACTTTTGGCAAAGTCGGCGTCTCATGAAACCAAGCCGATCCCTGTGTGGGGTCTGCCATGCGGTACGCGACTTTCGCGCCAAAGTCGCGTTTCAATGACGCTAAAAGCGCCATTTCTCAGCCAATGAAGGTGGACGCAGAGTGTGGGCAGCGTGATGACATAGATCTCAGTCCCCACCATCTTAGAGAAGGGCATTGCAGTGATTGGCTTGCTTTCTGCCGCGTCACAGGGGCTATAAAGGGGCATTCCCGCCGACCGCCATCTTACTGCTGCTGATCTGAGCGTAGGGAGAGGTGCCGCTTCGTCAGAAGCAGGGATAGACAGTGTTAGGCAGGGTACATTCACCCCCAAACCGCTTGTGCTGTAGCGATTTCCACTGTCCAACACCACCTTTTGTTTGCAGGACAGTGGAAGCTACATCTTTTTTTTCCTCAGCGCTGTAGCTCATTGGGCTGCCCTAGAAGGCTCCCTGATAGCTGCGTTGCTTTGTGTGTACGCTGCTGTGTAAACCAACTGCTTTTTTCAAAGCACAAATCCTGTTTTTCCTTCCTTTCTGCACAGCTATCTTGTGTGTTTGTCCACACTTTTGTGTGCAGCAGTCCTTTTGCAGCTGCCTGCCATACTTTTCTGAGATAACTGCAGGGAGATAAATATTGGCAAGTCTGCCTCCGTGCCATTGCTGTGTGTGGCATCTCTCTCTCATTGTGTGGCACCGAAAACACTGTGTAATTCTTGGCCTTTTTTTTTTTTTTTTAAATTCTCCCTTTTTCCCAAAAAAAAATTAGTGGGAGATAAATATTGTCAAGTCTGACTCCGTGCCATTGCTGTGTGTGGCATCGCTCTCTCATTGTGTGGCACCGAAAACACTGTGCAATACTTGGCCTTTTTTTTTTTTTTTTCTAAATTCTCCCTTTTCCCAAAAAAAAATTAGTGGGAGATAAATATTGTCAAGTCTGCCTCCGTGCCATTGCTGTGTGTGGCATCTCTCTCTCATTGTGTGGCACCGAAAACACTGTGTAATATTTGGCCTTTTTTTTTTTTTTCTAAATTCTCCCTTTTCCAAAAAAAAAATTAGTGGGAGATAAATATTGTCAAGTCTGCCTCTGTGCAATTGCTGTGTGTGGCATCTCTCTCTCATTGTGTGGCACTGAAAACACTGTGTAATACTTGTCCTTTTTTTTTTTTTTTCTAAATTCTCCCTTTTCCAAAAAAAAAATTAGTGGGAGATAAATATTGTCAAGTCTGCCTCCGTGCCATTGCTGTGTGTGGCATCTCTCTCTCATTGTGTGCCACTGAAAACACTGTGTAATACTGGGCCTTTTTTTTTGGGGGGGGGGTAAATTCTCCCAGAAAAAAAAAAAAATATTGGGAGATTAAGATTGGCATTTCTGCTTGAGTGCTGGGCCTGTGTGTGCCATCTGTCTCAAATTATTGGGCCACAGAAAACCTAGTGTGTAACATTGGGCCTGATTTTCCATTCAGTGTCAGGCACCTATAAAGGTATATATAAATCCTACAGAAGTTTGAGTTCACGTTACGTTTTGCAAGCAATGAGGAAGTCTAGTGGAAGAGGTCGTGGCCGTGGGCGGTCATTGTCAGCTGGTAATGATGGTAGTGGTGGTGGAGCATCAGGTGGTCGTGGTAAAAGCAGTACAGCACCTAAGTCTCGAGTTGTTGAGCCAGGTTCCTTGTCTGGCTACACAAGGCCTCGAACGCTCTCTTTTCTGGGAGTAGGAAAACCACTTTTGAAGCCGGAGCAGCAGGAACAAGTATTGGCTTTCATTGCTGACTCTGCCTCTAGCTCTTTCGCCTCCTCCTCGGAAAGTGCCAAATGTCAGAGCAGTGCATCGTCAGTGGATGCTCCCGGTCAGGGACAAGTCGCTTTCTTGTCTTCTTCACCCAGAACAAGAGAGAAGGATGCGTCAGGAGACACAACAGGTTACTCCATGGAGCTCTTTACACATACCGTTCCTGGGTTAGACAGTGAAACAGTTAACAGGCCATGTCCATTAGAAGTTGAATCGGACATGGAGTGCACAGATGCACAGCCACAGCCAGATTACTATGCTGTTCCTTTGACTCAGACCAGAACATTGCCCTCGCAGTGGACTGAGGCAGAATCAAACCCAGCGGAGACTATGGTGCCCCGTCACGGACGCTATACCACCGGCTTACACGGTGACACAGACGAAATCGCACACGACATAGAAGAGGAGGTCATAGATGACCCAGTTGTGGACCCCGATTGGCAGCCATTGGGGGAACAGGGTGCAGGCAGCAGTAGTTCTGAAGCGGAGGAGGAGGAGCCGCAGCAGGCATCAACATCACAACAGGTTCCATCTACCGGGCCCGTATCTGGCCAAAAACGCGTGGCAAAACCAAAACCAGTTGGAGGACAGCGTGGCCATCCGGTTAAACAAGCTCAGTCTGCAATGCCTGAAAAGGTATCCGATAGTAGAAAGAGTGCAGTCTGGCATTTTTTTAAACAACATCCAAATGATCAGCGCAAAGTCATCTGTCAAAAATGTTCAACAACCTTAAGCAGAGGTCAGAATCTTAAAAGTCTAAATACAAGTTGCATGCATAGAACTTTATCCACCATGCATTTGCAAGCCTGGACTAACTACCAAACGTCCCTAAGGGTTGCAGCACCCTCAGCCAATGAAGCTAGTCAGCAACGCTACATCCCTTCCCTCCCTGTAAGCCGACCATTTCCCACACCACCTGCAGTATCTGTGCAGCTTTCGTCGCCAGGCCAAAGCAGTCAGGGAATCACCAGGTTAGTAGTAGGAAACACTGCATGTAGGGCACCGGCAAGAATACCATCTCCAACCCTCTCTCAGTCACCCATGTCCACCGGCACCACCGCTAGTTCCACGATCTCCAGCTCTCCAGTCCAGCTCACCCTACATGAGACTCTTGTTAGGAAAAGGAAGTACTCATCCTCGCATCCACGTACACAGGGTTTGAACGCCCACATTGCTAGACTAATCTCATTAGAGATGATGCCCTACCGGTTAGTTGAAAGCGAAGCTTTCAAAGCGCTGATGGACTACGCTGTACCACGCTACGAGCTACCCAGTCGGCACTTCTTTTCTAGAAAAGCCATCCCAGCCCTCCAACAGCATGTTAAAGACCGCATCGTCCATGCACTCAGGCAATCTGTGACTACAAAGGTGCACCTGACAACAGATGCATGGACCAGTAGGCATGGCCAGGGACGTTACGTGTCCATCACGGCACACTGGGTGAATGTGGTGGATGCAGGGTCCACAGGGGACAGCAATATTGGGACAGTTTTGCCTAGTCCACGGTCAAGGAAAGAGTTGGCTGTAGGCGTTCGCCCCCCCCTCCTCCTCTTCCTCCTCCTCATGCAGAAGCGAGAGCTCGTCCACACACCCCAGTCGCACATCCATTCCATCCGCAGCTGCCACTGTTGCACAGCAGGTGTGCCATTATGGGACAGCTAGTGGCAAGCGTCAGCAGGCTGTATTGGCAATGAAGTGTTTGGGCGACAACAGACACACCGCGGAAGTTCTGTCCGAGTTCTTGCAGAATGAAACTCAGTCATGGCTGGGCACTGTACATCTTGAGGCAGGCAAGGTTGTGAGTAATAACGGAAGGAATTTCATGGCTGCCATAGCCCTTTCCCAACTGAAACACATTCCTTGCCTGGCTCACACCTTAAACCTGGTGGTGCAGTGCTTCCTGAAAAGTTATCCGGGGTTACCCGACCTGCTCCTCAAAGTGCGCAGACTTTGCTCGCATATCCACCGTTCGCCCGTACACTCCAGCCGTATGCAGAACTATCAGCGGTCTTTGAACCTTCCCCAGCATAGCCTAATCATCGACATTTCAACAAGGTGGAACTCCACACTGCACATGCTTCAGAGACTGTGCGAACAGAGGCGTGCTGCTATGTTTTTGTGGGAGGATACACATACACGGGCAGGCAGTTAGATGGCAGACATGGAGTTGTCAGGTGTGCAGTGGTCGAAGCTACAAGACCTGTGTCAAGTCCTTCAGTGTTTTGAGGAATGCACACGGCTGGTTAGTGCAGACAATGCCATAATAAGCATGAGCATCCCCCTAATGCGTTTGCTGATGCAAAGTTTGACGCACATAAAGGAGCAGGCGTCTGCAGCCGAGGAAGAGGAAAGCCTTGATGACAGTCAGCCATTGTCTGGTCAGGGCCGTGTAGAAGACGCGGTAGCGGGCGAAGAGGAGGAGGACGACGAGGAGGATGATGGGGATGAGTACTTTTTTAATGAGGAAGCTTCTCCTGGGCCAACAGAAATTAGTGGCGTTGCAAGGCCGGGTTCTGTTTTTTTAAGGGAGACAAGTGACGTAGATTTGCCTGTAACTGCCCCTCAAACCAGCACAACCGCAGATTTGCCAACAGGAACTTTGGCCCACATGGCGGATTATGCCTTATGTATCCTCAAAAAGGACCCACGCATTACTAAAATGATGAGCGATGACGATTACTGGTTGGCCTGCATCCTTGACCCTCGCTATAAAGGCAAATTGCAAAATATTATGCCACATGAGAACCTCGAACAAATCTTAGCAACCAAACAAGCTACTCTTGTAGACTGTTTGATTCAGGCATTCCCAGCACACAGCGCCGGTGATGGTTCTCACACAAGCTGTAGGGGGCTACATAGCAGAGGTTTTAGGGGTGCACAGATCAGAAGTGGCGTTGGACAGAGGGGTTTTCTGACCAGGTTGTGGAGTGATTTCGCAATGACCGCAGACAGGACAGGTACTGCAGCATCTATTCAAAGTGACAGGAGACAACATTTGTCCAGTATGGTTACTAACTATTTTTCTTCCCTTATCGATGTTCTCCCTCAACCGTCATTCCCATTTGATTACTGGGCATCAAAATTAGACACCTGGCCTGAATTGGCAGAATATGCGTTGCAGGAGGTTGCTTGCCCAGCAGCTAGTGTGCTATCAGAAAGAGTATTCAGTGCTGCTGGTTCAATATTAACCGAAAAAAGGACTCGTCTGGCTACCCAAAATGTTGATGATCTCACCTTCATTAAAATGAACCACTCCTGGATTTCAAATTATTTTGCCCCACCTTTCCCGGCTGACACCTAGCTTTCCTATAAAAAGGTCTTGCTTGTGGACTGGTCTTACTGAGTGTTCCAATCTGTTAATTTGCAGCAGCTGTTTGTCCAGCATACGACATGTTTACACCTCCCCCAATGGGAAAAATCCCCCCACGGGGCCGTTGTCTCGCCACTTGGCGCAAGCACCCGTTACAGTGCTGATTGTCTGAAGAGGCGGGTGTGCCCGCTTTTGGTCGACGGCATTGCCACTGGGTCCCTCATAGTACAATGTAGTGTCTCTGGCGGTGGTGGTGCGCACCCAACGTCAGACACGCCGTTGTAACATGAGGGGCCCTGGGGCGGTACCGCCGGCCACAAGAGAGTTTCCCCCCCCCCCAGCTCAAACTGTGGTGTACCACGTGCAAAATTATCTCGCACAGCTCCACCAATGTTTAGTCTATGCACTGACATCATTCAATGACTGGCACTGACAAACAATACCAATTTGTTTGCATCTATGATGCTAGTTAAAGTAGTGTCCTATATTGACACCAGTAAATACTAATTTACTGCCAAATTACTTTGTCATAAACTCTGCAGATGAGCCCACCCCTGTACCTAAGCATTCCACCCTTTTTTTACTTATAGTTGTTTTGCGAGACATTAACATCTATTTGTTTTTTTGGAGTGCTAACTGCGTCAGACACTCCTTGCAATACTCCTCCACTGACCACAATGCTGCCTGCCCGTGTATCCATGTAACCGATATAAAACTGCCATGAGCCTATTGTTTGTTATTTTAGGCCTTTGATAGCCTGTCTGCCGTCCCTACTTGCATTACTCCTCCACTGACCACAATGCTGCCTGTTATGACCCCAATGGCGAGGGTCTCAGAGGAACGTGGAAGTCTGCAGAATACAAAAATCCAGCTCATAGGGCAGTGGTAACTGGGTTGACCATATATCTACTCCTAACGCCAACACTAGAAGTAGCCGGGGATCATTCCTACGTTGATTCTAGATGACACGCGCCAGCCGGAGAATCTAGCTACCCCTAGTAGAGGAAAACAAAGACCTTTCTTGCCTCCAGAGAAGGGGACCCCAAAGCTGGATAGAAGCCTCCCACAAATAATGACGGTTAGGTAAGAGGAAATGACAAACACAGAAATGAACCAGGTTTAGCACAGAGAGGCCCGCTTACTGATAGCAGAATAAAGAAAGGTAACTTATATGGTCAACAAAAACCCTATCAAAATCCACACTGGAAATTCAAGAACCCCCGAACCGTCTAACGGTCCGGGGGGAGAACACCAGCCCCCTAGAGCTTCCAGCAAAGGTCAGGATAAAGATTTGGAACAAGCTGGACAAAAATACAAAACCAAAACAAATAGCAAAAAGCAAAAGGCAGACTTAGCTGATATAACTGGAACCAGGATCAGTAGACAAGAGCACAGCAGACTAGCTCTGATAACTACGTTGCCAGGCATTGAACTGAAGGTCCAGGGAGCTTATATAGCAACACCCCTAACTAACGACCCAGGTGCGGATAAAAGGAATGACAGAAAAACCAGAGTCAAAAAACTAGTAACCACTAGAGGGAGCAAAAAGCAAATTCACAACAGTACCCCCCCCTTAGTGAGGGGTCACCGAACCCTCACCACGACCACCAGGACGATCAGGATGAGCGGCATGAAAGGCACGAACTAAATCGGCCGCATGAACATCAGAGGCGACCACCCAGGAATTATCCTCCTGACCATAGCCCTTCCACTTGACCAGGTACTGAAGCCTCCGCCTGGAGAGGCGAGAATCCAAGATCTTCTCCACCACATACTCCAACTCGCCCTCAACCAACACCGGAGCAGGAGGCTCAGCAGAAGGAACTACAGGCACAATGTACCGCCGCAACAAAGACCTATGAAATACATTGTGAATAGCAAACGACACAGGAAGATCCAGACGAAAAGATACAGGATTAAGGATTTCCAATATCTTGTAAGGCCCAATAAAACGAGGTTTAAATTTGGGAGAGGAGACCTTCATAGGAACAAAGCGGGAAGAAAGCCATACCAAATCCCCAACGCGTAGTCGGGGACCCACACCGCGGCGGCGGTTGGCAAAGCGCTGAGCCTTCTCCTGTGACAACTTCAAGTTGTCCACCACATGATTCCAGATCCGCTGCAACCTATCCACCACAGAATCCACCCCAGGACAGTCAGAAGGCTCCACATGACCCGAAGAAAAGCGAGGATGGAAACCAGAGTTGCAGAAAAAAGGCGAAACCAAGGTGGCGGAACTAGCCCGATTATTAAGGGCAAACTCAGCCAACGGCAAGAATGTCACCCAATCGTCCTGATCAGCAGAGACAAAACACCTCAAATAAGCCTCCAAAGTCTGATTGGTTCGCTCCGTCTGTCCATTAGTCTGAGGATGGAAAGCAGACGAAAACGACAAATCAATGCCCATCCTACTACAAAAGGATCGCCAAAACCTGGAAACGAACTGGGATCCTCTGTCTGACACAATATTCTCAGGGATGCCGTGCAAACGAACCACGTTCTGGAAAAACACAGGAACCAGATCGGAAGAGGAAGGCAGCTTAGGCAAAGGAACCAAATGGACCATCTTGGAGAAGCGATCACATATCACCCAGATAACGGACATGCCCTGAGATAGCGGAAGATCAGAAATGAAATCCATGGAGATATGTGTCCAAGGTCTCTTCGGGACAGGCAAGGGCAAGAGCAAACCGCTGGCACGAGAACAGCAAGGCTTAGCTCGAGCACAAGTCCCACAGGACTGCACAAATGACCGCACATCCCTTGACAAGGAAGGCCACCAAAAGGACCTGGCCACCAGATCTCTGGTGCCAAAAATTCCCGGGTGACCTGCCAACACTGAGGAATGAACCTCGGAAATGACTCTGCTGGTCCACTTATCCGGGACAAACAGTCTGTCAGGTGGACAAGACTCAGGCCTATCAGCCTGAAATCTCTGCAACACACGTCGCAGATCCGGAGAAATAGCTGACAAGATAACTCCATCTTTAAGAATACCAACAGGATCAGCGACTCCAGGAGCATCAGGCACAAAGCTCCTAGAAAGAGCATCGGCCTTCACATTCTTTGAACCTGGTAAATACGAAACAACAAAATCAAAGCGGGAGAAAAACAATGACCAGCGGGCCTGTCTCGGATTAAGGCGTTTAGCAGACTCGAGATACATCAGATTTTTGTGATCAGTCAAGACCACCACACGATGCTTAGCACCCTCGAGCCAATGACGCCACTCCTCAAATGCCCATTTCATGGCCAACAACTCCCGATTGCCCACATCATAATTTCGCTCGGCAGGCGAAAATTTCCTAGAGAAAAAGGCACAAGGTTTCATAACAGAGCAACCAGGGCCTCTCTGCGACAAAACGGCCCCTGCCCCAATCTCCGAAGCATCCACCTCAACCTGAAAGGGAAGTGAGACGTCAGGCTGGCACAAAACAGGCGCCGAAGTAAACCGGCGTTTCAACTCCTGGAAAGCCTCCACGGCAGCAGGAGCCCAGTTAGCTACATCGGAGCCCTTCTTGGTCATATCCGTCAAAGGTTTCACAATGCTAGAAAAATTAGCGATAAAACGACGGTAGAAGTTAGCGAAGCCCAAGAACTTCTGAAGACTCTTAACTGACGAGGGCTGAGTCCAATCAAGAATAGCTCGGACCTTGACTGGGTCCATCTCCACAGCAGAAGGGGAAAAAATGAACCCCAAAAAGGGAACCTTCTGTACACCAAAGAGACACTTTGAGCCCTTGACAAACAAAGAATTTTCACGCAAAATTTTAAAGACCAACCTGACCTGCTCCACATGCGAATCCCAATTATCAGAAAAAACCAAAATATCATCCAGATAAACAATCAAAAATTTATCCAGATACTTCCGGAAAATGTCATGCATAAAGGACTGAAAAACTGAAGGCGCATTGGAGAGCCCAAAAGGCATCACCAAGTACTCAAAATGACCTTCGGGCGTATTGAATGCGGTTTTCCATTCATCACCTTGCTTAATGCGCACAAGGTTGTACGCACCACGAAGGTCTATCTTGGTGAACCACTTGGCACCCTTAATCCGGGCAAACAAGTCAGACAACAGCGGTAAAGGATACTGAAATTTGACAGTGATCTTATTTAAAAGCCGATAATCAATACAAGGTCTCAAAGATCCGTCCTTTTTTGCCACAAAAAAGAATCCCGCACCAAGAGGGGAAGAAGACGGACGAATATGTCCTTTCTCCAGAGACTCCTTGATATATGAACGCATAGCGGTATGTTCAGGTACCGACAGATTAAACAGTCTTCCCTTAGGAAATTTACTGCCTGGGATCAAATCTATAGCACAGTCACAGTCCCTATGAGGAGGCAGTGCACTGGACTCAGACTCACTGAAGACATCCTGATAATCAGACAAATACTCCGGAACTTCCGAAGGCGTAGAAGAAGCAATAGACACAGGCAGGGAATCCCCATGAATACCACGACAGCCCCAACTTGAGACTGACATAGCCTTCCAGTCCAGGACTGGATTATGGGTCTGTAACCATGGCAGCCCTAAAACAACCAAATCATGCATTTTATGTAAAACCAGGAAACGTATCACCTCGCGGTGTTCAGGAGTCATGCACATGGTAACCTGTGTCCAATACTGCGGTTTATTTGCTGCCAATGGTGTAGCATCAATACCCCTAAGAGGAATAGGATTTTCTAATGGTTCAAGAGTAAAACCACAGCGCTTAGCAAATGAGAGATCCATGAGACTCAGGGCAGCACCTGAATCTACAAACGCCATGACAGGATAAGATGACAGTGAGCAAATCAAAGTTACAGACAGAATAAATTTAGGTTGCAAATTACCAACGGTGACAGGACTAACAACCTTAGCTATACGTTTAGAGCATGCTGAGATAACATGTGTAGAATCACCACAGTAGTAGCACAAGCCATTCCGGCGTCTATGAATTTTCCGCTCATTTCTAGTCAGGATTCTATCACATTGCATTAAATCAGGTGTCTGTTCAGACAACACCATGAGGGAATTTGCGGTTTTTCTATCACATTGCACCGAATTAGGTGTCTGTTCAGACAACACCATGAGGGAATTTGCGGTTTTGCGCTCCCGCAACCGCCGGTCAATTTGAATAGCCAGTGCCATAGTATCATTCAGACCTGTGGGAATGGGAAAACCCACCATAACATTCTTAATGGCTTCAGAAAGGCCATTTCTAAAATTAGCGGCCAGTGCACACTCGTTCCAATGTGTCAGCACGGACCATTTCCGAAATTTTTGGCAATACACTTCAGCCTCGTCCTGCCCCTGAGACATAGCCAGCAAGGCCTTTTCTGCCTGAATCTCAAGATTGGGTTCCTCATAAAGTAAACCGAGCGCCAGAAAAAACGCATCAAGATCAGCCAATGCCGGATCTCCTGGCGCCAGCGAAAAAGCCCAATCCTGAGGGTCGCCCCGTAAGAACGAAATAACAATCTTTACTTGCTGAGCAGAATCTCCAGATGAACAGGTTCTCAGGGACAAAAACAATTTACAATTATTCACGAAATTCCTAAACTTAAACCTGTCTCCGGAAAACAGTTCAGGAATCGGTATTTTAGGTTCTGACCTAGGATTTCTGATAACATAGTCTTGTATGCCCTGCACACGAGTAGCCAGCTGGTCCACACTTGTAATCAAGGTCTGGACATTCATGTCTGCAGCAAGCATAGCCACTCTGAGGTAAAGGGGAAAAAGAAAAAAAAAAAATCTCAGAATCTTCTTTCTTATAATCCCTCTTCTGCAATGCATTAAACATTTAATACTGGCCTGGCAAACTGTTATGACCCCAATGGCGAGGGTCTCAGAGGAACGTGGAAGTCTGCAGAATACAAAAATCCAGCTCATAGGGCAGTGGTAACTGGGTTGACCATATATCTACTCCTAACGCCAACACTAGAAGTAGCCGGGGATCATTCCTACGTTGATTCTAGATGACACGCGCCAGCCGGAGAATCTAGCTACCCCTAGTAGAGGAAAACAAAGACCTTTCTTGCCTCCAGAGAAGGGGACCGCAAAGCTGGATAGAAGCCTCCCACAAATAATGACGGTTAGGTAAGAGGAAATGACAAACACAGAAATGAACCAGGTTTAGCACAGAGAGGCCCGCTTACTGATAGCAGAATAAAGAAAGGTAACTTATATGGTCAACAAAAACCCTATCAAAATCCACACTGGAAATTCAAGAACCCCCGAACCGTCTAACGGTCCGGGGGGAGAACACCAGCCCCCTAGAGCTTCCAGCAAAGGTCAGGATAAAGATTTGGAACAAGCTGGACAAAAATACAAAACCAAAACAAATAGCAAAAAGCAAAAGGCAGACTTAGCTGATATAACTGGAACTAGGATCAGTAGACAAGAGCACAGCAGACTAGCTCTGATAACTACGTTGCCAGGCATTGAACTGAAGGTCCAGGGAGCTTATATAGCAACACCCCTAACTAACGACCCAGGTGCGGATAAAAGGAATGACAGAAAAACCAGAGTCAAAAAACTAGTAACCACTAGAGGGAGCAAAAAGCAAATTCACAACAGCTGCCTGCCCGTGTATCCATGTAACCGATATAAAACTGCCATGAGCCTATTGTTTGTTATTTTAGGCCTTAGATAGCCTGTCTGCCGTCCATACTTGCATTACTCCTCCACTGACCACAATGCTGCCTGCCCGTGTATCCATGTAACCAATATAAAACTGCCATGAGCCTATTGTTTGTTATTTTAGGCCTTTGATAGCCTGTCTGCGGCCCCTACTTGCAATACTCCTCCACTGACCACACCAATGCTGCCCGTGTACCCCTGGAACCTATTTAAAAGTTCATAGAGCCTAGTTATATATTTTATTTACTATTAATAAGGCCATGATGGACTACGCTGTACCACGCTACAAGCTAACCAGTCGACACTTCTTTTGCGAGAAAAGCCATCCCAACCCTCCACCAGCATGTAGAAGACCGCATTGTCCATGCACTCTGGCAATCTGTGAGTACAAAGGTGCACCTGACAACAGACGCATGGACCTGTAGGCATGGCCACGGAAGATTACGTGTCCATTACGGCGCAATGGGTTAATGTGTTGGATGCATGGTCCACAGGGGACAGCCTACTAAGTCTGTCTGCAGTCCCTAATTCAAATTGTCCTCCACTGTCTAAATCGGAGCTTCCACCTTCTGGCTTTCGGCCTATAGTATCAGATATTAAACTGCATTTGGCCTTCAACTTTGGTTCCGGCCTACTAACGGTGTCTGCCCCTGCCTGGTGTTTTTCCTCAACTGAATAAAGCTGAGCTTCAACCTTCTGGCTCTCATTAAGTGCTGTTATTTTAAAAATTGGTGGTTAGGGCCTACTAACGGTGTCTGCCCCTCCCTGGTGTTTTTCCTCAACTGAATGAAGCTGAGCTTCAACCTTCTGGCTTTCGACCTATAGTATCAGATATTAAACTGCATTTGGCCTTCAACTTTGGTTACGGCCTACTAACGGTGTCTGCCCCTGCCTGGTGTTTTTCCTCAACTGAATAAAGCTGAGCTTCAACCTTCTGGCTCTCATTAATTGCTGTTATTTTAAAAATTGGTGGTTAGGGCCTACTAACGGTGTCTGCCCCTCCCTGGTGTTTTTCCTCAACTGAATAAAGCTGAGCTTCAACCTTCTGGCTTTCGACCTATAGTATCAGATATTAAACTGCATTTGGCCTTCAACTTTGGTTACGGCCTACTAACGGTGTCTGCCCTCCCTGGTGTTTGCCCTCAACTGAATAAAGCTGAG
Source organism: Ranitomeya variabilis (assembly GCF_051348905.1). Taxonomy (NCBI): domain Eukaryota; kingdom Metazoa; phylum Chordata; class Amphibia; order Anura; family Dendrobatidae; genus Ranitomeya; species Ranitomeya variabilis. The sequence goes on from NC_135236.1 coordinate 306,886,251, forward strand.
CTTCAACCTTCTGGCTCTCATTAAGTGCTGTTATTTTAAAAATTGGTGGTTAGGGCCTACTAACGATGTCTGCCCCTCCCTGGTGTTTTTCCTCAACTGAATAAAGCTGAGCTTCAACCTTCTGGCTTTCGGCCTATAGTATCAGATATTAAACTGCATTTGGCCTTCAACTTTGGTTACGGCCTACTAACGATGTCTGCCCCTCCCTGGTGTTTGCCCTCAACTGAATAAAGCTGAGCTTCAACCTTCTGGCTTTCGACCTATAGTATCAGATATTAAACTGCATTTGGCCTTCAACTTTGGTTACGGCCTACTAACGGTGTCTGCCCCTGCCTGGTGTTTTTCCTCAACTGAATAAAGCTGAGCTTCAACCTTCTGGCTCTCATTAAGTGCTGTTATTTTAAAAATTGGTGGTTAGGGCCTACAAACGGTGTCTGCCCCTCCCTGGTGTTTTTCCTCAACTGAATAAAGCTGAGCTTCAACCTTCTGGCTTTCGACCTATAGTATCAGATATTAAACTGCATTTGGCCTTCAACTTTGGTTACGGCCTACTAACAGTGTCTGCCCCTGCCTTGTGTTTTTCCTCAACTGAATAAAGCTGAGCTTCAACCTTCTGGCTCTCATTAAGTGCTGTTATTTTAAAAATTGGTGGTTAGGGCCTACTAACGGTGTCTGCCCCTCCCTGGTGTTTGCCCTCAACTGAATAAAGCTGAGCTTCAACCTTCTGGCTCTCATTAAGTGCTGTTATTTTAAAAATTGGTGGTTAGGGCCTACTAACGGTGTCTGCCCCTCCCTGGTGTTTGCCCTCAACTGAATAAAGCTGAGCTTCAACCTTCTGGCTTTCAGCCTATAGTATCAGATATTAAACTGCATTTGGCCTACTAGTGTGGTTGGGCCCTTAAAACAGTGTCTGCTGCTCCTGGGTTTGCTACTCCACTGAACAAAGCAATGCCGCCTGTTTAGTCCTGTCCTGTTACCAATTTTGAACTGCATTTAGCCTACTTTATTCTTTGGCCCTATATCTGTTTCCTCCTCATCCTGCCCATTGCCAAGCCACTGCTAGATGAGTCTGCTGGTACATTGACCTAGACCACTACATTCCCCTTGCACTCTACACAGCCAGAATCTGACCCTGCTGAAAGTAAGGTTCCCCTTCCCGCATGTTATACCACCTTACACAGGGACAAAGAGGAAGGTGCAGATGAAAGTGCAGGTTCCTTCATCAGGTGGGGGGGGCATACTCGTTGGCGACGTCACTGGCACAGGGCTCCTCAGAGTACGCAAAAGTGTTGCTGCTGGTGGGAGGCGCCCCCGCCGTGCAAACACACCGCTGTACTTTGAGGGGCCCTGTGCCAGTGCCAATGCGAACAAGTGTGCCCCCCTGCTTGCTCAGGATCACAGCACTTGCAATGTTGAAATACTTTCCTCTCCCTGCTCCACCGCCGTGACGTAGTCCACGATTCCTGGGCCCACTAAAACCTTGAACCAGCCCTACCCCCCACAAATTTGCCAAATGACCCCCAAGTTCCATTGAACAACTATTATTATAAAGTTAATTAAGATTGACAAGCTTCAGAAACAAGAATGGATGTTTTTGGCATTAAAATGGGCACTGTAGGTGTTTTCCTGGCCTCCACTCACTGCCGACTATGCTTCCCCATTGACTTGCATTGGGTTTCGTGTTTCGGTCGATCCCCGACTTTTAGCGATAATCGGCCGACTGCACTCGACTCGACTCTGGACAAAGTCGGGTTTCACAAAACCCGACTCGATCTTAAAAAAATGAAAGTCGCTCAACCCTACTGGTGAGGTAAGCTCACCGGCATCAGGGGCTTATCTACAGCATTCTGTAATGCTGTAGATAAGCCGCCGATGTTACCTGAAAGAGGAGAAAAAGACGTTAGATTATACTCACCCAGGCGCCGGGCCTCTCTGACCTTTCCGGCGCCTGCGCACTGCAGTACTTTGCTCTGCCCTCAACAGGGCAGACACCCATCCGACCGGACCGCAGCGAGACTGCCCCTGGGTGAGTATAATCTAACGTCTTTTTCTCCTCTTTCAGGTAACATCGGCGGCTTATCTACAGCATTACAGAATGCTGTAGATAAGCCCCTGATGCCGGTGAGCTTACCTCACCAGCGATTTTGGGGGTGACAGGTTCCCTTTAAATGCAAAAATCCTGTTGCTCTTTCTGCAGTTATCTTGTTTATTTGTCCACACTTTTGTGTGCAGCAGTCCTTTTTGTTGCTGCCATACTTGTCCTGAGATCAATGTAGGGAGATTGAAATTGTACTACAGTCCTTAGATTTTTTCAGATATCTTCCAGCCACTTTCTGCCACTTACATTGTGTTGTGTTACACACTGGGCCTGAGTTGGGGTGCTGTCTCCCCCCCCAAAAAGGGAGATTCAAATTGTCACAAAGTGGATATACGTCAGTTCTGTTAGTTTGTCGTATATCAGCCAGCCACGTTCTGCCACTTACATTGTGTTGTGTTATACACTGGGCCTGAGTTGTGGTGCAGTCTCCCCCCAAAAAAAGGAGATTCAAATTGTCACAAAGTAGATATATGTCAGTTATGTTAGTTTGTCGTATATCAGCCAGCCACGTTCTGCCACTTACATTGTGTTGTGTTATACACTGGGCCTGAGTTTTGGTTCAGTCTCCCCCCCAAAAAAAGGGAGATTCAAATTGTCACAAAGTGGATATACAGTACGTCAGTTCTGTTAGTTTGTCATATATCAGCCAGCCACGTTCTGCCACTTACATTGTGTTGTGTTATACACTGGGCCTGAGTTGTGGTGCAGTCTCCCCCCAAAAAAAGGGAGATTCAAATTGTCACAAAGTGGATATACATCAGTTCTGTCAGTTTGTTGTATATCAGCCAGCCACGTTCTGCCACTTACATTGTGTTGTGTTATACACTGGGCCTGAGTTGTGGTGCAGTCTCCCCCCAAAAAAGGGAGATTCAAATTGTCACAAAGTGGATATACGTCATTTCTGTTAGTTTGTCGTATATCAGCCAGACACGTTCTGCCACTTACATTGTGTTGTGTTATACACTGGGCCTGAGTTGTGGTGCTGTCTCCCCCCAAAAAAAGGGAGATTCAAATTGTCACAAAGTGTATATACGTCAATTCTGTTAGTTTGTCGTATATCAGCCAGCCATGTTCTGCCACTTACATTGTGTTGTGTTATACACTGGGCCTGAGTTTTGGTTCAGTCTCCCCAAAATAAAAAGGGGGATTTAAATTCTCAACAAGTTTATATACACCTTCTACCTTGTTTTACAGTACCATATAACGGTTGTTATTTTGGTTACATTTTCCTGAAAATGAGGAAGTCTGGTGGAAGAGGCCGTGGGCGGTCGTTGCCAGCTAGTAATGATGGTGGTGGTGGTGGTGGAGCATCTGGTGGTAGTGGGAAAAGCAAAATGGCACCTAAGGCTGGAGGTGTTGAGCCAGCGTCATCGTCTGGCTACACAAGGCCTCAAAGGCTCCCTTATCTTGGAGTAAGAAAACCGCTTTTAAAGCCGAAGCAGCAGGAAAAAGTTTTGGCTTTCCTTGCTGACTCAGCCTCTAGCTCTTTCACCTCCTCTTCAGATACCTCAAAATATAAAAGCAGCGAGTCATCAGTGGATGCTCCCGGTCAGGAACAAGACGTTTCCTTGTGTCCTTCACCCAAACCAAAAGTGAAGGATGCGTCAGGCGGCACCACAGGTTACTCCATGGAGCTCTTTACACATACCGTGCCTGGGTTAGAAAGGGAAATTGTTAACTGCCCATTACAAGATGAATCGGACATGGAGTGCACTGATGCACAGCCACAGCTAGATTATTATGCTGTTCCATTGACTCAGATCACTACATTGCCCTCGCAGTGTACTGAGCCAGAATCTGACCGTGATGAGACTATGGTGCCCCGTCCCGAACGATATAGCACCTTACACGGTGACACAGAGGAAGGTGCACATGACATTGAAGAGGAGGTGATAGATGACTAAGTTGTTGACCCAGGTTGGCAGCCATTGGGGGAAGAGGGTGCCGCTGCTAGTAGCTCAGAAGCGGAGGAGGATGATCCGCAGCAGCCATCTACATCACAACAGCTGTCATCTGGCAGGCCCATATCAGGCCAAAAACGTGTGTCAAAAACAAAAACAGTTTTAGAACGGCGTGGTCATCCGTTGAAAGTAGCACAGCATGCAATGCCTGAAAAGGTATTCGATAGTTGGAAGAGTGCAGTGTGGCAATTTTTTAACCAAGATCCGAATGATCAGTCAAAAGTTATCTGTAAGAAATGCTCAAAGACCTTTAGCAGAGGGAAGAATCTTCAAAATTTAAATACAATGTGCATGCGTAGACATTTAACCAGCATGCACTTGCAAGCCTGGACTAACAACCAAACGTCTCGTACCATTGGTGCGCCTGCTCAGAATGAAGGTAGTCAGCAACGCTACATTGCTTCCCTCACTGTAAGCCCACTGGTTAGGACACCACCAGCAGCAAATGTGGAGGTATCGTCGCAAAGCCAATGCAGTCAGGGAGTCACAAGGTTATTGGTAGGAAACACTGTATGTAGGCCAACATCAAGAATACCATCACCAATCCTCTCTCAATCTGCCATGTCCATCACTACCACCATTGCTAGTTCCACCATATGCAGGTCTCCAGTCCAGCTCACCCTACAAGAGACTCTCGTTAGGAAAATAAAGTGCTCATCCTCTCATCCGCATACACAGGGTTTGAACACCCACATTGCTAGAATAATCTCATTAGAGATGATGCCCTACCGGTTGGTTGAAAGTGAAGCTTTCAAAGACCAGATGGCCTATGCAGTACCACGCTATGACCTATCCAGTTGGCACTTCTTTGCGAGAGAAGCCATCCAAGCCCTCCACCAGCATGTCAAAGACCGCATTGTCCATGCACTGAGGCAATCAGTCAGTGGAAAGGTGCACCTCACAACAGATGCATGGACCAGTAGGCATGGCCAGGGACGATATGTGTACATCATGGCGCACTTGGTTAATGTGGTGGATGCAGGGTCCACTGGGGACAGTCATAGTGGGACAGTTCTGCCTAGCCCACGGTCTAGGAAACAATAGGCTGTAGGCGTTCGCCACCCCTCCTCCTCCTCCTCCTCCAGAAGCAAAAGCTCATCCACAGAGCACAGTCACACGACCACTCCATCTGCAGCTGCCAGTGTTGCATACAAGGTGTCCCATTATCGAACAGCTAGTGGTAAGCGTCAGCAGGCTGTGTTACAAATGAAGTGTTTGGGCGACAACAGACACAACGCGGAAGTACTGGCCGAGTACTTGCAGCAAGAAACTCAGTCATGGCTGGGTAGTGTACATCTTGAGGCAGGCAAGGTAGTCAGTGATAACGGAAGGAATTTTATGGCTGCCATAGCCCTTTCAGAACTGAAACACATACCTTGCCTGGCTCACACCTTGAACCTGGTGGTGCAGTGCTTCCTGAAAAATTATCCGGGGTTACCAGCCCTTCTCCTGAAGGTGCGAAGACTTTGCTCGCACATCCGCCAGTCGCCCGTACACTCCAGCCATATGCTGAACCATCAGCGATCGCTGAATATTCCCCAGCACCGCCTAATAATCGACGTTGCAACAAGGTGGAACTCCACACTGCACATGCTTCAGAGGCTGTGCGAACAGAGGCGTGCTGTAATTTATTTGTGGGAGGATACACATACACGAGCAGGCACTTGGATGGCAGACATGGAGTTGTCTGGTGTGCAGTGGTCGAAGCTACAAGACCTGTGTCAAGTCCTTCAGTGTTTTGAGGAATGCACACGGCTGGTTAGTGCAGACAACGCCATCATAAGCATGAGCATCCCACTAATGCGTCTGCTGATGCAAAGTTTGACGCACATTAAGGAGCAGGTGTCTGCAGCCGAAGAGGAGGGAAGCCTTGATGACAGTCAGCCATTGTCAGCTCAGGGGACTCTCCTGGACGAGGTGGCGGATGAAGAGGAGGAGGAGGAGGATGATGGGGACGAATATTTATGTGAGGAGGATGCTTCTCAGGTGGCAGTAGAAACTGGTGGCTTTGCAATGTCAGGTACAGGGTTTTTGCGGGACACAAGTGATGTTGATTTGCAAGAAAGTGCTCCTCAACCCAGCACAAGCAGTGAATTGACACCTGGAACATTGGCCCACATGGTATGCCTTGCGTATCCTAAAAAGGGACCCCTGCATTATCAAAATGATGACAGATGACGATTACTGGTTGGCCTGCCTCCTGGATCCACGATATAAAGGAAAATTACAAAATATCATGCCACATGAGAACCTTGAGCAAATATTGGCTACCAAACAAGCAACTCTTGTAGACCTTTTGGTTCAGGCATTCCCAGCACCCAGCGTCGGTGATGGTTCTCACACGAGCCGTAGTGGGCAACACGGCAGAGGTGTTAGAGGTGCACAAATCCGAAGTGGCATTGGACAGAGGGGTTTTATGACCAGGTTGTGGAGTAATTTTGCAATGACCACTGACACGACAGGTACTGCTGCATCGATTCAAGTGACAGGAGACAGCATTTTTCCAGTATGGTTACGAACTACTTTTCCACCCTTATCGATGTTCTCCCTCACAGGTCATTCCCCTTTGATTACTGGGCATCTAAAATAGATACCTGGCCTGAATTGGCAGAATATGCATTACAGGAGCTCGCATGCCCTGCTGCTAGTGTGCTATCAGAAAGAGTCTTCAGTGCTACTGGTTCAATACTGACCGAAAAAAGGACACGTCTGGCTACCCGAAATGTTGATGATCTAACCTTCATTAAAATGAACCAATCATAGATTTCAAATTATTTGGCCCCACCTTCCTCTGCTGACACGTAGCTTGCCTGAAAAATGTCTTGCTTTTGGCCTCCTCTTACTGACTTCTCCAATTCCTCTATTTGCAGCTGCTGAATGTCCACATAGGCCATTTTTATACCTCCCTAAATGGGCTGACTCCCCCCAGAGGGCTGTGGTCACCACCTGGCGCAAGCACCCGTGCAAGTGCCGTTTGCCTGGACAGGTGGGTGTGCCCACTCTTGGGCAATGGCACTGGCACAGGGTCCCTCATAGTACAATGAAGTGTCTCTGACGGTGGTGGTGCACAACCAATGTCAGACACACCGTCGTAATATGAGGGGCCCTGTGCCAGTACCGCCGCCCACGAGAGAGTGTTCCCCCTGGTCGAACAGTGCTCTACCACTTGCAATACTTACCTCTCCCAGCTCCACCACTGTGTAGTCTGTGCTGTTATATCCTTCAATGGCACTGCCAATACAAATTTGTTGAAATGATAGATGATAATTAAAATATACAGGGGCCCGGGCCTCCATTTAGACCATTTAATACTTTGCGCCAACTACCACTGTCTGCTAATCAGCAGAGGAGCCCACCCCTGTACCTAGCTATGCCACCTGTTTATTTATGAAAAAAATTTTGGCAGACATTTAGCCTAATTTATTATTGGGGCCTACTAACTGTGTCTGCACCTCCTTTCAGTTGTCCTCCGCAGAACAAAGCAATGCCGCCAGTTTAGTCCTGTTACCAATTTTGAACTGCATTTAGCCTACTTACTTATTTGGGCCTACTCACTGTGTCAGCCTCTCATTACAGTTGTCCTCCGCTGAACAAAGCAATGCCGCCTGTTTAGTCCTGTTACCACATTTGAACTGCATTTAGCCCACTTTATTATTTGGGCCTATATCTGTGTTTCCTCCTCATCCTGCCCATTGCCCAGCCACTGCTAGAAGAGTCTGCTGGTACATTGACCCAGACCACTACATTCCCCTTGAACTCTACACAGCAAGAATCAGACCCTGCTGAAAGTCAGGTTCCCCTTCCCGCATACTATACCACCTTACACGGGGACAAAGAGGAAGGTGCAGATGAAAGTGCAGGTTCCTTCATCAGGCGGGGGGGGCATACTCGTTGGCGACGTCACTGGCACAGGGCCCCTCACGGTACGCAAAAGTGTCTCTGCCGGTGGGAGGCGCCACCCGCCGTCAAACACACCGCCGTACTATGAGGGGCTCTGTGCCACTGCCAATGCGAATGAGTGGGCCCCCCCTGCTTGCTCAGGATCACAGCACTTGCAAAGGTGAAATACTTACCTCTCCCTGCTCCACCGCCGTGACGTATTCCGCGTTTCCTGGGCCCACAAAAAACTTGAGCCAGCCCTACCCCCCCACAACTTTAGCCAAATGACCCCCAGTTTTCAATGCCCAACTATTATTATAACGTAAATTAAGATTGACAAGTTCCGTAATAAGAATTGATGTTTATGGCATTAAAATGGGCACTGTAGGTGTTTTCCTGTCCTCCACTCACTGCCGACTTTGATTCCCCATTGACTTGCATTGGGTTTCGTGTTTCAGTCGGCCCCCGACTTTACGCAATAATAGGCCGATTTGACCTGACCCGTTTTTTGACAAAGTCGGGTTTCGCGAAACCCGACGATCAGAAAAAGGTAAAAGTCGCTCAACTCTACACACAATGTGATGGAACAGTGACTCAGATACACACTGTATTAGGGATAATGGAGGTCCTTATACACATTTTGTTCAAATTGTAAATTAGTGGTCCTCCTTTACTCATAATGGCTATGCACTAGATGCAAAGCTTGCCATAAATTACAAGGTAGGTCATCTATACACACTTTAAAGGTGTCAACTATAGTTACAAATTCAAATATTATGAACAAAGTACAGTTGTGATGCTCCAACACTCATAAAAGTTTTGCACAGTGTAAAGTCTGCCAAAAATAGCAAGCAGGGTCATCCATAGTCGCTTAAAGGCAAATATTAACATAAATATTAATATAAATATTAACAAAGTGCAGTTGTGGTACTTCTGCACTCATAAAGGCTCTGCACAGAGGGCAAAGCCAGGAAAAAATAATAAGCAGGCTAATCTGTAGAGCCTTGAATGCAACAACTGGAGGATCACATTAAATTATTAAGAAAGTGTTGTTGATGTGCTCCTAAACTCCAACTAAACTTAACGCTCCAAAGTGCTAAGTCATGAAAAAATGACAAGGAGAGTAATACAGTCACCCATAAAACCTTGAAGGCAACAACTAGAGGGTGTAATGTGTCGAGTTCCTGCCACTACACAGGGGGAATCTCGAACCACCTCTGCTGCAGCCTCTCATTTTCCTCCGGCCGCAGTGGAACCTGCTCAGCAGCAGTGCCTGGCTTGGACAGATACTGCGCGTTTGGTTACTGCTGCCCTTCTAAGTTCAGCCATTATAACCAATACTGTTAAGTGGCGAGTAGGTGCTCCTGGGGTTCTTCTTTGTGCAGAAGAAGAACGGAGAACTACATCCATGCATAGACTACAGGGGTCTTAAAGCCATCACCATTAAGAATAAGTACCCTTTGCCACTGATATCTGAGCTCTTTGATAGGCTACAGGGAGCAAGGGCATTTACTAAACTAGATCTACGGGGTGCTTACAACCTGATTCTTATCCGTGAGGGGGATGAATGGAAGATGGCTTTTAACACCAGGGATGAGAACTATGAATATCTGGTGATGCCCTTCGGGCTCTGTAATGCCTCAGCCATTTTCCAAGACTTTGTGAATGATGTCTTCTGGGATATGCTCTACTCCTCGGTGGTGGTATATCTGAATGATATTCTCATCTACTCTCCAGATTTGAATTCCCACCAGAGAGATATTGGCAAATTTTTCAACCTCCTACGGGCAAACTCCCTCCACGTCAAGTTGGAGAAGTGTGTGTTTGAGCAGGAGTCCTTGCCTTTCCTTGGCTATATCATCTCCGCCCAGGTATTTGCTATGGATCCTGCCAAGCTACAGGCTGTAATGGACTGGCAGGAACCCCATTCTCTCAAAGCGGTGCAGCGCTTATGGGGTTCATTAACTATGATCGCCAGTTTATTCCTCACTTCTCAACTCTGGTAGCTCCCTTGGTAGCCCTCACCAAGAAAGGAGCAAATCCCAAATTGTGGTTGGAGGAGGTCTCCAAGGCCCTCCTCTCTATTAAGTCTCATTTTGCTAGCGATTCCATCCTACATTGCCCCGATGTAGATAAACCATTTATAATGGAGGTGGATGCCTCATCCGTTGGTGCTGGAGCAGTCCTCTTCCAAAAGAATGCTCAAGGTCGGAAGCATCCTTGCTTCTTTTTCTCCAAGACCTTCACAAGAGGAATTACTCCATAGGGGACAGGGAGTTGCTAGCTATGAAGTTGGCCTTCTTGGAGTGGAGATACCTCCTGGAGGGGGCTCGTTTTCCCTTTCAAGTATATACCGACCACAAAAATTTGGTTTATTTGCAGACTGCCCCGCGGCTAAACTCGCCAGGCTAGATTGTCCTTGTTCTTCTCCCATTTCATCTAAACCCTCCATTATCTTTCTGGGGAGAAGAACATTCATGCCAATGCTCTCTCCTGCTCTGTAGTATCTTCAGTAGAGGAGGAGGAGGAGCCTTGGCTAATTGTCCCTTCAGAGAGCCTGAGGACCGTTGCCCCGGTTTTGCTAGAGTCTGTGCCCCCCAGCAAGACATTTGTGCCACCTAATTTGTGACCAGAGGTTCTCTCTTGGGCTCACTCGTCCAGGGTGTGTGGACATTTTGAGACCAAGAGGACATCTGAGCTGCTGGCGAGGACGTACTATGGCCGCATATGGCCCATGACATCGGAGACTATATTCGGTCATGTGCCTCCTGCGCCAAGAATAAGTCTCCTCGACAACGACCAGCTTGGTTACTTTACCCCCTGCCGGTGGCGGACAGGCCCTGGGAGATCCTCGGGATGGACTTTGTGGTGGGCTTACCTAAGTCCTGCAGCTGCACCATTATTTTGGTCATCACCGATCATTTTTCCAAAATGGTGCACTTGGTGGCTCTTCCATGGCTACCTTCTGCACGGGCCTTGGCATCATTGTTTATTAAACGCATTTTCCGCCTACATGGTATGCCGGAGAAAATTGTCAAAGACCGGGGTCCCCAGTTTGCGTCTCGGTTCTGGAGAGAGCTTACTCGTCCACTCAGCATCGAGCTGATTCTCTCTTCAGCATACCATCCCGAGACAAATAGGTTGGCAGAGAGGGCCAACCAGACCCTGGTCACATACCTGCGACATTTTGTTTCAGCCAGGCAGGATGACTTGGCATCCCTGCTACCATGGGCAGAGTTTGCGCTGAACAATGCCATAGCTTATTCCATTGGGCAGACCCCATTCCTCTTTAACTACAGCCAGCATACGTGGGTATCTGTGCCTATGCCCGTGTCTTCCACCGATTCCAGGGTGGCGGAGTGGGCTGTGGAGACATTTGGGACCACACACAGGATGCAATTTAGGCTTCCAAGGAGAGAATGAGGTCCCCGCCGATGCACATCGGTGCACTGCTCCGACCTTTGCTCCTGGCGACTTAGTGTTGCTCTACGCCTGTAATATCAGGCTGAGAGTTGAGTCCACTAAGTTTGCACCTCGCTACTTGGATCCCTTCAAGGTCCTGGAACAGGTTAATCCTGTGGTCTACCATTTGGCCCTTCCTCCACGCCTATGTATCACAGACACCTTTCATGTGTCTCTTCTAAAGCACGTTCACTTGTCCCGGTTTTCTGAGTCATTTGTCGGGACATCGGGTTTTTCTATGGATGATTATGAGGTGAACGCTATCTTGGGGTATAAGGTTGTACATGGCAAAAAAATTTATTTGGTGGATTGTAAGGGTTATGGCCCAAGGACAGGTCCTGGGAGCCTGCTGAGCACATTCAGGCTCCGCAGCTCATTGCTGCCTTTGAGCGTAGCAAGGTCCAAGGAGGGGGGCCCTAGGATGGGGTAATGTTAGGTGTTGAGTTCCTGCCGCTGCACAGGGGGAATCTTGAACCAACTCCGCTACAGTTTCTCATTCCCCTCCGGCCGCTGTGGAACCTGCTCAGCAGAGACGTCGGTCCCAGCACCTGGCTCAGACAGTTACTGCACGTTTGGTTACTGCTGCCATTCCAGGTCCAACCATTATAACCAATACTGTTCAGTGGTGAGCAGGCGCTCCTGGGACTAAGTCCTGCTTTTCTCCTTCTGAGCATGCCCAAGGGAAGACCTCTCATTGGAGGTCGGGGGTCACATGCTCAGGCCCTGTAGCAGCTCCTATTGACCCACTAGGAAGGTCCTGGAGAGCTGCAGCTATAAAAGGTTTGCATGGTGGCTCAGCCATGCGCTAGTATAATTCAGTAATTGTGTGTGTGGATGTATGCCTGTTCTGGTGAAAGCTCTGAATCATTACCATCCCTAGAGTTGATGAATGTTCGCGAATGTTGGAGCTGTCTAGCTCCAGAATGTGCCATCCAGCACCAGGCACAATCTATACTGCGTCTAATCAGCAGTGACCGCCAGTACGGTGCTGTACGCACTCTGTGCGGCTATCTCCTGTTTCTCCTGATGATCCATCAGTGTAGAGTGGGAACTCCCACTTGATCCCAGCATCTGACTCAGGGTGTACTCAGGCGTGGGCTCAAAAGCCACCTAGGGTCAGAGCGGGATCAATCACCAGCATAGTGGGGGTGAATTGCAGGGATCCCACTAGTTTCCATTTGCTGCACCCTGTGACTGCTATCAGGGCACAACGTTATCTTTATTCCTTGCGACTCTGTGAAGCAACAGAGTTTGCTCCTATACAGACTGGGTGATGGAACCTGCCGCCATTAACTAGCAGCAGGTTCCTCTCCTGCATGGTGGACCCCGGGCTGCGAACGCACCTTTACTATCATTATATTTACTCGGTGCGTTCTGCCAGTCCTAACAGTGGGTTTCATTAAAATATTTTTAAAGAGTAGTTGATGTACAGGCTGGGCCATTTATATGGATACACATAAATAAAATGGGAATGGTTGGTGATATCAACTTCCTGTTTGTGACACATATTAGTATATGAGAGGGGGAAAACTTTTCAAGATGGGTGACTGGTGACCATGGCAGTCATTTTGAAGTTCGCCATTTTGGATCCAAGTTTATTTTTTTCAATGGGAAGAGGGTCATGTGACACATCAAACATATTGAGAATTTCACAAGAAAAACAATGGTGTGCTTGGTTTAAATGTAACTTTATTATTTCATGAGTTAATTACAAGTTTATCTTTGTTTACAGCCATTGACATGTCGCAGATGTTAACACATGAGGAGCGGATAAAAATTGTGTTGATGTCTGGTGAACGCTGTAACTGGGTCATTGCAGCAGATTTCAATGCAAGGCACCTTACGAGACCACCATCTCCCATGCTACAGTTGGCAAACTGCTTGCCAAATTTCGTGAAACAGGTTCAGTGTTGGATTTGCCAAACTGTAGACACAAAAAAGCTGTCACTAATGATGAAACATCAGTGGCTGTCCTAGCTTCATTCAACAAGAGCCCACAGTGTACAGTAGCACTCGCCGCATGTCACTGGAGAGTGGCATCAGTCAAACATCCCTTCGGTGGATATTAGACACTCACAAATAGCACCCTTACAAATTCCAGCTGCTGCAGCATCTCAACAAGGATAACCCAGATCGGCATGATGAATTTGCAGAAAAAATGAAACAGGACCCTCAGTTTACACAGAATATTATGTTCAGTGATGAGGCAAACTTTTTTGCGAATGGTGAAGTTAACAAACAAAACCACCGCTTTGGGTCTGACACTAACCCACAGTGAATAGATCCCTCCAAGACTGATGGAACACAAAAATTGATGGTGTGTTGTGGTATATGGGGTACAAAGATAGTGGGCCCATTTTTCATCAATGGAAACCTCAATGCCACTGGATATCTGAAATTGCTACATGATGATGTGTTGCCCTCTTTATGCACTGAAGATGGCACATTCCCTGAGTTTTTCCAGCAAGATAGTGCACCACCACATTATGGGTGTCAGGGCTGAGCATTCCTGCATAAACAGTTTCCTGAAAACTGGATTGATCATCGTGGGCCTGATGAATGGCCACCAAAGTCTCCCGATCTGACCCCCTTAGACTTTTATCTTTGGGGTCATCTATAGGTAATTGTCTATGCTGTGACGATAAGAGATATGTAGCATCTGAAACAATGGATACTGGAAGCCTGTGCTAGCATTTCTTCTGCGGTGTTGCTATCATTGTGTCAAGAGTGGGAGAAGAGGGTTGCATTGACAATCCAATACAATTGGCAGCACTTTGAACACATTTTATAAGTGGTCAGAATCTTGTAAATAACTTATGAAAGAATAAAGTTATGTTAAAACCAAGTACACCATTGTTTTCTTGTAAAATTCTCAATAAGTTTGATGTGTCACATGGCCCTCTTCCCATTGGAAAAAATAAAGTTGGATCCAAAAGGGCCGACTTCAAAATGGCCGCCATGGTCACCATCCATGTTGAAAAGTTTTCCCCCTCCCACATACTAATGTGCCACAAACAGGAAGTTGATATCACCAACCATTCCCATTTTATTTATGTAGATCCATATAAATGGTCCACCCTGTACTCCTACACTCATAAAGGCTTTGCACAAATATTGAAGATTAAAAACACATTATGTTCTGTTGTCTAGAGACGAGCGAACATGTTTGCAAAATGTTTGCCAATCTCAAATTCGGCACAAACATAGCACATTCGGATTCATGTTCAACTGCAGCCAACCTCTATTATAAGTCCTTCATTTATTCTATGAGCCTTCACAGTAATGTATCTGCTTTAAATATAATATCCATGATTATTGTTTATGGTGGGTTAACAATTCACCCCTGCCTTTATTATCAGGTTTTAGCATGGGGGGAAATTAGTAGTGGAAAAAAAAGTTCCATTTTATTTTTTGCCTTTGGGAGTTGTCATAGGGACTGATCACTTATTGATATTTTTGTGCTATCTATAATATATTTTTACATCATATACAGAATACCCACAGGAGATTTAATATCAATTCCTCTATGAATGTTTAGTTTAGGAATAGTTATATTTATCAATATTTCATTTCTTATCTTTAGTCTATATGTTTTCCTACCTGCCTATTCTAAAGAATATCCAGGGAAGAAAGGGTCAGTGTTCGTTGACTGGGGTGCCAAAAATTTGTACTCCCTAGGGTGCCAACCTCCACTGACAGGCAGGAGTCAGTTAGGACTACTATAGGGATCTTGTAGGTATTTTGTAGATGATTCAGGTCTATGCTATTCCTTATTGCTATGCTTATTGCAAACTGTTGTTTGTTACACTGGGTAGGTGTTTTTTAATACTTTAATACAAATTTGCTTTTTAAAGGGATTACATGTTGTTAACGCACCAAATTATAAGAGAGATGGTATAATGTGCGTTCGCAGCCCGGGGTCCACCGTGCAGAGATGGAACCTGCTGCTGAGTAATGACAGACTATATGGCGGTACAATGTGGATACACACACGGGTTATCTTCACCCTGTGTGAAGGAAGCAAACCCTGTTGCGTCACAGGGCTGCAGTACCGCACCAAGAGCGCAAGCAAGGAGTCTCAGGACTCTATCCCAAGACACAAGGTTAGAGTAGGTTCAAACCACTTGCGCTCGACACCGCAACTGGGGTGTCAAAGTAACAGAAAATATAACTTAAAGCACAAGAGTGCATGCTGTGCTGTTTTGGCGGATGCCACTAACCACCCAGACTTGGGATAGGAAAGTGCTCTATAAGCACACGGCGCCGCACTGGCAGTTACAGCAACAGACGCTGTATCATGTGTCTTTATGTTGACAGCTTAGTCGGGCGCTAGACAGCAAGCATCCACCTTTTGCGAAGTCATATACAAGGGAGGGAATTTTAAAGAACGACTTGCACTCATCAACACACACACGATTCCAAATGTAAACTAGCGCATGGCCATGTGGCCATGCAAACCTTTTATAGTTGCAGCAAGAACAGGACCTTCCCAGAAGGACCAATGGGAGTCAGCCACAGAAGAACACCTTCAGGACCTTCCTAAAGGACCAATGGGATTTGCTGCAGTATCTAAGCATGTGAACCTTGATCTCCAATGAGAGATCTTGCCCTGGTCATGCTCAGAAAGGGAAGAGCAGGACTTAGTCCCAAACACGTCTGCTTGCCGCTGACCAGTACTGGCTACAATGGCAGAAGCTGGAAAGGCAGCAGCAACCAGTCGTCCAGTATCAGCCTGAGCTAGACGCTGGGACAGACGTCTCCGCTGAGCAGACTCCATTGCGGCTGGAGAAGAATGGGAGACCGCAGTGGAGATGGTTTGTGATTCCCCCTGTGCAGAGGCGGGATCTCGACACCTAACACATGTTCATGCAGGTTTCTATATAAAAATGTTTAGGCCTAAGATAGTGTTGCAGCCTCATTGGGGCTCACAATCCAAATTTCCTATCATTACCTCTTTAGAGTGTGGGAAAATCCAGAGTAACTGGAAGAAACCCATGCAAACACGGGGAGAACATACAAACTCCTTGCAGATGTTGTCCTTGGTGGGGTTTTAACCCAGGACCCCATTGCTGCAATGTGGCAGTGCTAACCACTAAATTTCAGTGCTGCCTCAGCCACTTACGCTGCTGCTAAGGCTTTTGCTTTGACGTCTCAACATTACCAAGGCTGGAGGTCAAAAATTGCGATTAAAACTGTGTGCCTCACTGCTGTCTTGTGAAAAATCACTCTTAAGATCGTCTACAAGCATGCTTTGATACTCTAGCATGCACACGTCACTTTCGACGGGATGAAGCATGTGGCAAAATTTACAATTGTATCACGGATCTAACAGAGTAGCAGTTAGTGAGGAGCGAATTTGTCCGGAAAATGATTGCCAAACATAAATTTGGCATGAATATGACACATTCAGAGTTGTGATCAGAAACCCGAGCAATATTTTATAAAATCGGAAAAAATCGTAACATTGGGTAAAAACTGAGGGAAAATACAGCTCTGGAAAAAATTAAGAGACCACTGTAAATTGTTCAGTTTGCCTGATTTTTCTCTTTAGAGGTATATTTTTGAGTAAAATGTAAATTGTTCTTTTAGTCTATAAACTTCAGACTACATGTCTCCGAATTTCCAAGCAATAAATTTTGCATTTTTTTTCTGACAAAGAAAAATGGTCAAAATTTAAAAAAAAATAGTGCTTTCAGACCTCAAATAATGTCAATCCAAAAAACTATACTAATTATAGGTCCGAGAAATTATGGTATAACACAGTTAACCTATACTAATAAAACATATATATATATATATGACAATACCTATTTTATTATTAAATGAATTCATAGAACACAACCACAGACATAACACTACAAACAACCCTGCTCTCTAGATAACCCTATCAAGGGGCCCTTATTGCCCACTACCTAACAGCGGAGGTTGGCACCCTAAACACAGTCGAGATTGGCGCCCCCACTCAACGTCGGCTAACCCTAATTCTCCTGTTGATGCCCTAGAAACGTGTTGCATATGGACCCCCAATTATTCAACAGGAGATTATTGGGTAAAGATAAATTAGCAGACGATATAGCCCATAATATGCTGGGCACTAAAAATTGACAGGGTGAGAAACACAGACATACAAAGTGCAAAACAGTGGAAAAATAAAGTGCTATTAGTGAACACAAAAATCCTTGCTATACTGCTCCCTATGATCTCGATAACTGCCTTACCACGGGGGCTGGCACCCTACTGTTCAGCGGAAACGGCGCCCCCACTCCACATCGGCTAACCCTTGGATTCCCTATGGGTAGCTTATATGAGAGATTGGCAGAAAAAATGTATGTAAATCTTGTTGCTAATTTGATATATCATAATGTAAAAGCAAAATTGCTCACAAGACCAACAGATAAACTAATCAACCCACATGCTAGTTACCATAAAGCACTAGATATATACCACAGAATAAGTGAATATATATATATATATATATATATATATATATATATATATATATATATATATATATATCATATGAGAAATATCATAGTGTGCCTCAATAGTTAATCATGCTTTGATGTTACATTCATTTAGAGGTCATATACATGACTATTGTCTATTTGCAGTGATTTAGCAGTGTGTACATGGAATAATAAGACTAAGCAGTTAGCAAGGAAAAGATACTCATCGTTCAGAAGATGTCATAATGCGCCTCAACACGTTTCACCTAACGGATCATCAGCAGGCTTTGATGCAATGGATATGTCATGGAATCATTCACTAACTCACACTTATATAGATTCCAGTACCGGTTGCGGAGGAAATGGAAGTTACCGCCACTAGAGATCTACGTAAAATTCCTGCGGGGCCTTATGGATCTAATCTGGCACATGGTGAACAGGAGTCTTTATCAAGATTAATGAAAAACAATGACCTGATCATCAAGCCCTCCGACAAAGGAGGTAACTTGGTGATCATGTCAACTGAGGACTATATGCAAGTATGCTACACCATACTAAGGGATGTTGATACTTATGAAATTGTACAAACTGATCAATCTCTTACATACAAAAATGAATTAGAGAATCTCCTGACAATGGCCAAGATGAATAATCTTAAATCTAAGAGTGAGTTTGAGTTTCTTTTACCAACTCATCCTCTCACTGCCACCTTTTATATAACACCCAAGGTGCATAAAGGACTGAATCCAATAAAAGGCCGGCCAATTGTGTCAGGGTCTGATTCTCTAACTCAAAACTGCGGCATCTATATAGATGAAATTTTAAAACCATTTGTTTTAGCCCTCCCGTCGTACATTAGGGACACCTCAGACCTGCTCCTTAAACTGGAAGGAATACATCTGGCCGAGGGTTCCTTCTTAGCCTCGATTGATGTGGAGGCCCTCTATAGTAACATCCCACACAACTTAGGTCTGGCAGCAGTAGGACACTTTCTGAAAACAAGAGCAATCCAGTGTACAGCACATAGACGATTTGTACTGGACCTCCTGCATTTCACACTCACTAGAAATTATTTTATTTTTGACAGGAAGTACTTCCACCAGCTCAGGGGCACAGCGATGGGGAGCCCCTGCGCCCCGTTGTATGCTAATTTGTTCCTGGGCTGGTGGGAGGAAACCATTGTCTTCTCTGATGAGGTTAAATGGTGGCATCAAAATGTGGGGGTCAGGTACAGATTTATAGATGACATCTTTGTTACCTGGCAGGGGACGCAAGAGTCATTTGGTGACTTCATTCAACAACTAAATGACAATACTATTGGTATGAAGTTTACATTTGAAGTTCACCAGGAGGTGTTGTCATTTCTGGATGTGAGTGTCCAGAAAAAAACTGATGGATCATTAAAAACACAAATATTCCGTAAGCCTACGAGTAGTAATAGTTTATTGAGGTGGGAGAGCCATCATCCGCAAGCTCTCAAACGAGGCATCCCGAAAGATCAGTTTCTAAGGCTGAGAAGAAACTGTTCGGACACCAGTACCTTTAGAGGACAATCAGGAGACATGAAAAAACGGTTTAGGGAAAAAGGCTACCCTAGAGGCATAGTTGAGTCAGTGTTTAACCATGCCCTCTTGCAGGATAGGGGTGTGCTACTACAGTCTCAAACCAAGAGACAAACGACGGATATGGACATCACCAGAATTATAGGCACCTATGACTGTCAGAATGAAAGAGTGACCAAAATTCTGGAAAAACACGTCCACTGGTAAGATATACTATCTTCGAGACTTTTCCAATTGCAAAACGATGGGCCTGATATACATTGCCACCTGTAATTGCCCTATGGACTATGTGGGCAAGACTAAGAGGGAGTTTAGGAGGAGAGTGGGTGAGCACATAGGTGACATTACACATAGACGTGACACACCAATTGCTAGACACATGAATGAGATACATCAGGGCAATTTGAACGAGATCTCATTCAGTATCTTAGAAGTGTATATACCAAACCCGATGGGTGGTGATTTTGACAAGCTACTACTGCAGAAAGAATGTGCATGGATACATTGTATAAACTGTATAGCACCATTAGGACTAAATGAGAGTCAGTCCTATGCAATTTTTCTGTAGTAATTATCTGATATGCCGCCGCCTCCTCCTGCTCTCTACTCTATTTGCCTACAGCCTGGACTCGATTTATATGATCTAAGTACCTCCTCTATACAATTTTCCTTCCAGTTGTGTGGTTGTACCTGATTATAATCTATACTTGCTTTGCTACTAATACCGACCCTGTTACTTCAGGGTGCACAGTATTAACTGTGAATATTATTCTAAGTTATTTATGTTTCTATGTTTTTGTATACATCTCTGTAGTCTCTGTATAATCACTTATTCTCATTTTTTTATGTGTTCTGGTACGCGCGGTGAATGTAATTAGAATGGGTTTCATATCTAATATATAATTGCCTAGAATACTACTTCCTGCAATTTGTGCCAACTTCCGTGGCTTTGTCCGGAGCTATTGTCCGGAGCTATTGTCCGGAGCTAATGTCCGTAGCTAATGTCCGGAGATAAGTGACGTCACCAGTGTCCTACACCCAGGAAGAGCACAGTGGCCCCAGGCAGAGCACAGGGGCCCCAGGCAGAACATGGGGCCCCAGGCAGAGCACAGGGGCCCCAGGCAGCATATGGGGCCCCAGGCAGAGCACAGGGGCCCCAGGCAGCATATGGGGCCCCAGGCAGAGCACAGTGGCCCCAGGCAGAGCACACACCAAATCGGAGGCCGAGGGGCCCCGCCAACCAAATCGGAGGCCGAGGAGCCCTGCCCACCAAAGCGGAGGCCGAGGGGCCCGGCCCCGCCCACCAAAGCGGAGGCCGAGGGTCCCCGCCCACCAAATCGGAGGCCGAGGGTCCCCGCCCACCAAATCGGAGGCCGAGGGTCCCCGCCCACCAAATCGGAGGCCGAGGGTCCCCGCCCACCAAATCGGAGGCCGAGGGTCCCCGCCAACCAAATCGGAGGCCGAGGGGCCCCGACCACCAAATCGGAGGCCGAGGGTCCCTGCCCACCAAATCGGAGGCCGAGGGTCCCCACCCACCAAATCGGAGGCCGAGGGTCCCCGCCCACCAAATCGGAGGCCGAGAGTCCCCGCCCACCAAATCGGAGGCCGAGGGTCCCTGCCCACCAAATCGGAGGCCGAGGGTCCCCGCCCACCAAATCGGAGGCCGAGGGTCCCCGCCCACCAAATCGGGGGCCGAGAGTCCCCGCCCACCAAATCGGAGGCCGAGAGTCCCCGCCCACCAAATCGGAGGCCGAGGGGCCCCGCCAACCAAATCGGAGGCCGAGGGGCTTCGCCAACCAAATCGGAGGCCGAGGAGCCCCGCCCACCAAATCGAAGGCCGAGGGGCCTGGCCCCGCCCACCAAAGCGGAGGCCAAGGGGCCCCGCCCACCACATCGGAGGCCGAGGGTCCCCGCCCACCAAATCGGAGGCCGAGGGTCTCCGCCCACCAAATCGGAGGCCGAGGGTCCCCGCCCACCAAATCAGAGGCCGAGGGTCCCCGCCCACCAAATCGGAGGCCGAGGGTCCCCGCCCACCAAATTGGAGGCCGAGGGGCCCCGCCCACCAAGTCGGAGGCCGAGGGGCCCCGCCCACCAAATCGGAGGCCGAGGGTCCCCGCCCACCAAATCGGAGGCCGAGAGTCCCCGCCCACCAAATCGGAGGATAAGGGGCCCCACCAACCAAATCGGAGGCCGAGGGGCCCCGCCAACCAAATCGGAGGCCGAGGAGCCCCGCCCAACAAATCGAAGGCCGAGCGGCCCCGCCCACCAAAGCGGAGGCCGAGGGGTCCGGACCCGCCCACCAAAGCAGAGGCCGAGGGGCCCCGCCAACCAAATCGGAGGCCGAGGGGCCCCGCCCACCAAATCGGAGGCTGAGGGAACCCGCCCACCAAATCGGAGGCCGAAGGGCCCCACCCACCAAAGCGGAGGCCGAGGGTCCCCGCCCACCAAATCGGAGGTCGAGGGTCCCCACCCACCAAATCGGAGGCCGAGGGTCCCCACCCACCAAATCGGAGGCCGGTCCCCGCCCACCAAATC
Source organism: Ranitomeya variabilis (assembly GCF_051348905.1). Taxonomy (NCBI): domain Eukaryota; kingdom Metazoa; phylum Chordata; class Amphibia; order Anura; family Dendrobatidae; genus Ranitomeya; species Ranitomeya variabilis. The sequence continues at coordinate 306,908,194 of NC_135236.1, forward strand.
GGAGGCCGAGGGTCCCCACCCACCAAATCGGAGGACGAGGGGCCCCACCAACCAAATCGGAGGCCGAGGAGCCCCGCCCACCGAAGGTAAGTGCGGCCCCAAAAGTAAGTGCGCCCCCGGGTGCAAAAGTAAGTGCGCCCCCGGGTGCAAAAGTAAGTGCGCCCCCGGGTGCAAAAGTAAGTGCGCCCCCGGGTGCAAAAGTAAGTGCGCCCCCGGGTGCAAAAGTAAGTGCGCCCCCGGGTGCAAAAGTAAGTGCGCCCCCGGGTGCAAAAGTAAGTGCGCCTCCGGGTGCAAAAGTAAGCGCGCCCCCGGGTGCAAAAGTAAGCGTGCCCCCGGCCCTGGGTGCAAAAGTAAGCGCGCCCCCCAGTCCCGTGTGTGAAAAGTGCTGCTGTAAAGCTGGTAGCGCTGTTCAAGCACCATGTATTTCCTTCAGGAAATGCCCATCTAATATATAATTGCCTAGAATACTACTTCCTGCAATTTGTGCCAACTTCCGTGGCTTTGTCCGGAGCTAATGTCCGGAGATAATGTCCGGAGCTAATGTCCGGAGCTAATGTCCGGAGCTAATGTCCGGAGATTAATTGCCTAGAATACTACTTCCTGCAATTTGTGCCAACTTCCGTGGCTTTGTCCGGAGCTAATGTCCGGAGCTAATGTCCGGAGCTAATGTCCGGAGCTAATGTCCGGAGATAAGTGACGTCACCAGTGTCCTACACCCAGGCAGAGCACAGGGGCTTCAGGCAGCATATGGGGCCCCAGGCAGAGCACAGTGGCCCCAGGCAGAGCACAGGGGCCCCAGGCAGAGCACAGGGGCCCCAGGCAGCATATGGGGCCCCAGGCAGAGCACAGGGGCCCCAGGCAGAGCACAGGGGCTCCAGGCAGCATATGGGGCCCCAGGCAGAGCACAGTGGCCCCAGGCAGAGCACAGGGGCCCCAGGCAGCATATGGGGCCCCAGGCAGAGCACAGGGGCCCCAGGCAGAACATGGGGCCCCAGGCAGAGCACAGGGGCCCCAGGCAGAGCACAGGGGCCCCAGGCAGCATATGGGGCCCCAGGCAGAGCACAGGGGCCCCAGGCAGCATATGGGGCCCCAGGCAGAGCACAGGGGCCCCAGGCAGCATATGGGGCCCCAGGCAGAGCACAGTGGCCCCAGGCAGCATATGGGGCCCCAGGCAGAGCACAGTGGTCCCAGGCAGAGCACAGGGGCCCCAGGCAGCTTATGGGGCCCCAGGCAGAGCACAGTGGCCCCAGGCAGAACATGGGGCCCCAGGCAGAGCACAGTGGCCCCAGGCAGAGCACAGGGGCCCCAGGCAGAACATGGGGCCCCAGGCAGAGCACAGGGGCCCCAGGCAGAGCACAGGGGCCCCAGGCAGCATATGGGGCCCCAGGCAGTGCACAGTGGCCCCAGGCAGAGCACAGGGGCCCCAGGCAGAACATGGGGCCCCAGGCAGAGCACAGGGGCCCCAGGCAGAGCACAGGGGCCCCAGGCAGCATATGGGCCCCCAGGCAGAGCACAGGGGCCCCAGGCAGCATATGGGGCCCCAGGCAGAGCACAGCGATATTTTGGACCACTGTGCCATGTTTCAGACCCCCTGTGTGATGTCTGGGGCCCTGTACTTAAGTATATTAAAGATTAAAGTAACGTATATTAAAGTATATTATAGATCAAATTTGACACGTTTATGAGCACCATTGAGTGATATACTCAAGAATGACATAATTTTTCAACATTTTATGGTTTCAAACTGTAAACACTCAGAGTTTTTTTTTACTTCAACCAGAAAACCTTAACGGTTCATAAAAAACTTGACTGTTCAGGATATGATAAAAGTCATAGTATTCTGAATCTTTAACTTATAAAGATACCTTTACATGGGGTGATTATTGGTTCCAGAGAGGCTTTCGGCCGATAATCGTACACATGGCTGGTGACAGGACAATACAATATAAACGTTCAAAGGTAAACACTGATAACATTAAAATCTAATATATAATTGCCTAGAATACTACTTCCGGCAATTTGTGCCAACTTCCGTGGCTTTGTCCGGAGATAATGTCCGGAGATAAGTGACGTCACCAGCGTCCTACACCCGCTCAGGGTGGACAAAGATATATGCCTTCGTGGTGCGCGGCACTTTTCTGATTGGTTGCCGCCTGCCGCGAGCGAGTAATCAGAAATGTGCCGTACTGTCAAGAATTGTCAAGAGCTGGTGAGTTCAGCCATTTTTTGTTCTTTCTTACTATTATTTATTAATTGTATTATTCTTACATTTGAATAAATAAAGTATATATGGATTCTAGACTCCCGATTCTTTAGAATCGGGCTGCCATCTAGTATCATATAATTTGGTATTGAATGTATCCTGCCTAATGTGACCTTGATCATTTAGTATATACTTGTGACAGCCATATCGACATTTCTGTGAAGTATCTGGTAGTGGTCTGCTCTGCTCCTGCAATGTGGTCCATGTGTCTATCTGTATTGATATTTCAGCAGCATATCAGCGGTTGATCCTACTGCGCGCAGCTTGTATTACCAATGCCCCTCCTTTATGCGGCCAGTCCGCCTTATACATTATATATTAACTAAACTCTGGGACATGCACGGTTACATATGTTTCTGCGCTCTGTTACTAATGCCTCCCCTATGTGCGGCCAGTCTGTTGCATAGCAACTAAAAATTGGGACATGCGCAGTTACACAATCAGTGAGCGCTGATCTCTTCCAGTTATGCGCACCGCGAGAAGTGCGGAGATGTGCGCTCCACATGGAACGCACGCCGGAAGCTATCCCGGCATAAGAGTAAAACGGAGGTAATACTATTTTATTTGAGTCAGTCCCTGGGCATAAGACTGGCTGGGCTGCAGTAACATGGTGCTCGCTATGTATGCATATATGTATACACCATACTTTACCTATTAGTACATAGCCATCTGCAGTGGAGTGTCATCCATATTTTGGAGGTCTTGATCTATACTGGTAGGGGCAGCAGACATTTTAGGCTGTGTTGGTTTATCCTCTAGTGGCGGTAACTTCCATTTCCTCCGCAACCGGTACTGGAATCTATATAAGTGTGAGTTAGTGAATGATTCCATGACATATCCATTGCATCAAAGCCTCCTGATGATCCGTTAGGTGAAACGCGTTGAGGCGCATTATGACATCTTCTGAACGATGAGTATCTTTTCCTTGCTAACTGCTTAGTCTTATTATTCCATGTACACACTGCTAAATCACTGCAAATAGACAATAGTCATGTATATGACCTCTAAATGAATGTAACATCAAAGCATGATTAACTATTGAGGCACACTATGATATTTCTCATATGATTGATATATATATATATATATATATATATATATATATATATATATATTCGCTTATTCTGTGGTATATATCTAGTGCTTTATGGTAACTAGCACGTGGGTTGATTAGTTTATCTGTTGGTCTTGTGAGCAGGAGTGGATTAAGGGTAGCCAGGGCCCCGTTCTGTTCAGACACTGTGGGCCCCCCCGGTCATGTGATGGGGTCATGTGATGGGGTCATGTGACGGGGTCATGTGACACAGATTTTGTAAGCCGCCACCATAACACGGTAGACACTTTTGGCCAGGCCCTACTCTACTGTAACCTATTAAATATTTGTTAAAATATGCAATACAATTTAGGTATATTTTGATTTATTTTTCAATTTTTAAAATGACCAATATTATCACATACAAGGATGTTGTGAATTCTGCTCTTGGGTTCCCTCCGGTGGTTGTTGATAGTAATGCAGTTGTCCCTGGGTTGCAATCCTGGGCAGGTGTCCCTGCTGATTGCAGCTCTGACTGGGATTTTAAGGTGTGCAGGATTCATTAGCCCTTGCCAGTTGTCCATTGTTCTTGGAGGTTTTGCATCTCTGTCTGGTTCCTCCTGCCCTGCTGCCAAATCAGCTAAGATAAGTGTCTGGTTTTGTTTCTGCAGCACACATGCTGTGTGGTTTACAATTCAGTACTATTCAATGTTTTTCTTGTTCAGCTTAGACTGTGTTTGGATATTTCAGTCAAGTTGGATTCTCAGGAGATGCAGATATACATTCCATGTCTTTAGTTAGATGGTGGAATTTTTGTATTATCTGCTGTGGATATTTTTAGGGTTTTAATACTGACCGCTTAGTATTCTGTCCTATCCTTTCCTATTTAGCTAGCGTGGCCTCTTTTGCTAAATCCTGATTTCTGCCTGCTTGTGTCTTTCCTCTAATACTCACAGTCAATATTTGTGGGGGGCTGCCTATCCTTTGGGGTTCTGCTCTGAGGCAAGATAGAATTCCCATTTCCATCTATAGGGGTATTTAGTCCTCCAGCTGTGTCAAGGTGTCTAGGATGTGTTAGGTACACCCCACGGCTACTTCTAGTTGCGGTGACAGTTTAGGGTTTGCGGTCAGTACAGGTTCCACCTACTCCTGAGAAAGTCTCATGCGGCTCCAAGGTCACCGGTTCATAACACAAGGAACAAATACCACCGCACCATGACCAGACCACAAATTACAACCACAGTGATCGAATAATATCACATACAAGGAACAAATACCGCTACACCATGTCAAGATCACATATTACCACCACTTGGTGACCAAATAGCACATACAAAGGACAAATACCGCAACACCATTTCCAGACCACATATTACCACCACATAGTGACTGAATACTACAATACTGATAAGTGATAAAAAAAACCCCACAATACTATCACCATAAGTGCCAGTATTCACAGGAGATCTGTACTTAGTATGCAGTGTCTGTGTAGAGGTTATACAGTGATCACCAGTGACATTATACACAGGACCTCTGTATATAGTATACAGTGTATAGTGTCAGTGTATAGGTAACACTGACTCACCAGTGACGTCTCTAGGTGAAGTCCTTCATCTTTCATCCAGCACAGACCGCCATCATTTCTTCCAGCCAGGGCTCGTTTCTGAAGGAAATAACACAGTTATCTTGAGCTCCGCTTGCAGAACACATTACTTAATTTTTCCCAACTTCTACATTACACCACTTGAAGAAAAAAAGGCGATATAGTGTCACTCTGCACAGTAACAGGACCGCCCCCCCATTTAAGACAATATACTCAAAAAATAAAATAAATACATCACTGCAGTAATAATATCCCTTAATTAGCCCCTATGGTAATAATATTCCCCATCCTGCCCTGTGTATCTCATTCCTGGCTCCAGCCATATGGTCTCGCATCCTGCCCTCACGAGTATCCATTCTACCCCATATGATCTCCCCATCCTGCCCCATCTGTCTCCATCGTATCCATCCTGCCCTATGATCCTATCCTGCCCCATGTCTTTCATTCAGCCCCGTGTCTCCAATCATGCCCCGTATCTACATTCTGCCCATGCCTCCAGTCCTGCCCCAGTGTGTCCAGCATATTGCCCCCAGTGTGCCCAGCAATCTGCCCCAGTGTGTCCAGCATTCTGCCCCAGTGTCTCCAATATTGCCCCCAATCTGTCCAGCAATATGCCCCAGTTTGTCCAGCATTTTGCCCCAGTGTCTCCAGCATATTGCCCCCAGCATTCTGCCCCAGTGTGTCCAGCATTCTGCTCCAGTGTCTCCAGCATATTGCCCCCAGTGTGTCCAGCATTCTGCCCCAGTGTGTTCAGCATTCTGCCCCAGTCTGCCCAGCATATTACCCCCAGTGTGTCCAGCATATTGCCCCCAGTGTGTCCAGCAATCTGCCCCAGTGTCGCCATCATATTGCCCCCAGCGTGTCCAGCATATTGCCCCCAGTGTGTCCAGCATATTGCCCCCAGTATGTCCAGCAATCTTCCCCAGTGTGTCCAGCATTCTGCCCCAGTGTATCCAGCATTCTGCCCCAGTCTGTCCAGCAATCTGCCCCAGTGTGTCCAGCAATCTGCCCAAGTGTCTCCAGCATATTGCCCCCAGTCTGTCCAGCATATTGCCCACAGTGCATGATCCAGTAATCTGCCCCAGTGTCTCCAATATTGCCCCCAGTCTGTCCAGCAATCTGCCCCAGTGTCTCCTCTCCAGCATTGCCCCCAGTGTGTCCAGCAAGCTGGCCGTTCGCAAAGAAAAAAAAATGAGTTCTCCTCACCTGTCCATGCTCCAGCGGCGAGCTCCCTCCAGCAGCGACAATGACGTCAGATGCCAGATTGACCCTATTATAATCCGCCCCTGCTTGTGAGCAATTTTGCTTTTACATTATGATATATCAAATTAGCAACAAGATTTACATACATTTTTTCTGCCAATCTCTTATATAAGCTACCCATAGGGAATCCAAGGGTTAGCCGACGTGGAGTGGGGGCGCCGTTTCCGCTGAACAGTAGACCTCAAATAATGCAAAGAAAACAAGTTCATAATCATTTAGAAACAACAATACTAATGTTTTAACTCAGGAAGAGTCCTGAAATCAATATTTTGTGGAATAACCATGATTTTTAAACACAGCTTTCATGCATCTTGGCATGCTTTCCACCAATCCTTCACACTGCTTCTGGTGCAAAAATTTAAGCAGTTATTCTTTGTTTGATGGCTTGTTGTGACTATCCATCATCATCTTGATTATATTCCAGAGGTTTACAAGGGGGTTCAGGTCTGGAGATTGGGCTGCCCATGACAGGGTTTTGATGTGGTGGTCTGTATTTGCGTTACCATAAAAGCATTTTCAGCACTTTAGCAACGATAATGGTGGTATATCATGAGCGTTTGGCACGTGTTTGATGAGGGGAGAGGGTATGCAGAGCTCAGAGGCTTTCTTTAAACATAATTTTTTTTCCTTACTTTATGTGTGCCAATCAGGGTGCAAGAAACAACCACAATGTCCTGACACAACATCTTGTGTCATTGGTTTCTGAAATCACACGTCCCTCGCCATATAAAGAGTGGACATCTGGTTTTAACACCATTTTGACACTGTAACAACCCAGAGAGACTGCTCCTGATGCTGGCATTGATTTTAGCTAGTTAGCTAGGCAATTGTATATGAGTCAGATAGTGTAGCTAGCTAGTGTACAGTGTGGCTGTTAAATTTACTGTGATGCCATGGTAGCACACTTATGCAGTGATGAGGCAGGGACCCAACAAAGTTCCAAACAAAAGTCTCTTTAATGTGTTTTCTTCACAGCATTAATGTCCAACTCATAAACACATAAGCACATGATAGTCACTAAACACTCCAGTCCATCTCTGACCGGTTACCGTGGGTGACTGCACCACCATCTTAATGTGCTACTCACAGCTTTACACATTACATGATATCCTTCAGTTTACAGTCACTAAACATGCCAGTCCTCCTCTTGAGACCAGTTGCTGTGGGTGACTGCACCAAGGTGTTAATGTTCTACTGACAGCATTTCACAGCACACAATATCCAAACCATATCCTTCAGTTTACAGTCTTTAAATACGCCAGTACTCTTTTGACTGGTTGCCATGGGCGACTGCACTGCAGTGTTAATGTCTCTTTACTCACAGCATTACACAATACAATATATACTTCAGTTTACAGTCACTAAACACACCAGTCCTCTTCTGACCGGTTGACATGGGTGACTGCACCGCCGTGTAAATATTCTACTCACAGCATTACACAGCACACAATATCTGAACCATATTCTTTAGTTTACAGTCACTAAACATGCCAGTCCTCCTCCAGGCACAGGACAGTCTTCCTCCGGTTCACTGCTGGGCACAAAACAGTCCACCTCCGAGACCAGTTACTGTGGGAAACTTCACCGCTATGTACACTGTGGGTGCCAGGTATCTCAGATCCCCTGGATGCTTGGCTTCGCTTCCTGTGTTGCCTCACACATGGAGCTCTGCAGAACCGACTGCTCTGGCCTCTAGCCAATACCAGACTGACACTGACTCTGACCCTGATATGCCCAAACCCCTATACTGCAGGGTTTTTAACCATCAACCTGTGGCCTTCAGCCACATGAAAATCTCAGGCCGTGAATGACATGGACTGCACCACTAACCTGCTGCAGTCAGTTTCAAAACACAAAAACCCAGAGCAGGTTTTTCCTAAATCTGCCTTGGACAACCAGCATGTCAAGATTTAAACTCACTTTTCTTCTTTTCCTAGTGTCATACAGTAGAGGACCTGACTTTAAAATAATGGGTAATAATGAATATAAATACCACGCTATAAGGGGTCCAATTGAGGCTGGTTACTCAGAAAACCAAATATATATATATATATATAATATATATATATATATATATATATATATATATATATATATATATATATATATATATATACACTATGTTCCAATTATTATGCAAATTAAATTTTTCTCGGATTTTCCTAAATGTTCAGTGCAAATGACAGTCAGTCTAATAAAAGTAATCACCCGTTAGAGTATACGTCAAATTTTATTGAAGAAACCTCCCAATGATAAAAGTATAATCTCCAAAATGAATAAAAACTCAAAATGCACTGTTCTAAATTATTAGGCACAGTAGAATTTCTAAACATTTGATATGTTTTAAAGAACTGAAAGTGCTCATTTTTGGAATTTGTAGCATTAGGAGGTCAGATTCACTGAACAAAAAAGCTATTTAACTCCAAAACATCCTAACAGGCCAAGTTACATGGTAACATAGGAGCCCTTCATTGATATCACCTTCACAATTCTTGCATCCATTGAACTTGTGAGTTTCTGGAGAGTGTCTGCTTGTATTTCTTTGCAAGAAGTCAGAATAGCCTCCCAGAGCTAATGATTTCATGTGAACTGCCTCCAACCCTCATAGATCTTTTGTTTGATGATACTCCAAAGGTTCTCTATAGGGTTGAGGTCAGGGGAAGATGGTGGCCACACCATGAGTTTATCTCCTTTTATGCCCATAGCAGCCAATGACTCAGAGGTATTCATTGTCAGCATGAAGATGATTTTGTTCCTGAAGGCACGTTTCTGCTTTTTAGACCATGGAAGAAAGTTGTCAGTCAGAAACTCTATTTACTTTGCTGAGGTCATTTTCACACCTTCAGGAACCTTAAAGGGCCCTACCAGCTGGTTCCCCATGATTCCAGCCCAAAACATGACTCCTCCACCTCCTTGCTGACGTCGCAGCCTTGTTGGGACATGGTGGCCAATCCATCCACCAACCATCCACTACTCCATCCATCTGGACCATCCAGGGTTGCTCGACACTCATCAGTAAACAAGACTGTTTGAAAATTAGTCTTCATGTATGTCTGGGCCCACTGCAACCGTTTCTGCTTGTGAACATTGTTTAGGAGTGGTCAAATAGTAGGTTTATGCACCACAGCAAGCCTTTGAAGGATCCCACACCTTGAGGTTCGAGGGACTCCAGACGCACCAGCAGCTTCAAATAACTGTTTGCTGCTTTGTAATGGTATTTTGGCAGCTGCTCTCTTAATCCAATTAATTTGCCTGGCAGAAACCTTCCTCATTATGCCTTTATATGCATAAACTCTGTCTGTGCTCTGTTACAGTCACAAATCTCATCAGAGTATGATGATCACTCTTAAGTTTTCGTGAAATATCTAATTTTTTCATACCTTGTCCAAGGCATTGCACTATTTAATGCTTTTCAGCAGCAGAGAGATTATTTTTATTTCCCATATTGCTTGAAACCTGTGACCTGCATAATAATGTGGAACATCATTTTTGAGTAGTTTTCCTGTAATTAGAATTACCTGGAAAACTAATTATCACATGCGTTTAAGATTGATTTCAGTGATTCATTGAGCCCTGAGACACAATACCATCCACGAGGTTATTTGAAAAACAAAACAAATAAATCTTTATGACACTTAAATCCAATTTGCATAATAATTTGGAACACGGTGTATATATATATACACATTCCCAAGTGTGATTCAGATTCAACACTATTGCCTACTATTTTTCAATAATCCCTAAGGAACCCAATATTCCTATTATCGGTCAAGGAATCTGTCATACATAGATATGTGTGTTCGCCTTAAAAACTACACTAGTTGACACTGTGTGCATAAATTCCATTAGCAATTGTACATCTAAATGCTCCACATACCTTATAAGTTCACGGAGGTTATTTCGACTGAGTTTCCTAATCTGGCAGGCGAAGAGTTGGATAATGTGCAAGTGTACACCGCAGTCCTCTGGGTGGGTGAAAGTTTACTGCAGGTTCGTGAAGAGCTGAGTGGGTGAACGCTGTGTGTGCACCGCCCAAGGGTTTGTGCGATAGGCGGAGGAAGATTGCAAATGTGTGCAGAGCCAGAGACGTCCCAGCCGGTGGCATCCCTGGTTACACAAGGAAAGGAAAAAAGGCGAAGATGGCCTATACTGCTCAGCCGCTTGACCGCATGTGACGTCACAGGTCTACGGATTCTAGCTAGGGCCAGAAACCACCAACGCATTTCAAAGTGTGTCGCACTGCTTTGGACCCTGACGAAGAAGTGCGACACACTTCGAAATGCATTTGCAATCTTCCTCCGACTATCGCACAAACCCTTAGGCAATGCATGCACAGCGTTTACCCACCAAGCTCTGCACGAACCTGCACTAAACTTTTACCTACCCGGAGGATGGCAGTGTACACTTGCACATTATCCTACTCTTCGCCTGCAAGATTAGGAAATTCAATCAAACTACCCTCCGTGAACATATAAGGTATGTGGAGCATTTAGATGTGCAATTGCTAAGGAGTCAGGCTGGTTCAATGACCCAAGAATTGAGTGGGGAGTGGGAGAAGCCCCACGCGTATCGCTGCCGCAACAGCTTTGTCAGGGGAAGTGAGCCTAAGGTGAGAATGTCTGTCCGCAGCACACCACTATTGAAGCCAGAGCAGTGTGAAATGGTTGTTGGTTGGATAGCGGATAATGCTTCCAGTCACTTAGCTACCACCACCATGCCTTCCACATGGTCAAGTCTGAGTAGCCATGATTGTGGACAGGATATTCCTCACCCTGATCCTCCTCCCTCCCACTATGAGGAGTGCCCTGAGACAACTGATCCCACACTTGGACACTCTGAAGAGCTGTTTAGTTTTCACTTTCAAGATTTCGGACTCTCGGATGGTCAACTTGAAGTGGGGCCGGATGAGATTGCATGTAGCAATACCCAAATGTTTGAACAGCCACGGTCACACAAAGGCGATGGTGGGAAAGTGTCACAAGAGGTGGACGATGAGACACAATTGCCAGAAAGTCAGGAGGAGGAGCAGGGTGCGGATGTGGAAAACCAGGTGGTGGATGACATAGTGACTGACCCAACCTGGCAGGAGGACATGCAGAGCGAGGACAGCAGCACACATGGGGAAGGAGGCACATCACCCCAACAGGCAGGAAGAAGCAGTGTGGGGACCACAAACAGAAGGTGTGCATCCTTTCCCTGTAACACCAACATGAGGGAAGTTGCCATTCCAACTCTTAGATCTTCCAGAGTCTGGTTATTTTTTAAAGACTCTGCCGATAACCCCAAACAGGCCATTTGCAGCACCTGCCATGCCTGCATCAGCAGGGGTAGCAAAACTACTAGCCTGACCACCACCAGCATGATCAGGCACATGGCAGCAAAGCACCCGACTTTGTTTGCCGAACCCCAGGATACAGGAACACTGTCTGCAGGTGACACCACTGCTTCTTCCACTGTTTTGCGTAGAAGCCAATCCCCAGTCCACCGTGCATGTGAAGATGCCTCTAGCCCTGCACCTGTTGTTGCTCACAGTCAAGCAGCACCATTATCAAGCCCATCCACGTTCTTGTCCCAGCACAGCCTTCAGTTGTCTATACCCAAGTCATTGGAACGCAAGCGGAAGTACCCAGCCAACACCCCACAGGCCACAGCACTAAATTATAACATTTCTCTTTTGCTTGCACTTGAAATGTTGTCTTTTAGGCTCGTTGAGACAGAAGCTTTCTGCAACGTGATGGCAGCAGCCGTCCCAAGGTACTCAGTCCCCAGTCGCCACTATTTCTCCTGGTGTGCTGTACCGGCATTGCACCAGCATGTGTCCCACAACATTACTCGTGCCCTCAACAATGCTGTTACTGGGAAAGTCCACCTAACCACGGACACGTGGACAAGTGTTTGTGGGCAGGGATGGTACATCTCACTGACGGCACACTGGGTTAACATAGTGGAAGCCGGGACCCAGTCGAACCTTGGGATGGAACACATCCTCCCCATGCCAAGGATTGTGGGCCCTACGTCAATCAGGGTTGTCCCCACAGTGTACAGCTCCTGCACCTCCTCCTCCTCTTCAACCTCCATCTCTGAAATGAATACATCTGTCAGTATTCTGGGTTTTCTAAGTCACCTAGTGAATGATTTTGCCCTTTGTTAAGATGGAGTTTGCTGTTTTTGTCTGCCCTACTTCCTGTTCGTTTGTTTAAAACCCGGGTCAGGTGTCAGCCTCTTTGCTGGAGTATTTAGAAGTTTTTCTATCTCTCAGAGTGCATTTCACCACAGACACTTGGATGAGTAAGCATGGCTAAGGGCGATAGATCTTGCTGACTGGGCACTGGGTGACTTTGGTGGCTGTGGGGACAGGCGCTGCTCCACAAGTCTTGGAATCCCCAAGGCTTGAAGGACAAAGCTCCATTTAACACTTTCTCCACTGCTTCTGCCTCCTCCTCTATCTCCTCTAGGGCCTCAACCTACAACCTCAACCTCTGCCTTAATGAGACACGCGTTCCAACGGTGCAGAGCGAATCCTCACCTCTGTACTGAGCAGCCACCGCTCACCGCAATCAGGCAATATTAAAATTTATATCCCTTGGAGATAGTAGTCATACAGCTGAAGAGTTTTGGACATCTCTCCAGGCTGAACTGAATTTGATCAATCGCTGCCTCCGCTTAACCTGCATCCAGGGAAGGCTGTGCCCTATAATGGTGCGAACCTGGTGGCGGCTTCATGGCGAGGCAAGCTCACACACGTGCCTTGCATGGCTCACATCCTCAACCTAGTGGTACAGTGTTTTCTCCTCCTCTATCCTGGCCTGGGTGAGCTGCTCCAGAAAGCACATAAGCTGTATGCTCATTTCCACCATTCACACCCCTCAGGTCAATGACTTGCATCGATACAGATGTCTTTGTCCATGCCAGTTAACAGGTTGATATGCAATGTGCTGACACAGTGGAATTCCACTCTGCACATGTTGCAGCGACTGTGACAGCAGCAACGAGCCCTGACACAGTATATCATGTCATATAGCCTGGGCTAATGCAGTACAGACGTGGCGCAAATCATGTTTACAGACTGGGCACAGATTGAGGACATCTGCCCCCTGCTGCACAGTTTCAAAATAGCTACTAAGATCATTAGCGCTGATGACACCATCAGCGGCATCACTATTCGTGTAATCTATATGTTAGAGCAGACGATGAATGAGGAGGAAGCAGAGGAGGATGCGGAAGGGATAACATTGTTTCTAAGTGCCAGACTGTCGTCACACAGGCGGGTGCCAAGGGAGGGTGGATTACTGTGATCGAGGGGGGCTGGTGATAACAGCCAAAATGTTATAGAAGGAGCAAGATCTGAGGAACAAATGGAGGAGGAATAGGTGATAGGCGAACAACTGTCAGATGAAGAGGATAATCCTCCCCTCTCAACAGAAAGAGTTGGCATGAGATACTTAGGAAACAAGCCTCATTGTTACTCAGCCACCAACATAGCATGGGCTTGGACCTCATGGTAGAGCCCAACATATGATTGCCTTCTTGCTGCACTATCTGCAACATGATCTCCGTATAGTTATGATTAGGAATACTGCTGAATACCGGGTTGCCACTCTGTTAGATCCACGTTATAAAACTAAATTTTACCAGATGCTTCCCGCCCTGAAAAGGGACCCGCGAATGCTGAAGTATCATAACACACTTTTACACAACCTTAAGAGAGCTTTTCCCCAAGATAACAGTGAAGCACACAGTTCGCATCACAGCTCTAGAATTCCAACCTCCGGTACGTCAATTCATCAACATCAAAACATTAGCAGCAGCAGTAGCAGTGGTGTAAGTGGAAACAGCAATTTCTGTGAGTCTTCTGACACTTTTTTAGACCAGCTCGTGCACAAGCACAACAGAAACCAAGTCTTACACGTGGTGAACGAATGGAGAGGATAGTGCAGGGGAATCTACAACTAAATATTAATACCATCAAGGAGGGTTTGGACCCTTTCACATTTTTGTCTTCCAAAATGGAAGAGTGGCCTGAGCTCGCCTCACACGTCTTTGTGGTTTTACCATGCCCGGCAGCCAGCGTTCTCTCAGAATGTGTCTTCAGCACTGCTGGTGGTGTCCTGATGAATAAGCGCAGCCGACTATCCCCTGAAACTGTAGAAAGTGATGCATTAATGTCATGTAACTGCACTCTGTAATATCTATAGTGTGGCTTCTGTGCCGGCTGCTGATGTTAACACAAATTTGTGGAAATGTGAACAGTTATACTTGGTCTACATCTGCTGGGTTAGCTGTAGTGGAAGATGTGTTTGTACAAATTTCTATTCTCGCAACAGTTATTCCACTTCAGTGGTGTCAGGCCCTCATTTTTTAAAATGTGAAAACTCCAAGTTGGGTGTCCATCTGCTTTATCTGCTATTTTTACTGTGGTGAAATTGATGCCACTTTTGAGGTGTCTGCCAGTAATATTTGGAAAAGTGAACACTCCTTGTTGGGTGTCCATCTGCTGGATCGGGTGTAGTGGAAGACCTGTCGGTCCCTATTATACTATCAATACTGTGGTGAAATTGATGCCACTTTCGTGTTGTCTGCCAGTAATTTTTGTAAATGTAAACACTTCTGGTTGGATGTCCATCTGCTGAATTGGGTGTAGTGGATGACCTGTCAGTCCCTATTATACTATTTCTACCATGATAAAATTGATGCCACTTTTGTGGTGTAAGGCCCTCATTTGTTTAAATGTGAACACTACTGGTTGGGTGTCCATCTGCTGGATTGGGCATAGTGGAAGACATGTCTGTCCCTATTATACTATTTGTACTCTGGTGAAATTGATGATGCTTCTGTGGTGTATGGTCCTCATTTGTTTAAATGTGAGCACTCCTGGTTGGGTGTCTATCTGCTGGACTGGATGTAGTGGAAGACCTGTCGGTCCCTATTATATTATCTATACTGTGGTAAAATTGATGCCACTTTGGTTTTGTCTGCCAATAATTTTTGGAAATGTGAACACTCCTGGTTGGGTCTTCTTCATGGGTGATGCCTGTAGCAGTAGGCCTCCGAGACCGTGAGGCCTCCACTTCCTTGGACTCAACTACCCGTGTAGGCAATGATAGTCTACAAAACTGATATTTGTGCCACCTGGATGTGGCTCGGCATGAAAGCAGGTAGAGGTATTGCATGTGGCATCAGGGCTCCCAGCAATGGAGGCCTACACCAATCCCTCACTCACCTTGTCTTACTGTGACATTCAATTGAAAGCTGTAAATGCTGTCCCAGACCCCTATACCTCATACCTGGCTGATTGCTGCAGTGCCATGCCATAATTTGCTCTTAGGGTGAATTTAGGCCACTTTCCTGGTGTCTGTTCCTCATTTGGTGGGTTTTGTCAGCATTAGGGGCCGTTATAAAGTGTTGTGCATGCGTTTGTTTTTGCCTCCCTTTGACATGAATGGCATTTGGTTATGTTCTGCGAATATTCAGCAAATTATTCGGAGAATATTGCAAATTTGCGATTGAAATCTGAAAGAAATAATTAAATATTTGCTTATCATTAGTAGCATGTGATTTTTATGCTTCAAGTCATGTGTTCAATGGGCCAAACTGTGTAAAATGCTATACTTTACCAGTGGTCATTGCTGCTGCCACAGTAGCTGCAACATGTACAGAGTGTAATTCCACTGTGTTGGCACAGCACATATCAACTGGTTAACTGGTAGCCTGAAAGACATCTGTAGCAATGTACTGTAAGTCGATGACCTTTCTACAGCAGTGCATCCAGGCTGGGATAGTGGTGTAGAAATTGCGCTACCACCAGGATGGGGATGTGAACCATGCAAGGAAAGTGTGTGAAGTTCCTCGGCATAGGTCCACCACCAGGTTCGTGCTGTTATCGCACATGACCTTCACTGACTCCAGGTTCAGTGAAGACAGCCATTGCTCAAACTCGGCCTGGATAGCTGTCCACAATGCTTGAGCTGTGTGAATGCATTCTCCAAGATATATTAATTTAAACACTGCCTGATTGTGGTTTTCCCTGGCTGCGCAGTACAGAGGTGGGGGAATAATGTCTGCACTGCTGGAAAGTGTGGAGATGTGAAGGGCACAGGTGGAGGCCCTACAGGAGGTGGCGGAGGCAGAAGCAATGGAAGAAGGGTTACATGCTGAGGATTTTTTCTTAAGCCTTTGGGATTCCAAGATTTGCTATGTAGTTACACCTTGGTGTCTAGTGTTTCTGGTCACCATCCCTTAGTGTGTAGTGGTTGAGTTCTCCAAAACTAGTGTTAGGCATCATTATTCTTCCTCTGCACAAGATAGATCTAAGCATTATTTTCCTCTGCGGTCTCCCATTCAGTCTCGACCACAGTGGATGCTGCTCAGCAAAGACATCGATCTCAGGGCCTTGCCCAGACTCGGGCTGTGCGCATTGTTACCACTGCCTCTCCAAGTTCAGCTAGGGTAACTAATAATAGACAGCAGCGAGCAATCATTCCTGAGACTAAGTCCAAGTTTTGCTCTACTGTGCATGCTCATGAGGTGGCGACCTCTCATTGCTGGTCGGTCGTCAGCTGCTCCGGATTGGCCCACTAGCAAGGTCCTGTCTGATTGACACAGTCTATAAAAGGATCTTTGGTGCGCCCATCGGTGATCTAAGATCATTTATGTTTTGTGTTAGTGTGGAACCCAACGGTAGTGTTGACTTGTCTGCATGTGCTCAGGGCAGGCGTATTGCCCTTAGATTATCGGCACCTCTGGAGAGAAGTTTGAGTGAATTCAGGGCAGGCATTAAGCCTTTAGAATTCCGGTACGTCTGGAGAGGAGTTCTTGTGTGTGCACATGCTGTGTTTGAGTCCTCTACCTGTTTCCTTTCCCCAGTGAGCATAGCGTTCCCCTGTGAAGTTAACAAGGTTTGTGATTTGCGCCTTACCTGATCTGTCGCTGTGTGCAATTGACACAGCTCCACTGCAGAGCATCTTTTCTGTTGTTGCGATTGACAGCCTCGTGTGCTATACACTGAGTGACATTTAACTCAGTGCAAGCTAACTAGTGCTCGCTGACATTGTTCAAACTAGCTGCAGTTTTCCATCTCTGCACGGTGGACCCCGGGTTGCGATCGCACTTCATCTTAATTTATATTTAGTACGATCCACCATCCCTAACAACTAGTTATTTAGTAGTTTATTTCTCCAAGCCCTGTTGGCAAGTAGTTTAGTTCTCCATCTTCTGGTGTGTAGTGGTTTAGTTCACCATCCCCATGCGCCCTACAAGACTTGGGGATTCTAAGACTCATGGAGCAGCTCCTTCCCCGCTTTACCCCAGAGTTAACAGAGTCACCCAGTGCCCAGTCAGTGAGATGTAACGCCCCGGTCCAAGATTGCTCATCCAGGTGTCAGTTCTAAAATGCACCCTGTCACACACAGATTTTTTTCAAGGAAAGGATGATGTTGTCTACGACATGCTGGTGTAGCGCAGTCTCATCTTTCTTAGAAAAGTGATGGCGACTGGGCAACTGGTACTTTTGTATATAACCCTCCAAAAAATTCATCAGACCAAATAGAATACTATAGAACAAAATATTAATTTTATTTCAATAGAATCACAATAATATCACCAAAACAATTCACATACAGAAATCTTTATTGATATTCACAAAATAAAAACAATTAAAAGGGGGATTAAAAATATATATATAAAAAACATAAGTATATATATATATATATATATATATATATATATATATATATATATATATATATATATATATATATATCCTATATCGTGGTTTATGGAGATCAAAGTTTATTGAAACAAATGTATGTGCAGGACAGGGCAAACCCAAACTGATTGGTATAAACTGTATATATGTGATGCTGTATTAAAAAATATATAAATAAATAAATCCAGTGGCAAAAGATATAAACATGTGTATGTAAAATTCAATATTTTACTTTGATTAATATAGTGCCCAAGTGCAAATTTAAATTTACCAAATTTAAGGCCATTTCAGGAAAATGGCCGCGGGATGCCGCGCGTGCGCAGATGGATATCGCGGCGGCCATTTTCCTGAAGCCGCGGCCAGCAGAGCGCCGCGGCCAGCAGAGCGCCGCTTCTGCGCACGCGCGGCCAAAGGAAGATGGCCGCACCCACCGATCACCAATGAAATAACGAACAGCGCACTCTTTTAAATCCCCTGGCAGAGGATTCGGGACCTTGGGTATGCGCACACCACTATGCCACCAACGGAAAACTACGCAAAATCTGGGGGAAGACAACACGCCCTTTTGACCAGACCAGCCTGATTGACAGGCGAAAACGACTACTTTGGTAACGTATTTCAGCAGCATAGGTGGGGAATCGGGGTCCACAAACTACACTATTGTAATGCTCAGCTCAGGCCCTATTTAACAGTATTTTTATCTCATACCGAAAAAACGGGGTGACAGGTGCCCTTTAACTGGTACTTTTGGACTGCGATGGCCATCAGCTTTTGGTATCCACAAGATGGAAACGCTGCATATCCATTGCCAACAGATTGCATTGGCCATCCAATAATCACAGAGATCACAGGCCGGGAGTCAGGCAGAACCACCCACTGTGATCTTTGAAGTGAAGAGCTCTCAGCTGGTCCCTATCATTCAGACAATTACATGATTTGGCGACGATCAACTGAGGAGGCCTCAGACTATTGCCAATAATTAGTTTTTGGAAAACAGTGAGCATATGGCAAATATACCTCAAGATTACAACGCATGAAATATACATATATACCGCCGTACGATCACTACTAACTACACGATAATCTCACACTCCCGCTGCCACTACCAATCTTGTTTTTTTAAAATAAATATAGGATGATTGAACACAATTCTTCTTTTGAGGTTCACACTATTGGGGTCTTCCATCCCCTCTTCCTCTGAGTAGCAGTCATAAGCCATCCCCCAAGCTCACCCACCCACTTCTTTGACCACTTTTCTGCCTTGCTGCCACACTTCAAGTCTTCAGAAATGGATCAAACCAACAAGTTGTTTGCCAAGTTGTTTGCCATATATGCTATTAGTGATACTTCTTTCAACCTCTGTTTTTCCAGTATTTATTATCCTCCTGAACATTTTTTATCATGTCTTGAATAAACTAATAAACTATAGTAGTTTTTAAAAAAATAATTTTGTGTCAACTTCCAGAGATTTTTTCTTGCACCTTGTGTTTGAATATGGTGCATGAAGAATAAGGTTGTATTGTTAAGTCTTCAGAAATGCCAACCCTTATCCTCGAGGACTTCAACAGCAACACCTCTCCAACCTCATCCCAGCTTCCAGCATCCTCTGAGACACAGAAAAACATCTTTGTCCAGCTTTGTTCAATCTTCTATCTAGATAACTCACCTCTTCCCCTTTCTCCCCTTTGAGGTATGTCCACTTCTGTATTACCGGATGGACTTTCACTCACCACGATTGTAGTGGGTAAACAAGTGAAGGCTCTTCTGCCGGAGACCTGCATGACAACATTTGCCATGGTGAGGGAGGAGGAAGAATCAGAAGATGTGGATGATGGGGTGGATGATGGTTGGTGAGGTCCACTAGTGTGCATTTTAGCACAGTGATTTTCCCAGATTAACGAATGTTGATCACAAATGTGACAGTTTATGCATGTAGTAGTCAAATTACATTTCTGTCATTTTTAACAAAGTTGACGGCAAACGTGATTTGTGTCAGTCTTAGGCTGGTTTCACACTTGCGTTTTTGTCTGCATGCGTTTTTTAAAAAAACGCATGTGTGAAAAACGCATGTAAACGCGGTAAAACGCATGCGTTTTTAGACGCATGCGTTTTTATAGAAAAACACAAGAAAACACAAGAAAAAACAAGAAAACCCTAACCCTACCCCTACCCCTAACCCTAACCCTAAACGTGACTGAAATACGTGGCACTGAAATACGTGGCACTCAAATACGTGGCACTTAAATACGTGGCACGTGGCACTTAAATACGTGGCACGTGGCACTTAAATATGTGGCACGTGGCACTTTAATACGTGCCACGTATTAAAGTGCCACGTGCCACATATTTAAGTGCCACGTGCCACGTATTAAAGTGCCACGTGCCACGTATTTCAGTGCCACGTATGCCACTTGCCACGTATTTAAGTGCCACGTGCCACGTATTTAAGTGCCACATGCCACGTATTAAAGTGCCACGTGCCACATATTTAAGTGCCACGTATTTAAGTGCCACGTGCCACATATTTAAGTGCCACGTGCCACGTATTAAATACGTGGCACGTGGCACTGAAATACGTGATACGTGGCACTTAAATACGTGGCAATATGACTGTCAGAAAATGTTCATTAAACGGTTAGGGGTGAGGTTAGGGGTAGAGTTAGGGTTAGGGTTTAGATCCCTTTATCACCTTGATGGTGGTGGGTGGCTTTTCAGTGTGTTTTCTGGTTTTTTTCTATAAAAACGCATGCGTTTTTAGCGCAAACAAACGCATGTGCTTAAAAACGCATGCATTTACATAGACAGCAATGCATTTTTTTGCCGCGAAAAAACGCATGCGTTTTTTCGCGGCAAAAAAACGCGCAAGAAAATACTGCAGATAGCATTTTTGAAAATGAACGCATGCAGACAAAAAACACATGCGTTTGAAAACGCGAACAAACGCATGTGCAAAAAAACGCATGCGTTTTCAATGTTAAATATAGGAGAAAAAAACGCATGCGTTTTTTGTGCAAAAAACGCTGCAGACAAAAACGCAAGTGTGAAACCAGCCTTAGTGGTCTGAAAAAAAGCCCAAGCTAGGCAACTGCAGATCCATGAACACTGCTGGCCACTGATAGAGTTGGGGCTGAGGATGCATTGCTTGCCATGGTTGAATAGCTTTGTCTATGGGAAGCTGCAACTTAACCTCCTTGTATTCCTCCTCCTCTGCTGATCTCCTCAGCTGCATGCATCTGGGTTTACACCTAGTGAGATCTACTACCTCATCATCATCCTCTCTTTTCTCCAACTCCTCACCTAAGAGTCACCCTCCTCCTCTGCTCTGACAGCACAGTACAGTCCGTGGGCTTCTCAAGTTTCTGAGTCTCATCAGGATTACCTACACCCCTCGGGGTTAACATCTGTTGACGAGGGTCTTGATTCTGCTCTGACCCTTATTGGTCCAGCCCTGGATGAAACTGAAAAAAAAATTGGGTGTGGTTGTGGATGATTTCCTCCTTTTGACTATGAATCTATTAAGAACACTTCTGATGTCCATGGCATAGAATGTGTGAACAGATCTACAGACTCAGCCATCTGTGATTCCCTACAGTCAGTTGGGCTGTTAGAAAGTAGTGACATGTGAGAAAACAAGGGTAATTGGGTGTGACCTCTGAGGACTGTACTGTGTGTGATGTTAAGGTCGAGGAAGAGGAGCAACAGCCACGTGATGCAGTGCTTGCCATCTACTGGAGAGCATGTTCTTTCTGGCCCTCATCTACAAAGCGTACCATTTTGTGGCTGCCAATGAAAGGGAGTGACGTAGCATGTCCAATAACAGAAGTTGTAAAAATGCTGCACAATTGCTCTCTGCAGAAAACAAACCTACTTCTCATCTCTCATATCATACCTATCTCACAATCGTAAACATCTATTCAATATTTTTAATTCTCTCCTCCATCCACCAGCTCCCTCTCCTTTCATCTCAGCTGAAGACTTTGCCTCATTCTTCAAGTAGAAGATTGATAATTTGAGGCAAAGATTTTGCTTAAAGTCCCCACAGCCCCTCCTCATAAGTACTCAACTCACCTCCTCCAAAACCAACTTCACCATCACTGAAGATAAGCTTTCCTCTTTACTCTCCAAATCACGCCTCACCAACTGTGAACTTGTGAACTTGACCCTATAGTGTCCCACTCATTAAAAACCTTACCACAGTCTACATTCCAAGCCTAACCCACCTCTTCAAGCTGTCACTAACAACTGGTGTCTTCCCCTCATGATTCAATCATACCTCAGTGACACCTATCCTCATACATCCCTCCCTTGACCTATCCTTTGTTTCCAGCTATCGCCCCATCTCATTTCTTCCCAATGCCTTCAAACTACTGGAACCTGTCCATTTTGATCTGTCCTCCCCTTTCTCCTCAGCCCCATTACACTAAAACTGCCCTAGCTAAAGTCATCAATGACCTTCTAACTGCCAAATCAAAGCGACGCTAGTTTGTCCTGCTCCTTCTCATGAACCTTTCATCTGCTTTTGACAGAGTGGACTATTCCCTGTTACTACAGACTTTCTGATCTTTTGGCATTACAGACTTGGCTCTTTGTTTTATTTCCTCGTACCTAACAGACAAGACATTCAGTGTCTCCCACTCACACACCATATCCTCATCTCGCTCCCTATATGTCGGTGTCCACCAAGTTTGAGGGCACTATGCTTAGGGCACATGTGCTCCTTACTTCCTAAAGTGACCACATGCATCGCCCTAAGGTGTCCCCAGCCAATAGCTGAGTGACACCTTCTATTTAAGACTCCTCTTCGTATATGGAGATGCCTGAGCAATGTTGTCAGTTTGACTTGCATGATTACTAGTTGTCAGATTCCCTAGGTCCTCCAGTCTGCTTGTCTACCCAGTACCCATCTGCTCGTACCTGTCTGGGCTCTTCTGTCCATCAGCTGGTCCAGCCTGCACCTGCAAGTGCCCCTTTGTCTACCACCTGATCCTGCTCACGCCTGCCATGTCCATCTGTATAACATCCACTTTAGTCTGAACCTGTCCTGTCAGTGCTCTCATGTTCCTCAAACAATCCAGCTCGCACCTGCCAGCACTCATCTGTTTACCTGTGGGTCCAGATCACACCAGCCAATGCCCATCTGTCTAACAACTAGTCCAATCTTCACATGCCAGTGTTCTCCAGTTCCTCAGCCGATCCAGCCTGCACCTGCCAGTACCCATCTGTGTAACACCCGGTCCAGCCCACACCAGCCAGTGCACATCCATGTAACACCCAGTCCAATCTGAACTTGCCAGTTTCCTTCTGTCTAACATCCAGTTAACATCAAGCCCACACCCACCAGAGCCCATCTGTGCAACACCTTGTTCAGCTCGCACCTGCCAGTGCTTTTCTGTTCCACAGCCGGTCCCATCTGCACCCATTGTTCCAGTGTCCCTATAGTGACTGCCTGCATTCTTCATCCCTCCTTCGGGCTGTACCAGCCTACCTACTCTAAGGGGTCAGCTGCCACCATCTTTAGGTCAGCCCTGGAATAGCACCTGGTGCCACCTTCTTGTCCACCCTTGGGTTGAGATTTTTCTCTGCTGCTGCTTTCCCGAGGTCAGATTTAGTAGGCCACTAGTTACACCCCTCCAGGCTTTCTTTCTGAGGGCTATGGGACAGTGTTTTCACAACCTTGCCTGTTACAGTCTCCATCTGCTGTGTTGGCTGTAGAGGAAGAGGTGTCGGTCCCCATTATACTAGGTGTACTCTGGTGAATTTGATGCAGCTTTGGTAGTGTCTGCCACTACTTTTTGGAAATGTGTAGACTCCTGGATGGGTCTCCTTCATGTGTGTTGTCTGTAGCAGTAGGCATCCAAGACCTGCAGGCCTCCACTTCCTTTGAGTCAACTACCAGTTTTACTATCCTTAGATTTTTCTGACAATAGCAGTCTACAAATCTGAAATTTGTGCCACCTTTGTGTGGCTGAGAATCAAAGCATGTTGAGCTGTTGCATGTGGTATCAACGCTTCCAGCACAGCTGGCCTACGTCAATGCCTCACCCACCTCATCTTAATTTGCAGTTTAATTCAAAGCTTTAAGCGCTGCCCAGACCTTGATACCTCATGCATGGCTGATTGCTGCCGTGACATTCTAAAATTTGTACTCTGGGTAAATTGAGGTCACTTTCTTGATGTCTGCCCCTAATTTGATATGTTTTGGCAGCTTTTGGATAGGTTTGAAGGTGTTGTGTATGAGTTGGTTTTTGCCTCCCATTGACTCCAATGGCTTTTGGATATGTTCTGTGAATATTTGATGATTAAATAGGTGAATATTGAAAAATCGGTGATCGTGAACCGAACCAAACATTAAAATATTCGCTCATCTCTAATCATAAATGACTAAGAGGGTGAATTTTTGGACCTTTTTATAATCTTAAGATATATGAAAAGTTTTTCAGTGCTTTATGTTGTTAGAAGGGCTGTTGGTGATGGGATACCATCTATTTCTATGGTGAGGGCACTTGGACAGTATTACTTTGCATTTGCATTAAAAGAATTTTAACAGGGTTTGATACCATCCTATTAGACTGCAGATTGTTATACACATACTTTCTTACCTATACATTGATCTTTATCAATTTATCTTTTTTCTCAAATAACTAGTCTGTCTGTATATTTAGATCCTGCTGCAGTACATAAATACTGTATATACAGTACACAATATACTTTGGTATATATTTAATGAACCAATTTAATAAAAAAAAAAATAAGCCTGTTACATTTATCAAATTATGCTTTAAAAACATATTGGCATTTATGCATTTACCAATATTTTCACTTTTATTTTGAAACATGAATGCTAGATTACGCTTTATTTATAAAATGAATATCATGCCATTAACAACAATATTGCATTCCAGGTGCTGCCACAAGTCACTTTAAAGGAGAAAATTGATTGGGTCTCTGTTCGAGAATAAAAAATGAGCTGTGTGACTTGAATGTTGACAGGCAGGCTGATATGAATGCAGTCTTATCTCTGTGTTATTGCTCTTGCCATTCAGTATCTCACTATGAAGATAAAGCAAGTTACCCTGCCGTGTTAAGCCGTTGATTGAAAGGCTGATAATGGCATCTGGATTTTTCACAACAACTGCAATATTGTGCTGGCTACAGAAGAAGATGGATTAGTTTAATGGAAATTGATGTTTTTTTGGCTACAAATAGTAAAAAGTCCCCTTTTGAATGTTTCTTTGTCATCATGACTACATCTTAAGACATCTTTATCTTATGAAATACTCAAGTCAAGAATGCATTTAATGTTTTGATTTATATTTTTCTGTCGTTATACTGTTTTTTTTTTCATTTTGAAAAACATGAGATATAGTTACATAATTCAACAACCAACAACATAATTAACACTTCTACTCGTAAGCTCATTTTAAACCACATTTGTATTTATAATATAAAAAGTACCATTATCCACTTATTATATAGTATAAGGATATATTTTTGAATTATAATAAAAAAATACATTTTGAATAAAATATATACTAGACATACACTGCTGAAAAAATTTATGCAACACTTACCGAGCATTACAGCACTACAAAATAGTTCTACTCACTTGCTGTGCTGTGAGAGTGGTCATCTAGGACTAACACCTTTCCTATCTTAAGGGACATTTCCAAGCTCCTGTCCTCTATGGGGAGCACATATAGGTGCAATAGCCACTGTTATTGGTTCATTGTAAAGCCCACTTCACTCTTTGGAATGTATAGTCTGTTACATTGTGCATCAATGTTACTTTCGGTGATATCACATTGGTAATTGTTGCTGGTTTGCCCGCTGGAACACAGATGCTACCTATGTCAATTCCGGTGATGCCTGACGGGTGACTGTGCTGCTCCATAAGAACACCCAAATCATTCCAGTGTGTACTAATGCCATTTACAGCCATGTCTGGGGAAGTGATGTCACTCCTATGGTGTTCCTTATTTCAATACACACCTGCAGTGGAGTGCACATGGCATTTTGCCATGGCTGGTAGTGGTGCCACTTGAGCCCTGAATGCTTTCTATTGCACTGCTTAATTTATGAAAAGGAATTCCCTGACTAATCATGATAAAGGAGGGGGGAAATGAGTTGGGATTATGGACCTTTTAGAATAATATAATGCAGCTAAATACTATCATACCATGCTGAATTATCTATTTGTATTGACGGATTAGGTGTTACATTTTTATCATTAGCCAATCCTTTTGCCATTGCACATGGGTTTGAATATGTCCTTGAGCTTTTTGATGGTGTCTTAGAATGAATATGACCTCCATATCTGATTCTCTAAAGAGACTGTGAGTACAGGATGTCAGCCCCTCATGTCACTCTCGTGGAGATTCACAAACATTCACACCAGTAGTTTGTCGAGGTCATTATGTAGGGTTTCTGGTTCTCGGTTGATGTCCTAATATGTCATTATCCAGTTCTTCTAATGTAATGGCTGACGTTTTTGTATACGGTCATTGCTCTTAAGACTTTACTGAAAAACATGTGAAACCTTCTTGCAGCAACACATATATATATATATGTATACACAACTGGCATCAGGAACAGCTGATTGGTGGGAGTGCCAGGTATCATACTTCCACCAATCATGTATTGATGACCTATCCTAAAGATAGACTATCAATGTAATGTTCTTCGACGGCGCTTCATTTTTTGGAGAATTATATAACAAAAATCTTGAAGTTGCTGTCAAAAAACTGATATTATAAAAGAAGATAGAAAAATTATGCATTGGTGGTGTTTCTCTGCTAAGGGCACAGGACTACTTAATCTCATTAATGGGAGAATGGATAGAGCCATGTACCGTAAAATTCTGAGTGACAACCTCCTTCCCTCTACCAGGACATAAAAATTGGGTTGTGGAAGGAAACATCCAAGGAAACAATGAAGTGGTTCAAAAAGAAGCACACTAAGGGCATGGAGTGATCTAGCCAGTCTCCAGACCTTAATCCCATGGAAAACTCATGGAGGGAGTTGAAGTTCCAAGTTGCCAAGCGACAGCCTCAAAATCTTAATGATGTAGAGATGATCTGCAAAGAGGAGTGCACCAAAATTCCTCCTGACATGTACACAAACCTCATCATCAACTACAGATAATGTCTGTCTGCTTTGCTTGCCAACAAGGGTTTTGCCACCAAGTATTAAATCTTGTTTGCCAGATGAATAAAATACTTATTTCTTACTGAAAAATGCAAATAAAGTTATATAATTTATACAATGTGATTTTTTGGATTTTATTTTTGATATTTTATCTCTCAGTGTTAAAATTAGCCTACCCTTAAAACTATAGACTGGTCATGTGTTTGTCAGTGGGCAAACTTACAAAATAAGGTATCAAATAATTATTACCTTAACTATATATATATATATATATATATATATGTATATATACATATATATATATGTTACGGCTGGCGGAACGCATCGAGTAATGTTATGAATTGTTATTGGTGCATTCGCAACCAGGAAAGAAGCCTGCTGCAAGAGGAATGGCGGCCCTATATGGCGGTATAATGTCAAATTTGACACGAGTTCCATCACTCGGTCAGTATAGCACGACCTCTGTTGCTTCACAGAGTCATGGAATAAATATTGGGACTAAAGACCCTAACTAGGGTTTTGCCTGCTCTGGAACTCTTCTGTGCTAACTGCACTCATGAAGGAACCAGATGCTGGGCCAATCGACTAATTGCCCCCACTGAAGCTAGCTGCCTGCCAATAAGAATTCCCAAGGCTAACGGACATTCTCCACGTGTAGCCTGAGCGGCAGAGTATGACTGGCAACAAAATACAAATTATACTAGCGCATTGGCGTGCGGCCATGCTAACCTTATATAGCTGCAGCAACTTCAGGACCTTTCTAAAGGACCAATGGGAGCTGCTACAGGACCTGAGCGTGTGACCCCCGATGTCAAAGGAGAGGTCCTCCCTTGGACATGTTCAGAAAGGAAAAAGCAGGAGTTAGTCCCAGAGACCTCTGTTCGCTGCAGACCATTACTGGCTACAATGGCTGAGCCTGGAAGAGTAGCAGTAACCAAGCACAGAGTATCAGCCTGAGCCAGACGCTGGGACCGATGTCTCTGCTGAGCAGCAGCGGGAACTCGACCCCTAACATTAACCCCCCTAGGGCCCCCCTCATTGGGCCCCGCTACGCTCAAAGGCAGCAATGAGCTGCGGAGCTGAAATGTGTTCAGCAGGCTCCCAGGATCAGTCCTCTGGACCACAACCCTTCCAGTCCACCAAATAAAATGTTTTGCCATGAACCACTTTGCACCTTAAGATAGCGCTCACCTCATAATCGTCCGTAGACGAACCCGATGTCCCGGCAGATGACCCAGAAAACCGGAACACGTGTACGGGCTTTAAAAGGGACACATGAAAAGTGTCGGTAATACCTAGACGTGGAGGAAGGGCCAAAC
Source organism: Ranitomeya variabilis (assembly GCF_051348905.1). Lineage (NCBI taxonomy): Eukaryota > Metazoa > Chordata > Amphibia > Anura > Dendrobatidae > Ranitomeya > Ranitomeya variabilis. The sequence continues at coordinate 306,936,526 of NC_135236.1, forward strand.
AGTAGACTACAGGGTTAACCTGTTCGAGGACCTTGAAGGGACCCAAGTAGCGAGGCGCAAACTTAGTGGAATCAACTCACAGCCTGACGTTAGAGGCGGAGAGCCACACTAAATCACCAGGAGCAAAGGTCAGAGTGGGGCGCTGGTGTGCATCAGCGGAGAACCTCATTCCCTCCTTGGAAGCCTGGATGGCATCCTGAATATATTGAGTCATAGCCTCCATCTTCAGGAGGGAGAGAGGATTGACCCGACCCCAGGGAGGCTCTGCTCCAGGCATGAGATCAATAGGTCAGTCATAGGGACGGTGAGGCAGAAGTGTCTCCGAAGCCTTCTTGGAGAACACATTCGCATAGGACCAATAGCACTTGGGGAGAGAAGTAAGATCTGCGGGTACCTCTGTAGTGGCAACCTGAATGCACTCCCTCATACATCTGCCCTTACAAGATTCAATCCAACCCAAAATTCTCCCTGAGGACCACTCTATATGAAGAGAGTGGAAACGTAACCAGGGTATCCCTACTAGTATCTCATCTATTCCCTCAGGAATGACAAGCAGGGAGATAAACTTCCAATGGGAAAGAGACATAGATAACATGAAAGGGATGGTCTGATGTGTAATTTCTGTGGGCAGTGTTGACCCATTTACCACTCGAACAGTCACTGGCTTGGCGAGCATCACCAGGGGTATAGCGTGGCGTTGGGCGGAGGACATAAAATTCCCATCTGCCCCAGAGTCCACACAAAGCTCGACTGTAAGAGTGGAAGAGCCTAAAGTGATTGTCCCCTTAAAGGACAGCTTGGAGGTAAATACCGCTGTGTCTAGTGAACCTCCTCCTATGGTTACTAGAAGCGATCGTTTCCCGACCGCTGAGGACATTTATTGGCATAATGTCCCATCTGCTGGCAGTTATTACAGACCACGGGTACTCGAGCGGCCCGGGACTTAGGTCCCGCTCGAGAAACCTCCATGGCCTCATGGGAGTCGGACGCCTGAATGGGAGATTCCAGAGGAATGGCAAAGGTAGGAACCAACCAGAACCTCTGCCTACACTGGGTCTGCTCCAACCTTCACTAGTTAAAATGGAGGTCTATGTAGATATAGTTATGAGGTCCCCCAGTGTGGCGGGAATCTCCCTGGTGGCCAAGGCATCCTTTACATGGTCAGCTAGTCCCTTCCAGTACACAGGAATAAGGACTTTATCTGGCCACTCCAGCTCTGATGCCAAAGTCCAGAAGTGGACGGCAAATTGGTTGACCATGGACAAATCCTGTGTTAATGCCGGCAGTTGGCACTCTGTATCGTGTGTAACACAAGGTCCCAAAAAGACCTGTTTCAGAGAGTCCAGGAAGTGAGAAGCACTCTGTACCACATGATCATCACACTCCCACAGCGGCGTTGCCCCCTCCAACGCCCTGCCCGACAGAAGGGATATGATAAATCCCACTTTATCCCGTTCTGTAGGAAAACGTGAAGCTCTAGATGTATGGTGCACTGGCTCACGAATCCCTGACAGAGCTTACTGTCACCAGCAAACTTGTCTGGAAGTGGGAGACGGGATAAAGTCGGAGCAGGAGTGATAGAGGACAAGCTGGCTGCAGCTATACTAGCAGCCTGTACAGCGACTGCGGTGACATCCACAGCCGAGGTTGTGCGCTCAAGAACTGCCAACATACCCTCCAGCTGCTGTAATGCTGTAGACGCTGATCGTCCGCCATTTTCTAGCCAGACCCTGGCGCTAGTATTCTGTTACGGCTGGAGGAACGCACCGAGTAATGTTATGAATTGTTATTGGTGCGTTCGCAGCCCGGGGTCCACCGTGCAGGAGAGAAGCCTGCTGCAAGAGGAATAGCGGCCCTATATGGTGGTATAATGTCAAATTAGACGTGAGTTTCATCACTCGGTCAGTATAGCACAACCCCTGTTGCTTCACAGGGTCGTGGAATAATTAGTGGGACTAAAGACCCTAACTAGGGTTGTGCCTGCTCTGGAACCAGATGCTAGGCCAAGCGACTAATTGTTCTTTTAGTCTGCAAACTTCTGCCAACATGTCTCTGAATTTCCAAGCAATAAATTTTGTATTGTTTTTCTGAAAAGGAGAAGTGGTCAAATTTACAAAAAAAACAGTGCTTTCAGTCCTCAAATAATGCAAAGAAAACAAGTTCATAATCATTTAGAAACAACAATAATAATGTTTTAACCCAGGAAGAGTTCAGAAATCAATATTTTGTGGAATAACCATGATGTTGAATTGCAGCTTTCATGCGTCTTGGCATGCTTTCCACCAGTCTTTCACACTGCTCCTGGTGCAAAAATTTAAGCAGTTCTTCTTTGTTTGATGGCTTGTGACTATCCATCATCCTCTTGATTACATTCCAGAGGTTTTCAATGGAGATCAGGTCTGGAGATTGGGCTGCCCATGGCAAGATTTCTCCCGTGCATCACCTCTACTCTGGTACTCTCTACCACAACATATCAGACTCTTGCCTACCATGGAAACCATCAAAAAGAACCTGAAGATCTACCTTGTCCGACAAGCCTACAACCTGCAGTAACCACCGATCGACCAAGCCACTGCATGACCAGTTCTACCCGTTCTATTTTTTTCTCACACTTTTACCTGATTCTACCAACTTTTTCCAATTTTAAGAAAAATGCTCGTTAATGATCACGAATCAGAATGTGCTATATTCGTGCCAAATTTATATTTGGCGATTGTTTTCCGAACATATTCGCTCATCTCTAATTGCTATGCTTTGCAACTGTCAGTGCTGCACTGACACAAGTTAGAGAGATCTAGCACTCTGTATGATCTAATTGACTTGCTTGAGCCTTGTGACCTGGATGTTGTCATAGCAACATAGGGTCACCATTGCAATGATTGTGCTGACGCCATGACCTCAAGGGGGCATCGATCGGAAGGCAGGGGGCTCCTTTCCTCTCTCCATGCCTTTTAAATGTTGCATTAATTATTGATCCCATTTAGGGGTTAAACTGCTGGGAACAATGTGGGCACTGCTTCTGGCAGTGAGTGCCGGGTGTCAGCTATTAGAATTGGTGAACACCCGGCGGAGATTACACGCTCAGAGCTACTGTGCACCCAAAATTGCCTGGATGTTATTTGCGCATTTGACCCAATCTTTACATTCCTGGTTCTGCTGTGTACTGTTACTGTATGTGCTATGTTCTTAGTATTTCATAAACTGAAGTTAATAGTAATATGAAGGAGAAAGAATCTGTAAATAAGAAATATGTTAGCAAAATGCTGCAATAGTCAGTACCTTACATTTTTGTGAATAAATAAAACAAATTTTTTGAGTAGTCCTGATTTTATCAGTCAGTAGATTTAGACTGATGCAATCTTTTTCACATATATCAATACCAGGCCAGATTTAATTTAATGCAATCTTACAAGCCTTTTGTAATTTATCTATTTTAACACATGGATTACAAACAGAAAAAATCAATACTTGTCTTGGATTAACTTGAGTTTATTAGATGCTTAAATGATGTATGTGGTCCTGATGTATGTGGTCTATAAACCAAATGTCAGCTTTCATAATATTATATACATCACCCGTTTACATTATGCATTTTTGAGACTAATTACTTTGCAGAATTATTATTTCAGTAACAGTGAATTTACTAATGGTTGCTAAAACTCCTTTTAATACATTCAGTCGCCATCAAGTAATAGCTGCTTCTGATCTTATTTCCTGAACGAAGCAGTTTGAAAAGAAGCTTTTTCACATTTGAGCTTAGTTATTAAAATGTTGCTATTATTAGATTTGCAATTTCTTCATGTTCTTGTTTATTTTGGTTGCCTTTTTTGGGTCTGTTTGTGGATTTTACTTTCATACATGAATACTCTAGGTAATTGCAGGTTATCAAAAAATTTAAGATTGTTGCAAAGACACAATTACGAATCTTGTTGGTAGCTTTTTCCTAAAGTATCTTTCTTAATACAAAAATGTAAAGCTAGTAGTATAAAATAAATATAAAATAAGTTGATAACTCTACATTGTGAAGGAAGGTTTATGACCAATATCTTTTTTAGTGTTTACACATGTCACCTTCAAGTCAGTGATGGTAAAGAGACTACTGTAAACTCTTCTTTAAGGAACAAAAAGTATGAGTCTAGTGTTAAGTTTATTGCCAGCATGAAAAATCATCAACTGTATTGAAGTTGACATGTCCCCCTGGAAAACCTAAAATTAGATGGTCACATCAGGTAATGAATCATAGGGCTCCTTTAGAGATGGTGTGATTTGCATCCTATAATAAATGGATTTAGTTTCCTGTGGTGCTGAAGAGGTTTATGACCCTTTCTATGCTGGTCAGAAACATGAGGCTCCATTTCACCTGCTTTTAATCTGGTTATTACCTCTGCCTATAAAAACTGGTCAGACCTTCTTCTCCCTGATGGTGAAATATTTGTCTTCCTGTGCTGTGTACTAAAGCACAGCGGTTGGAGTAGAGTTATTGTAGTAGTGTTCTGTGGTTTGCTGTAGTACATGCGTGTTTATCTCTTGGTCACTGTTCCCTTTTAGCTTATTCATCCCTGTGTCTATCCTCCTCCCTATAGTTGGTTAGTGTTTTTGTAAGACTGAGGTTTTCTTTATCCCTATTTTGTCTCTGTTTTGTGTAACTTACATTTCTGTCCGATGCCTCATGGGGTGGGGAGGGGACAGATCAGGGTTTAACTGGAGTATTGTAAGGTTGGAGACTCCGGCCTCTCTACCTTCAAGAGTACACCTGGGTTAGGGATAATAAGGGTCCCAGCTCAAGGGACAGTTTGAGGCCTCCCTTCCTTACCGAAGACTCTCACAGTGTGACACATGTACAAGATTTCTGATTTTTTTAAAAAAAAGCAGATAATGAAATGAAAATATAAGCAAAATATATATAAAAAATAACAGCAATACATTTAAAATAAAAACCTGATTTAAAACAATATGTCATTCTTTTCTAACCCATCTCATATATCCAGGCATGGGCAAAAGTGTTGGCACCCTTGAAATTGTTTCACAAATTGAAGTATTTCTCCCAGAAAATTATTGCAATTACACATTTTGTTATACACATGTTTATTTCCTTTGTGTGTATTGGAAGAACACAAAAACTGAGGAAAAAAGGCAAATTGGACAGAATTTCACACAAAAATGGGCTTGACAAATTTGGTTGCACCTTTCCAAAATTGTGGGTATACAGCTTGTTTCCAAGATGTGATGCTCATTCAAACCCACCCGTGCCTACTAACAGGTGTGGCCAATATGAAAATTATATCTTAAATCAAATCTAATTGTAGAGGTTGACTCGATCTTTGCATTGTGTGCCTGTGTGTGCCACAATAAGCATGGAGAACAGAAAGAGGAAACGAAAACTGTCTGAGGATTTGAGAACCAAAATTGTTGAACAATATCAACAATCTCAAGTTTAGAAGTCCACCTCCAGAGAACTTAATGTTCCTTTGTCCATGATGCACAACCTAATCAAGAAGTTTACATTCCTTGACACTGTAGTTAATCTCCAGAGAAAAATTGATGAAAGGTTGCAATGCAGGATAGTCCAGATGGATGATAAGCAGCCCCAATCAAGTTAAAAAGGAATTCAAGCTTTCCTGCAAGCTCAGAGTGCATCATTGTCAGCGCAAACTATCTGTCCACATGTGAATAATATGAAACGCTATGCCAGGAGACCCAGAAGGACACCGAGCGGATCTAAAATCCTTCTGGGAAAGCTTATTGTGGACAGATGAGACCAAGAGAAAGCTTTTTGCAAAAGCACATAATTCTACTGTTTACTGAAAACGGAATGAGGTCTACAAAGCAGAGGCATATCTAGGGTTTTGGTCCAGGGGGCGAAGCTTCTGAGTAGGCCCCTAACCAGGTAACCTTGATTACAACTCAATGACACCCCCTAATTGTGGAGGAGAACCTCAGCAGATGACAGCGCTGTTACTAAAGATAATCTCTATATAACGACCAACATGGATATTACTGCCATATGGTCAGTGGTAGATACCAGACCTACACAACATATAAGAGATCACAGCACAGTTATAGATAATGACTTACCGTTGACATTCTTTATAATGGAATCGTCACTTTTCCTGTCTTTTCCATCTAGCCCAGACCGACATGACAACTTCTTCCAGGTACAATTCATCTGCAGAGAAAACAACAAATTATTGCAAATCAACGGGGAGACAAAGAGCGCAATAGGGTCTTATCCACGTTACACAGAGGAGTATATACACCAAATTTGCTCACCTGGTTAGGATGAGATTAGAGCATGTAGATAGTGGCTGCTGCAGATCCACAGGTCTTCACCGACCAGAGAAAATAATGTCTTCAAAGGGAGATTTGTAGTTAAAATTCTGCGCTGCATCTAAGATGAATTTCAGGAGAGTATAGTTGATTCACAGTGGCTTTATTCAACGCGTTTCAGGGGTGGTATTTCCTGATGAAGGGGGCATGAGACCCCTGAAACGCGTTGAATAAAACCACTGTGAATCAACTATACTCTCCTGAAATTCATCTTAGCGGCAGCGCAGAATTTTAACTACAAATCTCCCTTTGAAGAAAACAACAAAGACATGTTTCACTTCTCACATTCCAGCCATCACAATCTATTCCCAACCTGCACAAACCCCTCATCCTGCTGATACCCCAATACTGAGCCCCTGCTGCCATATGTGTCCCTATTACTGCACCTGATACCCCGACACTGAGCCGTTGCTGCCATATGTGTCCCTATTACTGCCCCTGATACCCCAATACTGAGCCCCTGCTGCCATATGGATTACTGCACCTAATACCCCGATACTGAGCCACTGCTGCCGTATGTGTCCCTATTACTGCACCTGATACCCCAATACTGAGCCGCTGCTGCCATATGTGTCCCTATTACTGCACCTGATACCCCGACACTGAGCCGCTGCTGCCATATGTGTCCCTATTACTGCACATGATACCCCGATACTGAGCCACTGCTGCCATATGTGTCCCTATTACTGCACCTGATACCCTGATACTGAGCCGCTGCTGCCATATGTGTCCCTATTACTCCACCTGATACCCCGATACTGAGCCTCTGCTGCCATATGTGACCATATTACTGCACCTACTCTGTGGTTCTATGTACCCTCTAAATTCTAAAGCAAGCCTCTATAATATAGCAATGCCGGGTGCAAGTGCCGTAGAAAACAGAGCCCACATTTTGCCCCCTAGAAAGTAATAATTCCCTCTGTGTGCCCCTTTGATAGTCACAGTATCCTGAGTTCCCCTATTACAATAAGTGCCCACTTTACATTTAATAATGTCCTGAGTCTTCCCCCTGTACAGCTCCCCTATACACAGTATAATGCCCCCTAACTGTATAGTACCACCCACACAGTATACTGACCGCTTAGTTGCCTTCAAACTGTTTGATGTCTCCAACACTGTAATCCCCACACTGTATGATGGCCCCATAGATAACCTCCATATAGTATAATGTGCCAGATAGTCCTCAATATAGCACAAGGCAGCACCCCTATAGGCAGACCCTGTAGTATAAGGCAACACCCCCCATAGGCAGATCCTGTAGAATAAGGCAGCACCCCCCCGAAGGAAGATCCAGTAGAATAAGGCAGCACCCCCCAAAGGCAGATCCTGTAGAATAAGGCAGCACTCCCCCGCATAGGCAGATCCTGTAGAATTAGGCAGCACTGCCCCATAGGCAGATCCTGTAGAATAAGGCAGCACTGCCCCCCATAGGCAGATCCTGTAGAATAAGGCAGCACTCCCCCCATAGGCAGATCCTGTAGAATAAGGCAGCACTCCCCCCATAGTCAGATCCTGTATATAAGGCAGCACTCCCCCCTATAGGCAGATACTGTAGCATAAGGCTGCACTCCCCTCTATAGGCAGATCCTGTATATAAGGCAGCACTCCCCCCTATAGGCAGATCCTGTAGAATAAGGCAGCACTCCTCCCTATAGGCAGATCTTGTATATAAGGCAGCACTTCCCCCTTATAAGCAGATACTGTAGAATAAGGCAGCACTCCCCCCTATAGGCAGATCCTGTATATAAGGCAGCACTCCCCCATAGGCAGATTCTGTATATAAGGCAGCACTCCCCCATAGGCAGATCCTGTATATAAGGCAGCACTCCCCCCATAGGCAGATCCTGTATATAAGGCCGCACTCCCCCCTATAGGCAGATCCTGTGTATAAGGCAGCACTCCCCCCTATAGGCAGATCCTTTATATAAGGCAGCACTCCCCCCTATAGGCAGATCCTGTATTTAAGGCAGCACTCCCCCCTATAGGCAGATACTGTAGAATAAGGCAGCCCCCATAAAAACACAGTAAATAAATACTCACCTCTCTAACTCCTTGTTCCAGTGGTGCTTCCTGCTCCTGCTCCCGCTCATCTGACAGCGGATGCTGGGCGGTGACATCATCGTGCCCAATGTCAGACATGTGGGGGATGATGGGAGGAGCACAGCACAGCGCTCCTCTCCTTCCCTCATCAGTGCGGTGAGCTGTATCTGCTAGATGCCGATACAGCTCACCATGCGATGATGGGCGGGGGGCCCACTGCTGGCGCCGGGCCCCCCCACTTGCTCAGGGGCCCCATAGTGGCAGAGCAGGGAGATCGATTCTCCCTGCTCTGCCACAGAATGTAACTGCATCGGCGTGCTGCGTGCAGGGCCCGGGGCGATGGCCCCCTCTGCCCCCTCTGCCCCCCCAGTAGCTACGCTATTGCTACAAAGTAAAGAACACAGTACCTACAGTCAAATATGTTGACCTATAGCAATATAGGAAAACTAGCCAAGGATAACTTAAAAGTTTTTCTTTAAAAAAAGGTTATAAAAAAAATGCCTGAATCACACACGGGACCTCCAAATACAGAGATAAATTGTGCACACAAAATTATATGCCAATACATGATTAACACAGGCAATGTGGTCAATAATTAATATCCAAAAATATAGATCATTATGATAAGTACATCATAATATATTGTGGAATAAAAATCCTACATGTAATTTTTCAACCTCATGATTATTATAAATACATGGACATTTGTCACTGAATCGAGCAGATTAAAAAATGTGCAACTTTAATTTAATACAGTACAATAGAATTCAGAACATAGCTAGGACGTATAGTAACTCGCTTGTGTCTAATATACTGAATGGAACTACTGTCTCAAAAAATGATGTAGTAGAACCAAAAGTTGGTAGTAATAAAGATGAGGCAATATAGATGCAGCCTTGCTCACAAGTAAAGAGGTATTCAAAACAACAGATTAATCACCTATGTCCAGAAAGAAAAATTAGCTAAAACTCAAACATGAACCCAAAATAGGTAATACTGCAGAAATAAGTAAGGACACAACCCTGTAAAGAGATATATGAACCAAAATGGTAGAAACATAGGAGGCAATATAAGACCTGTGTAGTAGCCAATGAACACCATACAGCTTTGCATACAGTTTCCTCAAGAAACTGTCCTTTCCTCAACCCTCAATCTACAAAAATATTAGTGCATGTTCTCATCATCTCCCACCTCAACTATTGCAATTTCCTCCTCTTTGGCCTTCTACTAACACTCTCTCGCCTCTCCAGTCTGTCCTTTACTCTACTTATCCATCTCTCTACTCGCTGCTCCTTTGCTTATTCCCTCTGCAAATCCCTTTATTGGCTCCCAATTATCCATCATATCCAGTTCAAATTACTAACATTAACTTACAAAGCCTTCAATAATCTAACTCCTCCTTATATCTCCAAACTAATCTCCTGATGTATTCCAACACATAATTTATGGTCCTCCCTCTTCTTCTCTGCACTTACATGTTCCCCACTCAATCGCATCCAAAACGTCTCCAGAGTATCTCCTATTTTCTGGAATTCTGTGCCACAACATTTCTGATTTTCTACCACATTCAGAATTTTCAGATGAAACCTGAAAACCCATCTCAAGAAGAAAGCTTACAGCCCGCAATAACCCACCTCACTACCAACAGTGCAGAGAGAATCCCCCTCACCAGTGTCTAAATTAATATACCTTGAAGATTGCAGTCACATAGCACAAGAGTTGTGGACATCTATCCAAGCCGAGTTTGAGCAATGGCTGTCTCCACTGAACCTTGAGCGAGCGAGGGAAGGATGTAAGCAATAACGATGCAAACTTGGTGGTGGCCCTTCGCCAGAGCAACCTCATTCACATGCTTTGCATCACTCACGTCCTCAACCCTATGGTACAGCAATTTCCCACCCCCCACTATCTCAGCCTGGGTGTGCTCCTGAAGAAAGCACGATCACGGTGAAAAGGCAGGAATTAGTAATATAATATCCTGATGATCAATTCCCTTTAATAACTTAAAAATAATACACCTCTCTGGAGATTTGGATTATCATTTTTATTCAAGCTTCTTATTAATGGAATTTAGAAATAAATTATGTCAAAATATATTTCCTTTCTTTTTCTTTATAAATTCATCTTAAAATCATGTAAGCCTAATATTTATAGTAACCATTTTTTATAATATTTAGATTTCATTAAATTAACGTTTCTAATAAGCTATGTTTGCTAATTTATAAAGCTATATATGCTGCATTCCATTATCTACTTTTGGATTTACACAAGTTAATATTTGGTATTTCAATCTGAAATAATTATTCATCTCACTGTCCTCTCTTGATTGCTGTGTAATTAACAGTAGAGACATAGGGGCCTTACTCATGTGACAGATATTTGTTTAAAATACCGTGTGCTGCATACATTAACATTTCTTTATCTGTGGTGTCCCTTAAGTGGGAGTGTGAAAATAATAGCAACATTTCTAATGTGCTGTGCTACAGATAAACCCAGGAGGAAATCATTGAGTGAAAGGATAGGTAAAATGAAAGTACAATAGAACAGTGTGTGTTTGAAAAATACTTGTAGATAAATTGCACCTTAATCAATAAAAATATTCATCCAGATTATTTAAAGAAGAATTTACCTTTTTTGTATTTGCTGTATTTCAAAAGTTTGCAAACACAACCTTCTAGATTATTTTACATAAAATGAAAACATATCTGATTATAGGGCCATTTTGTACATGATTCATAAAATACAGCAAAAACCACTATAAATAAAAAAGGCGATATGTGATAAGTTACTGATTGTTGGGTATTTAACTACTGTAATGCCAACTGATCCTTAAAATGCACATCAGAAAGTCCACATCAAAATTAGGCAGGCAATTCAGACCAACGTTCTTGGGACCCAGCGAATCAGCACTTTATCCTGTTGACGAAAAGCAGACAGCAATTTGGGGAATTACTGTTTGAATTTCTCCTTTCCTTTGATTATTTTGTGTATTAGATTACCAAAAATAACTATATACTCTTCAAGAACTCAGAATTTTTCTCTCACTATTTTACAATCCAGTGCCTGACTATAGAACAGCAGTGTAAGGGGTCGAGTTTCCCCCTCTGCACAGGGGGAATCTCGGGCCATCTCCGCTGCGGTCTCCCATTCTTCTCCTGCCACAGTGGAGCCTGCTCAGCAGAGACGTCGGTCCCAGTGTCTCGCTCAGGCTGACTCTGTACAAAGAGTTACTGCTGCTTCTCCTGCTTCTGCCATTGAAGCCAGTGTTGGGCAGCGGCGAGCAGACGCTTCTGGGACTAAGTCCTGCTTTTCCCGTTCTGAGCATGCCCAGGGTAAGATCTCTCAGTGGAGATCAAGGGTCACATGTTCAGATACTGCAGTCTAATCTATTGGTCCTTCTAGGAAGGTCCTGTAGGTGCGCAGGCTCTGTAGCAGCCTCTCATTGGTCTTCCTAGGAAGGTCCTGTATGTGCTGCAACTATTTAAGGCTCGCATGGCCGCACGGCCATGCGCTAGTGTCTTTCTAAAGTTATGTGCTTTGCGCCAGTGTGATCATGTGAGTGTGTGTTCAAGGACCCGGCTGAAATAAGCCCCTAGAATGCTGGCACCTCCGGCGAGGAGATTGTGTGTATGTATTCAGGGACCTGGTTGAAATAAGCCCTTAGAATGCTGGCACCTCCGGCGAAGAGTTATGTGTGCATGCATGACCACTGACTGCTCTCTTTTGGGTAGTTACCCTGTGCCTCTGTGAAGTGAAACAGGACACAGAGCTTTGCTTTCTCGGCTACTCTGTGAAACTAACAGAGCTAGTTCATACCGCCATATAGTGCTGCCGTTTACTAGCAGCAGGTTCTCCTGCACGGTGGACCCCGGGCTGCGAACGCATCTACTTCAATAAAACATTTATATTTACTCGGTGCATTCCGCTAGCCCTAACAGTACACTAGCGCCAGGGTCTGGCTAGTAAATGGCGGATGATCAGCGTCTACAGTGGTACGTCCAGCAGCTGGAGGGTAGGTTGGCGGCTCTAGAGCGTACAACCTCAGCTGTGGACGTCACTGCTGTCGCTGGTTAGGCTACGAGTGTAGCTGCAGCCAGTTTGTCCACTGCCACTCCTGCTCCTTCTATATCCCGTCTCCCACTTCCAGACAAGTTTGCTGGTGATAGTAAGCTATTTCGGGGATTCATGAGCCAGTGCTCCATACATCTTGAGCTTCTGGCTGCATGTTTCGCTATGGAACGGGCGAAAGTGGGCTTCATTATATCTCTTTTGTCGGACAGGGTGTTGGAGTGGGCAACGCCGCTTTGGGAGCGTGATGATCGTGTGGTACAGAGTGCTCCTCTCTTCTTGGACGCTCTGAAGCAGGTCTTTTTGGGACCACGTGTCACCCACAATACCACGCTCCAATTGTTGGCAAATACTCAGGGTTCGTCCATGGTCAGCCAGTGTGCCATCCAATTCCGGACTCTAGCCTCTGAGCTAGAATGGCCAGATAAAGTCCTTATTCTGGTGTTTTGGAAAGGTCTGGCAGATCATGTAAAGGACGCCTTAGCCACCAGGGAGATTCCCGCCACACTGGAGGAGCTCATTTCCATATCTACCCGTATCGATATCTGTTTTAACGAGCGGAGGTTCGAGCAGATCCAGTGTAGGCAGAGGTTTTGGCTGTCTCCCACCTTTGCCAAACCTCTAGAATCTCCTGTTCTGGCGTCCGACTCCCATGAGGCCATGGAGGTTTCTCGAGCGGGACCTAGGTCTCAGACCGCTCGAGTACCGGTGGTGTGTAAAAATTGCCAATAACTGGGACATTATGCTAATCAATGTCCATGGCGGTCAGGAAAACGATCGCATCTACTGACCATAGGAGGGGGTTCACTAGACTCAGCGGCATTTTCCTCCAAGTTGTCCTTTAAAGGGACAATCCTCTTAGGCGCATCCACTCATACAGTTGAGCTTTTTGTGGATTCTGGAGCAGAGGGAAATTTCATGTCCTCTGCTTTTGCTTTGCGCCACACAATACCTCTGGTAATGCTTGCTAAACCAGTAACAGTTAGAGTGGTGAATGGGTCAACACTTCCATTACAAATCACACATCAGACTGTCCCTTTCACGTTAGCCATGTCTCCGTCCCACCAGGAGATAATTTCCCTTCTTGTCCTTCCTGAGGGAATGGATGAGACTCTGTTGGGGATACCCTGGCTCCGTTTCCACTCCCCACATATTGAGTCGACCTCAGGGAGGATATTGGGTTGGAGTGAAGCTTGTAAGGGCAGATGTGTGAAAGAGTGCGTTCAGGTTTCCACCACTGAGATATCCGCAGATCTCTCTTCTCTTCCCAAATGCTATTGGTCCTATGCAGACGTCTTCTCCAAAAAGGCTGTGGAGACCCTTCTGCCTCACCATCCCTATGACTGTCCTATTGATCTCTTGCCTGGAGCAGAACCTCCTCGGGGATGTGTCTATCCCCTCTCTCTCCCGGAAATGGAGGCTATGTCCCAATACATCCAGGAGAATTTGGCAAGAGGGTTCATTAGGAAGTCAGTGTCACCTGCATTGGCGGAGTTCTTCTTCGTGCAGAAGAAGAATGGAGAGTTACGTCCTTGCATAGATTATAGGGGTCTTAACGCCATCACCGTAAAAAATAAGTACCCGCTGCCACTCATTTCTGAGCTTTTTGATAGGCTTCGGGGAGCAAGGGTATTAATCAAATTAGATCTGCGGGGTGCATATAACCTGATTCGCATCCGTGAGGGGGACAAATGGAAGATGGCGTTTAACACCAGAGATGGGCACTATGAGTATCTGATGATGCCCTTCAGGCTCTGTAATGCCCCACCCGTCTTCCAAGACTTTGTCATTGACATCTTCCGGGATATGCTCTCCACCTCGGTCGTAGTCTATCTGGATGATATTCTCATCTTCTCTCCAGATATTGACTCCCACTGGAGAGATGTTGGCAGTGTCTTCGACTTCTTACGGGCAAATTCTCTTTATGCAAAGTTGGAGAAGTGTATGTTTGAGCAGGAATCTTTACCTTTCCTGGGCTATATCATCTCAGCCCAGGAATTGGCTATGGATCCTGCCAAACTACAGGCTGTGATGGACTGGCAAGAACCCCACTCTCTTAAAGCGGTGCAGCGCTTTATGGGGTTCTTTAATTATTATCGCCAGTTCATTCCGCACTTCTCAACTTTGGTAGCTCCCTTGGTAGCCCTCACCAAGAAGGGAGCAAATCCCAAATTGTGGTCTGAAGAGGTCTCCAGGGCCTTTTCTTCTATTAAGTCTCATTTTGCTAGCGCTCCCATCCTACATCATCCCGATGTTGATAAGCCATTCATAATGGAGGTGGATGCCTCTTCCGTTGGTGCAGGAGCAGTCCTCTTCCAAAAGGATGCTCAAGGTCGGAAGCATCCGTGCTTCTTCTTCTCCAAGACCTTCACACCAGCGGAGAGGAATTATTCCATCGGGGACAGGGAGTTGCTGGCTATGAAGTTGGCTTTCTCGGAGTGGAGACATCTCTTGGAGAGGGCTCGTTTTCCCTTTCAAGTCTTCACAGACCACAAAAACTTGTTATATTTGCAAACAGCCCAGCGGCTAAATTCTCGCCAGGCCAGATGGTCCTTGTTCTTCTCCCGGTTCCTCTTCACCCTCCATTATCTCGCTGGGGAGAGGAACATTCATGCTGACGCCTCTCTCACTCTGTTGTGTCATCTGAGGAGGAGGAAGGAGAGCCTTGGCTTATTGTCCCTTCGGAGAGCCTGAGAACCATAGCTCTGGTTTTACTAGAGTCTGTGCCTCCGGGCAAGACTTTTGTGCCCATTAATTTGTGACTGGAGGTTCTCTCTTGGGCTCATTCGTCCAGGGTGGGTGGACACTTTGGGACAAAGAGGACATCTGAGTTGCTGGCGAGGATGTACTGGTGGCCACATATGGTTCGAGATGTCAGAGAGTATATTCAGGCGTGTGTCTCCTGTGCCAAAAATAAGTCTCCTCGACAACGGCCAGCTGGGCTACTCTATCCCTTGCTGGTGGCAGACAGGCCCTGGGAGATGGTCGGGATGGACTTTGTAGTGGGTTTGCCCAAGTCTCGTGGCTGTACCATCATTTGGGTCATCACCGATCATTTCTTGAAAATGGTGCATTTGGTGCCGCTACCACGGTTATCTTCTGCACGGGCTTTGGCAGCGTTGTTCATAAAACACATCTTCCGCCTACACGGTATGCCAGACAAAATTGTCAGTGACCGGGGTCCCCAGTTTGCGTCTCGGTTCTGGAGAGAGCTTTGTCATCTTCTCAGCATTGAGTTAAATCTCTCCTCCGCATATCATCCCGAGACAAATTGGTTGGTAGAGAGGGCCAACCAGACCCTGGTCACATATCTGTGACATTTTGTCTCTGCCAGGCAGGATGACTGGGCATCCTTGCTATCATGGGTGGAGTTTGCACTGAACAATGCTGTAGCTGACTCCATTGGACAAACCCCATTCCTCCTCAACTATGGTCAGCATCTGCGAGTACCTGTGCCTATGTCCGTGTCTTCCACCGACTCCAGAGTGACAGACTGGGCTGTGGAGGCATGGGATATTTGGGACCGCACTCAGGATGCCATTCGGGCTTCCAAGGAGAGAATGAGGTCCTCCGCCGATGCACATCGGCATCCCGCTCCGACCTTTGCTCCTGGCGACTTGGTGTGGCTCTCCGCCCGTAACATCAGGCTGCGAGTTGAGTCCACTAAGTTTGCACCTCGCTACTTGGGTCCTTTCAAAGTCCTCAAGCAGGTTAACCCTGTGGTCTATCGTTTAGCCCTTCCGCCACACCTGGGTATCACCGACACCTTTCATATGTCCCTCTTGAAACCCGTATACATGTCCCGGTTTTCCGAGTCATCTGCTGGGACATCGGGTTCATCTATGGACGATTACGAGGTGAATGCTATTTTGGGGTGCAAGGTCGTACGTGGCAAAAAAATTTATTTGGTGGACTGGAAGGGTTATGGCCCTGAGGACAGGTCCTGGGAGCCTGCTGAGCACATTCGGGCTCGGCAGCTCATTGCTGCCTTCGAGCGTAGCAAGGTCCAAGGAGGGGCGGGCCCTAGGAGGGGGTAATGTTAGGGGTCGAGTTTCCCCCTCTGCACAGGGGGAATCTTGGGCCATCTCCGCTGCAGTCTCACATTCTTCTCCTGCTGCAGTGAAGCCTGCTCAGCGGAGATGTCGGTCCCAGCGTCTCGCTCAGGCTGACTCTGTACAAAGAGTTACTGCTGCTTCTCCTGCTTCTGCCATTGAAGCCAGTGTTGGGCAGCAGTGAGCAGACGCTTCTGGGACTAAGTCCTGCTTTTCCCGTTCTGAGCATGCCTAGGGTAAGATCTCTCAGTGGAGATCGAGGGTCACATGTTCAGGAACTGCAGTCTAATCTATTGGTCCTTCTAGGAAGATCCTGTAGGTGCGCAGGCTCTGTAGCAGCCTCTCATTGGTCTTCCTAGGAAGGTCCTGTTTGTGCTGCAACTATTTAAGGCTCACATGGCAGCACGGCTATGCGCTAGTGTCTTTCTAAAGTTATGTGCTTTGCGCCAGTGTGGTCATGTGAGTGTATGTTCAGGGACCCGGCTGAAATAAGCCCCTAGAATGCTGGCACCTCCGGTGAGGAGATTGTGTGTTTATGTATTCAGGGACCTAACCAAAATAAACCCTTAGAATGCTGGCACCTCCGGCGAGGAGTTGTGTGTGCATGCATGACCACTGACTGCTCTCTTTTGGGTAGTTAGCCTGTGCCTCTGTGAAGTCAAACAGGACACAGAGCTTTGCTTTCCCGGCTACTCTGTGAAACTAACAGAGCTATTTCATACCGCCATATAGTGCTGCCATTTACTAGCAGCAGGTTCTCCTGCACGGTGGACCCCGGGCTGCGAACGCATCTACTTCAATAAAACATTTATATTTACTCGGTGCATTCCGCTAGCCCTAACAAACAGGCTCAGCAGACTCCTCCTCTCTCTCCTCAATCTGCAGTTTATGGTATCATTATATTTCTAGATTAATTTCCTCTTTTCTTCACAAAATTTTCCATTTTATTCATTCATTCTGGCTAGCCCCTACAACACATAGGAAATCAGCCTGACTTCAAATACAAATGGTTAATGTGCCATGAAAAAAAGAACATACTTAACAGTTACAAACAGCGTACACTTGCCAAGTGTAATCATTTGTATGGAAGAAATAAATAAATATAATTGAAAGGAAAATCGTATAATTATTGCTTGTATATCATTTACAGTGGCTTAATTTTTTCTGCACTAGCCCAAAAACAGAGTTAAGAAAAAATCCTGATATAGTAAGTGCAATTTATCAAAAGAAATGCCTATTAATTTTCTTGTTTCTGACTAGACAAACTCTACTATTCAAAAATGTAGAAGAACAAAGCAAATAAAAGTTAACTTTAATGGTTTGTTTCAGAAAACGGTGTTAAATTTAAGTGTCTAATTTTACAGCACATTAATCGTGACTCCGTTTTTAAGATTACAACATATTTTCTTTTATCTCTTACTGTTCGTAATAATAAAAAAAATTTGTGAGTAAAGCATAAAATTAATTACAGTATCTAAAATATAAATTAAACATAGTCACTATAACTAAGTAAAAGTAATATATCCAAACAATCAAAGCTGTGGAAATAATGTGTTACGTTTTATATTCTTTCAAATTACCGTGATTTTATAAGCTAACATATTTCTTGTAGCTTCAGGTTAAAGTAAATATAATACATTATTCAAAACATACACTATTCAGTTTAACAGCACAAATACTAGCTTAACCATTTCCTCTTTAAATCTACAAAAAAGTGAGACTTAATAACCCAACTTCAATTTTGACTTCCCTTACAAAATCATGTAAGGTCTTTACAACCCTATGATAAATAGAACCTGTTTCTCATGACACTTGTGAACAATGGGTGAAATGGATATTCGAAAAATCTCATTTATCTTCTGCTTTATTTCTTGATAGAGGTTCTTGTCACCATGGCTATTATGTGACCAGCCCTGCAAAGGCCATCTCATTAGTTTTCCTTATCAAGATTGCATGGTGTTTTTTTCAATGGGATATCACTTACAGTTTAAATTCAATTAGAAAACAGAATATTTTCTACATGCTGTTGGTCTAAGAGATGGATGTTTGACTCTATAAAAACAATACAGATCTTGTTTCCATAGTAGCTACATATATCCAGTGTTTAAATAAATCAAGCTCGTCAAATTCTACAATATTTCGATGTTGCGGGCTATTTACATATAAAGATGCAAAAATAATATTAAAGACAGATTATTATGTTTAACTGTTTTGCTTATTTATTTAAAAATACTGGACTCTCTCAACTTGCAGGATATTTACTTTACATTTATGAATTTTTCAATTTAAAATTTTTTTCATATGGAATGGAAAAGCAAATATTACAAATGTGCGTAAAGTAGAATCTGTTACAGTTATAAAGTTATTTGTTGATAACTTTGATCTGAGTGATCTCTAAATGACAATTTCATCAGGCATTCTAAGATAAATTTAGGCCTCACCAGATAAACCAAGATAATTCTAAACCTCAGTAGACAAACCATAATAATTCCAAACCTCACCAAACAGACCAAGAAAATCTTGGATTTCAACAGACAGTCAAAGAAAATCCTGTCCCTGACCAGACTGACCAAGATAGTTCTGGACTTCACCAGACATACTAAGATAATCCCGGACCTCACCAGAAAGACCAAGATAATCCTGAGTCTTACAAGACAGACTAAGATGATTTCTGAGTTTGCCATTTGTAGTGAAAGCCTACACTAAAATTAAGAATATTTCTAAATTGCCTCACCAACAGCAAACTTGTTTGTGAGGTGAGCCTCAAAGTTTGAGAAGCAATGATCTATTCTAGATGGACTATTTTTTGAAGATAATATTATTAAAATCTTTTGCACTAAATGCATACTTTTAATATTTGTTTAATATAATTAACCTTTAAATGTTGTGTTCTGTACCCAATGAAGACAATTAGTGTTTGACATCATATTTGGAGAACGTAATATGTCTCTAACTGATATTGGGTATAGGAATGTAATGAAATTATAGTTGGATTTAAAGACATGTCATATTTTATCATTTATTCTAACAAACGTTTGAGGTATTTGCTTCATCTATTGTCTTTCTGGCATATAAGTTGTCTGAGTGGAATCCATGAAAGCTACTTTACTATGACCATCCAGTAGTCTTGTTTTAGTTGTTTCTTAATCTACCACATGTTTAATGTGAATTGCTTGATTATATAGAAAGGGATGAAGGAGACATATTTCTCTGTTTTTCAGCTTTTAAATTAAAGTCTTTATTATTAAGGTAGAAAGAAATCCAAACCTACAGTGTCCTGTGTGAAAAGGTGATTTCCTCCTAAACCTAATAACTGGTTGGGCCACTATTAACAGCAACAACCGTAATGAAGCATTTGTGATAACTGGCAATGAGTCATGTACAACTCTCTGGGGTAATTTTGGCCCACTCATTTTTTGCAGAATAATGCTCTGGATCAGACTCTTGCTGGCAGCTTTTTTTAGGCTGGTCAGCTGATATTAATTGGCAACCACTCCAGCCTCCCTTAAAAAACACACATAACTCATCAGCTGATAGTCGGTTACAGAGTTACTTCTAGGCAGACCAACTAGGTATGTAGAGGCTGTAGTATTTCTACTGTTGGAATCCTGCTTACCTGGTGCCATTTACTTTTCTGCTGTGGAGCTTAGCAGCAGATTCTGAGCTAAGTTGTATTCCTTCTGTCAGTCCCTTGTTTGTCTCTTTCCCTGTGAAATATTACCTGTAGTGGCAAGACTAGAGTACTTACCGGCCAGTGCACTAGCCAGAGTAAGTAGAAGTGACAGCCAGTCACTAAGCACATGACGGCAGCAAAGGAAATGACCCACATAGGGCATTAGGGGAGCTTAGGACAGGCATAGGTTGGTACAAGATAGTAAACCCAGCACTCAACTTAAGTATATATTGCAGCAAGGTTTATTGTAGTACGAAAACATTTTGGTCCGTGGTGACCTTCATCAGTTGCTACATAGATAAATTAAAATATAGATTACAAACACAAATATAATGTATACAAAAGTACAACCAAAAGTGGGTATATTAAACAAAACGTGGACATATTAAACAACTAAGGTATATACAATAGAATGGCAGAAAGTCATGGTACATAGTAAATATGCAGACACAGAGCCAAATATCCTGCACAACCCTCAATCCATACCGGTGAAGTGGAGTATATAAGAGGAGAGTGAACGGAAGTAGGTAAAAGACATACCATAATGTTCAATAATAGAAGTCCTATATGAAAATAGGATTAAAATGGTGGACACTAAATAATGTCAAAATTATTCACTGCTGGTGGAGTAGGAGAATAACTTTCAAGTACGGGGCTTCAAGCGCAATGCAGATCGCTATAGGAGAGAGTGAATGGTATTAGTACCTGAAAGGGATTAAGAGAATTAGCCGGGGATTGCCCTGTGTTTTGGCAAACGTACTCCCTGACGTGGAGTCCACTGCTCGTCTGAGGGCAGTGTGGCAGCGTGAGTTGCTTAAAAGAAAAAGGGTCAGTACTAGGAGGAGGCATGGCCAATAGGAAGAGAGGGGGCATGTCGGAGGCCGGAACAAGATGGATGTGCGTTCCACCCACCGCAGTGAGTGCCTTCCAGCAGTAAAAAACAACGCGGAGAGTTAGAAATAACTCCCAGTACTAAGGAAGTTATTGTAAGGTGCTAAGATAGGGTGGGAAAGAGAAATGGGAAAATAATGCGCGAGGTTGCACTGAGAATTGAGCCAGAGGAGTGTCTATAATGAGTAATGGGTGGGGTTAGGGATGACGAGCGGAGGAGCTGAGGAAAAAGATGTGTGAGAAAAAAAAGGGTATCAACAACTATTAGGCTGAGTAGGTGCAGAAGCCAGTGCAAGGCAGGTGAGAAAGGGTCCTCTCGTAGTATCAAGATATCCGTGAGGAAGGTGGTGGTGATAGTCATTCCGTCTATTTGTGTCTATGTAGTCGGGTCTGCATATATTAGTATAATCGACTTCAAAAGCAGAGAGAAAAGTGAATTAGAATGGGATAAATCACAAATATAAACAATATGAATGGATCACTTATAAAGTATTATAACACTTAATATAATTATGCAGCGACTAATATTCTAAAGATCACAGATAGGGAGATATGGCATATAACAGGGTCCGCCTGGTTTTAAAGAAAAGCTGATAGCTCATACTCGTGATTGAGGCCCTTGGGGCTCATGGTGTCCAGAGTGTGTTCCAATATGCCTCTCGTTTTTTGAGGAGAAGAATTCTGTTACCACCACGCCGGAGTGGGGGGATTTGTTCGATTACCTAAAATCTTAGCTGGGATATTTTATGGCCTGTGGAGATGAAATGATGAGGGATAGGGAGGAGGAGGTTTTTGCATCTTATTGTGGACTTGTGTTTAGATATCCTATCACGAATGGGCTGGGATGTTTCTCCTACATATAAGAGGCCACAAGGGCATTTAATGAGGTAGATAGCGTATGATGAGTCACAGGTGAAAAAATTATGAATTTTGAATTATTTACCCAAAAAGGGATGTACAAACGTATCCCCTTGAGAACATTGTTGCATTGAATGCAATGTAGACATGGAAATGTTCCAATTTTTGGGTTCTGTAAGAACTGTTGTGTATGTGGGTTCAGTTTAGGGCCGATGTGAGCTTGTTCAAATGAGTCTCGGAGATTCGGTGCTCGTTTGAAGCATGGTAGGAAAGATGATTGAATTCTTGGACATCAGGATAAGCCGTGGTGAGAAGGTGCCAGTGTCTCCATATAGATTTATATATAATGTAGGCAAAAGGGTGGAACGTGTGTACAAATGGTATATGGTTAGCTGTTTGTTTATGTGATTTCACTGGGGCATCACGTGACTTAGCCAATAGCCATGGTGGGTATCCTCTTGCACTAAAATTAGTGGTCATCTCGTCTAACCTACAATTTATCGTGTCAGTATCAGATACAAAATGCCTTACACGTTGGTATTGTGATTTCGGTATCACCCATTTCGTGGCTGGGGGGTGGAGATTATGGAAATATAGTAAACCGTTGCGATCTGTCTCCTTCACATGCACGTCAGTGGAGAGAGTGCCGTCCAAGTTTTTAATAATGACGGTATCTAGGAAGTTGATGCGACCAAGGTCATACCTCATGGTGAACTGTATGCCTGGCCACAAAGCATTTAATGTATCCATGAACATTAATAGAGACTCAACAGAGCCCCCCTATATACAGAAAACATCATCTATATAGAGTTTTCATACTATGGCATTTTTACGGAACAAGTCATGTTTATAGATGATGCTTTCCTCAAAATCCGCCATGTAGGCGTTAGCATATGGGGGCGCTACGTTAGAACCCATTGCGGTCCCACGTACCTGTAAAAAGAAGGTATCCTGAAAGAGAAAGAAGTTAGAGGTGAGTATCTATCTCAGAAGGTCAACACATAGATGTATCTGATCACTGTCCATTTCTGTGGCTGATAAGAGGCAAAGTGTGGAGTTGATACCCTCATTGTGAGGGATGGAGGCATATAAATCATTCACATCTAGTGTCACAAGTAACGCATCTACCGGGATGGTATGTAGGTGATGGATGACCAAAAGAAGGGCCCCTGTGTTCAAAATGAAGCAACTGGTTTCTTTTACTAGGGGTGTCAATATTTTTTCTATGAAAATGGATAGTGGTGACAAGAGGGAATTGGTGGATGCCACAATCGGTCTACCAGGAGGATTTCTTAAGGCATGGGCTGGTGACAGGAGGTGTCTCATCCCCCTCTCCCTACCATTAGGCCTATCCTCTCCCTTTATCATCCCATTGTACGTATATGTTGTGTTGTCCACTGGATATACCCATGTCCATTCGTGACAAATTGTTGTATGTAATTCAGCCACATTGGAGTATTTCTGAGCATGGACCACCTTTTTAAAGTCATGTCACAGCATCTCAATTGGACTTAGGTAAGGATTTCAACTAGGCCATTCACGACAAATTGTTGTATGTAATTCTGCCACATTGGAGTGTTTCAGAGCATGGAACACCTTATTAAGGTCATGTCACAGCATCTCAATAGGATTTAGGTAAGGACTTTGACAAGGCCACTCCAAACTCTTAATTTTGCAATTCTTAAGCCATTCAGATGTGGACATGCTGGTGTGTTTTGGATCAATGTCCTGCTGCATAACCCAAGTAAGCTTCAGCTTTAGGTCATGTACAGATGGCTGGACATTCTCCTTCAGTATTTTTTGGTTGACAGCAGAATTCATATTTTCATATACCACAGCAAGTCTCCCAGGTCATTAAGCAGCAAAACAGCCCCAGACCATCACACTACCACCATCATATTTTAGTGTTGATATGATGTGTTTTTCTGAAAAGCTGTGTTACTTCTAACCCAGATGTAATGGAACATACATCTTCCAAAAAGTTCAACTTTTGCCTTGTCAGTCCACAGAGTATTCTTCCAAAAATCTTGGGGATCATCAAGATGTTTTCTGGCAAAACTGAGTCAAATCTTTACGTCCTTGTTGCTCAGCAGTGGATTTTGTCTTGCAATGCTGCCATGCAGGCCACTTTTGCCCAGTCTCTTTCTTATGGTGGAGTTATGACCTTAACTGAAGCAAGTGAAACCTTGGATGCTGTTATGAGTAGTGTTGAGCATTCCGATACCGCAAGTATCGGGTATCGGCCGATACTTGCGGTATCGGAATTCCGATACCGGGATTCCGATACTTGCCGCGTATCGGATACCGGAATCGGAAGTTCCCAGATTCAAAATGCACAAATTCATCCAATGAGAATGATTCCAAGTGTGGGCACATCCTGTTCAGCATGGAGGGCATGAAACTACTGGCATGGCTGTGATTGGCTGCTGAAATGATGTCATGATGCAGTTTAAAAGTCGCTGGCGCCATTTTGCGATCACTCTGCTGTGAATTCAGTTAGTGACAGGACGCTGTTTGCTGACTGAGGGCCAGTTTAGAGATAGCGATTTGCTTCTTTGTGCTTTCCAAAGGCTAATTTAGCAACCGCTGTGTTCACCTACTATTCACCTTGCTTTTGCCTTGTAGCGCTGTTTTCACAGCGATCTGCAAGGTCTGTGTGTGTGTGTGTGTGAGTGCAGCCCACTCTCTAGTCTGAGTGCAGCCACATAGGCCATCCATAGCTGGTTGTATTCAGTTCAGGGAGGGTGGTTCATTGCCTCATACTGTTCTTTTTTTTTTTTTTTCCAAGTAGTGTAGTCTGCTGCTAATTTTTTCAAAAAAATTCTATTAGTGTCTTTCCACCCGTCTCCAGCTAATTTGTGGAAAAACACTACATAGGATAACGTAGAGGAGGGTTTTTGGGCCTTGCAGCGCTGTTTACGGCTGTCTGCACGGTCTCCGTGTGACTGCAGCTCGCCCTGTAGTCTGTGAGCAGCCATAGCCTGGTTGTCTCCAGCTCAGGGTTCTTCACTGCGTCATACCGCAAAATCAATTTTCATTTTGTTTTAAGTAGTGCAGGCTGCTGCACATTTTTTCAAAAAATTCCTATTAGTGTCTTTCCACCCGTTTCCAGCTAATTTGTGGAAAAACACTACATAGGATAACGTAGAGGAGGGTTTTTGGGCCTTGCAGCGCCGTTTACGGCTGTCTGCACGGTCTCCGTGTGACTGCAGCTCGCCCTGTAGTCTGTGAGCAGCCATAGCCTGGTTGTCTCCAGCTCAGGGTTCTTCACTGCGTCATACCGCAAAATCAATTTTCATTTTGTTTTAAGTAGTGCAGGCTGCTGCACATTTTTTCAAAAAATTCCTATTAGTGTCTTTTGTTGTGAATTTGGATTCTGGGCTCCCCCGGTGGCTACTGGTGGAATTGAACTGGTGTCTTCATCTTCTCTGTTCACCTGTTCCCATCAAGATGTGGGAGTCGCTATATAACCTTGCTGCTCTGTTAGTTGCTTGCCGGTCAACAATGTTATCAGAAGCCTCTCTGTGCTTGTTCCTGCTCCTAGACAACTACTAGATAAGTTGGACTTTTGTCCATGTTTGTTTTTGCATTTTTGTTCCAGTTCACAGCTGTAGTTTCGTTACTGTGTCTGGAAAGCTCTTGTGAACAGGAATTGCCACTCTGGTGTTATGAGTTAATGCCAGAGTTTTAAAGTAATTTCTGGATGGTGTTTTGATAGGGTTTTCAGCTGACCATGAAAGTGTCCTTTCTGTCTTCTGCTATGTAGTAAGTGGACCTCAAATTTGCTAAACCTATTTTCATACTACGTTTGTTATTTCATCTTGATTCACCGCCAATACATGTGGGGGGCCTCTGTCTCCTTTCGGGGTATTTCTCTAGAGGTGAGCTAGGACTAATATTTTCCTCTGCTAGCTTTATTTAGTCCTCCGGCTGGTGCTGGGCATCTAGAATCAACGTAGGCATGCTACCCGGCCACTGCTAGTTGTGCGTTAGGTTTAGTTCATGGTCAGCTCAGTTTCCATCTTCCAAGAGCTAGTTCCTATATATGCTGATGCTATGATCTCTTGCCATTGAGATCATGACAGTTTGACCGGCCCACTAAAGGGTTAAAATCCTTGGCTGAGAAAGGAGAGAAATAAGTAGTCTGCTGAAATTTTTTTTTTTTTTTTTTTCTCTCCTTCTAATCTTTGAATGGCTCTGTGTCCACCTGTTTGTAATGGATCTTCAGAGTGTAACTGCAGGTTTGAATAATCTCGCCACGAAGGTACAAAATTTGCAAGATTTTGTTTGTCATGCACCTGTATCTGAGCCGAGAATTCCTTTGCCGGAATTTTTCTCGGGGAATAGATCTGGGTTTCAGAATTTTCGAAATAATTGCAAATTATTTTTGTCCCTGAAATCTCGCTCTGCCGGAGATCCTGCACAGCAGGTCAGGATTGTGATTTCCTTGCTCCGGGGCGACCCTCAAGACTGGGCTTTTTCATTGACACCAGGGGATCCTGCGTTGCTCAATGTGGATGCGTTTTTTCTGGCCTTGGGGTTGCTTTATGACGAACCTCATTTGGAGCTTCAGGCAGAAAAAACTTTGATGTCCCTATCTCAGGGGCAAGATGAAGCAGAAATTTACTGCCAAAGATTCCGTAAATGGTCTGTGCTTACTCAATGGAATGAGTGCGCCCTGGCGGCGACTTTCAGAGAGGGTCTCTCTGATGCCATTAAGGATGTTATGGTGGGGTTCCCTGTGCCTGCGGGTCTGAATGAGTCCATGACAATGGCTATTCAGATCGATAGGCGTTTGCGGGAGCGCAAACCAGTGCACCATCTGGCGGTGTCCACTGAGAAATCGCCAGAGAGTATGCAGTGTGATAGAATTCTGTCCCGAAGCGAGCGGCAGAATTTTAGACGGAAAAATGGGTTGTGTTTCTATTGTGGTGATTCTACTCATGTTATATCAGCATGCTCTAAGCGCACTAAAAAGCTTGGTAAATCTGTTTCCATTTGCACCTTACCGTCTAAGTTTATTCTGTCTGTGACCCTGATTTGCTCTTTGTCATCTATTACCACGGACGCCTATGTCGACTCTGGCGCCGCTTTGAGTCTTATGGATTGGTCCTTTGCCAAACGCTGTGGGTATGATTTAGAGCCTTTGGAGACTCCTATTCCTCTGAAGGGGATTGACTCCACCCCATTGGCTAATAAT
The DNA here is from genome assembly GCF_051348905.1 of Ranitomeya variabilis. Lineage (NCBI taxonomy): Eukaryota > Metazoa > Chordata > Amphibia > Anura > Dendrobatidae > Ranitomeya > Ranitomeya variabilis. The sequence continues at coordinate 306,963,635 of NC_135236.1, forward strand.
AAACCACAATACTGGACACAAGTAACTATGCGTATTAATCCGGATCACCAGGAGATTATTCGCTTTCTGGTGCTGTATAATCTACATGATGATTTGGTGCTAGGATTACCTTGGCTGCAATCTCACAACCCAGTCCTCGACTGGAAAGCTATGTCTGTGTTGAGCTGGGGATGTAAGGGGGCTCATGGGGATGTACCTGTGGTTTCCATTTCATCATCTATTCCCTCTGAAATTCCTGAGTTCCTGTCTGACTATCGTGACGTCTTTGAAGAATCCAAGCTTGGTTCGTTACCTCCGCACCGAGAGTGCGATTGTGCCATAGATTTAATCCCGGGTAGTAAATACCCAAAGGGTCGTTTATTTAATCTGTCTGTGCCTGAACATGCTGCTATGCGTGAATATATAAAGGAGTCCTTGGAAAAGGGACATATTCGTCCATCGTCATCTCCCTTAGGAGCCGGTTTTTTCTTTGTGTCAAAAAAAGACGGCTCTTTGAGACCATGTATTGATTATCGGCTTTTGAATAAAATCACTGTTAAATATCAATACCCATTGCCGTTGCTGACTGATTTGTTTGCTCGCATAAAGGGGGCCAAGTGGTTCTCTAAGATTGACCTTCGTGGGGCGTATAATTTGGTGCGAATCAGGCAGGGGGATGAGTGGAAAACCGCATTTAATACGCCCGAGGGCCACTTTGAGTATTTAGTGATGCCTTTTGGTCTTTCAAATGCTCCGTCAGTTTTCCAGTCCTTTATGCATGATATTTTTCGCGATTATTTGGATAAATTTATGATTGTGTATCTGGATGATATTCTGATTTTTTCGGATGACTGGGACTCTCATGTCCAGCAAGTCAGGAGGGTTTTTCAGGTTTTGCGGTCTAATTCTTTGTGTGTGAAGGGTTCTAAGTGTGTTTTTGGGGTACAGAGGATTTCCTTTTTGGGATATATTTTTTCCCCCTCTTCCATTGAAATGGATCCTGTCAAGGTTCAAGCTATTTGTGATTGGACGCAGCCCTCTTCTCTTAAGAGTCTTCAGAAATTTTTGGGCTTTGCTAACTTTTATCGTCGATTTATTGCTGGTTTTTCGGATATTGCTAAGCCATTGACCGATTTGACTAAGAAGGGTGCTGATGTTGCTGATTGGTCCCCTGATGCTGTGGAGGCCTTTCGGGAGCTTAAGCGCCGTTTTTCCTCTGCCCCTGTGTTGCGTCAGCCTGATGTTGCTCTACCTTTTCAGGTTGAGGTCGACGCTTCTGAGATCGGAGCTGGGGCAGTGTTGTCGCAGAAAAGTTCTGACTGCTCCGTGATGAGGCCTTGTGCCTTCTTTTCCCGTAAATTTTCGCCCGCTGAGCGGAATTATGATGTTGGGAATCGGGAGCTTTTGGCCATGAAGTGGGCTTTTGAGGAGTGGCGCCATTGGCTTGAGGGGGCCAGACATCAGGTGGTGGTATTGACTGACCACAAAAATTTGATTTATCTTGAGACCGCCAGGCGCCTGAATCCTAGACAGGCGCGCTGGTCATTATTTTTCTCTCGGTTTAATTTTGTGGTGTCATACCTACCGGGTTCTAAGAATGTTAAGGCGGATGCCCTTTCTAGGAGTTTTGAGCCTGACTCGCCTGGTAACTCTGAGCCCACAGGTATCCTTAAGGATGGAGTGGTATTGTCAGCCGTTTCTCCAGACCTGCGGCGGGCCTTGCAGGAGTTTCAGGCGGATAGACCTGATCGTTGCCCACCTGATAAACTGTTTGTTCCTGATGATTGGACCAGTAGAGTCATCTCTGAGGTTCATTCTTCTGCGTTGGCAGGTCATCCTGGCATTTTTGGTACCAGGGATTTGGTGGCAAGGTCCTTCTGGTGGCCTTCCCTGTCACGAGATGTGCGAGGCTTTGTGCAGTCTTGTGACGTTTGTGCTCGGGCCAAGCCTTGTTGTTCTCGGGCTAGTGGATTGTTGTTGCCCTTGCCTATTCCTAAGAGGCCTTGGACGCACATCTCGATGGATTTTATTTCAGATCTGCCTGTTTCTCAGAAGATGTCTGTCATCTGGGTGGTGTGTGACCGTTTCTCTAAGATGGTCCATTTGGTTCCTCTGCCCAAGTTGCCTTCTTCTTCCGAGTTGGTTCCTCTGTTTTTTCAAAATGTTGTTCGTTTGCATGGTATTCCTGAGAATATCGTTTCTGACAGAGGGACCCAATTCGTGTCTAGATTTTGGCGGGCATTCTGTGCTAGGATGGGCATAGATTTATCTTTTTCGTCCGCTTTCCATCCTCAGACGAATGGCCAGACCGAGCGGATTAATCAGACCCTGGAGACATATCTGAGGTGTTTTGTGTCTGCTGACCAGGATGATTGGGTTGCTTTTTTGCCATTGGCGGAGTTCGCTCTCAATAATCGGGCCAGCTCTGCCACTTTGGTGTCCCCGTTTTTCTGTAATTCGGGGTTTCATCCTCGATTTTCCTCTGGTCAGGTGGAATCTTCGGATTGTCCTGGAGTGGATGCTGTGGTGGAGAGATTGCATCAGATCTGGGGGCAGGTGGTGGACAATTTGAGGTTGTCCCAGGAGAAGACTCAGCTTTTTGCTAACCGCCGTCGTCGTGTTGGTCCTCGTCTTCGTGTTGGGGACTTGGTGTGGTTGTCTTCTCGTTTTGTCCCTATGAGGGTCTCTTCTCCTAAGTTTAAGCCTCGGTTCATCGGCCCGTATAAGATATTGGAGATTCTTAACCCTGTTTCCTTCCGTTTGGACCTCCCTGCATCCTTTTCTATTCATAACGTTTTTCATCGGTCATTGTTGCGCAGGTATGAGGTACCGGTTGTGCCTTCCGTTGAGCCTCCTGCTCCGGTGTTGGTTGAGGGTGAGTTGGAGTACGTTGTGGAGAAAATCTTAGACTCTCGTGTTTCCAGACTGAGACTCCAGTATCTGGTCAAGTGGAAGGGATACGGCCAGGAGGATAATTCTTGGGTGAATGCATCTGATGTTCATGCCTCTGATCTGGTTCGTGCCTTTCATAGGGCTCATCCTGATCGCCCTGGTGGTTCTGGTGAGGGTTCGGTGCCCCCTCCTTGAGGGGGGGGTACTGTTGTGAATTTGGATTCTGGGCTCCCCCGGTGGCTACTGGTGGAATTGAACTGGTGTCTTCATCTTCTCTGTTCACCTGTTCCCATCAAGATGTGGGAGTCGCTATATAACCTTGCTGCTCTGTTAGTTGCTTGCCGGTCAACAATGTTATCAGAAGCCTCTCTGTGCTTGTTCCTGCTCCTAGACAACTACTAGATAAGTTGGACTTTTGTCCATGTTTGTTTTTGCATTTTTGTTCCAGTTCACAGCTGTAGTTTCGTTACTGTGTCTGGAAAGCTCTTGTGAACAGGAATTGCCACTCTGGTGTTATGAGTTAATGCCAGAGTTTTAAAGTAATTTCTGGATGGTGTTTTGATAGGGTTTTCAGCTGACCATGAAAGTGTCCTTTCTGTCTTCTGCTATGTAGTAAGTGGACCTCAAATTTGCTAAACCTATTTTCATACTACGTTTGTTATTTCATCTTGATTCACCGCCAATACATGTGGGGGGCCTCTGTCTCCTTTCGGGGTATTTCTCTAGAGGTGAGCTAGGACTAATATTTTCCTCTGCTAGCTTTATTTAGTCCTCCGGCTGGTGCTGGGCATCTAGAATCAACGTAGGCATGCTACCCGGCCACTGCTAGTTGTGCGTTAGGTTTAGTTCATGGTCAGCTCAGTTTCCATCTTCCAAGAGCTAGTTCCTATATATGCTGATGCTATGATCTCTTGCCATTGAGATCATGACAGTCTTTCCACCCGTCTCCAGCTAACTTGTGGAAAAACACTACATAGGATAACATAGAGGAGGGTTTTTGGGCCTTGCAGCGCCGTTTACGTCTGTCTGCACGGTCTCCGTGTGACTGCAGCTCTATCTGTTGTCAGTTCAGCCCCCAAAAAATAAATAAATAATAAAGTTCACCAAACACAGCAGTGACACCACTTTACATTTGTGTAGGCCACATTAGCTCATATTAAAGTCTAGTCCACACTTTAGAAAATTAGTGTTTCTTATACCTGTTAGGAGGAGTTGTTCAGGAATAAGCACACAAATCTGTTAGTACTTTTCTGCTTATCTTTATCAGTCAACCAACATGAAGAAGGCAGTGAGTAAGGCACGTGGGCGTGGGCGCGGAGCAGGGAGGGGACGTGGGGATTCTGTGCCTGCTGCGGGCACCGGTGACTCATCAGCACCCACTTTCACCAGGGAACAGTCATTCATGCGCAGCTTTGTCGCAGAGCGCCGTACACCGCAGCTGCGTGAAGAACAAATTGAAGCCGTTGTCGGATGGATGGCAGCTAATGCATCAACTTCAATTAGTGCCACATCCTCTCAGACACAGAGCACTGGAGAGCAGCCATCTGTCTCTTCACCACCTGCCAAATTGCCCAGGCAGACAGAGAGCCCAGGACAGGAGCCGTCTCTACTTCTGTTCTCTGAATCTCTTGGCTTGGAAACAGGGGGCCAGCCAAGCAGCATTGGAGAAATGGAAGAAGAGGCAGGGTGCAGTGATGCCCAACAGCTTTTTCTCTCTTCCTCTGAAGAGGCGGGTGGGCCAGTGGCTCCGTTCACCACATCGCAGGCCGCATCAGCTGATGATGACACTCAGGTGCCACTTACTGGTGCGTGCTCTGCTGCTGAGACTACCCAGGAGGAGCAGTTGGGGGCAGAGGGTAGTGTAGATGATGAGGTCCTTGACCCATCTTGGCGTGAGGGACAGGAAGGTGGTGGGAGCAGCTTTGAGGAAGAGATTCCCCGTACGGCCCAAAGAGGGAGAGGGAGGGGGAAGACTGCGGATCCTGCAGCCTCCGCTTTGGCACCCGTTAGGAGCATGTCTCTTCCAAAAGCCAAAAAGGGCGCTCTCAAGACTTGCAGTGCCTGGTCCTTTTTTGACACAGTTGCAGATGACATTTGCTATGTCAAATGCAAGGTGTGTCATCACAAAGTCAAAAGAGGGAAAAATGTCAGCAACCTCAATACCTCCAACATGTGGAAAGATGTGCGCACCAGGCACCCGGCGGAGTTAGAAAAACACACTGAAGAGCTAGGCCAACCAACAGCGGCAGCTACCACCTCTTCAGCTCGTGTTGCCTCTTCCTCCAGCTCACACGCAGCTGGTTCGGCTTCCTCCCAGGATCGCCGTGGAAGAACCTCTGGCCCTGTTGTCCAGAGACCCGCTGTAATTCCACCCGCAGCACCACTTTCCCAGTCATCCACACACTCCCAGCCCAGTCTACAGCCATCGGTAGTACAGGCATGGGAGAAAAGGCGGCCTTTCTCGTCAAACCACCCACGAGCACAGGCTCTGACTGCAGGCATTGCCAAACTTCTGTCACTGGAAATGCTGTCATTCAGGCAGGTGGAGACTGACAGCTTCCGTGACTTGATGTCATTGGCAGTCCCACAGTACAATGTGCCCAGCCGCTTTTACTTCAGCAGGCAAGCCGTCCCTGCCCTGCACAAGCATGTGGAGGGACACATAAAACACGCGCTACTGAACGCCGTCAGTAGCAAGGTCCACCTCACCACCGATGCATGGACCAGTCAACATGGACAGGGGCGATACCTTTCCCTCACTGCCCATTGGGTTAATGTCGTTGAGCCGGGTACAGACCGTGCGAGTGGCGCAGGACGTTTCCTGCCCACTCCAAGGATTGCAGGAATCCATTCTGTACGCATTGACTCCTCCTCCTACACCAGTTCCTCAGAATCATCGCTGCAGGAGCCGTCACAGTCCACCTCCACATGGACCCGTGATGAACGTGTACCTGTTACGACCGACATGAGCACAGCCGTGGCCAAACGTCAACAGGCCATCTTGAAATTAATTTATTTGGGGAATCAAAGCCACACAGCGCAGGAGCTCTGGAATGCCATCAAGCAGGAGAGCGATGTGTGGTTTGTGCCAGCGAATCTCCAGCCAGGCATGGTAGTGTGTGATAATGGCCGAAATCTGGTGGCAGCTCTGGGCCTCGGCAACCACACTCACATCCCATGTCTGGCACATGTGCTCAATTTGGTCGTGCAGAGTTTTCTGAGGGACTATCCGGATCTTGATGCACTGCTGCACAAGGTCCGCCTAGAGTGTGCTCACTTGCAGCATTCCAGCACGGCAAAAGCGCGCATTGCGGCTCTGCAGCGCCGACACCGCCTGCCGGAACATCGCATCATATGTGACCTACCTACCAGGTGGAATTCCACGTTACATATGTTGGAGCGGTTTTGTGAGCAGCAGCAAGCTGTAATGGAGTACCAGCTGCTTCAGGCGCAAAGAAGTCGCACTCAGCGCCGTACAGACTTCACAACCACAGAGTGGGCCACTATGAATGACGTCTGCCAGGTTTTGCGTCCCTTTGATTATTCCACGCGGATGGCGAGTGCAGATGATGCACTAGTCAGCATGACTGTCCCCCTTATCTGCCTGCTTGAAAAATCACTGCAAGCACTAAGGGATGATGTTGTGGAAGAGGTGGAGGATGAGGATTCAGCATTTCCATCATCTTCTGGACAGTCAGCGCCACGTGGTTCCTCACAAACGCGTAGGCAGGGGACAGTTTGTGAGGAGGATGAGGAGGAGTCAATGGAGGAGGAAGACATCCATCCAGAGGAGGGAGTTACACAATTGTCCAGTACTCAGTGTGTACAGCGAGGGTGGGGTGATGACGAGCGGGCAGAGATCACGCCTCCAGCAGGGGACAGCGTTTCTTGGGCAGTTGGCAGTCTGCAGCACATGGTGGATTACATGCTGCAGTGCCTGAGAAACGACCGCCGCATCGCCCACATTCTCAACATGTCTGATTATTGGGTGTTCACCCTCCTCGATCCTCGCTACCGGGACAATGTAGAAAGCCTCATCACACCGTTGAACTGGGAGCGAAAAATGCGGGAGTACCAAGACACACTGGTGAATTCCATCATCTGCTCCATTCCAACTGAGAGAAGTGCTGCTAGTGCATTCCAAAGCAGCTCAGTGCGTCCAGGCAGTGGTGGAGGCTCTGCACAAAGAGGGAGCAGAAGCAGTGCCTCTGCCCAAGGCAAGACCAGTATGGCCCAACTGTGGCACAGTTTTCTGTGCCCGCCACAAAAGTCTACACCATCACAGACGGCTCCAGTCAGCAGGAGGCAACGGTTCCGTCAGATGGTGACACACTACATGTCTTGCCCTCTTGCTGTACTCCCAGATGGCTCTTCCCCTTTCAAGTTTTGGGTCTCAAAGCTGGATACATGGCCAGAGCTAAGCCTGTATGCATTGGAGGTGCTGTCTTGCCCTGCGGCCAGTGTATTATCGGAACGTGTCTTTAGTGCTGCAGGTGGTGTACTAACTGACCGTCGCATGCGACTATCCTCCGATAACGTTGACCGGCTTACTTTCCTGAAAATGAACAAGGCCTGGATCTCGCAGGAATTTGCCACTCCTCTTCCTGATTAAATAATTAGGTCACTGTCTACAGTATCCAGGTCTCCTGTTGTGTTCATCTTTCTACCACCTGAACTTTAATTCCTGGGCTCCAACACCGCCAGTTGAGGCTCAGAAGTGCCGTCTGCACAGTCAAAACATACGACCCAGTGTTATTGGGTTTCAGTAACGTCAGCTGATCCCCAGCTGTGTAGCCGGCAATGTGTCCTGCGACCGCCACGCTGACACAACAACTGAAATATAAGGGAACCTGTCCCCCCCCCAAGGCGTTTGTTACTGAAAGAGCCACCTTGTACAGCAGTAATGCTGCACAAGGAAAAAGTAACTATTTTTGTTTAGCTCCTTGCACACGCAGAACTTAACACTTATAAAATGTGTCCACTGATACCGTAAAACCGTCCCGGAGGTAGGTCTTCCCTTCGTAATATGACGCAGCACAGCTGTCATTCCTACCCCCTTGGCGCCGTGCCCCGGCTCCTCAGCATTGTTTGATTCTGTCCCGGAGCCTGCGCTGTTATGTTATCCCTTGGCCAGGCACACTTAGCGCTGCCCATCTTCTGACATCATTTGGTGTCAGGATGGCTGCGCCTGTGCGGCCGCGCTGGCCGAGAGCCCGCCTCGCAGTGTCGTCTAATGTAATCCCACCGCGGGCCTGGGATCCGTGGCCATGCGCAGTGCATATCTGAACCTCCACCTCTCACTCATCTCCCTACGGCTTCTTCAGACTGTGCGGTGTCAGCTGGTCCCTAATAGCATGCCACGGCCGTGACACCGCACAGTCTTAAGAAGCCGTAGGGAGGGGAATGAGAGGCGAGGATATGCACTGCGCATGGCCACGGATCCCAGGCCCGCGGTGGGATTACATTATACGACACTGCGAGGCGGGCTTTCGGCCAGCGCGGCCGCACAGGCGCAGCCAGCCTGTCACCAAATGATGTCAGAAGATGGGCAGCGCTAAGTGTGCCTGGCCAAGGGATAACATAACAGCGCAGGCTCCGGGACGGAATCAAACAACGCTGAGGAGCCGGGGCACGGCGCCAAGGGGGTAGGAATGACGGCTGTGCTGCGTCATATTACGAAGGAAAGTCCCACCTCCGGGACGGTTTTACGGTATCAGTGGACACATTTTATAAGTGTTTAGTTCTGTGTTTGCAAGGAGCACCATGAAAAGAGCCACCTTTTCCTTTTGCATCTTTTTTGCTGCACAAGCTGGCTCTTTCAGCTACAAACGCCTTGGGGGGGGTTAAAGGTTCCCTTTCGACTTTCTCCAATCAGGCTTCGGCCTACATTGTGTTCCTCTGCTTCTCCTCCTGTCCCTGGGCTCCAACACCGCTAGTTGTTGCCTGGTAGTGCTGTACGCACAGTCAACAGTCCCTCCTCTGTTATTGGGGTTCAGTAACGTCAGCTGTTCCCCTGCTGTATGTGTGGCAATCCCTCCTATCTCCTCCACCTCCACCTCCCCCTCCTGTCCCTGGGCTCCAACACCGCTAGTTGCCGTCCAGTAGTGCTGTACGCACAGTCAACAGTCCCTCCTCTGTTATTGGGGTTCAGTAACGTCAGCTGTTCCCCTGCTGTGTGTGTGGCAATCCCTCCTATCTCCTCCACCTCCACCTCCCCCTCCTGTCCCTGGGCTCCAACACCGCTAGTTGCCGTCCAGTAGTGCTGTACGCACAGTCAACAGTCCCTCCTCTGTTATTGGGGTTCAGTAACGTCAGCTGTTCCCCTGCTGTGTGTGTGGCAATCCTTCCTATCTCCTCCACCTCCTCCTCCTCCTCCTGTCCCTGGGCTCCAACACCGCTAGTTGTTGCCTGGTAGTGCTGTACGCACAGTCCCCACAGTCCCTCCTCTGTTATTGGGGTTCAGTAACGTCAGCTGTTCCCCTGCTGTGTGTGTGGCAATCCCTCCTATCTCCTCCACCTCCTCCTCCTCCTCCTGTCCCTGGGCTCCAACACCGCTAGTTGTTGCCTGGTAGTGCTGTACGCACAGTCCCCACAGTCCCTCCTCTGTTATTGGGGTTCAGTAACGTCAGCTGTTCCCCTGCTGTGTGTGTGGCAATCCCTCCTATCTCCTCCACCTCCTCCTCCTCCTCCTGTCCCTGGGCTCCAACACCGCTAGTTGTTGCCTGGTAGTGCTGTACGCACAGTCCCCACAGTCCCTCCTCTGTTATTGGGGTTCAGTAACATCAGCTGTTCCCCTGCTGTGTGTGTGGCAATCCCTCCTATCTCCTCCACCTCCTCCTCCTCCTCCTGTCCCTGGGCTCCAACACCGCTAGTTGTTGCCTGGTAGTGCTGTACGCACAGTCCCCACAGTTCCTCCTCTGTTATTGGGGTTCAGTAACGTCAGCTGTTCCCCTGCTGTGTGAGTGGCAATCCCTCCTATCTCCTCCACCTCCACCTCCCCCTCCTGTCCCTGGGCTCCAACACCGCTAGTTGCCGTCCAGTAGTGCTGTACGCACAGTCAACAGTCCCTCCTCTGTTATTGGGGTTCAGTAACGTCAGCTGTTCCCCTGCTGTGTGTGTGGCAATCCCTCCTATCTCCTCCACCTCCACCTCCCCCTCCTGTCCCTGGGCTCCAACACCGCTAGTTGCCGTCCAGTAGTGCTGTACACACAGTCAACAGTCCCTCCTCTGTTATTGGGGTTCAGTAACGTCAGCTGTTCCCCTGCTGTGTGTGTGGCAATCCCTCTTATCTCCTCCACCTCCTCCTCCTCCTCCTGTCCCTGGGCTCCAACACCGCTAGTTGTTGCCTGGTAGTGCTGTACGCACAGTCCCCACAGTCCCTCCTCTGTTATTGGGGTTCAGTAACGTCAGCTGTTCCCCTGCTGTGTGTGTGGCAATCCCTCCTATCTCCTCCACCTCCACCTCCCCCTCCTGTCCCTGGGCTCCAACACCGCTAGTTGCCGTCCAGTAGTGCTGTACGCACAGTCAACAGTCCCTCCTCTGTTATTGGGGTTCAGTAACGTCAGCTGTTCCCCTGCTGTGTGTGTGGCAATCCCTCCAATCTCCTCCACCTCCTCCTCCTCCTCCTGTCCCTGGGCTCCAACACCGCTAGTTGTTGCCTGGTAGTGCTGTACGCACAGTCCCCACAGTCCCTCCTCTGTTATTGGGGTTCAGTAATGTCAGCTGTTCCCCTGCTGTGTGTGTGGCAATCCCTCCTATCTCCTCCACCTCCTCCTCCTCCTCCTGTCCCTGGGCTCCAACACCGCTAGTTGTTGCCTGGTAGTGCTGTACGCACAGTCCCCACAGTCCCTCCTCTGTTATTGGGGTTCAGTAACGTCAGCTGTTCCCCTGCTCTGTGTGTGGCAATCCCTCCTATCTCCTCCACCTCCTCCTCCTCCTCCTGTCCCTGGGCTCCAACACCGCTAGTTGTTGCCTGGTAGTGCTGTACGCACAGTCCCCACAGTCCCTCCTCTGTTATTGGGGTTCAGTAACGTCAGCTGTTCCCCTGCTGTGTGTGTGGCAATCCCTCCTATCTCCTCCACCTCCTCCTCCTCCTCCTGTCCCTGGGCTCCAACACCGCTAGTTGTTGCCTGGTAGTGCTGTACGCACAGTCCCCACAGTCCCTCCTCTGTTATTGGGGTTCAGTTACGTCAGCTGTTACCCTGCTGTGTGTGTGGCAATCCCTCCTATCTCCTCCACCTCCACCTCCCCCTCCTGTCCCTGGGCTCCAACACCGCTAGTTGCCGTCCAGTAGTGCTGTACACACAGTCAACAGTCCCTCCTCTGTTATTGGGGTTCAGTAACGTCAGCTGTTCCCCTGCTGTGTGTGTGGCAATCCCTCCAATCTCCTCCACCTCCTCCTCCTCCTCCTGTCCCTGGGCTCCAACACCGCTAGTTGTTGCCTGGTAGTGCTGTACGCACAGTCCCCACAGTCCCTCCTCTGTTATTGGGGTTCAGTAACGTCAGCTGTTCCCCTGCTGTGTGTGTGGCAATCCCTCCTATCTCCTCCACCTCCACCTCCCCCTCCTGTCCCTGGGCTCCAACACCGCTAGTTGCCGTCCAGTAGTGCTGTACACACAGTCAACAGTCCCTCCTCTGTTATTGGGGTTCAGTAACGTCAGCTGTTCCCCTGCTGTGTGTGTGGCAATCCCTCTTATCTCCTCCACCTCCTCCTCCTCCTCCTGTCCCTGGGCTCCAACACCGCTAGTTGTTGCCTGGTAGTGCTGTACGCACAGTCCCCACAGTCCCTCCTCTGTTATTGGGGTTCAGTAACGTCAGCTGTTCCCCTGCTGTGTGTGTGGCAATCCCTCCTATCTCCTCCACCTCCACCTCCCCCTCCTGTCCCTGGGCTCCAACACCGCTAGTTGCCGTCCAGTAGTGCTGTACGCACAGTCAACAGTCCCTCCTCTGTTATTGGGGTTCAGTAACGTCAGCTGTTCCCCTGCTGTGTGTGTGGCAATCCCTCCAATCTCCTCCACCTCCTCCTCCTCCTCCTGTCCCTGGGCTCCAACACCGCTAGTTGTTGCCTGGTAGTGCTGTACGCACAGTCCCCACAGTCCCTCCTCTGTTATTGGGGTTCAGTAATGTCAGCTGTTCCCCTGCTGTGTGTGTGGCAATCCCTCCTATCTCCTCCACCTCCTCCTCCTCCTCCTGTCCCTGGGCTCCAACACCGCTAGTTGTTGCCTGGTAGTGCTGTACGCACAGTCCCCACAGTCCCTCCTCTGTTATTGGGGTTCAGTAACGTCAGCTGTTCCCCTGCTCTGTGTGTGGCAATCCCTCCTATCTCCTCCACCTCCTCCTCCTCCTCCTGTCCCTGGGCTCCAACACCGCTAGTTGTTGCCTGGTAGTGCTGTACGCACAGTCCCCACAGTCCCTCCTCTGTTATTGGGGTTCAGTAACGTCAGCTGTTCCCCTGCTGTGTGTGTGGCAATCCCTCCTATCTCCTCCACCTCCTCCTCCTCCTCCTGTCCCTGGGCTCCAACACCGCTAGTTGTTGCCTGGTAGTGCTGTACGCACAGTCCCCACAGTCCCTCCTCTGTTATTGGGGTTCAGTTACGTCAGCTGTTACCCTGCTGTGTGTGTGGCAATCCCTCCTATCTCCTCCACCTCCACCTCCCCCTCCTGTCCCTGGGCTCCAACACCGCTAGTTGCCGTCCAGTAGTGCTGTACGCACAGTCAACAGTCCCTCCTCTGTTATTGGGGTTCAGTAACGTCAGCTGTTCCCCTGCTGTGTGTGTGGCAATCCCTCCAATCTCCTCCACCTCCTCCTCCTCCTCCTGTCCCTGGGCTCCAACACCGCTAGTTGTTGCCTGGTAGTGCTGTACGCACAGTCCCCACAGTCCCTCCTCTGTTATTGGGGTTCAGTAACGTCAGCTGTTCCCCTGCTGTGTGTGTGGCAATCCCTCCTATCTCCTCCACCTCCTCCTCCTCCTGTCCCTGGGCTCCAACACCGCTAGTTGTTGCCTGGTAGTGCTGTACGCACAGTCCCCACAGTCCCTCCTCTGTTATTGGGGTTCAGTAACGTCAGCTGTTCCCCTGCTGTGTGTGTGTGGCAATCCCTCCTATCTCCTCCACCTCCACCTCCCCCTCCTGTCCCTGGGCTCCAACACCGCTAGTTGCCGTCCAGAAGTGCTGTCCGCACAGTCCCAACAGTCCCTCCTCTGTTATTGGGGTTCAGTAACGTCAGCTGTTCCCCTGCTGTGTGTGTGGCAATCCCTCCTATCTCCTCCACCTCCACCTCCCCCTCCTGTCCCTGGGCTCCAACACCGCTAGTTGCCGTCCAGAAGTGCTGTCCGCACAGAGCCAAACACCTCGCCAATGTGTTAGTGGGGTTCAGCACCGCCAGCTGTTCCCCTGCTGTGTATACGGCAACGTGTACTGCGACCGCCACGCAGGCACAACAAGTTAAATTTAAGGGAACCTGTCCCCCCCCCCCAGGCGTTTGTTACTGAAGGAGCCACCTTGTGCAGCAGTAATGATGCAAAGGGAAAAAGTGCCTCTTTTCGTGGTGCTCCTTGCACATGCTGAACCTAACACTTATGAAAAGTGTCCCCTCCTACCGTGATACCGTCCGGTTGGTGGAACTTTCCTTTGTGATGTGATGCAGCACAGCCGTCATTCTTACCCCCTTGGCGCCGTGCGCCGCCTCCTCAGCGTTGTTTGAATCAGTCCCGGAGCCTGCGCTGTTAGGTTAGCCCTTGTCCATGCACACATTTTGCGCTGCCCGTCTTCTGACATCATTTGGTGTCAGGCTGGCTGCGCCTGTGCGGCCGCGCTGGCCGAGATCCCGCCTCGTACTGTCTTCTGATTTAATCCCACTGGGGGCCTGAGATCCATGGACATGCGCAGTGCATATCTGAACCTCCACCTCTCACTCATCTCCCTGCGGCTTCTTCAAACTGTGCGGTGTCAGCTGGTCCCTAATAGCATGCCACGGCCGTGACACCGCACAGTCTGAAGAAGCCGTAGGGAGGGGAGTGAGAGGCGAGGATATGCACTGCGCATGGCCACGGATCTCAGGCCCCCAGTGGGATTAAATCAGAAGACAGTACGAGGCGGGATCTCGGCCAGCGCGGCCGCACAGGCACAGCCAGCCTGACACCAAATGATGTCAGAAGACGGGCAGCGCAAAATGTGTGCATGGCCAAGGGCTAACCTAACAGCGCAGGCTCCGGGACTGATTCAAACAACGCTGAGGAGGCGGCGCACGGCGCCAAGGGGGTAAGAATGACAGCTGTGCTGCGTCACATCACAAAGGAAAGTTCCACCTACCGGACGGTATCACGGTAGGAGGGGACACTTTTCATAAGTGTTAGGTTCAGCATGTGCAAGGACCATAATTAAAAGAGCTAAGTTTACCTTTTCCAGCATTAGTGCTGTACACGATGGCTCTTTCAGCTACAAACGCCTGGGGGGGGGTTAAAGTTTCCCTTTCAACTTGCTCCAGTGCAGGCTTCGGCCTACACTCTGCTCCCTCTCCTCCTCCTGCTGACCCTGGGCTCTAACACCGCCAGTTGGGGCCCAGATGTGCTACCTGTACAGAGCCAAACACCAGCCAATGTGTCAGTGGGGTTCAGCACCGCCAGCTGTTCCCCTGCTGTGTAGCCGGCAACGTGTCCTGCAACAGCCACGCAGACACAAGAAATGAAATTGAAGGAAACCTGTCCCCCCTCCCCCAGGCGTTTTTACGTTTTACAGCCACCTTGTACGACAGTAATGCTGCATGTGTGCAAGGTGGCTCAGAAACTTATTCTCCTTGCCCATGTTGAAGTGAACACGTCTAAAAATGAGTCCTCTGCGACCATTAAAACGTCCCTCAGGTGTGATTTTCCTTTGTATTGACACGCAACAAGCTCCTTGGTAGCGCTGCCCGTCTTCTGGCATAATTGTTTGGCTGCCTGCGCCTCTGCGGCCGCCTTGCCCCACACAACGCCCCTCGGTGTCTTATTTATTGGGACTGCGAGGGTGTGATTGATGGGCATGAACGGTGCATTCCTTCGCCTGTCCCTCATCTCCTTCCGCCTTCTTCGGACTGTGCGTCTTCATGGCCGTGGCATGCGATAAGGGATCAGCTGACGCCGCATAGTCTGAAGCGGGTGTAAGAACCCAAGCGAGAGGCGAACATATGTACTGCGCCAGGCCATGAATCCCAGCCCCGCAGTGTTTTAACAATGTTAAGACACTGGGGGGCTGGGATTCATGGTCATCGCAAACCGCAACGGCCGACATAACATGATGTCAGAGGATGGGCAGCGCTAACAGCGCAAGGCCAAGGGATAACACAAAAGCGCAGACTCCTGTGCAACAAATAACGATGCTCAGGAGGCCGTGCAAAGCACCAAGGTGGCATTTTTGCCAGCTGTACTGCGTCTCTTTACAAAGGGAACTCACGCCTCAAAATCAGTTTGACTGTGTAAGGGCCTAAATGTTATACGTGTTCCTTTCAGCGTGTGCAAGGAGCAAAATTAAAAGAGCAACCTTTGACTTGTGCAGCACTACTGCTGCATAAGCTGTGGCTCTTCTACTTTGTAACCCCTGAGGGGGGGTTAAAGGTTACCTTTGAAATTGGTTCAATTAGGCTTCGGCCTACACTCTGCTCCCCCTGCAGAGCCCGGGCTCCAACACCGCCAGTTGGGGCCCGGTACTGCTAGCTGCACAGAGCCAAACACCAGCCAATGTGTCAGTGGGGTTCAGCACCGCCAGCTGTTCCCCTGCTGTGCAGCCGGCAACGTGTCCTGCAACAGCCACGCAGGCACAACAGACCCAAAGCTGCCGCCAGTGCAGGCTTCGGCCTACACTCTGCTCCCTCTCCTCCTCCTGCTGACCCCGGGCTCCAACACCGCCAGTTGGGGCCCGGTACTGCTAGCTGCACAGAGAAAAACACCAGCCAATGTGTCAGTGGGGTTCAGCACCGCCAGCTGTTCCCCTGCTGTGTAGCCGGCATCGTGTCCTGCAAAAGCCACGCAGACACAAGAACTGAAATTGAAGGGAACCTGTCCCCCCTCCCCCAGGCGTTTGTACGTTTTACAGCCACCTTGTACAGCGGTAATGCTGCATGTGTGCAAGGTGGCTCATAAACGTATTCTCCTCGCACATGTGGAACTGAAAACACGTCTAAAATGTGTCCTCTGTGTGACCATTTAACCGTCCCGGAGGTGTGACTTTCCTTTGTAATGACACGCTGCAACCCCCTTGGTAGCGCTGCCCGTCTTCTGGCATCATTGTTTGGCTGCCTGCGCCTCTGCGGCCGCCCTGACCCACACAACGCCCCTCGGTGTCTTATTTATTGGGACTGCGAGGGTGTGATTGATGGGCATGAGCAGTGCATCAGTTCGCCTGTCCCTCATCTCCTTCCGCCTTCTTCAGACTGTGCGGCTTCATGGCCGTGGCATGCGATAAGGGATCAGCTGACGCCGCACAGTCTGAAGCGGGTGTAAGGACCCGAGTGTGAGAGGCGAACATATGTGCTGCGCCAGGCCATGAATCCCAGACCCGCAGTGTTTTAACAATGTTAAGACACTGCGGGGCTGGGATTCATGGTCATCGCGAACCGCACCGGCCGACATTAAATGATGTCAGAAGATGGGCAGCGCTAACAGCGCTAGGCCAGGGGATAACACGACAGCGCAGACTCCTGTACAGCAAATAACAACGCTCAGGAGGCTGCACCCAGCACCAAGGTGGGATTCTTGACATCTGTGCTGCGTCTCATTATGAAGGGAACTCGCGCCTCCAACACAGTTTGACTGTATAAAGGGCTAAATGTTATACGTGTTTCATTCAGCGTGTGCAAGGAGAAAAATTAAAAGAGCAACCTTTGACTGGTGCAGCACTACTGCTGCATAAGCTGTGGCTCTTCTACTTTGTAACCCCTGAGGGGGGGTTAAAGGTTACCTTTGAAATTGGTTCAATTAGGCTTCGGCCTACACTCTGCTCCCCCTGCAGAGCCCGGGCTCCAACACCGCCAGTTGGGGCCTGGTACTGCTAGCTGCACAGAGCCAAACACCAGCCAATGTGTCAGTGGGGTTCAGCACCGCCAGCTGTTCCCCTGCTGTGCAGCCGGCAACGTGTCCTGCAACAGCCACGCAGGCACAACAGACCCAAAGCTGCCGCCAGTGCAGGCTTCGGCCTACACTCTGCTCCCTCTCCTCCTCCTGCTGACCCCGGGCTCCAACACCGCCAGTTGGGGCCCGGTACTGCTAGCTGTACAGCGAAAAACACCAGCCAATGTGTCAGTGGGGTTCAGCACCGCCAGCTGTTCCCCTGCTGTGTAGCCGGCATCGTGTCCTGCAAAAGCCACGCAGACACAAGAACTGAAATTGAAGGGAACCTGTCCCCCCTCCCCCAGGCGTTTGTACGTTTTACAGCCACCTTGTACAGCGGTAATGCTGCATGTGTGCAAGGTGGCTCATAAACGTATTCTCCTCGCACATGTGGAACTGAAAACACGTCTAAAATGTGTCCTCTGTGTGACCATTTAACCGTCCCGGAGGTGTGACTTTCCTTTGTAATGACACGCTGCAACCCCCTTGGTAGCGCTGCCCGTCTTCTGGCATCATTGTTTGGCTGCCTGCGCCTCTGCGGCCGCCCTGACCCACACAACGCCCCTCGGTGTCTTATTTATTGGGACTGCGAGGGTGTGATTGATGGGCATGAGCAGTGCATCAGTTCGCCTGTCCCTCATCTCCTTCCGCCTTCTTCAGACTGTGCGGCTTCATGGCCGTGGCATGCGATAAGGGATCAGCTGATGCCGCACAGTCTGAATCGGGTGTAAGGACCCGAGTGTGAGAGGCGAACATATGTGCTGCGCCAGGCCATGAATCCCAGACCCGCAGTGTTTTAACAATGTTAAGACACTGCGGGGCTGGGATTCATGGTCATCGCGAACCGCACCGGCCGACATTAAATGATGTCAGAAGATGGGCAGCGCTAACAGCGCTAGGCCAGGGGATAACACGACAGCGCAGACTCCTGTACAGCAAATAACAACGCTCAGGAGGCTGCACCCAGCACCAAGGTGGGATTCTTGACATCTGTGCTGCGTCTCATTACGAAGGGAACTCGCGCCTCCAACACAGTTTGACTGTATAAAGGGCTAAATGTTATACGTGTTTCATTCAGCGTGTGCAAGGAGAAGAATTAAAAGAGCAACCTTTGACTTGTGCAGCACTACTGCTGCATAAGCTGTGGCTCTTCTACTTTGTAACCCCTGAGGGGGGGTTAAAGGTTACCTTTGAAATTGGTTCAATTAGGCTTCGGCCTACACTCTGCTCCCCCTGCAGAGCCCGGGCTCCAACACCGCCAGTTGGGGCCCGGTACTGCTAGCTGCACAGAGCCAAACACCAGCCAATGTGTCAGTGGGGTTCAGCACCGCCAGCTGTTCCCCTGCTGTGCAGCCGGCAACGTGTCCTGCAACAGCCACGCAGGCACAACAGTCCCAAAGCTGCCGCCAGTGCAGGCTTCGGCCTACACTCTGCTCCCTCTCCTCCTCCTGCTGACCCTGGGCTCCAACACTGCTAGTTGGGGCTCTAGGAAGACAAGCTTGAATAGGTCCCCATCCTGGTTCCAGCACCGTCAGCTGGTTCCGGGCAGAGCCTTTGGCTTAGGTGCCTCCCTCTGGGTATCCGAGTTCCACCAACGTCAGGTGGTCCTTGGTAGTGCTTTCAGGCACGGGTACCTCCTGCTTAGTAACCGGGTTCCAGTAACATCAGCTGGTCCTCGGTCGTTCCATTGGCTCTTGGACCTTCGGCTACCCATCCGGGTTCCAGCACCGTCAGCTGGTTCTCGGCAGTGTCTTTTGCTCTTATACCTTCTGCTCCCCATCCTGGTTCCAGTACCGTCAGCTGGTTCCGGGCAGAGCCTTTGGCTTAGGTGCCTCCCTCTGGGTATCCGAGTTCCACCAACGTCAGGTGGTCCTTGGTAGTGCTTTCAGGCACGGGTACCTCCTGCTTAGTAACCGGGTTCCAGTAACGTCAGCTGGTCCTCGGTAGTTCCATTGGCTCTTGGACCTTCGGCTACCCGTCCGGGTTCCAGCACCGTCAGCTGGTTCTCGGCAGTGTCTTTTGCTCTTGTACCTTCTGCTCCCCATCCTGGTTCCAGTACCGTCAGCTGGTTCCGGGCAGAGCCTTTGGCTTAGGTGCCTCCCTCTGGGTATCCGAGTTCCACCAACGTCAGGTGGTCCTTGGTAGTGCTTTCAGGCACGGGTACCTCCTGCTTAGTAACCGGGTTCCAGTAACGTCAGCTGGTCCTCGGTAGTTCCATTGGCTCTTGGACCTTCGGGTAGCCATCCGAGTTCCAGTTCCATCAGCTGTTTCTCGGCATTTTCTCAGCCTTCTTGTACCTTCTGCTACATTTCCAAGTTCAAGAGACTAAACACGATGACCCGGAAGACCACCCCTAAGATGACGACGACACCAGAGACGACAACCACCGTGATGACGACGACCCTGGAGACGATGACCCTGAAGACCACCCTGATGACGACGACCCCGGAGACGACAACCACCGTGATGACGACGACCCTGGAGACGATGACCCTGAAGACCACCCCGATGACGACGACCCCGGAGACGACGACGACCTGGAAGACCGAGAAGCAGAAGAACAAGAGGCTGCAGAACAAAGAGCAGAAGAACATTAAGCATAAGACTAAATATCAGAGCAAAAGATATCTAAATTATAAGCAGAAGAAGACTAAGCAGTGTATGGGGGTGAGTCCGTTCCTCCTCGTGGTGCCCCTGGATAAAGCCTGATGCTGCAGGCCAAACTGAACGCGGACAAATGTAACTGTTTTGTGACAGGCAGAACGGAAGGTGTAATCTTCAAACTTTTATAGATAACAACTACGGGAATGCCTGTCACAAATAAGAATATGATGAAGAAGTTGAATATGAAGAAGATAATAGTAAAATAAAAAGAATATGAACAATGTAACAAAAAAATAATAGGTAGAAGATAGTTACATAGTTACATAGTTATTGAGGTTGAAGGAAGACTTTAAGTCCATCTAGTTCAACCCATAGCCTAACCTAACATGCCCTAACATGTTGATCCAGAGGAAGGCAAAAAAAACCCATGTGGCAAAGAGTAACTCCACCATGGGGAAAAAAATTCCTTCCCGACTCCACATACGGCAATCAGACTAGTTCCCTGGATCAACGCCTTATCAAGGAATCTAGTGTATATACCCTGTAATATTATACTTTTCCAGAAAGGTATCCAGTCCCCTCTTAAATTTAATTAATGAATCACTCATTACAACATCATACGGCAGAGAGTTCCATAGTCTCACTGCTCTTACAGTAAAGAATCCGCGTCTGTTATTATGCTTAAACCTTCTTTCCTCCAGACGTAGAGGATGCCCCCTTGTCCTTGTCTCAGGTCTATGATTAAAAAGATAATCAGAAAGGTCTTTGTACTGTCCCCTCATATATTTATACATTAAAATAAGATCACCCCTTAGTCTTCGTTTTTCCAAACTAAATAGCCCCAAGTGTAATAACCTATCTTGGTATTGCAGACCCCCAAGTCCTCTAATAACCTTGGTCGCTCTTCTCTGCACCCGCTCTAGTTCAGCTATGTCTTTCTTATACACCGGAGACCAGAACTGTGCACAGTATTCTAAGTGTGGTTGAACTAGTGACTTGTATAGAGGTAAAATTATGTTCTCCTCATGAGCATCAATGCCTCTTTTAATACATCCCATTATTTTATTTGCCTTTGTAGCAGCTGCCTGACACTGGCCACTGAATATGAGTCTGTCATCCACCCATACACCCAGGTCTTTTTCATTGATGGTTTTGCCCAGAGTTTTAGAATTAAGCACATAGTTATACATCTTATTACTTCTACCCAAGTGCATGACCTTACATTTATCCCCATTAAAGCTCATTTGCCATTTATCAGCCCAAGCTTCTAGTTTACATAAATCATCCTGTAATATAAAATTGTCCTCCCCTGTATTGATTACCCTACAGAGTTTAGTGTCATCTGCAAATATTGAAATTCTACTCTGAATGCCCCCTACAAGGTCATTAATAAATATGTTAAAAAGAAGAGGGCCCAATACTGACCCCTGTGGTACCCCACTGCTAACCGCGACCCAGTCCGAGTGTGCTCCATTAATAACCACCCTTTGTTTCCTATCCCTGAGCCAGCTCTCAACCCACTTACACATATTTTCCCCTATCCCCATTACTCTCATTTTATGTATCAACCTTTTGTGTGGCACCGTATCAAAAGCTTTGGAAAAGTCCATATACACTACGTCCACTGGGTTCCCTTGGTCCAGTCCGGAACTTACCTCTTCATAGAAGCTGATCAAATTAGTCTGACATGAGCGGTCCCTAGTAAACCCGTGCTGATACTGGGTCATGAGGTTATTCCTCTTCAGATACTCCAGTATAGCATCCCTTAGAATGCCCTCCAGGATTTTACCCACAGTAGAGGTTAAACTTACTGGCCTATAATTACCGAGTTCAGTTTTTGCCCCTTTTTTGAATATTGGCACCACATTTGCTATACGCCAGTCCTGTGGTACAGACCCTGTTATTATGGACTCTTTAAAGATTAAAAATAATGGTCTATCAATGACTGTACTTAGTTCCTGCAGTACTCGGGGGTGTATCCCATCCGGGCCCGGAGATTTGTCAATTTTAGTGATTTTTAGACGCCGCTGTACTTCCTGCTGGGTTAAGCAGGTGACATTTAATGGGGAATTTTTATCACTAGTCATATTGGCTGCCATGGGATTTTCTTTTGTAAATACTGATGAAAAAAAGTCATTTAGCAGATTGGCTTTTTCCTCATCCTCATCCACCATTTCACCCAGACTATTTTTAAGGGGGCCAACACTGTCATTTTTTAGTTTCTTACTATTTATGTAGTTAAAGAATATTTTGGGGTTATTTTTGCTCTCTCTAGCAATGAGTCTCTCTGTCTCAATCTTTGCTGCCTTGATTTGCTTTTTACAGAATTTATTTAATTTTCTGTATTTATTTAATGCCTCATCACTACCTACTTCCTTTAATTCTCTAAATGCTTTCTTTTTGTTCCTTATTGCGCCCCTAACAGCTCTATTTAGCCATATTGGTTTCCTCCTATTTCTAGTATGTTTATTCCCATACGGTATATACTGTGCACAGGTCCTATCCAGGATGCTAATAAACGTCTCCCATTTTCTTTGTGTATTTTTGTGTCTCAGGATATCGTCCCAGTTAATTGCACCAAGATCCTCTCTCATCCGTTGGAAATTTGCCCTCCTGAAGTTTAGTGTCCTTGTCACCCCCCTACTACCCATCTTATTAAAGGTTACATGAAAACTTATTATTTTATGATCACTATTCCCCAAGTGACCCCCAACCCTTATATTTGATATGCGGTCTGGCCTGTTGGTTAATATTAGATCTAGCAGTGCCTCCCTCCTTGTTGGGTCCTGAACCAGCTGTGAAAGGTAATTGTCTCTCATAGTTGTCAAAAACCGATTACCTTTGCTGGAACTGCAGGTTTCTGTTCCCCAATCTATTTCAGGGTAGTTGAAGTCCCCCATAATAATGACTTCTCCTTGAGTCGCAGCTTCATCTATTTGCTTTACGAGGATATTCTCCATTGCTTCCATTATTTTTGGAGATTTATAACAAACCCCTATCAGTAATTTATTATTTTTTCCCCCTCCCCTTATCTCCACCCACAGGGACTCCACATTTTCATTAAATTCACCTATATTATCACGCAGGATGGGTTTTAAGGAAGATTTTACATATAGACACACCCCTCCCCCTCGCTTATCTGTACGGTCATTTCTGAACAGGCTATAGCCCTGCAAGTTAACAGCCCAGTCATGGCTCTCATCCAGCCACGTCTCAGATATCCCCACCATGTCATAATTATGCTCCAACAACATTAGTTCTAATTCGTCCATTTTGTTGGCGAGGCTTCTGGCATTAGTATACATGCACTTGATGTTACTCTCTGTACCTCTATTCTTTCTTAAATTAATAACTGTTCTAACCCCACCCCCCATGCCACCGCCACCCCCAACTTCCTTATTTGTGCCCAGCTCTCTATCTGCACTATCTTCCCCTCCTATAAAATGAATACCCTCCCCCCCAATCCCTAGTTTAAACACTCCTCCAACCTTCTAACCATTTTCTCCCCCAGCACAGCTGCCCCTTCCCCATTGAGGTGCAGCCCGTCCCTAGCGTAGAGCCTGTAGCCCACTGAGAAGTCGGCCCAGTTCTGCAGGAACCCAAACCCCTCCTTCCTACACCAATTCTTGAGCCACTTATTAACCTCCCTAATCTCCCGTTGCCTCTCTGGCGTGGCACGTGGTACAGGCAGTATTTCGGAAAATACCACGTTGGAGGTCCTTGCTTTCAGCTTGCAGCCTAATTCCCTGAAATCATCTTTAAGGACCTTCCACCTACCTCTAACTTTGTCATTTGTGCCAATGTGCACCATGACCGCTGGGTCCTCACCAGCCCCTCCCAGTAATCTGTCCATCCGATCAGCGATGTGTCGGACTCGAGCGCCAGGTAGGCAGCACACCGTCCGACGATCCCTGTCTTTGTGACAGATTGCCCTATCTGTTCCCCTAATAATTGAGTCCCCCACTACCAGCACCTGTCTGGCCTGCCCTGCTCTCCTATTTCCCTCCTTACTGGAGCAGTCACTCCTCCGGCTTTCAGAGGACATGCCTGGCTGCAGCAGTGCTACCCCTGTACTGGCACCCCCCTCATCTGCCAACTTAGCAAACTTATTGGGGTGTGCCAGATCAGGACTAGCCTCCCTGGCACTCTTCCCTCTACCCCGCCTTCTATCTGTCACCCAGCTAACTGCCACACTGTCCTGCTGCTCCATCCTACCATCCCCCTCCTCATCTATCCCATTGAGCGTCTGCTCTGTGAGCAGAAGACTCCTCTCCATATTGTCTATGGATCTCAGTGTTGCCAGCTGCACATTTAGATCCAAAATCTGGGCTTCCAAATGCACAATGTGCTCACATCTCGCACAGCAGTATGCACCCTCGACCAGCTGGTCAAGGACTGCATACATGAGGCAAGATGTGCACTGGATGGCATTAACAATTGTGGAGCACATTTCCTAATGGGGATTGCACCACACAGAAACTTTAATTAAAAATAAATACAAAGTATTAATTAAAAAAAAAAACAAAAAAAAAAAACAGAAGCAATTCCTCCCTTGGAAACTCCCTGATTCCAAAGTCACTGAATCACAAGTCACACACTTACCGCCGTTCACACTTACGCTCAGGTCACACTCAGCTCGCTCACACTCGCTGTGCTGAAGATTTATAGATTTTTTTTTTCTCTCTATCTCCCCTCAACAGCAATCCACCTTGCTGTTCAGATGCACTTCCAAAAAGGACTTGAGCCCCAAACAGCTG
Source organism: Ranitomeya variabilis (assembly GCF_051348905.1). Lineage (NCBI taxonomy): Eukaryota > Metazoa > Chordata > Amphibia > Anura > Dendrobatidae > Ranitomeya > Ranitomeya variabilis. The sequence continues at coordinate 306,987,948 of NC_135236.1, forward strand.
CCCCTTATATCCCCTTAATTATGAGCCCCCACCCTAAGTTAACTCCTTATGAATATAGCTACTCCCAATTCAGCAACTCTCACAAATTCACACAGGTATTTGTTAAAGGCCTTCCAAATACCTCTTCACTGAATCACAAGTCACACACTTACCGCCGTTCACACTTACGCTCAGGTCACACTCAGCTCGCTCACACTCGCTGTGCTGAAGATTTATAGATTTTTTTTTTTTCTCTCTATCTCCCCTCAACAGCAATCCACCTTGCTGTTCAGATGCACTTCCAAAAAGATATCGGAAGGTATCGCTCAACACTAGTTATGAGGTTATTTGTGACCTTTTGGATGAGTCATTGCTGTGCTCTTGGGGTAATTTTGGTCTGCCAGCCACTCCTGGGAAGGTTCACCACTGTTCCTTGTTTTTGCCGTTTGGGGACAATGGCTATCACTGTAGTTTGCTGGAGTCCTAAAGCTTTAGAATTTGCTGTATAACCTTTTATAGACTGATAGATCTCAATTACTTTGTTTCTCAATTGTTCCAGTATTTCTTCGGATAGTGGCATGATGTCTAGCTTTTGAGGATCACTTAGTATACTTCACTTTGTCAAGCAGGTCCTGTTTAAGTGATTTTTGATTGAGGACAGGTGTGGCAGTAATCAAACCTGGGTGTGGCTAGTGAATTTGAACTCAGCTTCCCAAACATGTGATAAACCACAGTTAATTTATATTTTAAGCTGGTGATCACTTTTTCACTCAGGGGCTGTAGGTTTGGATTTCCTTTTTCCTCATTAAAGGGAACCTGTCACCCCGTTTTTTCCGTATGAGATAAAAATACTGTTAAATAGGGCCTGAGCTGTGCATTACAATAGTGTATTTTGTGGACCCCGATTCCCCACCTATGCTGCCGAAATACGTTACCAAAGTAGCCGCTTTCGCCTGTCAATCAGGCTGGTCTGGTCAGATGGGCGTGGTGTCTTCCCCCAGATCTTGCTTAGTTTTCCGTTGGTGGCGTAGTGGTTTGCGCATGCCCAAGTCCAGAATCCACTGCACAGGGGAGGGAAAAGAGCGCGATCTGCGCTATTCCCCTGGTGATCGGTGGGAGCGGCCATCATCCTGTGGCCGCGCGTGTGCAGATTGAGCGCTCTGCTGCCCCTGACTGATAACTTTCAACAATGAGCTCCCTAAGCTGTGTTTAAAGGGAACCTGTCACCCCCCAGGGCCTATTAAAGTAAATGTGCCACCGTCAGCAACACTAAGCCTGCATTCTGTGAAGGTTGCTTTTATGTTTATTATCCCTAGGAACACTAAAATAATTATTTTTATAAATTTCCCGCCATACCTCTATTGAGTCAGGGAGGTATGTTTTCTCCCTCTGACCCAACCGCCTCATAGCCATCCATCATCTCCCTCTGGCCTTCGGTCTCCGCCTCCTCTCATTCTCGTGACGTCACTGGTGCCTGCGCTCTGCAATCAGTTCTCGGGCATGTGCCATGCACGATGCCCAGGAACTTAAATCAAGTGATGTAAGGATATCGTGCCTTCGCGTAGCGGAGGCCCCAGATCCCGCCCCGCAGTGTGTTATCATGTATTCACACTGCATAGCTGGGAATCTGGTGCCTGCACAGTGAGGATCTCTGGAGGAAAGAGCCGGAGGAAGATGGGGACAGGCACAGAGATCCTCACTGCACAGATGCCAGATTCACCTCCGCTACACGCAGGCACAATATCCTTACATCACCTGATGTAAGTTCCCAGGCAGCGAGCACGGCACATGCGCGAGAACTGATTGAAAAGCGCAGGCGCCGGTGACATCATGAAAAAGAGGAGGTAGCACCCGGAGGCCAGAGGGGGATGATGGACGGCTGCGAGGCGGTTTTGTCAGGGGGAGAAAACTTACCTCCCTGACCCAACAGAGGTATGGCGGGAAATTTATAAAACTCATTATTTCAGTATTCCTAGGGATAATAAACATAAGAGCCACCTTCACAGAATGCAGCCTTAGTGCTGCTGAAGGTGGCTCTTTTACTGTGGTGGACGTAAAAGGAGCAATGTGGATACAGGTTTAAAACCGCTGAAAAGGTCCACAATAATACTCAAGCTGCACTGAGTCAAAATGATGACCGTGAGAAGGCAGATGAGTATAACAACTGATTGATCATATAAGCGATATTGCATGTGACAGTATGTACTCCATGACATTGGTTAATAGAAAGGGTACCTATAGATGCACGATCGCTGTGTTTTTTTCTGTATGAGCACGCTGTATATTTTGCCACCGCCATGAAGGGAAATGGAAGAAGTATGACCATAACCCAGTAGTGGTTATATGAGAAAAAAAAGGGTCATCTCCACCCTCTCCGTAATGGCACAACTATTCAAGGGTCTAAATCTCTCTTGATGATAAAAGATATTTGAGGCTTACTGGAAATATTTGTGCATGAGACATCGGGACTGGTTCTCCGTTTGGTTTCGTAGTGATTTATCCAAGAGTGTTACCTTGGTATCTGTGGGATACCGGTTATTATTAGGTAATCATATATAATCCTCTGGCGGTGACACTTTTAATGTGTCTTTCGTTTATATGTTTGCACCCAGCACTTTGTTAGCACTATATGTTTGCACTTTTTTAGGTTACAAACTAATAAAGGTTATATTTTAGCATCATTTATCTAGGAACCCGCTTGTTGATACAAACTTTTGGTCCCTTTGTAATATAGAGTCTGGCTACTATTTGGAAAAATCAGTTCCAGCTGAGCCAGATAAAGCAAAAAATAAAAACAGATAAAGGGCGCTCCCAATGTGAGGAAAAGAGGCAAATCGATATAATGAGTGCAATTAGATTAAAAGGTACATAAATTACCTGATGTGAATTCTTTTCTGCCCAATGATGACAAAAGTATTCTAGGAGTGATACCTTTATTGGCTAACCAGAAAATAATATTCCTGATTGTGTGTCCTTGTAGATTCATCCTAGTTTGCAGACACACAATCAGGAATGAAATGGACACACCTGTGGGAAAACATTTCTCTGGAATGGGACACAGTATGACAGATTTAAAAGTCTTAATACTAAAAGGTCACTTTAACCCCTTCACCCCCGGAGCTTTTTCCGTTTTTCCATTTTCGTTTTTCGCTACCCTCCTTCCCAGAGCCATAACTTTTTTATTTTTCCGTCAATTTGGCCATGTGAGGGCTTATTTTTTGCGGGACGAGTTGTACTTTTGAACGACATCATTGGTTTTAGCATGTCGTGTACTAGAAAACGGGAAAAAAATTCCAAGTGCAGTGAAATTGCAAAAAAAGTGCAATCCCACACTTGTTTTTTGCTTGCCTATTTTGCTAGGTTCACTAAATGCTAAAACTGACCTGCCATTATGATTCTCCAGGTCACTACGAGTTTATAGACACCTAACATGACTAGGTTATTTTTCACCTAAGTGGTGAAAAAAAATTCCAAACTTTGCAAAAAACAAAACAAAACAAAATTGCGCCATTTTCCGATACTCGTAGCGTCTCCAATTTTCGTGATCTGGGGTCAGGTGAGGGCTTATTTTTTGCGTGCCGAGCTGGCGTTTTTAATGATAGCATTTTGGTGTAGATACGTTCTTTTGATCGCCCGTTATTGCATTTTAATGCAATGTCGTGGCGACCAAAAAAACGTAAATCTGGCGTTTCGAATTTTTTTCTCATTACGCCATTTAGCGATCAGGTTAATGCTTTTTTTTTATTGATAGATCGGGCGATTCTGAACGCGGCGATACCAAATATGTGTAGGTTGGGGTTTTTTTTTATTGATTTATTTTGATTGGGGCGAAAGGGGGGTGATTTAAACTTTTATATTTTTTTTATTTTTTTCACATTTTTAAAAACTTTTTTTTTTTACTTTTGCCATGCTTCTATAGCCTCCATGGGAGGCTAGAAGCAGGCACAGCCCGATCGGCTCTGCTATGCAGCAGTGATCATAAGATCGCTGCTACACAGCAGATTTGCAGGTGTGCTGTGAGCGCCGACCACAGGGTGGCGCTCACAGCCACCGGCAATCAGTAACCATAGAGGTCTCAAGGACCTCTATGGTTACCTTCCTGACTCATCGCCGACCCCCGATCATGTGACGGGGGTCGGCGATGCGCTCATATCCGGCCGCACGGCCGGATGCGGTAGTTAAATGCCGCTGTCTGCGCTTGACAGCGGCATTTAACTAGTTAATAGCGGCGGGTGATCGCGATTTCACCCGCCGCTATTGCGCGCACATGTCAGCTGTAAAAAACAGCTGACATGTCGCGACTTTGATGTGCGCTCACCGCCGGAGCGCACATCAAAGCGGGGGTCCCGACATGTGACGTACTATACCGTCACATGTCGGGAAGGGGTTAAGGATGACAGAGAAAGAAAAAATTGGGAATTCAAACTAATGAAGATGTTCAATTCTTTGACACTAGGACTCAATTTAACACCTGGATTTATGAGTCACTACATGGATACAATTCACACCTCTACCAGACGGACTCCAGATAACTAAAAACATTCCCACCGCCTCTCCATTTGTAAGAAAATATCTAATTTGATTTCCTTGGCTTATCTTTACGAGGCCTCATACTTACCACCCCCTGAACAAATGTCCTACTGTAGTATTCCTTAAATGTTGTGCTTTTTTCTTATTAATCTATTTGTAATCCTGCCTGAAGAAGGAGCCACTGTGCTCTGAAAGTTTGCAAACATATTATTTTCTGGTTAGCCAATAAAGGTATCACTCCTAGAATACTTTTGTCATCATTGGGCAGAAAAGTATTCACATAGATTTTTCTGGCTAACATGGTACCACAATACAATTTGTTATTGTACATCATTAATTACCTGGAGAGGGGTGGATGCAGCCAAAAGGCATAGTGTTTTTTTTTCAAATAAATTATGTATTTTTATATAACTTTTTATCTCTTTGTTCTTATTCGATGGATATGCCTCTTTTCCTCAAGTTGGGAATTTCCTCTTTTTTGTCATTGCTCCATTATAAACAGAATTCAAGATGCTAATGTGAACTGAAGCATGATACAAACTGTAAACAACACCTCCAATGTCACTAACATACTTACAATGTCACTATATATAGTGTATATACATAACATATAATAAATACCATAAAATATTTGAAAATAACTTTAGAAAACAATGTGTTGTAGTGGCCTTCCATTAAAAATTTTCTTAAGAAAGTCATTAGGCACATTATACGTTGGTGTGCAGTCCATACAATATATGGCTTTCAATAGTGTAATTTAAAATGGACTACTGTGGGCTGTGCTGCATAACCCCATTTTGTAAACTTTCTAGCTGCTATGTGGTTAATATGTGTAGCTCTAGAATTAAAAAGAAATTGAATTACCGTTGGTTGACAACAGCAAATTATTGTAGATCATTTAATTCCTATCTATTAGTGACAGTAATTTTCTATGCTGTCAGTTATGCTGCATATTCTTTCATAGGAAAATGAAATGAAGACAATAATATCGAAAAGGTGGGGAGCATGCTAAATTCATTACATCTTGCATAAATCAATAAGCAGAGTTTTGGGATATAACAATGTGGCAATGATAATGCAATACAGATTTTCTTAAATACCAAATATAAAAAAAAATGCTGATTACAGATGTTAAGTAAAGTTACATTTTTGGGAGTCATTGTTATTTTACATTTCAAAACTAGTTCTTATTTTATAATTGATTTTTAAACTGATTTTATTATGCCTACATACTGTAATAAATCAAGGATATAGCTTAGTTAAAATAACATAGCAACATAAAAAGGATTAAAAAGGAAAACATGCATGACTTGTTTGATATGCACAGACCGCTTTATAATTGCACTCAATATCAAGTCATATGTATTTGATTGTAATTCATTGTGATGCAAATACAATTCACAAGTTCTTTCCAAAGAAGTCCACCATAAAAGGCAGAAAGAGTACAACCAGGTCTCATTGTAAAGCTGCAGGCCACTTCCTTATTCCACACAATTGTATTCAATTTTTCTATATTGTGTAACTTAAATGCCACTAATTTCCAACTTGAAATACCGTATAAGCCGAGATTTTCAGCCCAAATTTTTGGGCTGAAAGTGCCCCTCTCGGCTTATACTCGAGTCACGGTCGGCGGTGGGGTCGGCGGGTGAGGGGGAGAGGGCGCTGAGGCATACTCACCTAGTCCCGGCGATCCTGACGCTCCCCCTGCCTGTCACACTGTCTTCGGGTGCCGCAGCTCTTCCCCTGTACAGCGGTCACGTGGGACCGCTCATTGGAGAAATGATTATGGACTCCACTCCCATAGGGGTGGAGCCGCATAATTCATTTCTCTAATCAGCGGTGCCGGTGACCGCTGACAGAGGAAGAGCTGCGGCACCCGGAGACAGTGTGACAGGCAGCGGGAGCGCCAGGAGCGCCGGGACTAGGTGAGTATTTTATATTCACCTGTCCACGTTCCACCCGCCGGGCGCCGCTCTGTCTTCGCGTCCTCTTGTTCTGACTGTTCAGGTCAGAGGGCGCGATGATGCATATAGTGTGCGCGCCGCCCTCTGCCTGATCAGTCAGTGCAGAGAGACGCCGGGATGGGACGCTGAGGAGCTGCAAGCAAGAGAGGTGAGTATGTGTTTTTTTTTTTTTATTGCAGCAGCAGCGTTATATATGGCACAGATTTATGTGGAGTATCTATGGGGCAACGGTGCAGAGCACTATATATGGCACAGATTTATATGGCACATCTATCGGGCAACGGTGCAGAGCACTATATATGGCACAGATTTATATGGCACATCTATGGGGCAACAGTGCAGAGCACTATATATGGCACAGATTTATATGGCACATCTATGGGGCAACGGTGCAGAGTACTATATATGGCACAGATTTATGTGGAGTATCTATGGGGCAACGGTGCAGAGCATTATATATGGCACAGATTTATATGGCACATCTATGGGGCAACGGTGCAGAGCACTATATATGGCACAGATTTATATGGCACATCTATGGGGCAACAATGAACAGTGCAGAGCATATATGGCACAGCTTAATAAGGAGCATCTATGGGGCCATAATGAACAGTGCAGAGCATATAAGGCACAGCTTAATAAGGAGCATCTATGGGGCCATGATGAACAGTGCAGAGCATATATGGCACTGCTTTATATGGAGCATCTATGGGGCCATAATGAACGGTGCAGAGCATTGTATATGGGGCATCTATGGGGCCATAATGAATGGTGCAGAGCATTATATATTGCACAGCTTTATAAGGAGCATCTATGGGGCCTGTTGTGAACTCCGTTTTCAGGCTCCCTCTTGTGGTCACAGATGGTATTGTGTGACTTTGGTTTTTTGGCTCCCCCTGGTGGTTTGGTTTATTATCCTGCGGGTCTGCTGGATCAGCTGCCTCGTTATTCACCAGGGAGGCTCCTATTTAGCCCTGCTTCATTTCCACTTGTTGCCGGCTGTCAATGTATTCAGTGCTATTCTGATTACTCCTGATTATCTCGTTTTCTGCCTCTTCAGGATAAGCTAAGTTCTGTTTTAATATTTTTTGCTCATCTGCCTGCAATATGATTTCTGTGTATGATGAGTCTAGTCCAGCTTGCTAACATGTGATTTCTTTTTGCTGGTAAGCTCTGGGGTACGGAGTTGCTTCCCCCGCACCATTAGTTGGTGCGGGGGCTCGAGCAATCTCTGCGTGGATATTTTGAATAGGGTTTTTCATTGACCGCACAGTTCTCTTCCTATTTTCTGCTATCTAGTATTAGCGGGCCTCATTTGCTAAATCTGATTTCATCTCTGCGTTTGTGCTTTCCCCTTAACTCACCGTTAATATTTGTGGGGGGCTACTCTATATCTTTGGGGTCTTCCACTGAGGCAAGTGAGGACTTATTTTCTCTCTAGGAATAGTCAGTTTCTCAGGCCGTGACGAGACGTCTAGGATTTTTAGGTAAACGTTCCACGGCTGCCTATAGTTGTTTGCGGATAGGATCAGGTTGCGGTCAATCCAGTTACCACTTCCCCAGAGCTAGTAGTCTGTTCAGTTACTTAGCTAGTCCGACCTGCTATCCTTGCCACTAGGATCATAACAGTACAGCCGGCCACTAAAGTGTTAATTGCATGGCAGAAGCAGGAGAAAAGAAGCTTGGAGATATTTTTTTTTTTTTTTTTTTGCTGCCGTGTGTCTAGCTGCTGTGTGTCTGGCTTCTCTCCTCCTCTTAATCTTGGTGTGGCTCTGAGTTCAGCTGCTGATATGGATATCCAGAGTTTAGCCTCCAGTGTAGATCATCTTGCTGCAAGGGTACAAAGTATTCAGGATTTTGTTGTGCACAGTCCTATGTCAGAGCCTAGAATACCTATTCCGGAGTTGTTTTCTGGAGATAGATCTAGGTTCCTGAATTTTAAGAACAATTGTAAATTGTTTCTTTCTTTGAAACCTCGTTCCTCTGGGGATTCTGTTCAGCAAGTTAAGATTATTATTTCTTTCTTGCGTGGCGACCCTCAAGATTGGGCCTTCGCATTGGCGCCAGGGGATCCTGCATTGCTCAGTGTGGATGCGTTTTTTCTGGCCCTTGGTTTGCTCTATCAGGAACCTAATCTTGAGAACCAGGCTGAAAAAGCGTTGTTGGCCCTCTCTCAGGGGCAAGATGATGCAGAGGTGTACTGCCAGAAATTTCGGAAATGGTCGGTGCTTACTCAATGGAATGAGTGTGCCCTGGCTGCAAATTTCAGAAAAGGTCTTTCTGAAGCCATTAAGAATGTCATGGTGGGGTTCCCTACGCCTGCAGGTCTGAATGAGTCAATGACTCTGGCCATTCAGATTGATCGGCGTTTGCGGGAGCGCAAACCTGCGCACCATTTGGCGGTGTCTTCTGAACAGACACCTGAGTCTATGCAATGTGATAGAATTCTGACCAGAAGTGAACGGCAAAATTATAGACGGCAAAATGGGTTGTGCTTTTACTGTGGTGACTCAGCTCATGTTATCTCAGCATGCTCTAAGCGCACAAAAAAGATTGATAAATCTGTCACCATCGGTACTTTACAGCCTAAGTTTATTTTGTCTGTTACCCTGATTTGTTCCCTGTCATCTTACCCGGTTATGGATTTTGTGGATTCAGGTGCTGCCCTGAGTCTGATGGATTTGTCATTTGCCAGGCACTGTGGTTTTGTTTTGGAGCCTTTAGAATTCCCTGTTCCACTAAGGGGAATTGATGCTACACCATTGGCTACGAATAAACCTCAGTACTGGACACAAGTGACCATGTGCATGACTCCTGTTCATCAGGAGGTGATTCGCTTTCTTGTATTGCATAATTTGCATGATGTTGTCGTGTTGGGCCTGCCATGGTTGCAGACTCATAATCCAGTCCTGGATTGGAAAGCAATGTCTGTGTCAAGTTGGGGTTGTCAGAGAATTCATGGCGATGCTCCTGTGGTGTCAATTGCTTCATCCACTCCTTCTGAGGTCCCTGCGTTTTTGTCAGATTACTAGGATGTATTTGATGAGCCCAAACTCAGTTCTCTACCTCCTCATAGGGATTGTGATTGTGCTATGAATTTGATTCCTGGTAGTAAGTTTCCTAAGGGACGACTTTTCAATTTGTCAGTGCCGGAGCATGCTGCTATGCGGAGTTATATAAAGGAGTCTTTGGAGAAAAGACTTATTCGCCCCTCCTCCTCCCCTCTTGGTGTGGGGTTCTTTTTTGTGGCTAAGAAAGATGGTTCCTTGAGACCTTGTATTGATTATCGCCTTCTAAAGAAAATCGCTGTCAAATTTCAGTATCCTTTGCCATTGTTATCTGATCTGTTTGCTCGCATTAGGGGGTCTAGTTGGTTCACCAAGATAGATCTTCGTGGTGCGTATAACCTTGTGCGTATTAAGCAGGGTGATGAATGGAAAACTGCATTTAATATGCCCGAAGGCCATTTTGAGTACTTGGTGATGCCTTTTGGACTTTCTAACGCTCCTTCTGTCTTTCAGTCCTTTATGCACGACATCTTCCGCGAATATCTGGATAAATTTCTGATTGTGTATCTGGATGATATTCTGGTTTTTTCGGATGATTGGGAGTCCCATGTTAAGCATGTCAGGATGGTGTTTCAGGTCCTGCGTGCCAATGCTTTATTTGTGAAGGGCTCAAAATGTCTTTTTGGAGTCCAGAAGGTCTCTTTTTTGGGTTTCATTTTTTCTCCTTCTGCTATTGAGATGGACCCAGTCAAGGTCCAGGCTATTCATGACTGGACTCAGCCTACATCTGTTAAGAGTCTTCAGAAGTTCTTGGGTTTTGCTAATTTTTACCGTCACTTCATCGCTAATTTTTCTGGTGTTGTTAAGCCATTGACGGATTTGACCAAGAAGGGTTCTGATGTTACTAATTGGTCTCCTGCGGCTGTGGAGGCCTTTCGGGAGCTGAAGCGCCGGTTTTCTTCGGCTCCGGTCTTATGTCAGCCAGACGTCTCCCTTCCTTTCCAGGTCGAGGTTGATGCTTCTGAGATTGGAGCGGGGGCTGTTTTGTCACAGAGAAGCTCTGATGGCTCTGTGATGAAGCCATGTGCTTTTTTTTCAAGAAAGTTTTCGCCTGCCGAGCGGAATTATGATGTTGGTAATCGGGAGTTGTTGGCTATGAAGTGGGCATTTGAGGAGTGGCGACTAGTGTTGAGCATTCCGATGCTGCAAGTATCGGGTATCGGCCGATACTTGCTGTATCGGAATTCCGATACCGGGATTCCGATACTCTTGTGGTATCGGGTATCGGGTATCGGAACAACATTAATGTTAAAATGTGTAAAATAGAGAATTAAAATAAAAAATATCGCTATACTCACCTGTCCGACGCAGCCGGGACCTCAGCGCAGGAACCGGCAGCGTTGTTTGTTTAAAATTCCCGCTTTTACATGGTTACGCGAAGTCCCGGCTTGTGATTGGTCAGGGCGGCCATGTTGCCGGGCCGTGGACCAATCACAGCAAGCCGTGACGAAAATACGTCACGGCTTGCTGTGATTGGTCCGCGTCCCGGCAACATGGCCGCCATTAACCAATCACAAGCCGTGATGTCACGGGAGGCTGGAAACGCGCTCATTTTAAAAAGGGCACGTGTCCAGCCTCCCGTGACGTCACGGCTTGTGATTGGTTGCGTCGCGGTCAACCAATCACAAGCCGGGAGGCTGGACACGCGCCCATTTCAAAATGAGCGCGTCCAGCCTCCCGGCTTGTGATTGGTTGATCGCGGCGCAACCAATCACAAGCCGTGACGTCACGGGAGGCTGGACACGCGCCCATTTCAAAATGAGCGCGTCCAGCCTCCCGGCTTGTGATTGGTTGATCGCGGCGCAACCAATCACAAGCCGTGACGTCACGGGAGGCTGGACACGCGCCCATTTTAAAATGAGCGTGTGTCCAGCCTCCCGTGACGTCACGGCTTGTGATTGGTCAGGGCGGCCATATTGCCGGGACGCGGACCAATCACAGCAAGCCGTGACGTAATTTCGTCACGGCTTGCTGTGATTGGTCCGCGTCCCGGCAACATGGCCGACCTGACCAATCACAAGCCGGGAATTCACGTAACCAAGTAATAGCGCGATTTTTAAACAAACAACGCTGCCGGTTCCCTCGCTGAAGTCCCGGCTGCGTCGGAGAGGTGAGTATAGCGATATTTTTTATTTTAATTCTTTCTTTTACACATTTATATGGTTCCCAGGGCCTGAAGGAGAGTTTCCTCTCCTTCAGACCCTGGGAACCATCAGGGATACCGTCCGATACATGAGTCCCATTGACTTGTATTGGTATCGGGTATCGGTATCGGATTGGATTCCGATACTGTGACGGTATCGGCCGATACTTTCCGATACCGATACTTTCAAGTATCGGACGGTATCGCTCAACACTAGTGGCGACATTGGCTCGAGGGAGCTAAGCATCGTGTGGTGGTCTTGACTGATCACAAGAATTTGATTTATCTCGAGTCGGCCAAGCGGCTGAATCCTAGACAGGCTCGTTGGTCGTTGTTTTTCTCTCGTTTTGATTTCGTGGTCTCATACCTGCCTGGTTCAAAGAATGTGAAGGCTGATGCTCTTTCTAGGAGTTTTGTGCCTGACTCTCCTGGTGATTCAGAGCCAGCTGGTATCCTCAGAGAAGGGGTGGTTTGTCTGCCATCTCCCCAGATTTGCGACGAGTGCTGCAGGAGTTTCAGGCGGATAGACCTGACCGTTGTCCACCGGAGAGACTGTTTGTCCCAGATAGATGGACCAGCAGACTTATTTCCGAGGTTCGTTCTTCGGTGTTGGCAGGCCATCCTGGGATTTTTGGTACCAGAGATTTGGTGGCTAGGTCCTTCTGGTGGCCTTCCTTGTCATGGGATGTGCGTTCCTTTGTGCAGTCTTGTGGTATTTGTGCTCGGGCTAAGCCTTGCTGTTCTCGTGCCAGTGGCTTGTTGTTGCCTTTGCCTGTCCTGAAGAGGCCTTGGACGCACATTTCCATGGATTTTATTTCAGATCTCCCTGTCTCTCAAAGAATGTCGGTCATTTGGGTGGTGTGTGATCGTTTTTCTAAAATGGTCCATTTGGTGCCCTTGCCTAAGTTGCCTTCTTCCTCCGAGTTGGTTCCTCTGTTTTTTCAAAATGTGGTTTGTTTGCACGGGATCCCTGAAAATATTGTTTCCGACAGAGGATCCCAGTTTGTGTCTAGATTTTGGCGGACCTTTTGTGCTAAGATGGGCATTAATTTGTCTATTTCGTCGGCCTTCCATCCTCAGACGAATGGCCAAACCGAGCGCACTAATCAGACTTTGGAAACCTATTTAAGATGTTTTGTTTCTGCTGATCAGGACAACTGGGTGACTTTTTTGCCCTTGGCCGAGTTTGCCCTTAATAATCGGGCTAGTTCTGCTACTTTGGTTTCGCCTTTTTTTTGTAATTCAGGGTTTCATCCTCGTTTTTCCTCGGGTCAGGTGGAGTCTTCTGACTGTCCTGGAGTGGATGTTGTGGTGGATAGGTTGCATCAGATTTGGAATCATGTGGTGGACAATTTGAAGCTGTCACAAGAGAAGGCTCAGCGCTTTGCCAACCGCCGTCGCTGTGTGGGTCCCCTACTTCGCGTTGGGGATTTGGTGTGGTTGTCTTCTCGCTTTGTTCCTATGAAGGTCTCCTCTCCTAAGTTTAAGCCTCGGTTTATCGGTCCTTATAAGATTTTGGAAGTCCTTAATCCTGTGTCATTTCGTTTGGACCTCCCGGCATCGTTTGCTATTCACAATGTGTTCCATCGGTCATTGTTGCGGAGGTATGTGGTGCCTGTGGTTCCTTCGGTTGAGCCTCCTGCCCCTGTGCTGGTTGAGGGAGAATTGGAATACGTGGTGGAGAAGATCTTGGATTCTCGTATTTCTAGATGGAGGCTTCAGTATTTGGTTAAGTGGAAAGGCTATGGTCAGGAGGATAATTCCTGGGTTGTCGCCTCTGATGTTCATGCGGCCGATTTGGTTCGTGCCTTCCATGTGGCTCACCCTGATCGCCCTGGGGGTTTTGATGAGGGTTCAGTGACCCCTCCTCAAGGGGGGGGTACTGTTGTGAACTCCGTTTTCAGGCTCCCTCTTGTGGTCACAGATGGTATTGTGTGACTTTGGTTTTTTGGCTCCCCCTGGTGGTTTGGTTTATTATCCTGCGGGTCTGCTGGATCAGCTGCCTCGTTATTCACCAGGGAGGCTCCTATTTAGCCCTGCTTCATTTCCACTTGTTGCTGGCTGTCAATGTATTCAGTGCTATTCTGATTACTCCTGATTATCTCGTTTTCTGCCTCTTCAGGATAAGCCAAGTTCTGTTTTAATATTTTTTGCTCATCTGCCTGCAATATGATTTCTGTGTATGATGAGTCTAGTCCAGCTTGCTAACATGTGATTTCTTTTTGCTGGTAAGCTCTGGGGTACGGAGTTGCTTCCCCCGCACCGTTAGTTGGTGCGGGGGCTCGAGCAATCTCTGCGTGGATATTTTGAATAGGGTTTTTCATTGACCGCACAGTTCTCTTCCTATTTTCTGCTATCTAGTATTAGCGGGCCTCATTTGCTAAATCTGATTTCATCTCTGCGTTTGTGCTTTCCCCTTAACTCACCGTTAATATTTGTGGGGGGCTATTCTATATCTTTGGGGTCTTCCACTGAGGCAAGTGAGGACTTACTTTCTCTCTAGGAATAGTCAGTTTCGTGACGAGACGTCTAGGATTTTTAGGTAAACGTTCCACGGCTGCCTATAGTTGTTTGCGGATAGGATCAGGTTGAGGTCAATCCAGTTACCACTTCCCCAGAGCTAGTAGTCTGTTCAGTTACTTAGCTAGTCCGACCTGCGATACTTGCCACTAGGATCATAACAGGGGCCATAATGAAAGGTGCAGAGCATTCTATATGGCACAGCTATATATGGAGCATCTATGGGGCAATAATCAACGGTATGGAGCATTATATATGGCGCAGCTTTATATGGAACCTCCTTTGCGGCAATAATGAACGGTATGGAGCATCTATTTTTATTTTTGAAATTCACCGGTAGCTGCTGTATTTTCCACCCTAGGCTTATGCTCGAGTCAATAAGTTTTCCCAGCTTTTTGTGGCAAAATTAGGGGGGTCGGCTTATACTCGGGTCGGCTTATACTCGAGTATATACGGTAATTGGAAATCAGCTAATATATTTGATTATAATTGAATCATACTCAAATATCAAAACATCTGCGCTTGCCAACACAGGGAATACGTTTTATGAGGGGTGGGGATGATTTTTTTCTGTGATAACTTAATATGCGTACATTCCAACAGCCAATCAGGGAGCAAAAACCTTCTCCAATGTCATCTATACAAAGTCTCCGGTGACTGCCTAAGTCCACATGAAAAGAGAATATCTTGTTTTGCTGTTGCTATTTTCTCAGTGTCACAGTGCAGAGATGCTGCTCCTCCTACTGCTGCTGAAAGTGAACTTGTCAGTTAGCTAGAAAGGATCCTGTCCTGTGTTAAATCGATCTTCCAGCATATAACTAGATTGTGCTAAAACTGTGTTGCCCCCTCAGGAAGGCCCATTTGCTAATCCAAATCCTTTGGGCAAAAGCTGTGTTACAGTGAGGAATCAGGAGGCCACATTTCCTCTTAAAAATCGTTAGGCCTAATATAGGGGTTGAGCCAGGAGGCCATATGTGCTAATACAAATCGTTTGAGGTAAAACTGTGTTGCAGTGAGGAATCAGGAGGCACCCATTTGCTCTTCAAAATCATTAGATATAAGAGTGTTGTTCAGGCACACTAACTAAGAAAATAAATAATGATTGTCCACTTAGTGACAGTTGACTGACAGGTGTAGACCTAAGATTTTTAAACAGCAGGTAAAAAGAGTAGAAGGGTACATACAACTTAAGTGGGAAAAAGTGAGGTCTTGGTGGAAGGGGAAGTAGGCTTAGTGTTCGTTGTGTACGTGGGTTAGGTGTTAATGTTAATAACAGCTTAACTGAACAAACACCATCTTGTCCTATCCAAAGACCATTGACAACATCTGTTACTGGATGGGCTACTCCACTCCCTTTCTTTGGCAGCAGCAAAGCGGTATGACTTGTAGATGAGGCTCAGAAAGACCATGTGCTCCAGAAGATGGCAAGCACTGCATCAAGTGCCTTTTTTGAGACTGCGAAAGATGACCAACTCACGTTATCTGCCAAATTTCCAAATACTCAGTAGAGGCAAAAATTGCAATAATTTGACTACTACATGAATGAACCACCACATGAGCGACCAACATGCCTTACTCTGAAAATCTCACTGCACTAAAATGCAGACTAGTTGGCCTTGCCAACCAATGGCCAACTCACCGACCACATCTACTGCTTCTTTCTCCTGCGGCACCATGCCAAACGTTCTCACACTTGTCTCTGTCCGCAGAGCCTGGACTTGTTACACCTACAGTTGGGGTGAGTGAGAACCTGTCAGATGCTATGGAAGTGGAGATGCCTGCTGTTTTTGTTTCACTAAGCACAACACATCTTTATAAACACTATTACCTGTCCGCCTGCACCTCACTCAAAATCCAGCAGTTTGTCCTGTTCACACTACTCCACCCTCTCTCAGCACAGCAGCAAGCCCTCAGCCCCACAATTGTGGTCACATAAAAGAACGTTTCCTCCTAACCATGCCAAAGCTAAGAGCTTGAACTCCACCATCTTCAATCTATTGGCCACAGAAATGCTGCCTTTCCATCTAAAGGATACAAACGGTTTCATTAAAGTTGATGGTCATCGCAGTCACCTAGTACCAGTTGCCCAGACGCCATTACTTCTGCAAGAAAGATGTGCCTGTGCTCCAGCTGCACCATTAACCTCTCCGTTATTGAGACGCAAGTTCCAACAGTGCAGAGAAAATCCTCCCACCTCCGTACTTTGCAGCCAGGGCTCTCTGCAGTCAGGCAGTGTTTCAGTTAATATGCCTTGGAGATCAAAGACACAAAGCTCAAGAGTTGTGGACAGCTATCCAGGCTGAGTGAGAGCAATGGCTGTCTCCACTGATCCTGGAGCCAGGGATTGCCATGTGCAATAATTGGGTGGCAGCCCAACGGCGAGGCAACCTCACACACGTGCCTTGCATGGCTCATGTCCTCAACATGCTGGCACAGACATTTATCTGCCACTATCCCAGCCTAGATGCGCTGCTGCAAAAAGCACGGTTGCTTACTTCCGACAATCGCACCCCGCATGTAAACAAATTGCATCACTGTAGAGGTCTTTCAGCATACCAGTTAAGTGTTTGATTTGCGATTTTCTGTCATGGTGGAATTCCACTATGGCAGGAGCAATGAGCCCTTGTGCAGTATGTCCTTTTGCGTAGCTTGGGCCAATACAGAACAGACGTGGTGCTAATCATACTTGCGGAGTGGGCACAGGTGAATGAACTCTGCACAATTTTGAAATGGCTACTAAGATGTTTAGCGCTGACAATGATATCCTCAGCATAACCATTCCAGTCATCTACATGCTGGAGCACACTTTGAATAGTTTGTGTGAGGAGGTAGTGTTACCAGAGGAAGAGGTGAAAGCAGAGGAGGATGAGAAAAGCATAACTTTATTTCCAATTTCCATACTGTTGTCTCACAGGCGGGAGCCATGGAAGTGTGGATTAAAGTGATCAAGAGGGGCTCATGGTAAGAGACAAACTGTTAGTGAAAGTGCAGGACTAGAGGAACAAATGAAGGAGGATGAGGGGTAAAAGGTGATGGGCGCACAACAGCTAGGAGATGAAGAGGATAATGTTTCTCTCTCTGTTGTCCATGGTTGGCAGGAGGGGACAGAGGAAGCAACATTGAGTGCTACCCCGCCACCAACACATCATGGATTTGGATCTCATGGAAGCGCCCAGCACATGAGCGTGTTCTTTCTGCACTATCTTCAACATGATGCCCGTATTTGTAGGGTTAAAAATAGTGCTAACTACTCGGTTGCTACTTTATTAGATCCACAGTTCAAGAGTAAATTTTGCCAGATACTTCTCCCATGGAAAAGGACTCATGTATGCTGCAGTATCGAAACACACTTGTACACAACCTTTAGAGTGGTTATCACCAAGACAGCAGTGAGGCAGAGAGAGTACATCGCAGTTCTTGACTTCCAACACATTAAGGTGTCACTGCAAAAACATAAGCATCAGCCGCAGCAGCAGTGTAGGTTCCATTAGCAATTTCTGTGAGTCATTTCACACCTTTTTGAGACCAGCCTATGCACTAATAGAGCAGAGTACAAGTATGACATGTTGTGAACGACTTGAAAGGATGGTGCGGGAGTATCTCTAACTCAATATCAGTTCCATCAGGGGAAATTTTGACCCTTTTTATTTTGTTCTTCAGAAATGGAAGAGTGGTTTGAGCTCACCTGTCATGCATTGGAGGTTATGCCATGGCCGGCAGCCAGCGTTCTCTCAGAATGCGTGTCCAGCACTGCTGGTAGTATTCTGATAAATAAGGTCATCCAGCTGTTCCCTGAAAGTGTAGACCGCCTTTCATCAAAATGACCAAGTCATGGATCTCCATTGACTTTTGCATCCCAGTTGCAGACTGGACAGACTATTCGATTGTGTTGCTTTTAGTGTCATTCATTGATCTTGTGTTATTTTAGTCTGTGACACCTTTGCCATGGCTTCTGTACCTGGTGTTGCTACTGCTGCTGATGTCACAAACTATTTTTTGGGTCTCCATCTGGTGGGTTGCCTGTAGTGAAAAGTGTCAGAGGCCTATTATGCTGCTTCTACTCTGTGGAAATTGATTCCACTTTAGTGATATGTGACAATTATTTTTTGAAATGTGGAAACTCCAGGTTGGGTCTCAGTCTTTTGGGCTACCTGTAGTAGAGGTTGTGTCAGATGCCTATTATACTGTTTCTTTTCAGTGGAAATTGATTCCACTTCCACTTTAGTGGTGTGTGACAATAATGTTTCTGAAATATGGAGACTACAAGTTGGGTATTCATCTGGTGGGTTGCCTGTAGTTAAAGGTGTGTCAGAGGCCTATTATATTGTTTCTACTAAGTGGACATTGATGCCAGCTTAGTGGTGTGTGACAATAATTTTTTTGAAACGTGGAGAATCCAAGTTGGGTCTCCTTCATGTGTGTTTTCTGTAGAAGTAGGGCTCCTAGACTGACAGGCTGCACTTAATTTCACTCAACTACCTGTGTTACTATCCTTACATTTTCCTACCATTAATACTCTATGAAACTGAAGTTTGAGTGTGGCTTGGAAAAAAATTGAACTGTTGCATGGGGTATCAGGTCTCCCAGCAAAGAAGGCTTACATTGCTCTCTTACCCACCACGTCTTAATTGAATCTTCAAATGCTCTAAATGCTGGCCCAGACCCTGATATCTAATGTATGGCCCATGCCTGACTACGTCTGTGCCACTAGCAAATTTCTACTGTGAGTCAATTAATGCCACTTGTCATGGTGTTTGCCCCTAATTTTAGCTGTTTGGGAAGCTTAAGATGTTGTGTATTTGTCTGGTTTGGCCTCCCATTAACTCTAATCGTGCTCAGGTAGGTTGGTCAAACTGTTCGACCAACATCTGGACATTTGCCAAACCGAACCAAACATTGAAAGATTTGCTCATCTTTAGTCATGATTACACAGCTCTTGAGTTGCAAGAAAAGCAGAGTCCCACCATAAGTGACCTCATTTTACAAACTACACCTCTCAATTAATTCATCTGTGGTGCAGTGAGTATCATAACACCACAGGTGTGTCACATAATTTTAAACCATTGGGTGGTAAAGAAAACATATTTACATTTTTAGCATAAAAATGTTGTTTTAGCCCGAGTTTAAAATTTTCACATGGGGAAATGGGGGAAAATGGCACTACATTTTGTCCCACAATTTCTGCTGAATTTGTCAATACCCCTATGTGGCTGTACAGTTTTGCTTAGCCACACGGCTAGACTTCGAGAAAGATGGAATGCTCGATGACTCATGGAGCACAGATTTTCCTTGTATAGTTTGCGCATCCCATATATATAGTTCCTAAGTGTGATAAGAGCAGAATCCCCCTTCACGTGACCTCATTTTGGAAATTACACCTCTCTAGTAATTAATCTAAATTCGTAATGATGATTTTGACTCCATGCTTTTTTTTCCAGAAACAAGTAGCATTAGATATTGCTGAGTAATGATTAGCGAAATTAAACTCTAAAGTTTAGGGTCCATACTGAACACATAGTGTCCAGTTTCAAACTCCAAATACTGTTCACAGGATGTCTAATTTACTGTTTGGGTTTAGATGTGTAATGAAGTTGAAAGGCTGCAGCACAGGTATTAGATACAAGATTTTAGGCTGTGGACACTTCTGGAGCCATTACAGTCATGAGAAAATATTGGCATGGCTGTGATTGGTGGGAGCACCATGAGATATGGACTGCATAAATGCCGGATCACGGGAGCTGCTTCCATTTTTCTCTGTTTAGTGTAGGATAGGATGCAGCTGGAAAGAGGGACAGTGTTAGGTAGCAAACTCTGCCACAAATCTGCTGTACTCTGCACTGTACTCAGTGGTGTAGTGTGCCAAAAGCTGCTGTATGTACTCTGCAACCTTGCCTGTGGGAGTACTGTGTCAAAAGTTGCTTTGTGTACTCTGCAACCCCACATTGGGGAGTACTGTGCCTTTATTCCTCTTTGTGTACTTCACATCCTTGCCTGTGAGAGTACTGTGCCTTTAAATTTGGTGAGTGCTTTGCCAGCCCACCTGTGGGAGTACTGTGCCTTAAAGCTGTTGTGTATACTCTGCAGCCCCCGCCTGTGGTAGCACTGAAGTTCAGGTCCCCATTGACTTATATGGTTGTTCGGACCAAGTTCAGGTCCCAAACCAGACTTTAAAAAAAGGCCAGTGGGACCTGTCGAAACCCACACATCCATGCTTCTGCTCATCGCTACTGTTGAGTGAAATTTGCAAATTTGTCATTGTAGTGACAAGTACTGTGCAGTGTCCAGTACATTGTAGTGCCCACACATTGAGCCTAGCTTGTGCTTCTGGAGACATGCACCCCATAAATTAACCCCTTAAGCCCCAAGGGTGGCTTGCACGTTAATGACCGGGCCAATTTTTACAATTCTGACCATTGTCCCTTTATGAGGTTATAACTCTGGAACGCTTCAACGGATTCTGATGATTCTGACAATGTTTTCTCGTGACATAATGTACTTCATGATAGTCATAAAATTTCTTCGATAAGACTTGCGTTTATTTGTGAAAAAAATGGAAATTTGGCGAAAATTTTGAAAATTTCGCAATTTTCCAAATTTGAATTTAAATCACAGAGATATGTCACACAAAATACTTAATAAGTAACATTTCCCACATGTCTACTTTACATCAGCACAATTTTGGAACCAAATTTTTTTTGTTAGGGAGTTAAAAGGGTTAAAAGAAGACCAGCAATTTCTCATTTTTGCAACACCATTTTTTTTAGGGACCACATCTCATTTGAAGACATTTTGAGGGGTCTATATGATAGAAAAAAAAACAAGTGTGACACCATTCTAAAAACTGCACCCTTAAAGGTGCTCAAAACCACATTCAAGAAGTTTAATAACCCTTCAGGTGTTTCACAGGAATTTTTGGAATGTTTAAATAAAAATGAACATTTACCGTATATACTCGAGTATAAGCCGACCCGAGTATAAGCCGACCCCCCTAATTTTGCCACAAAAAACTGGGAAAACTTATTGACTCGAGTATAAGCCTAGGGTGGAAAATGCAGCAGCTACCGGTAAATGTCAAAAATAAAAATAGATGCTCCATACCGTTCATTATGGCCACATAGTTGTGCCATATAGTGCTCTGCACCATTCATTATTGCTCCATAGCTGTACCATAGAAAGCTGTGCCATATAGTGCTCTGCACCGTTCATAATTGCCCCATAGCTGTGCCATATAGTGCTCTGCACCGTTCATAATTGCCCCATAGCTGTGCCATATAGTGCTCTGCACCGTTCATTATTGCCCCATAGCTGTGCCATATAGTGCTCTGCACCGTTCATTATGGCCCCATAGCTGTGCCATATATTGCTCTGCACCATTCAGTATGGCCCCGTAGCTCTGCCATATAGTGCTCTGCACCGTTCAGTATGGCCCCATAGCTGTGCCATATAGTGCTCTGCACCGTTCATTGTTGCCCCATAGCTGTGCCATATAGTGCTCTGCACCGTTCATTGTTGCCCCATAGCTGTGCCATATAGTGCTCTGCACCGTTCATTGTTGCCCCATAGCTGTGCCATATAGTGCTCTGCACCGTTCAGTATGGCCCCATAACTCTGCCGTATAGTGCTCTGCACCGTTCAGTATGGCCCCATAGCTCTGCCATATAGTGCTCTGCACCATTCAGTTTGGCCCCATAGATGCTCCACATAAATCTGTGCCATTGCTGCTGCTGCAATAAAAATAAAAAAAACACATACTCACCTCTCTTGCTTGCAGCTCCTCAGCGTCCCGTCCCGGCGTCTCTCTGCACTGACTGATCAGGCAGAGGGCGGCGCGCACACTATATGCATCATCGCGCCCTCTGACCTGCACAGTCAGTGCGGAGAGACGCCGGGAAGATGGAGCGGCACCCTGCGGTTGGAACGCGGACAGGTAAATATGACATACTTACCTGCTCCCGGCGTCCCGCTCCTTCCCCCGGACAGCTGGTCTTCGGTGCCGCAGCCTCTTCCTCTGTCAGTGATCACCGTTACCGTTATTAGAGAAATGAATAGGCGGCTCCGCCCCTATGGGGGTGGAGTCCATATTCATTTCTCTAATGAGCGGTCCCACGTGACCGCTGAACAGGGGAAGAGCTGCGGCACCGAAGACCGTGGGACTGCAGGGACAGCGCCAGGAGCGCCGGGACTAGGTGAGTATGCCTCAGTGCCCGCTCCCCCTCACCCGCCGACCCCACCGCCGACCGTGACTCGAGTATAAGCCGAGAGGGGCACTTTCAGCCCAAAAATTTGGGCTGAAAATCTCGGCTTATACTCGAGTATATACGGTAACTTATTTCACACAAAATTTAATTCAGCTCCAATTTGTTTTATTTTACCAAGGGTAACAGGAGAAAATGGACCACAAAAGTTGTTGTACAATTTGTCCTCAGTATGACAATACCCCTTATGTGGGGGTAAACCACAGTTTGGGAGCATGGCAGAGCTCGAAAGGGAAGGAGCGCTATTTGACTTTTCAATGCAGAATTGGCTGGAAATGAGATCAGACACCATGTTGCATTAGGAGAGTCCCTGATGTGCCTAAACATTGAAAACCCCCACAAGTGACACCATTTTGGAAAGTAGACCCCCTAAGGCAGGGGTGTCAAACTGCATTCCTCAAGGGCTGCAAACAGGTCATGTTTTCAGGATTTCCTTGTATTGCACAGGTGATCATTAGTGTTGAGCGATACCTTCCGATATGCAAAGGTATCGGTATCGGGTTGGATCGGCCGATATCCAAAAAATATCGGATATCGCCGATACCGATACCCGATACCAATGCATATCAATGGGACACAAAACATCAGAATGGTTCCCAGGGTCTGAAGGAGAGGAAACTCTCCTTCAGGCCCTGGGATCCATATTCAGGTATAAAATAAATAATAAAAATAAAAAATATTGATATGCTCACCCCTCTGGCGGCCCCTGCTCTTAGCGGTGCCTCCGTTCCTAAGAATGCAGAGTTAAGGACCTTCGATGATGTTGCGGCTTGTGATTGGTCGTGTGACCGCTCATGTGACCGCTCACGCGACCAATCACAAGCCGCGACGTCATCGAAGGTCCTTCACTCCCTGCATTCTTAGGAACGGAGGCACCGCTAAGAGCAGGGGCCGCCGGAGGGGTGAGTATATCAATATTTTTTATTTTTATTATTTATTTTATACATGAATATGGATCCCAGGGCCTGAAGGAGAGTCTCCTCTCCTCCAGACCCTGGGAATCATACGCACCGCACACTTCCGATTCCGATTTCCGATATCGCAAAAATATCGGAACTCGGTATCGGAATTCCGATACAGCAAATATCGGCTGATACCCGATATTTGCAGTATCAGAATGCTCAACACTAGTGATCATTTAATCACCTGCACAGAATGATTCCAGCACCTTGTGCAAAGAGAAGGAAATCTTGAAAACACGCATGGTTTGAGGCCCTCGAGGAATGCAGTTTGACACCCCTGCCCTAAGGAACGTATCTAGATGTGTGGTGAGCACTTTGACCCACCAAGTGCTTCACAAAAGTTTATAATGCAGAGCCGTAAAAATAAAAAATCATATTTTTTCACAAAAATGATCTCCCCCCCCCTCCAATTTTTTATTTTCCCAAGGGTAAGTGAAGAAATTGGTCCCCCAATTTGTCCTGAGTACGTGTATACCCCATATGTGGGGGTAAACCACTGTTTGAGGGCATGGCAGAGCTCGTAAACCCTTGTTTGGCAGAGCTCGGAAGGGAAGGAGCACCGTTTGACTTTTCAATGCAAAGTTGACTGGAATTGAGATGGGATGCCATGTTGCATTTGGAGAGCCACTGATGTGCCTAAACATTGAAACCCCCCAAACGTGACACCATTTTGGAAAGTAGACCCCCTAAGGAACTTATCTAGATGTGTTGTGAGAGCTTTAAACCCCCAAGTGTTTCACTACAATTTATAATGCAGAGCCGTGAAATTAAAAATTATTTTTTTTCCCACAAGAATTATTTTTTAGCCCCCCGTTTTGTATTTTCCCAAGGGTAACAGGAGAAATTGGACCCCAAACGTTGTTGTCCAATTTGTCATGAGTACGCTGATACCCCAAATGTGGGGGAAACCACCATTTGGGTGCATGGCAGAGTTCAGAAAGGAAGGAGCACCATTTGGAATGCAGACTTAGATGGATTGGTCTGCAGGCATCACATTGCGCTTGCAGAGCCCCTAATGTACCTAAACAGTAGAAACCCCCCACAAGTGACTCCATATTAGAAACTAGATCCCCCAAGGAACTTATCTAGATGTGTTGTGAGAGCTTTGAAACCCCAAGTGTTTCACGACAGTTTATAACGCAGAGCCGTGAAAAAAAAAATAATTTTTTTCCACAAAAATTATTTTTTAGCCCCCAGTTTTGCATTTTCCCAAGGGTAACAAGAGAAACTGGACCCAAAAAGTTGTTGTCCAATTTGTCCTGAGAACGCTGATACCCGATATGTTAGGGTAAACCCCTGTTTGGGTGCACAGGAGAGCTCGGAAGGGAAGGAGCACTGTTTTGCTTTTTCAACGCAAAATTGGCTGGAATTTAGATCGGACGCCATGTCGCGTTTGGAGAGCTGTCATGAATCCCCAATGGCTAGGGATAGCACAGGATGAGCAAGGTATAATAAATATCGGACGAGCTCTAGGGTGATGGAACCTGGGCTGACCGCTGCGCTACGCCTGACAAACGCAACTAGAGATAGCCAGGGAGCGTGCCTACGTTGGTTCTAGACGCCACGCACCAGCCTAAGAGCTAACTAGTACTGCAGAGAAAACAAAGACCTCACTTGCCTCCAGAGGAATTAACCCCAAAGATATAGTTGCCCCCCACATGTATTGACGGTGAAATGAGAGGAAGGCACACACATAGAGATGATGTATATAGCTTTAGAAAATAGAGGCCCGCTGAAAACTAGAAAGCAGAATGACACAAAAGGGGACTGAGCGGTCAGCAAAAAACCCTAATCAAAAAAACCATCCTGAGATTACAAGAACCCATGTGCCAACTCATGGCACATGGGGAGAACCTCAGTCCACTAGAGCAACCAGCTAACAAAGAGACATTCTAAGCAAGCTGGACAAAAAACCAAACAACTGAAAATCAGCACTTAGCTTATCCTGAATGATCTGGGAGCAGGTAGGCAGGAACCAAACAGAGCACATCTGAACACATTGATAGCCGGCAAGGGAAATGACAGAGAGGCCAGGTAAAATAGGAAACACCCAGCCTCTGATGGACAGATGGAAACCAAAGGCCGCAACCCACCAAAGTCACCCAGTACCAGCAGTAACCACCAGAGGGAGCCCACAAACAGAATCCACAACAGTACCCCCCCCTTGAGGAGGGGTCACCGAACCCTCACGAGAACCCCCAGGGCGATCAGGGTGAGCTCTATGGAAGGCGCGGACCAAATCAGTCGCATGAACATCGGAGGCGACCACCCAGGAATTGTCCTCCTGACCATAACCCTTCCACTTAACCAAATACTGGAGTTTGCGTCTGGAAACACAAGAATCCAAGATCTTTTCAACAACATACTCCAATTCTCCCTCCACCAGCACCGGAGCAGGAGGCTCGACCGAAGGAACAACAGGCACCTCATACCTCCGCAACAACGACCGATGGAACACATTATGAATAGCGAACGATGCTGGAAGATCCAAACGGAAAGATACAGGGTTAAGAATCTCCGAGATCCTATAAGGACCGATGAACCGAGGCTTGAACTTAGGAGAAGAGACCTTCATAGGGACAAAACGAGAAGACAACCACACCAAGTCCCCAACAAGAAGTCGGGGACCCACGCGGCGACGGCGATTAGCAAACTGCTGAGTCTTCTCCTGAGATAACTTCAAATTGTCCACCACCTGATTCCAAATGTGATGTAGCCTGTCCACCACCACGTCCACTCCAGGACAATCCGAAGACTCCACCTGACCAGAGGAAAAACGAGGATGAAACCCCGAATTACAAAAAAAAGGAGAGACCAACGTGGCCGAACTAGCCCGATTATTAAGAGCAAATTCGGCCAGTGGCAAAAAAGCAACCCAGTCATCCTGATCAGCAGAAACAAAACACCTCAAATAAGTTTCCAAGGTCTGATTAGTTCGCTCCGTCTGGCCATTCGTCTGAGGATGGAATGCAGACGAGAAAGACAAATCAATGCCCATCTTGGCACAAAACGTCCGCCAAAATCTAGACACAAACTGGGATCCCCTGTCAGAAACGATATTCTCCGGAATCCCATGCAAACGAACCACGTTCTGAAAAAACAAAGGAACCAACTCAGAGGAGGAGCGCAACTTAGGCAAGGGCACCAAATGAACCATCTTAGAAAAGCGGTCACACACAACCCAGATAACGGACATTTTCTGTGAAACCGGGAGATCAGAAATAAAATCCATGGAAATGTGCGTCCAAGGCCTCTTCGGGATGGGCAAGGATAACAACAACCCACTAGCCCGTGAACAGCAAGGCTTAGCTCGAGCACACACTTCACAAGACTGCACAAAGGTACGCACATCCCTAGACAAGGAAGGCCACCAAAAAGACCTGGCCACCAAGTCTCTTGTACCAAATATTCCAGGATGACCAGCCAACACAGAAGAATGGACCTCGGAGATGACTCTACTGGTCCAATCATCCGGAACAAACAGTCTTTCTGGTGGACATCGATCCGGTTTATCCACCTGAAACTCCTGCAATGCGCGTCGCAAGTCTGGGGATACGGCGGACAATATTACCCCATCCCTAAGGATACCAGCAGGCCCAGTGTCTCCAGGGGAGTCAGGCACAAAACTCCTGGAAAGAGCATTTGCCTTCACATTCTTTGAACCTGGCAGGTATGAAACCACGAAATTGAAACGAGAAAAAAATAACGACCAACGAGCCTGTCTAGGATTCAAATGCCTGGCAGACTCAAGGTAAGTGAGATTCTTGTGATCAGTCAAGACCACCACGCGATGTTTAGCACCCTCAAGCCAATTACGCCACTCCTCAAATGCCCACTTCATGGCCAAAAGCTCCCGATTACCCACATCATAATTGCGCTCGGCGGGCGAGAATTTTCTAGAGAAGAAAGCACATGGCTTCATCACCGAGCCATTAGAACTTCTCTGTGACAAAACCGCCCCCGCTCCAATCTCGGAAGCATCAACCTCCACCTGGAAAGGAAGTGAAACATCTGGTTGACACAACACAGGAGCAGAAGAAAACCGGCGCTTAAGTTCCCGAAAGGCCTCCACAGCCGCAGGAGACCAATCAGCAACATCAGCACCCTTTTTAGTCAAATCAGTCAAAGGTTTAACAATACTGGAAAAATTAGCAATGAACCGACGATAAAAATTAGCAAACCCCAAGAACTTCTGAAGGCTCTTAACAGATGTAGGTTGTGTCCAGTCACAAATAGCCTGAACCTTAACGGGATCCATCTCAATAGTAGAAGGAGAAAAAATGTACCACAAAAAAGAAATCTTCTGGACTCCGAAGAGACACTTTGAGCCCTTCACAAACAGAGAATTGGCCCGCAAAACTTGAAACACCTTCCTGACCTGTAGAACATGAGACTCCCAGTCATCAGAAAACACCAAAATATCATCCAAATACACAATCATAAACTTATCCAGATATTCACGGAAAATATTGTGCATAAAGGACTGAAAGACTGACGGAGCATTGGAGAGTCCAAAAGGCATTACCAAATACTCAAAATGGCCCTCAGGCGTATTAAATGCGGTTTTCCACTCATCACCCTGTCTTATCCGCACCAGATTATACGCACCACGAAGATCTATTTTAGTGACCCACCTAGCCCCCTTAATGCGAGCAAACAAATCAGTAAATAATGGCAATGGATACTGGTATTTGACTGTAATCTTATTCAGAAGGCGATAATCTATACAAGGCCTCAGGGAACCATCTTTTTTTGCCACGAAAAAAAAACCTGCTCCCAGAGGGGACGAAGATGGACGAATATGTCCCTTTTCCAAGGACTCCTTAATATAATTCCGCATAGCAGTATGCTCTTGCAGTGACAGATTAAATAAACGACCCTTAGGGAACTTACTGCCAGGAATCAATTCTATAGCACAGTCACACTCTCTATGGGGAGGGAGCGAATTGAGCTTAGGCTCCTCAAAAACATCCCTATAATCCGACAAAAACGCAGGGATCTCCGAAGGAGTAGATGAAGCTATAGAAATCGGAGGTGCATCATCATGAACCCCGTGACATCCCCAGCTTAGCACAGACATTGTTTTCCAGTCCAGGACAGGATTATGAGTTTGTAACCATGGCAGACCAAGCACTAGTACATCATGTAAATTATACAGTACAAGGAAGCGAATCACCTCCTGATGAACGGGAGTCATGCGCATGGTCACTTGTGTCCAATACTGCGGTTTATTCATAGCCAATGGTGTAGAATCAATTCCTTTCAGAGGAATAGGAACTTCCAGAGGCTCTAGACTAAAACCGCAGCGTTTAGCAAATGACCAATCCATAAGACTCAGGGCAGCGCCTGAATCCACATAGGCATCGACGGAAATGGAAGACAGTGAAAAAATCAGAGTCACAGACAAAATGAACTTAGACTGCAGAGTATCAATGGCAAAAGATTTATCAACCCTTTTTGTGCGTTTAGAGCATGCTGATATAACATGAGCTGAATCACCACAATACAAAACACAAACCATTTTTCCGCCTATAATTTTGCCGTTCACTTTTGGACTGAATTCTATCACATTGCATAGTCTCAGGTGCCTGTTCAGAAGACACCGCCAACTGGTGCACGGGTTTGCGCTCCCGTAAACGCCGATCAATCTGAATGGCCATAGCCATAGACTCATTCAGACCTGTAGGCGCAGGGAACCCCACCATAATATCCTTAATGGCCTCAGAAAGACCATTTCTGAAGTTTGCAGCCAGGGCGCACTCATTCCACTGAGTAAGCACCGACCATTTCCGAAATTTCTGACAATATATTTCCGCTTCATCATGCCCCTGAGAGAGGGCTAATAAAGCCTTTTCAGCCTGAATCTCTAGGTTAGGTTCCTCATAGAGCAATCCCAATGCCAGAAAAAACACATCCACACTGAGCAATGCAGGATCCCCTGGTGCCAATGCAAATGCCCAATTCTGAGGGTCGCCCCGTAGGAACGATACAACAATCTTGACCTGTTGAGCAGGGTCTCCAGAGGAGCGAGATTTCAAAGAGAGAAACAATTTACAATTGTTCCTGAAATTCAGGAAGGTAGATCTATCTCCAGAAAAAAACTCTGGAATAGGAATTCTAGGTTCAGACATGGGAGTGTGAACAACGAAATCCTGTATGTTTTGAACCTTTGCCGCGAGATTACTCAGGCTGGAAGCCAAACTCTGGACATCCATGATAAACAGCTAAGATCAGAGCCATTCAAGGGTTAAGAGGAGGTAAGAAGCAGCTAGACAGCAATTAAGGGCTAGGCAGCAAAACTCTGAAGGAAAAAAAAAAAAATTTTCCTTGAACACTTCTTTTACTCCTGCTTCAGCCCAAACAATTAACACTTTGTGGCCGGCTATACTGTCATGAATCCCCAATGGCTAGGGATAGCACAGGATGAGCAAGGTATAATAAATATCGGACGAGCTCTAGGTTGATGGAACCTGGGCTGACCGCTGCCCTACGCCTGACAAACGCAACTAGAGATAGCCAGGGAGCGTGCCTACGTTGGTTCTAGACGCCACGCACCAGCCTAAGAGCTAACTAGTACTGCAGAGAAAACAAAGACCTCACTTGCCTCCAGAGGAATTAACCCCAAAGATATAGTTGCCCCCCACATGTATTGACGGTGAAATGAGAGGAAGGCACACACATAGAGATGATGTATATAGCTTTAGCAAATAGAGGCCCGCTGAAAACTAGAAAGCAGAATGACACAAAAGGGGACTGAGCGGTCAGCAAAAAACCCTAATCAAAAAAACCATCCTGAGATTACAAGAACCCATGTGCCAACTCATGGCACATGGGGAGAACCTCAGTCCACTAGAGCAACCAGCTAACAAAGAGACATTCTAAGCAAGCTGGACAAAAAACCAAACAACTGAAAATCAGCACTTAGCTTATCCTGAAAGATCTGGGAGCAGGTAGGCAGGAACCAAACAGAGCACATCTGAACACATTGATAGCCGGCAAGGGAAATGACAGAGAGGCCAGGTAAAATAGGAAACACCCAGCCTCTGATGGACAGATGGAAACCAAAGGCCGCAACCCACCAAAGTCACCCAGTACCAGCAGTAACCACCAGAGGGAGCCCGCAAACAGAATCCACAACAGAGAGCCCCTGATTTGGCAAAACAGTGGAAACCCCCAATTCTAACTGAAACCCTAACCCTAGCCCCAACCCTAACCTTATCTCCAACCCTAGCCCCAACCCTAGCCCTAACCTTAGTCCTAAACCTAACCCTAACATTAGCCCTAACCTTAACCCTAACCCTGGCCCTAACCCTAACCCTAGCCTTAACCCGACACCTAACCCTAGCCCTAACCCTAGCCCTAACCCTAGCCTTAACCCTATCCCAAACCCTAGCCCTAACCCTAGCCCTAGCCATAACCCTTACCCTAGCCCTAACCCTAGCCCTAGCCATAACCCTAACCATAGCCCTAACCCTAGCCATAATTCTAACCCTAGCCCTAATCCTATCCCTAACCCTAGCCCTAACACTAGCCCTAGCCCTAACCCTAGCCCTAACTCTAGCCCTAACCCTAATGGAAAAATAGAAATAAATACATTTTTTTAATTTTATTATTTTTCCCTAACTAAGGGGGTGATGAAGGGGGGGTTTGATTTCTTTTTATAGCTTTTTTTAGCGGATTTATATGATTGACAGCCGTCACAGACTAAAAGACGCTTTTTATTGCAAAAAAAAAGTTTTTGTTTTGCGTCTCCACATTTTGAGAGCTATAATTTTTCCATATTTTGGTCCACAGAGTCATGTGAGGTCTTGTTTTTTTGCGGGACGAATTGACGTTTTTATTGGTAACATTTTCGGGCATGTGACATTTTTTGATCGCTTTTTATTCTGATTTTTGTGATGCAAAATGGCCAAAAAACAGCTATTCATGAATTTGTTTTAGGGGGGCATTTATACCATTCCACGTTTGGTAAAATTCATAAAGCAGTTTTATTGTTCGGGACAGTACGTTTACAGCGATACCTCATTTATATAATTTTTTTATGTTTTGGCGCTTCGATACGATAAAAACTATTTTATAGAAAAAATTATTATTTTTGCGTCGCTTTATTCCGAGGGCTATAACTTTTTTATTATTTCGCTGATGCTGAATTGTGGCTCGTTTTTTGCGGGACAAGATGACGTTTTCAGCGGTAACATGGTTATTTATATCCGTCTTTTTGATCGCGTGTCATTCCACTTTTTGTTCGGCGATATGATAATAAAGCGTTGTTTTTTGCCTCGCTTTTTTTTTTTTTTTTTACTGCGTTCACTGAAGGGGTTTATTAGCAGAACAGTTTCATAGAAGGGGTCGTTACAGACGCGGAAATACTAAATATGTGTACTTTTATTGTTTTTTTATCATTTAGATAAAGAAATGTATTTATGGGAACAATATTTTATTTTTCTTTATTTAGGAATTTTTTTTTTCTTTTAAACATGTGAATATTATTTTTCTTTACTTTACAAAATTGCCCTGGGGGGAGGGGCATCATGTCATAGGGTCAGATCGCTGATCTGAAACTTTGCAGAACACTGTGTCAGATCAGTGATCTGACATGCAGGGCTGCAGGCTTACCAGCGCTTGCTCTGAGCAGGCGCTGGTAAGCCACCTCCCTGCAGGACCCGGATGCAGCCCAGCAGTCATTTTGGATCCGGGGCCCACAGGGAGAAGAAGGTAGGAGACCCTTGGAGCAACGCGATCACATCGCGCTGCTCCGAGGGTCTCAGGGAAGCCCGCAGGGAGCCCCCTCTCTGTGAGATGCTTCCCTATGCTGCCGGAACACTGCGATCATGTTTGATCGCAGTGTACCAGGGGTGAATGTGCCAGGGGCGGTCCGTGACTGCTCCTGACACATAGTGCCGGATGTCAGCTGCAATAGTCAGCTGACACCCGGCCGCGATTGGCCGCGCTCCCCCCGAGAGCGCGGCCGATTGCATATGACATACTATCCCGTCACTGGGAATTAAGTCCCAGGTCACCTCGATGGGATAGTACATCATATGGGATTAAGGGGTTAAGTGAGATTTAGTAACTACAGTATTAACAAGTATGTGGATGCTGGCTGCAGTTTGGGCTATACTTTGGGGCTCAGAAGAGTGAGAGGCATTTGGATTTGGAAGCTCAGAATTCACTGGATTTCTTCTTGAGGTAAGAAGTCATTGTGCTTTTCTAGAGCATTAGTATTTCAAGTAACGTAGAAACCTCTATATTTCCATTGACAAATGATGCTCTGAGTGAGGACTTATTTTTTGCGGATTTGAAAAATTTGTATCACATTTATTCTGTGCTCTGCTCTGAGCGCTTACATCAAGGTTTCCATCTAAATCTCTGAATGATGCTATTCAGATGAAACCCCCAAGGGATCAATTCCCTATAATGAGTCTGCAAAGTTACTCTGGACTCAGTCTGGCATCTGTTCAGGTGTGTCTGTCAGTTCAGAGGTGCACAAAACTGTGGTCGATCGTGCTTTTATGCACACTAAAAAAGATGAATACTGCCAGATCACATGCCAGACGGCATCCACAGTTGTCTTCATTTAACTCATTACAGGGAAGTCAGAGGTTCCACCTGAATCACGTATTTCAGAGATTCACACAGAAACACCAGAGTAAGTTTAGAGCACAGTATAAATGTGAGCTGAGCCTTACTGCAATCAACAGTAGGTAAAAAAAAATGGTTTTATTTATAGTTTCATTCCAATTCTTGTGTGATATAAGTGATAGGTCACTACAATTATAGCAATACCAGATTTATATAATTTTGTTTATTGTTGGCTACCAACACTAAAGATGCTTTTTTTTTTTTACAAAGAAATGTTTTGGCATCACCATATTTTGAGAGCTTTGTTTTTTTTTTATAGATTTATGCAAACAGAGTTATGTAAAAGCTTGTTTCTTGTGTGATGGCATGAAGTACAAATTTTAATTAGTACTATTTTAGGGCACAAAACATTTTTTTGGAGAAGCAGATTGATCAAAACCCATCAATTCAAGATTTGTTTTTTTCTTATGCTGTTCACAGTGTGATAAATTGATAAGATTTGGGTCAGTACGATTACAGCAATACCACATTTATATAATTTTAAAAAAATGTTTTGCTGCTTTTACACAATAAAATATAAAAAAGTATTGTTTTTGAATCACTATATTCTGAGAGCTAAAGCTTTGTTATTTTTCTGACGATGGAGCTGAGTGGGGGGAAAAAATTCTCAGCTATACTATATTTTTATCACATTTCATTCCACTTTTTCTTTTTGCTTTTGATTGTGCTAAGTGTTTTTTTTTTTTGCCACATTTTTTTTACGATGTTCACTGAAGGAGTTAACTAGTGTGCCAATTTTATAGATCTGGTTGTTATGGATGCAGTGGTTAGTGGCACAGTGGTCAGCACAGCAGCCTTGCAGCGCTGGAGTCCTGGGTTTAAACCCCACCAAGGACAACATCTGCAAAGAGTTTGTATGTTCTCTCCGTGTTGCGTGGGTTTCCTCTGGGTTCTCCGGTTTCCTCCCACATCCCAAAGACATACTGATAGGGAATTTAGATTGTGAGCCCCAACGGGGACAGCGATGATAATGTGTGCAACCTGTAAAGCGCTGCGGAATATGTTAGCGCTATATAAAAATAAAGATTATTATTATTATTTATTATACCAAATATGTGTACTTTTTTGGTTTATTTCTGTTTTTACATAAATATACTTATTTATTGGTATAGTGCTTCTTCATTTTTTTGTTCTTTATTTGGATTTTTATATATTTTTACAATATTTTATCTTTTTTTTTAACTTCCTCCATGGTATTTTAGCTTTTTATTACTCTGATCATTACACCTGTCGGTGTTACACTTACAAAATGCCTTTTAGACCATGCTCCTGACATGGTCTAATAGGCCACCATAACTGGCAGACCAAGAGGTTATTATTTTACTTCCTGCTGCCATGGAAACCATCAGGCCCTTACAGTCATGCTACTAGGGTGCCAATCGGGTGGGAGAGGGAACCTTTTAAATGCTTTCTAAGAGCTGTGATCACTAATTACAGCCAGAACTTGGCTATCACTTAAACCGCAATACTTTGTGGACAACTCCTTTGCTCTCATGATCGATATGATGTACAGTACCAATACATAATTTGTAAGAAAGTTGCTACTAACTACGACGTACAGTTACATTATATGTCAGGAGGGTGTTAAGGTGCTGTACTGCATTATATCATGGATCAATCAATTTACAGTCACACAGAATTTGCAGATCCTACCCCTTCTTACTACTTGGATCTGTTTGCTATGATTTAGGCCTTTCTATCCTTATGTGTAATGACAAGCCCTAACCTTCCATTACTAGGTTGCAAAATTTTACAGTACCATGGCCACTACTTTCCTTCAATTATCTTTTATAATGATTGTGATGGTCCTCCAGATTTATTATGATAGACTATAGGATGTGATAGCTGCAAGGTATTACAGTGAAGCCCGCAAAACCATGCCTGACTTAATGTGAGCATGCTCTCTTGCTAATGCAATCTTCAGCAATGTGTGAAATAGAAGCAAGCATTTTTTATGCAAATTTCTATTTTGTGAATTGAGTGTAACCCAGTTATTACACCCAATCAAAATTATATACTTTATCTGTACATTGAGGCTGAATTTCTACATTGAAGATGATTATGAATTCTTTGAATAATTTATTGTTTTTTTGTATTGAATATATGGGATAGATACAATTATATGTTTGGAAATGTTTTTGGTGGGACATCTTGATCTTAGTCTTAGGCTTAGTTAATCTCTCTGCATACACTAAAAACATCACAACCTGTCAGTTTCTGAGATAAATTGGGATTATGTCTGCTTTTATTTTGAGCAGTATGAGGGACCATAGAAAATGTACAAGATCCAGGAGGGCACATTACAGTTTCATATAATAGACTTTTTAAGATTTCATATGTTTCCTTCAAACATACTTTTCAATACGTTTAATATGACAGAAAATGATTGTAAATCAGATTCCTCTTATAAGCCATTTAAATTTTTCTCTGGCATTTTTAGCACATTCTTTTAAAATAATATGTTTTACAATTTGTGTTTTTGTAGCCTTTGCTGATGTGATTTATAAATTATTTTAATCAAAGGTCCCTTTTAGAATAGCATTTTTTTTAAAATGCAGCACAAAAGGCCTCTAAAAATGCAAGACACGGTAACATTTCTAGAGGTTTGTGGCAGAAGTACATCCCAAACTTCCCAAAACATGCTGCAACATGCTTAAAACAGTCACTGACCTCAAAAAACAAGTCAAAGAAAGAAAATGCCACAATAAAAAACATATTGTTAGTAGTTAGTTCATCATTTGTCTATTCACTAAATACAAACATCTAGCTACATAATTTTTTGCCTAAAGTAAATCTGTAAAATAACCTCCCAAAAATGTATGTGGCATTTCTCAAAAAAATAAAAAAATCAGTGAGTGAAGTGACCCTACAATTTAACCTAATCTACGGAAACATTTGTACCATATGTAACTTTGATATCTAAAACTGAAAATGAAGAATCACAGGCGAGAGTCTTCAATTAAATCAAAAGGAATGTATCTGCTCAGAATTGTTCATCTGTTTATACCGTAATTACTTAACAATAAGACTGAAGTTTTGATTTTCCTAAAAGTGGTTAAACATAATTTATGGCAAGTACTAAAGTATTTAATGACAAGTAATTTTTAATAGTTGTAGCAGGGATTCATGCTAGGTGTTTCTTTTTTGTTTAAGCATTAAGATTTAGCTAAACAAAATAGAAATAAGTGAACCAATAGGTGGCTAAGCAGGGCATGGTGCTCTTGTCCCGTAAATCAAATATTGCTTAGAAAAATAACAATATCAACAATAGCAGTCTGTGTGATACCACTCAGAACTTTGCAACTGGGTCAATCAGGTTGCTTTTATGCTTTTATGTTTTTGTCATGCTCAGCTGGCAGAATCATTTTGTGAATAATAAGTGATTTTCTTAATTGTGCGTCAAAAGGAGAAGCCTTTTCTATATCGTGGGCATGCAAACCTGATAAATAGCTTCATAACAATTTCCAACCAGTTATATAAATGATTTTTAAAACCTATTGAGCAATAATCTACCTAAAGGGTAAGAAGATTAAAATGCAGAGAATGGTGACCTGAACTGAATAGCTCTGGGATTATATAGAATTTCAGAAAAGCTTTCATAAAATTTCTTTCTTTAAAAATTCCAAGCAAGCATACCAAAATCTCTACTTTTCAGCTCCTAAAGGTCTAACAGTGTTACATTTATTGGTTTTAAAAATATAAAATTAAACTGACAAATGATTGTCTCACAAAATGAGACAAGGCATACAGATATACACTAAAACATTTTCTAGAGACATTATTGCTACTAAAGATCTTCACAGTGTTAGTGAATTCACAGTCACACGATGCTTTGATTTGCTTTACCTTCCACACCATTTCCGGTGTAATTGATCACATTATTAGTCATTTTCCATAGAAAAACACACAGTAGTATGTATGCATACATATATATATATATATATATATATATATATATATACAGTGGGGCAAAAAAGTATTTAGTCAGTCAGCAATAGTGCAAGTTCCACCACTTAAAAACATGAGAGGCGTCTGTAATTTACATCATAGGTAGACCTCAACTATGGGAGACAAACTGAGAAAAAAAAATCCAGAAAATCACATTGTCTGTTTTTTTATCATTTTATTTGCATATTATGGTGGAAAATAAGTATTTGGTCAGAAACAAAATTTAATCTCAATACTTTGTAATATATCCTTTGTTGGCAATGACAGAGGTCAAACGTTTTCTGTAAGTCTTCACAAGGTTGCCACACACTGTTGTTGGTATGTTGGCCCATTCCTCCATGCAGATCTCCTCTAGAGCAGTGATGTTTTTGGCTTTTCGCTTGGCAACACAGACTTTCAACTCCCTCCAAAGGTTTTCTATAGGGTTGAGATCTGGAGACTGGCTAGGCCACTCCAGGACCTTGAAATGCTTCTTATGAAGCCACTCCTTCGTTGCCCTGGCGGTGTGCTTTGGATCATTGTCATGTTGAAAGACCCAGCCACGTTTCATCTTCAATGCCCTTGCTGATGGAAGGAGGTTTGCACTCAAAATCTCACGATACATGGCCCCACTCATTCTTTCATGTACCCGGATCAGTCGTCCTGGCCCCTTTGCAGAGAAACAGCCCCAAAGCATGATGTTTCCACCACCATGCTTTACAGTAGGTATGGTGTTGGATGGATGCAACTCAGTATTCTTTTTCCTCCAAACACGACAAGTTGTGTTTCTACCAAACAGTTCCAGTTTGGTTTCATCAGACCATAGGACATTCTCCCAAAACTCCTCTGGATCATCCAAATGCTCTCTAGCAAACTTCAGACGGGCCCGGACATGTACTGGCTTAAGCAGTGGGACACGTCTGGCACTGCAGGATCTGAGTCCATGGTGGCGTAGTGTGTTACTTATGGTAGGCCTTGTTACATTGGTCCCAGCTCTCTGCAGTTCATTCACTAGGTCCCCCCGCGTGGTTCTGGGATTTTTGCTCACCGTTCTTGTGATCATTCTGACCCCACGGGGTGGGATTTTGCGTGGAGCCCCAGATCGAGGGAGATTATCAGTGGTCTTGAATGTCTTCCATTTTCTAATTATTGCTCCCACTGTTGATTTCTTCACTCCAAGCTGGTTGGCTATTGCAGATTCAGTCTTCCCAGCCTGGTGCAGGGCTACAATTTTGTTTCTGGTGTCCTTTGACAGCTCTTTGGTCTTCACCATAGTGGAGTTTGGAGTCAGACTGTTTGAGGGTGTGCACAGGTGTCTTTTTATACTGATAACAAGTTTAAACAGGTGCCATTACTACAGGTAATGAGTGGAGGAAAGAGGAGACTCTTAAAGAAGAAGTTACAGGTCTGTGAGAGCCAGAAATCTTGATTGTTTGTTTGTGACCAAATACTTATTTTCCACCATAATATGCAAATAAAGTGATAAAAAAACAGACAATGTGATTTTCTGGATTTTTTTGTCTCAGTTTGTCTCCCATAGTTGAGGTCTACCTATGATGTAAAATACAGACGCCTCTCATCTTTTTAAGTGGTGGAACTTGCACTATTGCTGACTGACTAAATACTTTTTTGCCCCACTGTATATATTATATATATATATATATATATATATATATATATATATATACATATATATATATATATATATATATGCTGCTAAGAAAATTAATGGGAACACAGACAACAGAATATAACTCCAAGTAAATCAAGCTTCTGTGAAATTAAACTGTCCAATTAGGAAGTAGAACTGTTTGACAATTAATTTCACATGCTGTCGTGCATAAGGAATAGACGACAGATGGAAATTATTGTCAATTATCAAGACACACTCAATAAAGGAGTGGTTCTGCAGGTGGGAACCACAGACCACATCTCAGTACCAATGCTTTCTGGCTGATGTTTTGGCCACCTTTGAATGTTCGTTGTGCTTTCACACTCGTGGTAGCATGAGATGGACTCTACAACCCACACAAGTGGCTCAGGTAGTGCTGCTCATCCAGGATGGCACATCAATGCGAGCTGTGGCAGGAAGGTTTGCTGTGTCTGTCAAATTAGTGTCCAGAGGCTGGAGGCGCTACCAGGAGACAGGCCAGTACACCAGGAGACATGGAGGGGGGCCGTAGGAGGGCAGAAACCCAGCAACAGGACCACTACCTCAGCTTTTGTGCAAGGAGGAACAGGAGGAGCACTGCCAGAGCCCTGCAAAATGACCTCCTGCAGGCCATAAATGTGCATGTTTCTGCACAAATGGTTAGAAATCAACTCCATGAGGATGGTCTGAGTACCCAACATCCACAGATGGGGTTGTGCTCAAAGCCAAACACCATGCAGGACACTTGGCATTTGCCACAGAACACCAGGATTGGCAAATTTGCCACTGGCACCCTGTGCTCTTCACAGATGAAAGCAGATTCACACTGAGCACACGTGACAGATGTGACAGAGTCTGGAGAGGCCGTGAAGAGCGATCTGCTGCCAGCAACATCCTTCAGCATGACCGGTTTGGCAGTGGGTCAGTAATGGTGTGGGTGGCATTTCATTGGAGGGCTGCACAGCCCTAAATGTGCTCGACAGAGGTAGCCTGACTGCCATTAGGTACCAACATGAGATCCTCAGACCCCTTGTGAGACCATATGTTGTTGCGGTTTGCCCTGGGTTCCTCCTAATGCTGGACAATGCCAGACCTCATGTGGCTGGAGTGTGTCAGCAGTTCCTGCAAGATTATTATTATTATTATTTATTGTTATAGCGCCATTTATTCCATGGCGCTTTACATGTAAGGAGGGGTATACATAATAAAAACAAGTACAATATTAAACAATACAAGTCATAACTGGTACAGGAGGAGAGAGGACCCTGCCCACAAAGGCTCACAATCTACAAGGGATGGGTGAGGATACAGTAGGTGAGGATAGAGCTGGTCATGCAGCGGTTTGGTCGATCGGTGGTTACAGCAGGTTGTAGGCTTGTCGGAAGAGGTGAGTCTTCAGGCTCTTTTTGAAGGTTTCGATGGTAGGCGAGAGTCTGATATGTTGTGGTAGAGGGTTCCAGAGTAGGGGTGATACGCGAGAGAAATCTTGTATACGATTGTGGGAAGAGGAGATAAGAGGGGAGTAGAGAAGGAGATCTTGTGAAGATCGGAGGTTGCGTGTAGGTAAGTACCGGGAGATGAGGTCACAGATGTATGGAGGAGACAGGTTGTGGATGGCTTTGTACGTCATGGTTAGGTGTTATGACCCCAATGGCGAGGGTCTCAGAGGAACGTGGAAGTCTGCAGAATACAAAAATCCAGCTCATAGGGCAGTGGTAACTGGGTTGACCATATATCTACTCCTAACGCCAACACTAGAAGTAGCCGGGGATCATTCCTACGTTGATTCTAGATGACACGCGCCAGCCGGAGAATCTAGCTACCCCTAGTAGAGGAAAACAAAGATCTTTCTTGCCTCCAGAGAAGGGGACCCCAAAGCTGGATAGAAGCCCCCCACAAATAATGACGGTGAGGTAAGAGGAAATGACAAACACAGAAATGAACCAGGTTTAGCACAGAGAGGCCCGCTTACTGATAGCAGAATAAAGAAAGGTAACTTATATGGTCAACAAAAACCCTATCAAAATCCACACTGGAAATTCAAGAACCCCCGAACCGTCTAACGGTCCGGGGGGAGAACACCAGCCCCCCTAGAGCTTCCAGCAAAGGTCAGGATATAGATTTGGAACAAGCTGGACAAAAATACAAAACCAAAACAAATAGCAAAAAGCAAAAGGCAGACTTAGCTGATATAACTGGAACCAGGATCAGTAGACAAGAGCACAGCAGACTAGCTCTGATAACTACGTTGCCAGGCATTGAACTGAAGGTCCAGGGAGCTTATATAGCAACACCCCTAACTAACGACCCAGGTGCGGATAAAAGGAATGACAGAAAAACCAGAGTCAAAAAACTAGTAACCACTAGAGGGAGCAAAAAGCAAATTCACAACAGTACCCCCCCCTTAGTGAGGGGTCACCGAACCCTCACCACGACCACCAGGGCGATCAGGATGAGCGGCATGAAAGGCACGAACTAAATCGGCCGCATGAACATCAGAGGCGACCACCCAGGAATTATCCTCCTGACCATAGCCCTTCCACTTGACCAGGTACTGAAGCCTCCGCCTGGAGAGGCGAGAATCCAAGATCTTCTCCACCACGTACTCCAACTCGCCCTCAACCAACACCGGAGCAGGAGGCTCAGCAGAAGGAACTACAGGCACAAAGTACCGCCGCAACAAGGACCTATGAAATACATTGTGAATAGCAAACGACACAGGAAGATCCAGACGAAAAGATACAGGATTAAGGATTTCCAATATCTTGTAAGGCCCAATAAAACGAGGTTTAAATTTGGGAGAGGAGACCTTCATAGGAACAAAGCGGGAAGAAAGCCATACCAAATCCCCAACGCGTAGTCGGGGACCCACACCGCGGCGGCGGTTGGCAAAGCGCTGAGCCTTCTCCTGTGACAACTTCAAGTTGTCCACCACATGATTCCAGATCTGCTGCAACCTATCCACCACAGAATCCACCCCAGGACAGTCAGAAGGCTCCACATGACCCGAAGAAAAGCGAGGATGGAAACCAGAGTTGCAGAAAAAAGGCGAAACCAAGGTGGCGGAACTAGCCCGATTATTAAGGGCAAACTCAGCCAACGGCAAGAATGTAACCCAATCGTCCTGATCAGCAGAGACAAAACACCTCAAATAAGCCTCCAAAGTCTGATTGGTTCGCTCCGTCTGTCCATTAGTCTGAGGATGGAAAGCAGACGAAAACGACAAATCAATGCCCATCCTACTACAAAAGGATCGCCAGAACCTGGAAACGAACTGGGATCCTCTGTCTGACACAATATTCTCAGGGATGCCGTGCAAACGAACCACGTTCTGGAAAAACACAGGAACCAGATCGGAAGAGGAAGGCAGCTTAGGCAAAGGAACCAAATGGACCATCTTGGAGAAGCGATCACATATCACCCAGATAACGGACATGCCCTGAGATAGCGGAAGATCAGAAATGAAATCCATGGAGATATGTGTCCAAGGTCTCTTCGGGACAGGCAAGGGCAAGAGCAAACCGCTGGCACGAGAACAGCAAGGCTTAGCTCGAGCACAAGTCCCACAGGACTGCATAAATGACCGCACATCCCTTGACAAGGAAGGCCACCAAAAGGACCTGGCCACCAGATCTCTGGTGCCAAAAATTCCCGGGTGACCTGCCAACACCGAGGAATGAACCTCGGAAATGACTCTGCTGGTCCACTTATCCGGGACAAACAGTCTGTCAGGTGGACAAGACTCAGGCCTATCAGCCTGAAATCTCTGCAACAAACGTCGCAGATCCGTAGAAATAGCTGACAAGATAACTCCATCTTTAAGAATACCAACAGGATCAGCGACTCCAGGAGCATCAGGCACAAAGCTCCTAGAAAGAGCATCGGCCTTCACATTCTTTGAACCTGGTAAATACGAGACAACAAAATCAAAGCGGGAGAAAAACAATGACCAGCGGGCCTGTCTAGGATTAAGGCGTTTAGCAGACTCGAGATACATCAGATTTTTGTGATCAGTCAAGACCACCACACGATGCTTAGCACCCTCGAGCCAATGACGCCACTCCTCAAATGCCCATTTCATGGCCAACAACTCCCGATTGCCCACATCATAATTTCGCTCGGCAGGCGAAAACTTCCTAGAGAAAAAGGCACAAGGTTTCATAACAGAGCAACCAGGGCCTCTCTGCGACAAAACGGCCCCGGCCCCAATCTCCGAAGCATCCACCTCAACCTGAAAGGGAAGTGAGACGTCAGGCTGGCACAAAACAGGCGCCGAAGTAAACCGGCGTTTCAACTCCTGGAAAGCCTCCACGGCAGCAGGAGCCCAGTTAGCTACATCGGAGCCCTTCTTGGTCATATCCGTCAAAGGTTTCACAATGCTAGAAAAATTAGCGATAAAACGACGGTAGAAGTTAGCGAAGCCCAAGAACTTCTGAAGACTCTTAACTGACGAGGGCTGAGTCCAATCAAGAATAGCTCGGACCTTGACTGGGTCCATCTCCACAGCAGAAGGGGAAAAAATGAACCCCAAAAAGGGAACCTTCTGTACACCAAAGAGACACTTTGAGCCCTTGACAAACAAAGAATTTTCACGCAAAATTTTAAAGACCAACCTGACCTGCTCCACATGCGAATCCCAATTATCAGAAAAAACCAAAATATCATCCAGATAAACAATCAAAAATTTATCCAGATACTTCCGGAAAATGTCATGCATAAAGGACTGAAAAACTGAAGGCGCATTGGAGAGCCCAAAAGGCATCACCAAGTACTCAAAATGACCTTCGGGCGTATTGAATGCGGTTTTCCATTCATCACCTTGCTTAATGCGCACAAGGTTGTACGCACCACGAAGGTCTATCTTGGTGAACCACTTGGCACCCTTAATCCGGGCAAACAAGTCAGACAACAGCGGTAAAGGATACTGAAATTTGACAGTGATCTTATTTAAAAGCCGATAATCAATACAAGGTCTCAAAGATCCGTCCTTTTTTGCCACAAAAAAGAATCCCGCACCAAGAGGGGTAGAAGACGGACGAATATGTCCTTTCTCCAAAGACTCCTTGATATATGAACGCATAGCGGTATGT
Source organism: Ranitomeya variabilis (assembly GCF_051348905.1). Lineage (NCBI taxonomy): Eukaryota > Metazoa > Chordata > Amphibia > Anura > Dendrobatidae > Ranitomeya > Ranitomeya variabilis. The sequence continues at coordinate 307,031,679 of NC_135236.1, forward strand.
TCAGGTACCGACAGATTAAACAGTCTTCCCTTAGGAAATTTACTGCCTGGGATCAAATCTATAGCACAGTCACAGTCCCTATGAGGAGGCAGTGCACTGGACTCAGACTCACTGAAGACATCCTGATAATCAGACAAATACTCCGGAACTTCCGAAGGCGTAGAAGAAGCAATAGACACAGGCAGGGAATCCCCATGAATACCACGACAGCCCCAACTTGAGACTGACATAGCCTTCCAGTCCAGGACTGGATTATGGGTCTGTAACCATGGCAGCCCTAAAACAACCAAATCATGCATTTTATGTAAAACCAGGAAACGTATCACCTCGCGGTGTTCAGGAGTCATGCACATGGTAACCTGTGTCCAATACTGCGGTTTATTTGCTGCCAATGGTGTAGCATCAATACCCCTAAGAGGAATAGGATTTTCTAATGGTTCAAGAGTAAAACCACAGCTCTTAGCAAATGAGAGATCCATGAGACTCAGGGCAGCACCTGAATCTACAAACGCCATGACAGGATAAGATGACAGTGAGCAAATCAAAGTTACAGACAGAATAAATTTAGGTTGCAAATTACCAACGGTGACAGGACTAACAACCTTAGCTATACGTTTAGAGCATGCTGAGATAACATGTGTAGAATCACCACAGTAGTAGCACAAGCCATTCCGGCGTCTATGAATTTTCCGCTCATTTCTAGTCAGGATTCTATCACATTGCATTAAATCAGGTGTCTGTTCAGACAACACCATGAGGGAATTTGCGGTTTTTCTATCACATTGCACCGAATTAGGTGTCTGTTCAGACAACACCATGAGGGAATTTGCGGTTTTGCGCTCCCGCAACCGCCGGTCAATTTGAATAGCCAGTGCCATAGTATCATTCAGACCTGTGGGAATGGGAAAACCCACCATAACATTCTTAATGGCTTCAGAAAGGCCATTTCTAAAATTAGCGGCCAGTGCACACTCGTTCCAATGTGTCAGCACGGACCATTTCCGAAATTTTTGGCAATACACTTCAGCCTCGTCCTGCCCCTGAGACATAGCCAGCAAGGCCTTTTCTGCCTGAATCTCAAGATTGGGTTCCTCATAAAGTAAACCGAGCGCCAGAAAAAACGCATCAAGATCAGCCAATGCCGGATCTCCTGGCGCCAGCGAAAAAGCCCAATCCTGAGGGTCGCCCCGTAAGAACGAAATAACAATTTTTACTTGCTGAGCAGAATCTCCAGATGAACAGGGTCTCAGGGACAAAAACAATTTACAATTATTCACGAAATTCCTAAACTTAAACCTGTCTCCGGAAAACAGTTCAGGAATCGGTATTTTAGGTTCTGACCTAGGATTTCTGATAACATAGTCTTGTATGCCCTGCACACGAGTAGCCAGCTGGTCCACACTTGTAATCAAGGTCTGGACATTCATGTCTGCAGCAAGCATAGCCACTCTGAGGTAAAGGGGAAGAAGAAAAAAAAAAACTCAGAATCTTCTTTCTTATAATCCCTCTTCTGCAATGCATTAAACATTTAATAAGGGCCTGGCAAACTGTTATGACCCCAATGGCGAGGGTCTCAGAGGAACGTGGAAGTCTGCAGAATACAAAAATCCAGCTCATAGGGCAGTGGTAACTGGGTTGACCATATATCTACTCCTAACGCCAACACTAGAAGTAGCCGGGGATCATTCCTACGTTGATTCTAGATGACACGCGCCAGCCGGAGAATCTAGCTACCCCTAGTAGAGGAAAACAAAGACCTTTCTTGCCTCCAGAGAAGGGGACCCCAAAGCTGGATAGAAGCCCCCCACAAATAATGATGGTGAGGTAAGAGGAAATGACAAACACAGAAATGAACCAGGTTTAGCACAGAGAGGCCCGCTTACTGATAGCAGAATAAAGAAAGGTAACTTATATGGTCAACAAAAACCCTATCAAAATCCACACTGGAAATTCAAGAACCCCCGAACCGTCTAACGGTCCGGGGGGAGAACACCAGCCCCCCTAGAGCTTCCAGCAAAGGTCAGGATATAGATTTGGAACAAGCTGGACAAAAATACAAAACCAAAACAAATAGCAAAAAGCAAAAGGCAGACTTAGCTGATATAACTGGAACCAGGATCAGTAGACAAGAGCACAGCAGACTAGCTCTGATAACTACGTTGCCAGGCATTGAACTGAAGGTCCAGGGAGCTTATATAGCAACACCCCTAACTAACGACCCAGGTGCGGATAAAAGGAATGACAGAAAAACCAGAGTCAAAAAACTAGTAACCACTAGAGGGAGCAAAAAGCAAATTCACAACAGTTAGGGTTTTGTACTGGGGTCTCTGGGCAATGGGGAGCCAGTGATGGGATTGACAGAGGGGAGAGGCCAGGGAATAGCGGGGGGACAGGTGGATTAGTCGGGCAGCAGAGTCTAGAATAGATTGGAGGGGTGCGAGAGTGTTAGAAGGGAGGCCACAGAGCAGGAGGTTGCAGTAGTCAAGGCGAGAGATGATGAGGGCATGGACTAAGGTTTTTGCAGATTCTTGGTTGAGGAATGTACGGATTCGTGAAACATTTTTGATTTGAAGTCGGCAGGAAGTGGAAAGGGCTTGGATATGTGGTTTGACGGAGAGATCAGCGTCAAGGATTACCCCGGGGCAACGAGCTTGTGGGACTGGGGACAGTGGGCAGCCATTTACTGTAATGTATAGGTTCGTTGGGGGGGTCACGTGAGATGGGGGAAAGATGATGAATTGCATTGCATTGCATGAAGATGAAGGCATTGAAGCTATGGACTGGGCCGCCGGTTCCCCAGACCTGAATCCGATTGAACACATCTGGGACATCATGCCTCGCACCATCCACCAAAGTCATGTTGCACCACAGACTGTCCAGGAGTTGACAGATGCTTTAGTCCAGGTCTGGGAGGAGATCCTTCAGGAGACTATCCGCCGCCTCATCAGGAGCATGCCCAGGCATTGTAGGGAGGTCATGCAGAAACGAGGCCACGCACAATGCTGAGCATCATTTCCTTGACGTGAGGCATTTCCACTGAAGTTGGATCAGCTTGTAACTTCATTTGCCACTTTGATTTTGAGCATCATTCCAACTCCAGAGCTCCGTGGGTTATTATTTGTGATTTACGTTGATTAAAGTTGATCATTTTTAGGTTTTATTGTTCTCAACACATTCCACTATGTAATGAATAAAGATTTACAACTGGAATATTTCATTCAGTGATATCTAGGATGCTGGATTTTAGTGTTCCCTTTATTTTTTTGAGCAGTGTATACATATAAAGGTACATGACATAAGACCAAAAATTTCCCCAGAACATATGAAGGGAAAAAGAGGCATAGGCTATAAATTTAAAAACCAATTTTAATGAACATAATTAAAAAATACAAAATATGTAGAAAAAAGCAGGGTAAAGTTCATTAAAATGGCTGGGAACAATAACCACACCAGAAAATACAAAAATAAACAATTTGCTACAAGAGCAAGCCAGTACTAGAAGAGGTATATAACATACAATCAAATGGACAGGAACCAACAGTTCCTATAGTACCAAGTGTAATTAGCCTCAGTAGTAACCCATGACTTGCCCAATCTAAAGTGCTCTAATGCTACATCTGATAGATTTCTCTATATACTACAATGCAGTGTGTAAGCATATGGCACGCCATTGTAGACAAACAATAATGAACTTACAAATAACTGTCCTGGTGGGAGATGTTCCACAGCGACCCCGACAGCGCCGTTTCGCCTGACTGGCTTCCTCAGATAGGGGACACATGCCCCCTATCTGAGGAAGCCAGTCAGGCGAAACGGCGCTGTCGGGGTCGCTGTGGAACATCTCCCACCAGGACAGTTATTTGTAAGTTCATTATGGTTTGTCTACAATGGCGTGCCATATGCTTACACACTGCATTGTAGTATATAGAGAAATCTATCAGATGTAGCATTAGAGCACTTTAGATTGGGCAAGTCATGGGTTACTACTGAGGCTAATTACACTTGGTACTATAGGAACTGTTGGTTCCTGTCCATTTGATTGTATGTTATATACCTCTTCTAGTACTGGCTTGCTCTTGTAGCAAATTGTTTATTTTTGTATTTTCTGGTGTGGTTATTGTTCCCAGCCATTTTAATGAACTTTACCCTGCTTTTTTCTACATATTTTGTATTTTTTAATTATGTTCATTAAAATTGGTTTTTAAATTTATAGCCTATGCCTCTTTTTCCCTTCATATGTTCTGGGGAAATTTTTGGTCTTATGTCATGATTTTGAGGTGTGCTGGATACCTTTGTGGGACTCTTGATAAAAATATAAAGGTACATCTCACAAAATTAGAATATCATCAAAAGGTTCATTTATTTCAGTTCTTCAATACAAAAATTTAAACTCATATACTGTATTATATAGAGTCATTACAAACAGAGGGATTTATTTCAAGTGTTTATTTTTGTTCATGTTGATGATTATGGCTTAGAGCCAATGAAAACCCAAAGGTCATTAACTCAGTAAATTAGAATACTTTATAACACCAGCTTAAAAAATGATTTTAAAATCTGAAATGCTGGCCTACGGAAATGTGTGTTCAGTAAATGCACTCAATACTTGGTCGGGGCTCTTTTGGCATCAGTTACTGCATCAATGTGGCGTGGCATGGAGGCGATCAGTCTGTGGCACTTCTGAGTTGTTATGGATGCCCAAGTTGCTTTGATAGCAGCCTTCAGCTCATTTGCATTGTTGGGTCTGGTGTCTCATCTTCTTCTTGACAATACCCCATAGATTCTCTATGGAGTTAAGGTCAGACGAGTTTGCTAACCAATCAAGAACAGCAATACTGATGTTTTTAAACCAGGAATTGGTACTTTTGACAGTGTGGACAGGTACCAATTCCTGCTGGAGAATGAAATTTCCATCTCCAATAAGCTTATCGGCAGAGGGAAGCATGAAGCGCTCTAAAATTTCCTGGTAGACAGCTGTGCTGTGTCACGCTCGCTCCCAGACTGGTTGGCACGGGCGTGCGGGGGTGTGGCCCCACTGTGCTACAGACCAGACAAACCTGGAAGGGGCATAACTAAGTAGCTTCCTTGGTATTCGCTGGAGCCTCTGATGGTGAGGTCAGGCTTGTGCTGCAGGAAGCTACCAGGTACCATTCCAGGGTGGTGTCTGGCTGTGGCTGCTGATCCCACCAGGGGAATGGAACATAGATAGGCTAGGCAAGCACGGCTGGCACTCTGGCAGACAGGCAGGCATAGCTTGGACACTGGCAGGCAGGTGGGCACAGCTGGCACTCTGGTAGGCAGACGAGCATGGCTGATGCTCTGGCTGGACAGGTGGACAAGGCTGGTATACTGACAGGACCAGTAGGGACAGGTATATAGGCAGATATGTGAAAACAGGTAGGAACCTGTACAGACAGGAGGACTTATGAATAGGTAGAGAAAGACAGCAAAAGCGGAAGCAAAGTGGAAACACAGGAGGTGGAGCCAAGAGCTGGAGGTGGAGCCAAGAACATAAACGTAGGAGGCAGAGCCAAGAGCTGGAGGCAGAGCCAAGAACAGAAACGCAGGAGGCAGAGCAGGGTAGAACTGCAAGGATTGGAGCGGCAGAGCGGAGTCACAGAGTGCAGAGACAAGAGCAGGGCAAAGCCACAGAGTGTAGAGACAAGAGTAGAGCAAGCCACAGACTGCAGAGCCAGGAGCCGAGCAAAGCAAGACACAGAGTGCAGAGCCCAAAGCAGAGCAAAGCAAGACAGTGCAGAGCCGAGTGCAGAGTAAAGCAAGACACAGAGTGCAGAGCCGAGTGCAGAGCAGAGCAAGACAGAGTGCAGAGCCAAAAGCAGAGCAAGACACAGAGTGCAGAGCTAACCAAGACACAGAGTGCAGAGCAGAAAGCAGAGCAAAGCTACATACAGAGTGCAAGCCGAGAGCAGAGCAAAGCTAGATACAGAGTGCAGAGCCGAGAGCAGAGCAAAGTCAAAACACAAAGTATGCACAGCAGAGAAAGCAAACCAAGACAGGGATATAAGTGGACACAGGAACAGGAATAAGCTAAGACAGAGTCAGGAACAGGACAACGCACAGATACAAGGAAACAAGCCAGGGTACGATGCCCCTCTAGTTGGCAGACACAAGACACGGGCTAGGGTACAATGCCCCACTGGGTGGCAGACACAGGAGTCTGAACACAGGGGCCTGGCACCTCAGCAGCAAGGTACTGACTGAGGAAGTACATTGCACAGGCCCCCACCAATGGGTGGGGAAGTCATAAGTACAGGAAGGCTCATGGCAATTGGCCGGGGACACCTTTGCAAGGTGCACACAGTCTCAATAAGAAACAGGAGTTGCTGACGCCACCCCCTATGCACACAGACAAAAGGCCTACACAGAGCAAGCAGGAGACATGAGGCACACAGCATGGAGCCCGCAGCAGAGAGAAGTCACAACATGGTCCAGAGAAGTAAGTGAGTTTGTGTGTAAGGCAGGTGGGGGATGGGAGGCCATGCAGTGATGCCAGCAGGGTTGTTACACGCTGACTTTGGTCTTGATAAAACACAGTGGACATACACCAGCAGATGACATGGCTCCCAAAACCATCACTGATTCTGGATACTTCACACTAAACCTTAGAAATCAAGGTCCCAGATTTTGAAGGAAGAGTAGAGAGACAGACAATCCAAGCTGCTTAAGATCTAGTATGACATTTCCACAATCAGTGATGGATTGGGGAGCCATGTCATCTGCTGGTGTAGGTCCACTGTGTTTTATCAAGACCAAAGTCATCGCAGCTGTCTATCGGGACATTTTAGAGCACTTCATGTTTACTTATACCGACAAGCCTTTTTGGAGATGGAAATTTCATAATCCAGCAGGAATTGGCACCTGTACACACTGTCAAATGTACCAATACCTGGTTTAAAAACAACAGTATCACTGTGCTTGATTGGCCATCAAACTTGCCTGACCTTAAACCCATAAAGTATCTATGCGGTGTTGTCAAGAGGAAGATCAGAGACAACAGACCCAGCAATTAGAGATAAGCTAATATTTCAATGTTTGGTTCGAATTATGTTTGCAATTGCGATGGTCAGTTAGCACTATGATCTGTTGTGCAGCTCCTTGCAGATGATGCCTCCATTCTTTGAAAGCCGCAATAATAGCCAGCAATTCCTTGTCTTCCACATCATAATTCTTCTCTGCTGAGGTTAGTCTATGGGAAAAGAAAGCACAAGGATGTAGCAGACCCTTCTCTCCAGTTCTTTGGGAGAGAATAGCCCCCAAAGCATTATCAGTAGCGTCCACCTCCAAAATGAAAGAAAGTGTTGGATCTGGGTGTATCAACAGCGGTGCTGATGTGAAACAAATCTTAAGCTGATCAAAAGCTTCTTGAGCCTGTGATGACCAATTAAAGGGATTTTCCTTCTTTGTCAAGGAAGTAATGGGACGGACAATATCAGAAAAATTTTGAATGAAGCGTCTGTAGAAATTTGCAAAACCAATAAAACATTGGACCTCCTTAACGTTCTTGTGTACTGGCCAGTCAAGGATAGCCTGAATCTTACCAAATTCCATGTTCTGCCCCTGGGGAGAGATGATATAACCTAAGAACTGTATCTCAGAACGATGGAACTCGCATTTCTCCAGCTTAATATACAGATGGTTCTCTTTCAGACGTCTTAAAACAGTTTTGACATGTTCTTCATGTTCCTGTAGAGAGTCAGAAAAGATTAGTATATCGTCCAAATAGATCACTACAAACTGGTCCAACAAATCTCTGAAAATGTCATTAGCAAGGTGTTGAAACATTGCAGGGGCGTTACAAAGCCCGAAGGGCATCACAAGAGATTCAAAGTGTCCATACCGGCATCTGAATGCTGTCTTCCACTCATCCCCTGGACGAATATGCACCAAATTATAAGCCCCACGAAGATCCAGTTTAGAGAACACCTTAGCAAGGCGGACTCTTTCCAGTAATTCGGGAATCAGCGGCAAAGGGTATCGGTTTCGTACGGTTACCTTATTGAGTTCCCGATAGTCAACACAGGGTCTCAGGGTCCCATCCTTCTTCTTTACAAAAAAGATAGGTGCCCCTGCTGGTGAGGAAGAAGGACATATGAAGCCTTTGGACAGATTTTCAGCAATATACTCCTTTAAGGCTTGAAGCTCAGGTGCCGCCAAAGGGTATACGTTACCAAAAGGAATAGCTGCCCCAGGAAGCAACTCAATGGGACAGTCATAATTCCTGTGTGGAGGAAGCTGATCTGCATTCTTCTTGTCACAGATGTCAGAGAACTCTTTATATGCTGGAGGTAAAGAAAATACCTGTACATGTCGTTCCGTAGCTGTGGACTCAGGGACAGCGTCTGTTAACGCTGCGTTGCTCCTTGTTGGAAAGATAATCTCCTTGGTCTCCTAGTTGATAATTGGGTTCTGAGAACGCAACCAAGGAATGCCTAAAATCACAGGAAAATGAGGAGAAGAAATTAGCAAGAAAGAAAGTTGCTCCTGATGATTAGGCTCCAAAAAAATTTCAAGGGGTACGGTTTCCTGATCCACAGGCCCAGAGATTAAAGGTGACCCATCCACTGTTTCCATGGTAATTGGAGAGGCTCTTTGCTGAATTTCAATACCATGTTCCTTGGCAAATGCGATATCCATTAAGTTGCCACCTGCACCAGAGTCAATCATAGCTGCACTGGAAATCCACTGTCCTGAACACAGGATCTTAATAGGGAGAGAACAATGAGAGTTCTTTTCCTTAAGCTCCTTGGGGGGTGAAGTCATAGAAAGTGAATGGAATACAGCATTTAAAGGCAGGCTACATTCAGAGATGTCAGATTCATCATCACAGTTGTCATACTCCCCTACCACTGCTAGCACCTTGTTAGGCCATTAGGACACTTAGGACAATTGATCAGAAAGTGGTCAAACTGGCCACAGTACAAACATAGACTCTCATGAAGGCGATGCTCCTGGCGCTCATAGATCTCGCGCCTCTGAATGGAATCAATTTGCATGGGCACCTCCTCCACCTCCCGAGATGTTTTACCTGCAGGCTCTTTGGAAGGAAGGGAAAAGTTAGAAATACGGTTATATGCAGCAAACTTCTCCTGCCTACACTCAGTAAGGCAAATGTCTATGCGCACACAATGCTGTATAAATGTCTCTAGCTCTTGTGGTGACTCAGAGCAAGCTAGTTCATCTTTTACAATACTAGACAGACCCCTTTTAAAAATAGGCAATTGTGCATAGCTGTCCCAATTGGTATCTACAGCTAATCTCCTGAATTCAGTAGCATACTCAATAACAGAACGTTTTGCCTGGCGTAAAGACAATAAAGCAGATTCAGCGGTTGCATGGCGATTAGGAACATCAAACATTAATGCCATAGCGGCCAAGAAATCATCCAAGTTATTTAACCGTGGGTCACGGGACTCAATTATCGGATTCACCCAGGCGAGCGCTCTTGCGGTCAGCAGCATTATTACACACAATACTTTGGATCTATCATTAGGAAAACGGTCAGCATGCACATCAAAATATAGCATACATTGATTCACAAAGCCACGAAATTTGTCCCGATCACCATTAAATCTGAATGGGGGCAACTTAGGTGGGCTAGCTGGTGGCGGTTGCCCAGAGGGAAAAGTCGCTTGTGCAGCTATTTGCGTGCTTATGTCCTGAAAAGCCCGTCCATACTGGGACTCTATGCCAGCAAGTTTGTTTTCCTGGGCTGCCATGCGGGTGCTTATGTCCTGCAAAGTCTGTCTAAACACTTGTTGATTGTGTTCAAAGCTTCCAAACTTCTTTTGCAGACCTTCCACATCTTTCTGCAGTGATCTAATTATGGAAAACACCTGCTCTAGTCTGCTTTCAGCAGTCATTGTTCCAGCAGTCTCCTTTTTTTTAGGCTAGAGTATCCTGTAATGATTATAGGGGATAACTCAGGAGACTCTTTGCGTGGAACAAGACAACTACAGGACACAGTTTTATAAGTGGTAAAGTTTATATTATCACACGGTGATTCAAACAGGTGCAGAGAGAAACTCAAGTCCACAACACTTGGAGTAAATATTAAATGAGGCTTAGCAGTCTATAGGAAACTTCAGAGGAAAATGCAATCACGCAGAAAGTCTATGAAGCACAATTATTCTTGAGGATACTTGACACGAATAAGTCCTTGCTTAGTCCAAAACACAGATAGATATGCTTATAAGGCAGTTCAAATAATATCTTAGCTCAACCAGGGAGGCCTGGTTAATAGTCTCAGGTTCTTGCAGAGCAGCAACAGCTTACATGTCCAGAAAATGCAGATGGAAGTAAACACGAGCAGCAGATGAAGGAGGATTACTGCAACTGGTGTATGCAGCCGAAACTCAGAGCTGAGTAGCAGGATAACCCCACAGGTTCACAGGAGCAGGTATATAGCCAGGGAGTTACCAGAGGTCAGGAGCTGGATGCAAGGCAGAATACTCTAGCACAGACTGAAGGCTGGGGTGGAGTTTTACAGCAGGAAGACACAGTGCACATGAGACCAAAGACGCCATCTTGGAAAAGGGCAGTAATGCACAAAAGGTAATAAAAAATGTTCAGAGTCCTGACAACATCGAACTGCACTTAATAGGTATGAAACTGGGAGAGTTTTTCTTTTATTTGGAGCAGATTTTACATTTATATCATTTTTGTTGCTTTCCATTGACTGGTCAAAAGTGCACATTACTTTACGGGCACACTGTAGATCACTCTGTTTGTAATGAGTCTATATAATAAATTAGTTTCACTTTTTTATAGAAGAACTGAAACAAATTAACTTTTTGATGATATTCTAATTTTGCAAGAAGCACGTGTCTGTATATATACTGTATATATATATATATATATATATATATATATATACAGTGGGTATAGAAAGTAGAATCATAGAATCATAGAATGGTAGAGTTGGAAGGGACCTCCTGGGTCATCTGGTCCAACCCCCTGCTCAAAGCAGGATTTACTAAATAATACCAGACAGATGTCTTTCCAGCCTCTGTTTGAAGTCTTCCATGGAAGGAGAACTCACCACATCTCGTGGCAGCCTGTTCCACTCATTGATTACCCTAACTGTCAAAAAGTTTTTTCTAATATCTAATCTGTGTCTCCTCCCATTCAATTTCATCCCATTGCTTCTAGTCTTTCCGTGTGTAAATGAGAATAAAGATGATCCTTCTACAATTTAACAGCCCTTGAGATACAGTATTTGTAGACAGCCAATAAGCCTCCTCTCAGTCTTCCTTTTTGCAAGCTAAACATTCCCAAATCCTGTGACCGTTCCTCATAAGACATGGATTGCAGACCAGTCACCATTCTGGTCGCTCTTCTCTGAACTTGCTCCAGTTTGTTGATGTCTTTATTAAAATGTGGTGCCCAAAACTGGACACAGTATTCCAGATAAGGTCTGACCAAAGAGGAGTAGAGGGCAATAATGACTTTGCGTGATCTAGACTGTATGCTTCTGTTAATACATCTCAGAATTGCATTTGGCTATTTTGCAGCTGCATCATACTGTTGACTCACGTTCAATTTATGATCTATTAGTCTACCCAAGTCTTTTTCATATGTGTGTTGCTTAGCCCTGTTCCTCCCATTCTGTATATGATTTTTCCATTTTTATTGCCCAGATGTAGTACATTGCATTTTTCCTTGTTAAAAACCATTCTGTTAGATGCTACCCACTGTTCCAGTTTATTTATATAAGTTTGAATCCCCTCTCTCTCTTCTCTAGCATTAGCTATCCCTCCTAGCTTTGTGTCATCAGCAAATTTAATTAGTGTACCCTCAATTCCTTCATCCAAATCTTTGAAAAAGATGTTGAACAATACAGGGCCCAGGACAGAACCCTGAGGTACCCCACTTGAGACATTCTTCCAACTGGATGTGCAGCCATTTATGACCACTCTTTGGGTCCGATCTCTAGGCCAGTTATGAATCCACCTAATAGTTGCCTTGTCCATTCCATACTTAGTCATTTTTTCAATAAGGATTGTGTGAGATACTTTGTCAAATGCTTTGCTGAAGTCAAGAAATACTATATCTACAGCTTTTCCCTGATCTAGCCAGTCAGTGATTCTGTCATAGAAGAAAATTAAGTTAGTCTGACATGACTTATTAGTTTCAAACCCATGCTGACTCTGGTTAATCACTTCATTCATATCCAGGTACTTACATACATGTTGTTTAATAATTTGTTCAAAGATCTTTCCTGGTATAGAAGTCAGACTCACTGGGCTATAGTTCGCTGGGTCCACCTTCTTCCCCTTTCTGAACATAGGAACAACATTTGCTCTTCTCCAGTCTTCTGGGACTTCTCATGTTCTCCAAGAATTTTCAAAGATTATGGAGAGTTTTTCAAAAATTTCTTCTGCTATCTCCTTCAGTACACTGGGGTGCAATTCATCTGGACCTGGAGACTTGAATTCATTTATGTTAGCTAAGTGTTTCCTCATTATCTTTCGGTTTATAGATATCCTGGACTCTTCTATTCCTTTAATAGGTCAATAAAGATCAGTTGATGTTACATTTCCTTTCTGAAAGAAAACAGATGCAAAATAGGAATTTAAAAGTTTGGCCTTCTCCACATCCTTTCTTACCATTTCATAATTTTCATCCTGTAAAAATCCTATAGCATCTTTGACTTTTCTTTTACTTTTGACATATCCCCCAAATCCTTTTTTATTGCTTTTAACATCTCTTGCAAGTCTTAATTCATTGCCAGCTTTAATAATCTGATTTGTGCCCTGCAGGTTCTGCAGACAGCATTATATCCTTTAGATATGCCTCCCTCTTTCCATTTGATAAACATTTCTTTCTTCATTTTTAGCATGTGTTTAAGTTCTGTGTTCATCCATCCTGGTTTCCTTAAATGCTTCGTATTCTTCCCTCTTTTTGGAATTGTTAATGATTGTGCTTTGAGAATCTCATTTTTCAAGATTTCTCATCCTTCTTGGACATTTTTGTCCATAAGGATATCCAGCCATTGGATCCCCCTTATTCTCTTTCTGAGTCCCTTAAAATCTGCCTTTCTGAAATCTAACCTTGAAGTCTGAGTCTTCACAGGTCTTCCGCCTCTAGTTATCCATATTCTAAAATAGCATGGTCACTACCTCCTAGTGTCCAAGCCACTCTTACCTGCTCAACCATTTCCTCCCTGTTTATAAGGATTAGATCCAAGGTAGCAGTTCCCCTTGTTTTCTCCCCTACCTTTTGGAAGATAAAGTTGTCAGGAAGAGAGAATAAGAATTTGCTTGACCTGTTAGTTTTGCCTGAGAGAGATTCCCAACAAATGTCTGGATAGTTGAAATCTCCCATAACCACTATGTCATATTTTTTGGAAACTTGACCATTTGATGTGTAAAAAGTTCATCCATATCTTCAGCTTGCACAGGTGGCCTGTAGTAAATGCCTACAATGTTGTACTTTCCGTTGTTCTCTCCTTGTATTCTTACCCAAACAGTTTCCACAGAACTCCCAATCTCTGAAGCTTCAATCTCTGTTCAGATATACAGTTAGGTCCATATATATTTGGACAGAGACAACAATTTTCTAATTTTGGTTATAGACAGCTTTCATTTGTTGGTATCCACATTAAAATTGGATGAAGGGTTTAGGAGTTTCAGCTCCTTAACATGTGCCACTCTAATTTTAAAGGGACCAAAAGTAATTGGACAATTGACTCCAAGGCTATTTCATGGACAGGTGTGGGCAATCCCTTTGTTATGTAATTCTCAATTATTTAGATAAAAGGCCTGGAGTTGATTTGAGGTGTGGTGCTTGCATTTGGAAGGTTTTGCTGTGAAGTAAACATGCGATCAAAGGAGCTCTCCATGCAGGTGAAACAAGCCATCCTTAAGCTGCGAAAGCATAAAATACCCATCAGAGAAAATGCTACAATATTAGGAGTGGCAAAATCTGGTTTGGTACATGCTGAGAAAGAAAGAAAGCACTGGTGAACCCATCAAAGAAAAAAAGACCTGGGCGCCCACGGAAGACAACAGTGGTGGATGATCGCAGAATAATCTCCAGGGTGAAGAGTAACCCCTTCACAACAGCCAACTAAGTGAACAACACTCTCCAGGAGGTAGGCGTATCAATATCCAAATCTACCATAAAGAGAAGACTGCATGAAAGTAAATACAGAGGGTTCACTGCACGGTGCAAGCCACTCATAAGCATCAAGAATTAAAAGGCTAGACTGGACTTTGCTAAAAAACATCTAAAAAAGCCAGCACAGTTCTGGAATAACATTCTTTGGACAGATGAAACCAAGATCAACCCCTGCCAGAATGATGAAAAGAGAAAAGTATGGTGAAGGCGTGGTACAGCTCATGATCCAAAGCATACCACATCATCTGTAAAACACGGCGGAGGCAGTGGGATGGCTTGGGCATGCATGGCTGCCACTGGCACTGGGTCACTAGTGTTTATTGATGATGTGACACTGTTATGGCTAGCGGAACGCACCAAATTATTAGAGAGATGGTATAAGGTGCGTTCGCAGCCCGGGGTCCACCGTGCAGAGATGGAACCTGCTGCTGAATAATGACGGACTATATGGGGGTACAAAGTGAATACACACAAGGGTTAACCTCACCCTGTGTGAAGGAAGTGAACCCTGTTGCGTCACAGAGCCGCGGTACTGCACCAAGAGCGCAAGCAAGGAGTCTCAGAACTCTATCCCAAGACAGAGGATTAGAGTTCGTTTAGAGCTCTTGTGCTCGACACCGCAACTGGAGTGTCAGAGTAACTGCAAAAATAACTTAAATGCACAAGAGTTTGTGCTGTGCCGCTCTGGCGGACACCACTAGCCACCCAGACTTGGGTTAGGAAAGCACTCTAATAGTGCACGGCGCCGCACTGGCGGTTACAGCAATTAGATGCTGTTTCATGTGTTAATTGCTGATAGCTCAGCCGGGCGCTAGATAGCAGACATCCACCTTACGCGAGCAGTCAAACACAAGGGAGGGGATGATTAATGAATGACTTTCACTCATCAATACACACACGATTTCAAGAGTACACTAGCGCATGGCCGAGCGGCTATGCAAACCTTTTATAGTGGCAGTGCTACAAGACCTTCCAGATGGACCAATAGGAGCCGCAACAGGACCTGAGCATGTGACCCCGACCTCCAATGGGAAGTTGTCCTGTGGGCATGCTCAGTATGGGAAAAAGCAGGACTTAGTCGCAGAAAGACCTGATCGCTGCTGATTATTGCTGGCTACAAAAGCAGAGCCTGGAAGGGCAGTAGTAACCAGTCGTCCAGTATCAGCCTGAGGCCGGCGTAACACTTACAGTATAAAAAATCAGTCCGATTGTGAAGGCCGAAAATCGCACAAATGTTCCCGAACAGTGATCCGTATGTCATCTGTGTGCAATGCAAGGATGTGATTTCCTCGCATCTAGCAACAGTGTGACATCCGTAATGCATCGGTATGCAATGCGATTTTAACAGGAGCTTTTACATACAGCAGTTCTCTCTATGTAAAAGCTCATGTTAAAATCGCATTGCATATGGATGCCATACGGATGTCACACTGATGGTCCGTGTGGTGCGCGAGTTTTTCTCGCAGCCATAGACTTGCATTGGCGAGATACGCTGACAATCGCAACATGCTGCGATTTCACTCGGATCCTGAATACGGCTGAGAAAACAACGGATGATAGGAGCTGCCCCATAGAATAACATTGGTCCGAGTGCTATGCGATTTTTTATCGCATAGCACTCGTCCATATTACGGTCTAGTGTGACTCTGGACTAAGCTAGACACTGGGACCGATGTCTCCGCTGAGCAGGCTCCACTGTGGCTGGATAAGAATGGCAGACCGCAGCGGAGATGGTTTGAGATTCCCCCTGTGCAGAGGCGGGAACTCGACACCTAACAGACACAGGACAGAAGCAGACAAATGAATTCTGAGGTATTCAGAGCCATACTGTGTGCTCAGATCCAGCCACATGCAGCCAAACTGATTGGTCATCGTTTCATACTACAGATGGACAATAACACAAAACATAAAGCCAAAGCAACCCAGGAGTTTGTTAAAGCAAAGAAGTGGAATATTCTTGAATGGCCAAGTCAGTCACCTGATCTCAACCAATTTTCACTTGTTAAAGACTAAACTTCAGACAGAAAGGCCCACAAACAAACAACAACTGAAAACCACTGCAGTGAAGGCCTGGCAGAGCATCAAAACGGAGGAAACACAGCTTCTGGTGATGTCCAAGAGTTCAAGATTTCAGGCAGTCATTGCCAACTAAGGGTTTTCAACCAAGTACTAAAAATGAATATTTTATTTAAAATTATTGAATCTGTCCAATTACTTTTGGTCCATTTAAAAACAGGGTGGCACATGTTAAGGAGCTGAAACTCCTAAACCTTTCATCCAATTTTAAAGTGCATACCCTCAAATGAAAGCTGAAAGTCTGAACTTCAACTGCATCTGAATTGTTTTGTTTAAAATTCATTGTGGTAATGTCTATAACCAAAATTAGAAAAATGTTGTCTCTGTCCAAATATATATGGACCTAACTGTATGCTTTTCTAATATACAATGCGACATCCCCTCCTCTTTTGTCAAGTTTGTTTCTTGCAAATAAGTTGAATTCTTCTTTTTAGGACTGGCAGAACGCACCGAGTAAATGGTGAGATGATATTTGGTGCGTTCGTAGCCCGGGGTCCACCGTGCAGGAGAGAACCTGCTGCTGGCAAATGGCGGCACTATATGGCGGCGGAAGCAAAATCTCTGTTACGTCACAGGGCCGCGGTACAGCACAAAGAGCGCAAGTAAGGAGTCACAGAACTCAATCCCAAGACTCGGGAATAGAGTTTGTCTTGACCACTTGCGCTCGAGACCGCTACTGGGTGTCAGACTATAACTAATAATAGTAATTTTAAGCACAAGAGTGCGAGCAGTGCTGCACTGGCGTATGCCACCAACCATCCAGACTTGGGTTAGAGAAGCGCTCTAATAGCGCATGGTGCCGCACTGGCGGTCACAGCAATAGACGCTGTATCGTATGTTTAATGCTGATAGCTTAGTCGGGCGCTAGACAGCAGACATCCACCTTATGCGAGCAGTCATACACAAGGGAGGGGATGTTTAAAGAACGACTTGCACTCATCAACACACACACATTTTCAAATGTACACTAGCGCATTACTTTTATAGCTGCAGCAAGTACAGGTCCTTCCCAGAAGGACCAATGGGAGGCTGACACAGAAGTTGAGCACCTTCAGGACCTTCCAAGAGGACCAATGGGATTTGCTGCAGTATCTGAGCATGTGACCCTTGATCTCCAACGAGAGATCTTACCCTGGGCATGCTCAGAAGGGGAAAAGTAGGACTTAGTCCCAAAAACGTCTGCTCGCCGCTGCCCGATACTGGCTACAATGGCAGAAGCTGGAAAGGCAGCAGTAACCCTTTGCACAGAGTCAGACTGAGCGAGATGCTGGGACCGACATATCCGCTGAGCAGACTCCACTGCGGCAGAAGAATGGGATACTGCAGCGGAGATTGCCCAAGATTCCCCTTGTGCAGAAGCGGGAACTCGACACTTAACACTTCTAGCCTTGTATTCCAATCATGTGTATCGTCCCACCAAGTTTTAGTGATTCCAATGACATCATATTTCTTCTCCTGTGTTAGTAGTTCCAATTCTCCATGTTTGTTGCCCATGCGTTGCACATTTGTATAGAAACATTTTAGTTTGTGATTGGTTTCCTCCAATATTTTTCTTATTTAGCTTTTTTTGTTTGTTCTTCCTTTCCACTTCTAATAGCAGAGTTCTCTATAGTATTTGTCAGGTGTATGGCTTTTTCTGGCCTTTTGCTTCCCTTCCCAGATTGTTCTAGTTTAAAGCTCTCCTGATGAATGTAGCAAGGCGACTTCCAAATACATATTTTCCAGTCTTTGCAAGGTGCACTCTATCTCTAGCAAGCAGTCCATCATTTAGGTAATTCACTCCGTGATCCAGAAATCCAAATCCTTGCTGATGGCACCATCGATGTAGTCAGTTGTTATCCTGCAGAATATTATTCCACCTCCTTGTTCCATGGCCATCTACTGGGAGGATGGAAGAGAAGACCACCTGCACTCCAAGTTCTTTCACTTTCTTACCTAAGTTTTCAAAGTCACTGCAGTTGGTTTCCAGGTCCTTTCGTGTGGTGTAATTTGCAGGAATGGGTGGTCATCTGTAGGTCTAAAGAGTCCTGATAACCTGTCAGGCATATCTTTAATTTTTGCACCTGGAAGCAGGGCCGTATATGCCACAAGACACTTGAGGGCACGTGCCTAAGGCGGGACAATGCGGGGGGCAGCACCTGAGCAAGGTTGTGTGTTTTTTTTTTGTTTGTTTGTTTTTTTTTTTATTTAAGTCGTGGGTCACCTCCCGGCTGCCCGCCTCCCACCCACCCTCCTTGAAGACATCATACTCACCCTGCTCCAGCGATACCTGGTCTCAGCGTCTGCAGCTCATCCTTGAGTGAGCAGTCACATGGTACCGCTCATTAAGGTCATGAATATGCGCATATTCATGACCCTAATGAGCAGTATCACATGACCGCTCACACAGGAAGAAGATGCTGCGCCGGGAGTCGGGACAGAGCCAGAGGGATGTTGGCGTGGCCGCACGGCGTGGGAGAGAAAGATGAGTATGAGGGATGGGGGATGGGGGGATGAAGGAGGACGGTAAGCGGCGCCATGGAAGATGGGAGCGGGGGGGATTGAGAGATGAGCCATGCATACAGGGGGGGAATATGAGCCATGCATACAGGATGGGGAATATGAACCATGCATACAGGGGGGGGGATATGAGCCATGCATACAGGGGGAATATGAGCCATGCATAAAGGAGGGGGAATATGAGCCATGCATACAGAGGGGAATATGAGCCATGCATACAGGGGGGATATGAGCCATGCATACAGCGGGGGGAATATGAGCCTTGCGTACAGGGGAGGAATATGAGCCATGCATACAGGGGGAATATGAGTCATGCATACAGAGGGGAGGAATATGAGCCATGCATACAGGAGGGGGAATATGAGCCATGCATACAGGAGGGGGAATATGAGCCATGCATTCAGGAGGGGGAATATGAGCCATGCATACAGGGGGGGAATATGAGCCATGCATACAGGAAGGGGGGAATATGAGCCATGCATACAGGGGGGAATATGAGCCATGCATACAGGAGGGGGAATATGAGCCATGCATACAGGAGGGGGAGGAATATGAGCCATGCATACAGGAGGGGGGATATGAGCCATGCATATGGGATGGGAGGGAAATGAGCCATGCATACAGGAGGGGGGTCATTATACAGTATGGAGCATCATGTGTGGCCATTATACAGTATTGAGCATCATGTGGGATCATTATACAGTATGGAGAACTGTGTGGCCATTATACAGTATGGAGCATCATGCATGGCCATTATACAGTATTGAGCATCATGTGGGATCATTATACAGTATGGAGAACTGTGTGTGGCCATTATACAGTATTGAGCATCATGTGTGGCTGTTACACAGTATGGAGCATCATGTGTGGCCGTTATAAAGTATGGAGCATCATGTGTGGCCATTATACAGTATTGAGCATTATGTGGGATCATTATACAGTATGGAGAACTGTGTGTGGCCATTATACATTATTGAGCATCATGTGTGGCCGTTATACAGTATGGAGCACTGTGTGGCCATTATACAGTATGGAGCATCATGTGTGGCCATTATACAGTATTGAGCATCATGTGTGGCCGTTATACAGTATGGAGCATCATGTGTGGCCATTATACAGTATGGTGGCCATTATACAGTATTGAGCATCATGTGGGATCATTATACAGTATGGAGAACTGTGTGTGGCCATTATACATTATTGAGCATCATGTGTGGCCTATTATGTTGGGCTGGTGGTTAGGAACACTAGAAATGACCAGATGATCAAACTAGTGATACCGGACGAGCTCTGGGAAGTGGAAGCTCTGCTGACCGCAACCTAAAATCCTATCACAACAACTAGAAATAGCCGTGGAGCGTTCCTGACTCTGCCTAGACGCCTCTTCACAGCCTAAGAGCTAACTACCCCTAAAGATAGAAAACACAGCCTACCTTGCCTCAGAGAAATTCCCCAAAGAAATAGGCAGCCCCCACATATATTGACTGTGAGTTAAGATGGAAGTCACAAACACAGGAATGAAATAGATTTCAACAGAGGATAGAAAAGGTATCTTTGCGGTCAGCATAAAAAACTAACAAAAAACCACGCAGAGTGTGCAAAAGAAATCACCGCACCGACTCACGGCGCGGTGGTGCCACTCTGCATCCCAGAACTTCCAGCTAACAAGATAAATTCATTATAGCAAGCTGGACAAAAACACAGTGGTAACAAATAAGCTAGCAGGGACTTAGCTTTTACTGAAGTAGACAGGTCATCTGAAAGATCCAAGTGAACTGAACCAGTACTAGGACATTGACAGCTGGCATCAAGTAACGATCTGAGTGGAGTTAAATAGAGCAGCCAGCCAAGACCTGAACGAGATCAGCTGGAGAAGGAATCTCAGAACCAGCAGCTCCACTCACAGCCACCAGAGGGAGTCCATGAACAGAACTCGCCGAAGTACCATTCATAACCACAGGAGGGAGCTCGAGAACAGAATTCACAACAGTGGCCGTTATACAGTATGGAGCACTGTGTGGCCATTATACAGTATGGAGCACTGTGTGGCCATTATACAGAATGGAGCATCATGTGTGGCCCTTATACAGTATGGAGCATCATGTGTGGCCATTATACAGTATGGAGCATAATGTGTGGCCATTATACAGTATTGAGCATCATGTGGGATCATTATACAGTATGGAGCATCATGTGTGGCCATTATACAGTATTGAGCATCATGTGTGGCCGTTATACAGTATGGAGCATCATGTGTGGCCATTATACAGTATGGAGCACTGTGTGGCGATATTTTTTTTCGTTTATAATTATTGTATATGAAACAGCATGACCAGCAGTGCTAAATGGCTGTGGTTGGGATGTGGATATGGGTGTGACTAGTTGTTAAATGGGTGTGGTCTGAGGCGTGGCCTAAAACTTGCCGCCGCGCACTAAGTGCGCCGCAAATTTTATACCTCCTTCCCTTCATCAAAAGTTGGGGGGTATGGTACTGCATTTGCCAGATCACGGCAATTGCCGCAAATCCCATAGGGAATGAATGAGGCCGAACGCAGTGTTGCTGTAAGTGATCTGTTATGCAGCAGATGGAGAAAAACTGCCCGATCTTCTGCTAAAGGCTACTTTCACATCAGGGATTCTTGCCAAAGTCACTGCCGATAGTGTAATACTCACCAAAGGGGGAGGCAGCACTAAAAGTGCCTAGGGCAGCAGAAACTCTAAATACGGCCATGCCTGGAAGACAGCACATTTCTCTTGAGGTTATATCCGGTCTGCAGATAGTGGCCTCTGTTCCTCTCAACAGGGAATCCCCCATGACTACAACTCTCCGTTTATTCTTCACATTTTTCTTTCTCCATCCAGGAGGACTCTGAGGGCGTGCAAGGTTGTTCTTTGTGAGTAAAGTCTTATCTTGATGAATTTCTTCATCGTTCTCCTGCGTGAGAGCCTGGTACTGGTTCCTGAGCAGTTTGGGTGCTGACTGCCGCTTGATCCTCCTGCTTCTCTGTGTCACATGTTTCCATTTCTCTGTTTCTTCAGGCGCACTTTGAATATCTTCTCTTTCTGTAACATGAAGAGATAATTCTGCTCTGTCTAAGAACTCTTCACCTTCCTTAATAGTTTTCAATGTAGCTAACCTATCTTCTAGATTTTGCAATTTTTCCACCAAAAGGGACACAAGCTTGCATTTCTGGCATAAGAAATTTGGCTTTTCCACTGGTAAGTCTATGAACATGAAGCAAGAAATGCAGCTCACCAAATTGCTCCTGGCCTCTTCCATGTTCTTACTGTTAAACAGATATCAAAGTGAAATCGTGCCAAAATTCCTCCCCTTGGCTTACCAATGTCCTCTTTTCAGCTGCAACAGCCAAAATCCAGTGTTCTTTGAGCTCGCGGAGACTCTTCACTTATCCCAGAATGCACTGCAAATGCAAAATTCTCTCCTAAGGACTCCTCCCCTGGTTTCAGAACCCTTTAAATTTTTCACTCTTTGTTTCATTGCAGCCATTTGGTAAATTCAAAAAAGTTCATTTTTTTCACATTAATGTACACTCTACACCCCATCTTGACTGAAAAAAACAACTGTAGAAATGTATGCAAATTTATTAAAAAAGAAAAACTGAAATATCACATGGTCATAAGTATTCAGACTTTGTACAGACACTTATATTTAAGTCACATGCTGTCAATTTCCTTGTGATCCTCCTTGAGATGGTTTTTCTCCTTCATTGGAGTCCAGCTGTGTTTAATAAAACTGATAGGACCTGATTTGGAAAGGCACACACCTGTCTGTAGAAGACCTCACAGCTCACAGTGCATGTCAGACCAAATGAGAATCATGAGGTCAAAGAGACTGGCCAAGGAGCTCAGAGCTCAGAGATAGAATTGAGGCAAGGCACAGATCAAACAGTGAAATATTCGGATTCGGGAAAATCGGCACAAATAATTTCTGATATCTGTACATTTGTACCGAATAACGAATGCAAGGCAAGTCAATGGGAAAGCCAAATATTTTTCTACTGGACCCAACAAACAGGTCTGGGGACATGGGAAAAAAGATGAAATGGATGGGAAAGAGCGAAAACTAAATGGAAACAGTATGGAGAAGATGTCTGCATTCCTTTCTGACTGGTATCTGGGAATAACGATGTAAGACTATTTTGCCAGTTTTATGGATATTTAAAAAGACGTACCAAACCAACATTTTTTTTAAAGGGAAAAATGCTAAGAAACATTATTTCCTTCATAACTGCATGTATAAAATGCAAAATTAGAAAAAAATATATTATACCTCCACTTTAGCATATGTTCAAACGGAGCGTTTTGGCTTTATTTTTTCCTTTAACATTTGTGAGGGCTCTCACTCTACTTTAGGGAGGACCATCCCTCATGCCAAATAGTTAGCCAGATAGTGGAATGCATATTCCCCATCCATTTACAATGCCAGTTCAAACATGCCCATTTGAATTTTGGGCATCACCCACCACCACCACCACCATGTCCACCTCCATGTCATTATGCGGTCCTCGCTGACAATTAGCAGAATGCCAGCATGTGCCGTGAAACCTGAGTTTGGTAAGGGCCCTCAGGTGGCCCTGTATCATACATTTGGGAGAGCTCTCACTCCTACATTTGGGAGTTCCCTTCCTCATGCCAAATAGTTAGGAAGATAGTTGAATACATATTCCCCATCCCTTTGTAATGCCAGCTAAAACAGGCTCATTTGAATTTTGGGCTTTGCCTGCCACCACCACCACCATGTCTACCGCCATGTCATTATGTGGCTCTCACCTACAATTTGCAGAGGGCCAGCAGGTGCTGTGAAACCTGCGTTTTGTACTCCATAGTTCATATTTGCCACCAGATCCCAAATGGAACCATAGTCATAGCGGGTGAATCCACTGTAAGGTGAATGTAATACAGGATTTGTGGAAGCTGTATGATCAATGTCCGTAAATGGGATTCTACTTGACACCAAAAGCATTAGAATTAAATTCTGGATACAGTGTATGCAAGCAAGGGTCTGTACTGTAGTCAGTCTGTCAGGCCTGAAACCCATATCAGGAATATACACAAGCCTCATTTATCTTTGAAGCAGCCTCCTCAAGGGAAAGAGACAGGAGTGCCATTGATCAATCTGTACAAGCCTATGCATTTTCTATTGGTTTTATAAATAGCGTATATTTATCTAGCAGTTGTGGCGCAAAACCTGCAGAGATTTGCAAATGTGACTATTTAGCTCTATTTTTCGTGAGTCTGCTGTATAATAAAGCTGGTATATTAACAACAAATTGCCACACATTGCTAGATATATTGAATTTGTAAATAACACCTCTATGAGAGTACTTGTCAAAAATAAAGCTAGGATTTATTTTTTCAAAAGAATAAAGCATTCGATATGAGAAAAGGTGGCAT
Organism: Ranitomeya variabilis; assembly: GCF_051348905.1. NCBI lineage: Eukaryota > Metazoa > Chordata > Amphibia > Anura > Dendrobatidae > Ranitomeya > Ranitomeya variabilis. The sequence continues at coordinate 307,055,808 of NC_135236.1, forward strand.
TTAGAGACGTTGATGTGGTGGTGCCCACCAAGGCTGTGTTACAGATCAGAAGGTGACTGGATCTCATTCTAGCTTCCTGTCAAAATGTCACCAGTGCGGTACAAAACTGATGAACCCAGACAATCGCCAGGATGTGGTGGCTTGGATGGCAGACAGAGGCTCCAGTGTGTTTACAAGCAGCACCATGAATACTTCCACACGGTCCAGTCTCAGTAGTCGAGAGTCTCAGAATCCTCAACCTGGTCCTCCTTCCTCCCACCATGAAGAGTCCCAGGAGACATATGACCCCAATGCTGGCCACTCTGAGGAACTGTTTATGTTACCTTTTAATTTGTCAGGATTCTCAAATTGCACCATTAAAGAGGGTCATGAGGAGGTAGAGTTCAGTGATGCCCAAACATTTGAGCACCCACGGCCAGGAAAATGCCACATTGGGGATGGTCAATTCATGTCTGAAGAGGTGGAGGATAATCATGAAACACAGTTGCCATCAGGTCAGCCAGATCAGATTGATGATTTGGAAGACGAAGTGGTCGATGACAAGGCCATTGATACAACCTGGCACGGTCGCACACCTAGCGAGCACAGCAGTGCAGAGAGGGTTGGATCCATAGCACAAAAATAGGTAAGAAGAGGAAGTGGTTTTACCAGAGGGAGAACTTGGTCAACAGTTCCACAGAGTTCCTTCATTGGCTAACAAACAGGCCAAGGATGCTTTGTTCTCATGTATGGCATCTTTTTTCTGAAAGTCCTTCAGACAAAACAATTGTAATTTGCAGCATCTGCTATACCAAACTAAGAAGAGGCAAGAACACTGCCAACCTGAGCACCACCAGCACGGAGAAGCACGTGTGTCATGATCTCTGCAGGCAGAGATCATAGCAAGCCTATAGAGGGACAAGCTCTCGGAAGATGGAACTATACTGACCATGAACTAAGCCTGCCGCGCAACTAGAAATAGCCAGGTAGCATTTCCTATTTATCGCTAGATGCCCAGCTCTGGCCTAAGACCTAAATAGCTAGCAGAGGGAAATATAAGACCTGGCTCACCTCTAGAGAAATATTCCAAAGAAGACAGTAGCCCCCCACATATAATGACGGTGAGTTCAGATGAAACAACAAACGCAGCAGGAAAATAGTCTTAGCAAATTTGAGGTCCGCTTACTAGATAGCAGAAGACAGATAGTATACTTTCATGGTCAGCAGAAAAACACTAACAAAACACCATCCAGAGATTACCTTAAACTCTGGCATTAACTCATAACGCCAGAGTAGCAATCCCTGATCAACGAGAGCTTTCCAGACACAGTAACAAAACTTCAGCTGTGAACTGGAACAAATAGGCAAAACAAAACATGGACAAAAGTCCAACTTATCTAGTAGTTGTCTAGAAGCAGGAACAAGCACTGAGAGGCATCAGATAACATTGTTGACCGGCAAGAAACCACCAGAGAAATGAGCTTAAATAGCGACACCCACTACTGATGGAACCAGGTGAAACAGGAAAGAGGATGACAAGTCCAATTCCACAAGCGGCCACCGGGGGAGCCCAGAATCCAAATTCACAACAGTACCCCCCCCTCAAGGAGGGGGCACCGAACCCTCACCAGATCCACCAGGGCGACCAGGATGAGCCCTATGGAAGGCACGAACAAGATCAGAAGCATGAACATCAGATGCATTGACCCAAGAATTATCCTCCTGGCCGTAACCCTTCCAGTTGACCAGATACTGGAGTCTCCGTCTGGAAACACGAGAGTCCAAAATTTTCTCCACAACGTACTCCAACTCACCCTCAACCAACACCGGAGCAGGAGGCTCAACTGAAGGTACAACAGGTACCTCATACCTGCGCAATAACGACCGATGAAAAACGTTATGAATGGAAAAGGACGCAGGGAGGTCCAAACGGAAAGAAACAGGATTAAGAATCTCCAATATTCTATAAGGGCCGATGAACCGAGGTTTAAACTTAGGAGAAGAGACCCTCATAGGGACAAAACGAGAAGACAACCACACCAAATCTCCAACACAAAGCCGAGAACCAACACGACGATGACGGTTGGCAAAACGCTGAGTCTTCTCCTGGGACAACTTCAAATTGTCCATAACCTGCCCCCAGATGTGATGCAATCTCTCCACCACCGCATCCACTCCAGGACAATCCGAGGATTCCACCTGACCGGAGGAAAATCGAGGGTGAAACCCCGAATTACAGAAAAACGGGGACACCAAGGTGGAAGAGCTGGCCCGATTATTGAGGGCGAACTCTGCCAATGGCAAAAAAGCAACCCAATCATCCTGGTCAGCAGAGACAAAACACCTCAGATATGTCTCCAGGGTCTGATTAGTCCGCTCGGTCTGGCCATTAGTCTGAGGGTGAAAAGCAGATGAAAAAGACAAATCTATGCCCATCCTAGCACAGAATGCCCGCCAAAATCTAGACACAAATTGGGTACCTCTGTCAGAAACAATATTCTCAGGAATACCGTGCAATCGGACAACATTCTGAAAAAACAGAGGAACCAACTCAGAAGAAGAAGGCAACTTGGGCAGAGGAACCAAATGGACCATTTTAGAGAAACGGTCACAGACCACCCAGATGACAGACATCTTCTGGGAAACAGGCAGATCTGAAATAAAATCCATCGAGATGTGTGTCCAAGGCCTCTTAGGAATAGGCAAGGGCAACAGCAGTCCGCTAGCCCGAGAACTACAAGACTTGGCCCGAGCACAAACGTCACATGACTGCACAAAGACTCGCACATCTCGTGACAGGGAAGGCCACCAGAAGGATCTTGCCACCAAATCCCTGGTACCAAAAATTCCGGGATGACCTGCCAATGCAGAAGAATGTACCTCAGAGATGACTCTGCTGGTCCAATCATCCGGAACAAACAGTCTATCAGGCGGACAACGATCCGGTCTATCCGCCTGAAACTCCTGCAAGGACCGCCGCAGATCAGGAGAAACGGCCGACAAAATTACTCCCTCCCTAAGGATACCTGTGGGTTCAGAATTACCAGGAGAGTCCGGGTCAAAACTCCTAGAAAGGGCATCTGCCTTAACATTCTTAGAACCCGGTAGGTATGACACCACAAAATTAAAGCGAGAAAAAAATAAAGACCAGCGCGCCTGTCTAGGATTCAGGCGTCTGGCAGTCTCAAGATAAATCAAATTTTTGTGGTCAGTCAATACCACCACCTGATGCCTAGCCCCCTCGAGCCAATGGCGCCACTCCTCAAACGCCCACTTCATGGCCAAAAGCTCCCGATTCCCAACATCATAATTCCGCTCTGCGGGCGAAAATTTGCGAGAAAAGAAGGCACAAGGCCTAATGACGGAGCAGTCGGAACCTTTCTGCGACAACACTGCCCCAGCTCCGATCTCCGAAGCGTCAACCTCAACCTGAAAAGGCAGATTCACATCAGGCTGACGCAACACAGGGGCAGAGGCAAAACGGTGCTTAAGCTCCTGAAAGGCCTCTACAGCATGAGGGGACCAATTAGCCACATCAGCGCCTTGTCTGGTCAAATCAGTCAGTGGTTTAACGACATCCGAAAAACCAGCAATAAATCGGCGGTAAAAGTTGGCAAAGCCCAAAAATCTCTGAAGACCCTTAAGAGAGGAGGGCTGGGTCCAGTCACAAATAGCTTGCACCTTGACGGGATCCATCTCAATGGAAGAGGGAGAAAAAATATACCCCAAAAAGGAAATTTTCTGGACCCCAAAAACGCACTTAGACCCCTTCACACATAAAGAATTAGACCGCAGAACCTGAAAAACTCTCCTGACCTGCTGGACATGAGAGTCCCAGTCATCAGAAAAAATCAGAATATCATCCAGATATATTATCATAAATTTATCCAGAAAATCGCGGAAAATATCATGCATAAAAGACTGGAAAACTGAAGGGGCATTAGAAAGACCAAAAGGCATGACCAAATACTCAAAGTGGCCCTCGGGCGTATTAAATGCGGTCTTCCACTCATCCCCCTGCCTGATCCGCACCAAATTATACGCCCCACGAAGATCAATTTTAGAGAACCACTTAGCACCCTCTATACGAGCAAACAAATCAGTAAGCAATGGCAATGGGTATTGATACTTAACAGTGATCTTATTCAGAAGCCGATAATCAATACATGGTCTCAAAGAGCCGTCTTTTTTTGAGACAAAGAAAAACCCAGCTCCCAAGGGAGAAGAAGATGGACGAATATGTCCCTTTTCCAAAGACTCCTTTATATATTCCCGCATAGCAGCATGTTCCGGCACAGACAGATTAAACAAACGACCCTTTGGATATTTACAACCCGGTATCAAATCTATGGCACAATCGCACTCACGGTGTGGAGGTAACGACCCAAGCTTGGGTTCGTCAAAGACGTCTTGATAATCAGAGAGGAACTCAGGGACTTCAGAGGGAATGGACGACGAAATAGAAACCAAAGGTAAGTCCCCATGAATACCCTTACATCCCCAGCTCAACACAGACATTGCTCTCCAGTCCAAGACTGGGTTGTGAGACTGCAACCATGGCAATCCCAGTACCAAATCGTCATGTAAATTATACAGCACCAGGAAACGAATAATCTCCTGGTGATCCGGATTGATACGCATGGTTACTTGTGTCCAGTATTGTGGTTTATTATTAGCCAATGGGGTGGAGTCAATCCCCTTCAGAGGAATAAGAGTCTCCAAAGGCTCTAAATCAAAACCACAACGATTGGCAAAGGACCAATCCATAAGACTCAGAGCGGCGCCAGAGTCAACATAGGCGTCCGTGGCAATGGATGACAAAGAGCAAATCAGGGTTACAGACAAAATAAACTTAGACTGAATGGTGCCAATGGAAACAGACTTATCAAGCTTCTTTGTACGCCTAGAGCATGCTGATATAACATGAGTAGAATCCCCACAATAGAAACACAATCCATTCTTCCGTCTAAAATTCTGTCGCTCGCTCTTGGACAGAATTCTATCACACTGCATACTTTCTGGCGTCTTTTCCATAGACACCGCCAGATGGTGCACCGGTTTGCGCTCCCGCAGACGCCTATCAATCTGAATAGCCATTGTCATGGACTCATTCAGACCTGCAGGCACAGGGAACCCCACCATAACATCCTTAACGGCATCAGAGAGACCTTCTCTGAAAGTTGCCGCCAAGGCGCACTCATTCCACTGAGTAAGCACAGACCATTTACGGAATTTTTGGCAGAAAACTTCAGCTTCGTCTTGCCCCTGAGATAGTGCCATCAAAGTTTTTTCTGCCTGAAGTTCCAAATGAGGTTCCTCATAAAGCAAGCCCAAGGCCAGAAAAAACGCATCCACATCGCGTAACGCAGGATCCCCTGCTGGCAATGAGAAGGCCCAATCTTGAGGGTCACCCCTGAGCAAGGAAATCACAATCCTAACCTGCTGAGCAGGGTCTCCAGCTGAACGAGACTTCAGGGACAAATAAAGCTTACAATTATTTCGGAAATTCTGGAAGCTAGCTCTATTCCCTGTGAAGAACTCCGGCAAAGGAATTCTCGGCTCAGATACCGGAGCATGTACCACAAAATCTTGTAAATTTTGTACTTTCGTGATGAGATTATTCAAACCCGCAGTTACACTCTGGAGATCCATTATTGTCAGGTGCACACAGAGCCATACAGAGATTAGGAGGAGAGAGAGAAAAAAAAACTGCAGCAAGGCAGACTGGAGGAAAAAAAAAAAAAAAAATTCCAGCAGACTTCTTATAACTCTCCTTTCTCAACCTGGGTCTTTAACACTTTATTGGCCGGTCAAACTGTCATGATCTCTGCAGGCAGAGATCATAGCAAGCCTATAGAGGGACAAGCTCTCGGAAGATGGAACTATACTGACCATGAACTAAGCCTGCCGCGCAACTAGAAATAGCCAGGTAGCATTTCCTATTTATCGCTAGATGCCCAGCTCTGGCCTAAGACCTAAATAGCTAGCAGAGGGAAATATAAGACCTGGCTCACCTCTAGAGAAATATTCCAAAGAAGACAGTAGCCCCCCACATATAATGACGGTGAGTTCAGATGAAACAACAAACGCAGCAGGAAAATAGTCTTAGCAAATTTGAGGTCCGCTTACTAGATAGCAGAAGACAGATAGTATACTTTCATGGTCAGCAGAAAAACACTAACAAAACACCATCCAGAGATTACCTTAAACTCTGGCATTAACTCATAACGCCAGAGTAGCAATCCCTGATCAACGAGAGCTTTCCAGACACAGTAACAAAACTTCAGCTGTGAACTGGAACAAATAGGCAAAACAAAACATGGACAAAAGTCCAACTTATCTAGTAGTTGTCTAGAAGCAGGAACAAGCACTGAGAGGCATCAGATAACATTGTTGACCGGCAAGAAACCACCAGAGAAATGAGCTTAAATAGCGACACCCACTACTGATGGAACCAGGTGAAACAGGAAAGAGGATGACAAGTCCAATTCCACAAGCGGCCACCGGGGGAGCCCAGAATCCAAATTCACAACACACGTGGCAGACAAGTACCCCAGTAGGTGGGTGGAATGCCTGGGTACAAAAGCTGTGTCTCAGGGTGAAACAATTGCCCCTTCTCCTGTATTACAGCCTTCCCAATCTTCTGTCCATGAAGCAAGCTCTGATGCCTCCTGCCCACAACCTGCAGTTGAACAGACACAACAGTCAGCAACCACGTCCAGTTCGCTGTCTCATATCAGCAACCACTTGTCCCTGCCTCAGACATTTAACAGAAAGCAGAAATATTCACCCACCTACAGGCCAAAATGCTAAACACCCATATTGCCAGATAGGTAGTTCTGGAAATGTTGTTGCTTCGACTTGTGAGAACTGAGTCTTTCCACAACCTCTTGGTGGTGTCAGCCTCACGTTGCTCGATTACCATCCGACACTATTTTTCCCGGTGTGCTGTCAACGCATTACATAAGCATGTGTTACAAAATATCAGCCATGCTCTGGCCAGCGCAGTCACAGGGAAGGTCTACTTTACCATACACATGTAGACAAGTTCTTGTGTGACACATCTTACCCACACCAAGAACAGTGGACCTAACTTCCATCAGAGTTTCAGTGTCCTCATATTCCAGTTCCTGTCTTTCCTTCTCTTTTTCCTCCTCACCAAAAGTAGCCTCCCCATCACTCCCCAGCTTTGAGGTCTGCAGCACTGCCTTGGCGAAGTTGCAGAATGCTCTGCTAAAGCTCATCTGTTTAGGTGATAAAGCTCACAATGCAGCCGAGCTGTTGAAGATGATAAAAGAACAGATTGATCAGTGGCTCTCCCTGCCGAATCTCCAGCCAGATATGGTTGTGTGAGATAATGTGTGTAACATGGTGGCAGCTTTAAAGTTCGGCAAGCTGATAAACATGTTCCATGCATGGCCCATGTGCTGAACTTGGTTTTTTCAGCATTTTTAAAAAACATACCCTGACTTGCCAGACCTACTTGCCAAGGTTTGGCTTGTCAGCACACATTTCCGAAAGTCATCTCAAGTTTTTAGCTTACTAGCTTTCCTGCAGCAGCGCCTTAATTTGCCTCATCACCGACTGATTTGTGACCTACCCAAATGCTATAATTTGACCTTTATTAATAATAATAATAATAATAAATAATTTTATTTCTATAGCACCAACATATTCCGCAGCACTTTACATTTTAGAGGGGACTTGTACAGACAATAAAAGACATTACAGAATAACAATAATCACACAAACCTCAGATACTAAGGGGAATGAGGGCCCTGCTCACAAGCTTACAATCTATGAGGAAATAGGGGAGACATGAAAGGTGGATGGTAACAATTGCTTTCATTGTTCTGAGCATCCATAATGTAAGAAATTGAGTGCTCTTGTAATGCTGAATGAACTGGCTAACAACCAGTATGTGCAAAGGTACAGACACAGAGGGCTAATAAATGCATAAGAACAAGATATAAAAATCCTGGTTATGAAAAAAAAATTTGAAGGGCAACACAGGGATAGTTAAAAAAATGTGTTGATTCGGTAGGTGCTTCATAAATTGGCAAGGCTTAGTGAGTAGCAGAGAGCAATGTCTGAATTACAGCTTTTCCATGCCCGTTAGCGTAACAGTCAGCCCACCCACATAACAACTGCCAAGTGGGTGTGGATTGATGACATTTCTGAGGTTCTTCAAAACTTTGAGTACTGCACTAAGATGTTCAGCGCTGATGACGCCATTGTCAGTGTAACCATCCCGCTGCTCTATCTATTAAAACATTTGCTGCAGAATCTCAAAGAGGAAGCTTTAAATGCTGAGCAGGTGGCTATGAAGTAAGATTTTACAGTGGCTGATACCCCAAAGCCCTGCCTCACACAATATTCTCAAGCGACATTGGGTGATGATGAGGAACAGGAGGAAGAGAAGGAGGTGGAACAGGAGTTTTTGATCTGCGCTACAGATGGGACTCCCAATCCCAGCTTTATACCTGTCCAGCTTGGATGGCTTGAAGAGGAGATGGAGGAGGAGGCTATGTTGTGTCGTGAGGAGGAGAAGATGGTTAGTGTTCTTCCTTTGGATGACATATTTGACTCTTCGTAGTTTGCCACACATGGCAGAGTTCATGTCCATATGCTTTTCCCAAGGCCCTTGCATGAAACACATTTTGTCCAACATGAAATATACTGTAGGCTGTGCACCTTTCTTAACCCACTGAACAAGGAGAATTTTGCTTCTCTCATGTCGGACGGCAGCCTGCCATATTCAGTGCTAAAAAGATTACCCTCAGACCCCTATGGGAGGTGGAGCCACATATTCATGACTCTAATCGGCGGCCCCACGTGACCGCATACAGTAGAAGGCGCGGCCAGCACAGGAAGCATTGACAGCCAACGAGGGAGGCGGGTGAGTATTTTCAGAACAGCGGGGGGGGCGCACAGGGGGTGGGAGGGCGGCGGACAGATAGATCTTTCTTTTAAACACTATTATTCATATCTTCTATGCAGCAAACGCTGCTGCAGAGAAGATATGAATCGCGGCTTCAGCACCATGTGGGGGGGACTGTTATGGTGACCTGGTGGTTAGGAGCACAAGGAATGACCTGATGAGCAAACTAGTAATACAGGACAAGCTCTGGGAAGTGGGAGCTCTGCTGACCGCAACCCCTAATCCTATCACAACAACTAGAAATAGCCGTGGAGCGTACCTGACTCTGCCTAGACGCCTCTTCACAGCGTAAGAGCTAAAGATAGAAAATAAGGCCTAACTTGCCTCAGAGAAATTCCCCAAAGAAAAGGGCAGCCCCCCACACATATTGACTGTGAGTTAAGATGGAAGTCACAAAGACAGGAATGAAATAGGTTTCAGCAAAGGAGGCCAGACTTAACTAAACAGACTTGAGGATAGAAAAGGTATCTTTGCGGTCAGCATAAAAAACTACCAAAAAACCACGCAGAGTGTGCAAAAGAGACCCCACACCGACTCACGGCGTGGAGGTGCCACTCTGCATCCCAGAGCTTCCAGCTAGCAAGGCAAAATCATGATAGCAAGCTGGACAAGAAAACAGTGGTAAACAGATAAGCTAGCAGGGACTTAGCTTTTGCTGGAGTAGACAGGTCATCTGAAAGATCCAAGAGAGAACTCAACCAGTACTAGGACATTGACAGATGGCATCAGGTAACGATCTAAGCGGAGTTAAATAGAGCAGCCAGCCTAGGACTAAACGAGGTCAGCTGAGGAAGGAACCTCAGAACCAGCAGCTCCACTCACAGCCACCAGAGGGAGTCCATGGACAGAACTCGCCGAAGTACCATTCACAACCACCAGAGGGTGTTCGAGAACAGAATTCACAACAGTACCCCCTCCTTGAGGAGGGGTCACCAAACCCTCACCAGAGCCCCCAGGCCAATCAGCACGAGCCAAATGAAAGGCACGAACAAGATCGGCAGCATGAACATCAGAGGCAACCACCCAGGAATTATCCTCCTGACCATAACCTTTCCACTTGACTAGGTACTGAAGTTTCCGTCTCGAAATACGAGAATCCAAAATCTTCTCCACCACATACTCCAACTCCCCCTCAACCAACACCGGGGCAGGAGGGTCAACGGAGGGAACCATAGGAACCACATATCTCCGCAATAACGACCTATGGAACACATTATGGATGGTGAAAGAAGCTGGAAGGTCCAAACGAAATGACACAGGATTAAGAATTTCAGAAATCTTATAAGGACCAATGAAACAAGGCTTAAACTTAGGAGACGAAACCTTCATAGGAACATAACGAGACGATAACCAAACCAAATCCCCAACACGAAGTCGGGGACCAACACAGCAACGGCGGTTAGCGAAACGCTGAGCCTTCTCCTGGGACAATGTCAAATTGTCCACCACATGAGTCCAAATCTGCTGCAACCTGTCCACCACAGAATCCACACCAGGACAGTCCGAAGGCTCAACCTGTCCTGAAGAAAAACGAGGGTGGAAATCAGAATTACAGAAAAAAGGCGAAACCAAAGTGGCCGAGCTGGCCCGATTATTAAGGGCGAACTCAGCCAAAGGCAAGAAGGACACCCAATCATCCTGATCAGCAGAAACAAAGCATCTCAGATATGTCTCCAAAGTCTGATTGGTTCGTTCGGTTTGGCCATTTGTCTGAGGATGGAAAGCTGAAGAAAACGACAAATCAATGCCCATCTTAGCACAAAAGGACCGCCAAAATCTCGAAACAAACTGGGAACCTCTGTCCGACACGATGTTCTCCGGAATGCCATGCAAACGAACCACGTGCTGGAAAAACAATGGAACCAAATCAGAGGAGGAAGGCAATTTAGGCAAAGGTACCAAATGGACCATCTTAGAGAAGCGATCACAAACCACCCAGATAACCGACATCCTTTGAGAGACAGGGAGATCTGAAATAAAATCCATGGAAATATGCGTCCAGGGCCTCTTCGGGACTGGCAAGGGCAAAAGCAACCCACTGGCACGAGAACAGCAGGGCTTAGCCCGAGCACAAGTCCCACAGGACTGCACAAAAGAACGCACATCCCGTGACAAGGAAGGCCACCAAAAGGATTTAGCCACCAAATCCCTGGTACCAAAGATTCCAGGATGACCAGCCAACACCGAACCATGAACCTCAGAGATAACTCTACTAGTCCATCTATCAGGGACAAACAGTTTCTCCGCTGGGCAACGGTCAGGTCTATCAGCCTGAAACTCCTGCAGCACCCGCCGCAAATCAGGGGAGATGGCAGACAAAATTACCCCCTCTTTGAGAATACCAGCCGACTCAGGAACTCCTGGAGAATCAGGCACAAAACTCCTTGAAAGGGCATCAGCCTTCACATTCTTAGAACCCGGAAGGTACGAAACCACAAAATCGAAGCGGGAGAAAAACAGCGACCATCGAGCCTGTCTAGGATTCAACCGCTTGGCAGACTCGAGATAAGTCAGATTCTTGTGATCCGTCAAGACCACCACGCGATGCTTGGCTCCTTCAAGCCAATGTCGCCACTCCTCGAACGCCCACTTCATAGCCAACAACTCTCGATTGCCCACATCATAATTGCGCTCAGCAGGCAAAAACTTTCTAGAAAAGAAAGCACATGGTTTCATCACCGAGCCATCAGAACTTCTTTGAGATAAAACAGCCCCTGCTCCAATCTCAGAAGCATCCACCTCGACCTGAAACGGGAGCGAGACATCTGGCTGACACAACACAGGGGCAGAAGAAAAACGACGCTTCAGCTCCTGAAAAGCCTCAACGGCCGCAGAGGACCAATTGACCACATCCGCACCTTTCTTGGTTAAATCAGTCAATGGTTTAACAACACTGGAAAAATTAGCGATGAAGCGACGGTAAAAATTAGCAAAGCCCAGGAATTTCTGAAGGCTCTTCGCAGAAGTAGGCTGAGTCCAATCATAAATGGCCTGAACTTTAACAGGGTCCATCTCGATAGTAGAAGGGGAAAAAATGAAGCCCAAAAATTAAACCTTCTGAACTCCAAAGAGACATTTAGACCCCTTCACAAACAAGGAATTAGCACGAAGGACCTGGAACACCATTCTGACCTGCTTCACATGAGACTCCCAATCGTCCGAAAAAACCAAAATATCATCCAAATATACAATCATGAATCTATCCAGGTACTTTCGGAAGATGTCATGCATAAAGGACTGAAACACAGATGGAGCATTAGAAAGCCCGAATGGCATCACCAGGTACTCAAAATGGCCCTCGGGCATAATAAATGCTGTTTTCCATTCGTCGCCCTGATTAATACGTACAAGATTATACGCCCCTCGAAGATCTATCTTGGTGAACCAGCTAGCCCCCTTAATCCGAGCAAACAAATCAGACAGTAGCGGCAAGGGGTACTGAAATTTGACGGTGATTTTATTGAGAAGGCGGTAATCTATACAAGGTCTCAGAGAACCATCCTTCTTGGCCACAAAAAAGAACCCTGCTCCCAACGGTGACGACGACGGGCGAATATGCCCTTTCTCCAAGGACTCCTTTACATAACTCCGCATAGCAGCGTGTTCTGGCACAGATAAATTGAACAGTCGGCCCTTCGGAAACTTACTACCAGGAATCAAATTAATAGCACAATCGCAATCCCTATGAGGAGGTAGGGCACTGGATTTGGGCTCATCAAATACATCCCGGTAAAATTGACAACAATGGGACATCCCCATGTACCCCTTGACAACCCCAACTGGATACAGACATTGATTTCCAATCCAATACTGCATTATGGACCTGTAGCCATGGCAACCCCAAAACGACCACATCATGCAGATTATGCAACACCAAAAAGCGAATATCCTCCTGATGTGCAGGAGCCATGCACATGGTCAATTGAGTCCAGTACTGAGGCTTATTCTTGGCCAAAGGCGTAGCATCAATTCCTCTCAATGGAATAGGATACTGTAAGGGCTCCAAGAAAAAACCACAGCGCCTGGCAAACTCCAAGTCCATCAAATTCAGGGCAGCGCCTGAATCCACAAATGCCATAACAGAATAGGACGACAAAGAGCAAATCAGAGTAACAGACAAAAGAAATTTTGGCTGTACCGTACCAATGGTGGCAGACCTAGCGAACCGCTTAGTGCGTTTAGGACAATCAGAGATAGCATGAGTGAAGTCACCACAGTAAAAACACAGCCCATTCTGACGTCTGTATTCCTGCCGTTCAGCTCTGGTCAAGGTCCTATCACATTGCATAGGCTCAGGCCTCTGCTCAGAAGATACCGCCAAATGGTGCACAGTTTTGCGATCACGTAAGCGTCGATCGATCTGAATGGACAAGGACATAGACTCATTCAGACCAGCAGGCGTGGGGAATCCCACCATAACATCCTTAAGGGCTTCAGAAAGACCCTTTATGAAAATTGCCGCCAGGGCACACTCATTCCACTGAGTAAGCACAGACCACTTTCTAAACTTCTGACAATATACCTCCGCTTCATCCTGACCCTGACACAAAGCCAGCAAGATTTTCTCTGCCTGATCCACTGAATCTGGTTCATCATAAAGCAACTCAAGCGCCAGAAAAAACGCATCTACATTACGCAATGCAGGATATCCTGGCGCAAGGGAAAATGCCCAGTCTTGAGGGTCGCCACGTAGCAAAGAAATAATGATTTTTACTTGCTGAATGGGGTCACCAGAGGAGCCGGGTTTCAAAGCATAAAACAGTCTACAATTATTTTTGAAATTCAGGAACTTAGATCTATCCCCAGAAAACAAATCAGGAATTGGAATTCTGGGTTCTAACATCGGGTTCTGAACTACATAATCTTGAATGCCTTGTACCCTTGCAGTGAGTTGATCCACACAAGAGGACAGACCTTGAATGTCCATATCTACACCTGTGTCCTGAACCACCCAGAGATTTAGGGGAAAAGAAAAACAAAACACGCTGCAGAGGAAAAAAAAAATGGTCTCAGAACTTCTTTTATCCCTCTATTGAGATGCATTAACACTTTACTGGCCAGCTGTACTGTTATGGTGACCTGGTGGTTAGGAGCACTAGGAATGACCTGATGAGCAAACTAGTAATACAGGACAAGCTCTGGGAAGTGGGAGCTCTGCTGACCGCAACCCCTAATCCTATCACAACAACTAGAAATACCTGACTCTGCCTAGACGCCTCTTCACAGCCTAAGAGCTAACTACCCCTAAAGATAGAAAATAAGGCCTAACTTGCCTCAGAGAAATTCCCCAAAGAAAAGGGCAGCCCCCCACACATATTGACTGTGAGTTAAGATGGAAGTCACAAAGACAGGAATGAAATAGGTTTCAGCAAAGGAGGCCAGACTTAACTAAACAGACTTGAGGATAGAAAAGGTATCTTTGCGGTCAGCATAAAAAACTACCAAAAAACCACGCAGAGTGTGCAAAAGAGACCCCACACCGACTCACGGCGTGGAGGTGCCACTCTGCATCCCAGAGCTTCCAGCTAGCAAGGCAAAATCATGATAGCAAGCTGGACAAGAAAACAGTGGTAAACAGATAAGCTAGCAGGGACTTAGCTTTTGCTGGAGTAGACAGGTCATCTGAAAGATCCAAGAGAGAACTCAACCAGTACTAGGACATTGACAGCTGGCATCAGGTAATGATCTAAGTGGAGTTAAATAGAGCAGCCAGCCTAGGACTAAACGAGGTCAGCTGAGGAAGGAACCTCAGAACCAGCAGCCCCACTCACAGCCACCAGAGGGAGTCCATGGACAGAACTCGCCAAAGTACCATTCACAACCACCGGAGGGAGTTCGAGAACAGAATTCACAACAGGGGACAGCACTTACTGTAGCGCTGTCTCCTGCACGCCACATGGACTGCACACGGAGAAGGTCCGTGTGTGGTCCATGTTTTACACAGACCCATTGACTTTAATGGGTCCGTGTAATACGTGCGCTCCCACGAACACTGACATGTCTCCGTGTTTGGCACACGGAGACACGGTCCGCAAAAAATCAATGACATCTGCACAGATGTATTGATTTTAAAGGGTCTACGTGTGTCAGTGTCTCCGGTACGTGAGGAAACTGTCACCTCATGTACCGGAGCCACTGACGTGTGAAACCGGCCTAAGGAAGATTATTGCCCCTGCTAAATTGGCATGTACAATTATCTCTACCCAGATTGCACCAGTCGCACAACTGCTAGACAAATGTTAGGTATTTTAAGTGGAAAATAGCAAATTGCTGCAGCTTGTACTTGCAATGATCAAAACACCCAGGTGCCTGCCTTTTACCAACCCTCCCTCTCTCCTTTTAAATTTGTCACTACTAAATCCCCACCAGCAAGCAAAAACAAATAATCTTGACAGCCTTCAGCTCTAAAAAGAGCTTTTTGGAATAAATAGAAATAATAACTTTCTATCACTGTCCCTTCGCTCCTTTCACTGTCCCTAGGCTGAAACTATGCTCTCCCTATGCTTTTTCTGGCTGCAATGTGCACAAGATGGCTCCAGCAGCCTTTAAAACCCCTTCACACGGAAGCCCACTTTCGTAATTGTGTTTCTGTTTTTCACTCCCCTTCTTCTCAGAGCCATATATTTTTTTATTTTTCCATCAATATGGCCATGCAAGGGCTTATTTTTTGCAGGACAAGTTGTACTTTTGAACGACACCATTGGTTTTACCATACCATGTACTCAAAAGCAGGAAATAAAATTCCAAATACGGTGAAATTGCAAAAAAAAGTGCAATTATTTTTGGATATTTTTTACCATGTTCACCAAATGCTAAAACTGACCTGCCATTATGATTCTCCAGGTCATTACGAGTTCAGAGACACCAAACATGTCTAGGTTCTCTTTTATTTAAGTAGTGAAAAAAAATCCAAAGTTTGTTTAAAAATAATAGTCATTATTTACTACAGACTAGTAGCGTCTCCATTTTTCGTGATATCGAGTTGGTTGACAGCTTATTTTTTGTGTACCGAGCTGCCGTTTTTAATGATACCATTTTGGTGCAGATACAATCTTTTGGTCGCCTATTATTGCATTTTAATGCTATGTTGTGGAGACCAAAATAATGTAATTCTTGTGTTTTAATGTTTTTTCTCGTTACGTAGTTTAGCAATCGGGTTAATTCTTTTTTTATATTGATAGATGGAGGGATTCTGAATATGGAATATGCTTATGTTTGAGTTTTTTTTATTGTTTTATTGTGAATGATGCGAAAGGGGGGTGATTTGAACTTTTATAGTTTTTTATTTTTTTAACATTTTTAAAAACTTTTTTAACTTTTGGTATGCTTCAATAGTCTCCATGGGAGACTAGAAGCTGCCTAAGCCGATCATCTTTGTTACAAACAGGCGACGTTCAGATTGACCTTATGTAGCAGAATTGCTGACTTGCTATGATCGACGAGCACCTGGCGGTGCTCATAGCAATCCCGCATTGACAATCATAGATGTCTGCAGGAGACCTCTGGTTGTCATGACAAACCATCGGTGACCCGCAATCATGTGACAGGGTCACTGATGGGCAGATTTCCAGTGTGTTTGCTGGAAGTGCATGTTAAATGCTAATGTCAGAGTTTGACAGCGACATTTAACGGGTTACTAGATGCGGGTGGATTGCGATGCCACCTGCGGCTATTCGGGGCACATGCTCAGAGCCGGAGCTCACATCAAAGGGGGAGACACGACATGCACAGTACTAGTACGATGCATGTCGTGAAGGGGTTAAATAGTTGCTATGATGCTGGAAGGCCAGACAATCATAGTTATGCCACACGAAAGATGGTGCCAGCATTACTGTGATTGGCAAGCCAGCACAGCATGTTCACTGGCTGCAAATAAAGCGCCAAACATTCTGAGCTGGTCAACTGGAATATAAAGAAGCGAATACCTAATTACTCGCAGAGTAACGAATAGCCTGAATACCGCTCTATTCATGTGAGTAATGAATACTGCTGTGTCATGATCTCAATGGCAAGAGATCATAGCATAAGCATATATAGGAACTAGCTCTTGGAAGATGGGAACTGAGCTGACCATGAACTAAACCTAACACACAACTAGCAGTGGCCGGGTAGCATGCCTACGTTGATTCTAGATGCCCAGCACCAGCCGGAGGACTAAATAATGCTAGCAGAGGAAAATATTAGTCCTAGCTCACCTCTAGAGAAATACCCCAAAAGGAGACAGAGGCCCCCCACATGTATTGGCGGTGAATTAAGATGAAATAACAAACGTAGGATGAAAATAGGTTTAGCAAATTTGAGGTCCACTTACTACATAGCAGAAGACAGAAAGGACACTTTCATGGTCAGCTGAAAACCCTAATCAAAAACACCATCCAGAAATTACTTTAAAACTCTGTCATTAACTCATAACACCAGAGTGGCAATTCCTGTTCACAAGAGCTTTCCAGACACAGTAACGAAACTACAGCTGTGAACTGGAACCAAAATGCAAAAACAAACATGGACAAAAGTCCAACTTATCTAGTAGTTGTCTAGGAGCAGGAACAAGCACAGAGAGGCTTCTGATAACATTGTTGACCGGCAAGCAACTAACAGAGCAGCAAGGTTATATAGCGACTCCCACATCTTGATGGGAACAGGTGAACAGAGAAGATGAAGACACCAGTTCAATTCCACCAGTAGCCACCGGGGGAGCCCAGAATCCAAATTCACAACAGTACCCCCCCCTCAAGGAGGGGGCACCGAACCCTCACCAGAACCACCAGGGCGATCAGGATGGGCCCTATGAAAGGCACGAACCAGATCAGAGGCATGAACATCAGATGCATTCACCCAAGAATTATCCTCCTGGCCGTATCCCTTCCACTTGACCAGATACTGGAGTCTCCGTCTGGAAACACGAGAGTCTAAGATTTTCTCCACAACGTACTCCAACTCACCCTCAACCAACACCGGAGCAGGAGGCTCAACGGAAGGCACAACCGGTACCTCATACCTGCGCAACAATGACCGATGAAAAACGTTATGAATAGAAAAGGATGCAGGGAGGTCCAAACGGAAGGAAACAGGGTTAAGAATCTCCAATATCTTATACGGGCCAATGAACCGAGGCTTAAACTTAGGAGAAGAGACCCTCATAGGGACAAAACGAGAAGACAACCACACCAAATCCCCAACACAAAGCCGAGGACCAACACGACGGTGGCGGTTGGCAAAAAGCTGAGTCTTCTCCTGGGACAACCTCAAATTGTCCACCACCTGCCCCCAGATCTGATGCAATCTCTCCACCACAGCATCCACTCCAGGACAATCCGAAGATTCCACCTGACCAGAGGAAAATCGAGGATGAAACCCCGAATTACAGAAAAATGGGGACACCAAAGTGGCAGAGCTGGCCCGATTATTGAGAGCGAACTCCGCCAATGGCAAAAAAGCAACCCAATCATCCTGGTCAGCAGACACAAAACACCTCAGATATGTCTCCAGGGTCTGATTAATCCGCTCGGTCTGGCCATTCGTCTGAGGATGGAAAGCGGACGAAAAAGATAAATCTATGCCCATCCTAGCACAGAATGCCCGCCAAAATCTAGACACGAATTGGGTCCCTCTGTCAGAAACGATATTCTCAGGAATACCATGCAAACGAACAACATTTTGAAAAAACAGAGGAACCAACTCGGAAGAAGAAGGCAACTTGGGCAGAGGAACCAAATGGACCATCTTAGAGAAACGGTCACACACCACCCAGATGACAGACATCTTCTGAGAAACAGGCAGATCTGAAATAAAATCCATCGAGATGTGCGTCCAAGGCCTCTTAGGAATAGGCAAGGGCAACAACAATCCACTAGCCCGAGAACAACAAGGCTTGGCCCGAGCACAAACGTCACAAGACTGCACAAAGCCTCGCACATCTCGTGACAGGGAAGGCCACCAGAAGGACCTTGCCACCAAATCCCTGGTACCAAAAATGCCAGGATGACCTGCCAACGCAGAAGAATGAACCTCAGAGATGACTCTACTGGTCCAATCATCAGGAACAAACAGTTTATCAGGTGGGCAACGATCAGGTCTATCCGCCTGAAACTCCTGCAAGGCCCGCCGCAGGTCTGGAGAAACGGCTGACAATACCACTCCATCCTTAAGGATACCTGTGGGCTCAGAGTTACCAGGTGAGTCAGGCTCAAAACTCCTAGAAAGGGCATCCGCCTTAACATTCTTAGAACCCGGTAGGTATGACACCACAAAATTAAACCGAGAGAAAAATAATGACCAGCGCGCCTGTCTAGGATTCAGGCGCCTGGCGGTCTCAAGATAAATCAAATTTTTGTGGTCAGTCAATACCACCACCTGATGTCTGGCCCCCTCAAGCCAATGGCGCCACTCCTCAAAAGCCCACTTCATGGCCAAAAGCTCCCGATTCCCAACATCATAATTCCGCTCAGCGGGCGAAAATTTACGGGAAAAGAAGGCACAAGGCCTCATCACGGAGCAGTCAGAACTTTTCTGCGACAACACTGCCCCAGCTCCGATCTCAGAAGCGTCGACCTCAACCTGAAAAGGTAGAGCAACATCAGGCTGACGCAACACAGGGGCTCCCGAAAGGCCTCCACAGCATCAGGGGACCAATCAGCAACATCAGCACCCTTTTTAGTCAAATCGGTCAATGGTTTAGCAATATCCGAAAAACCAGCAATAAATCGACGATAAAAGTTAGCAAAGCCCAAAAATTTCTGAAGACTCTTAAGAGAAGAGGGCTGCGTCCAATCACAAATAGCTTGAACCTTGACAGGATCCATTTCAATGGAAGAGGGGGAAAAATATATCCCAAAAAGGAAATCCTCTGTACCCCAAAAACACACTTAGAACCCTTCACACACAAAGAATTAGACCGCAAAACCTGAAAAACCCTCCTGACTTGCTGGACATGAGAGTCCCAGTCATCCGAAAAAATCAGAATATCATCCAGATACACAATCATAAATTTATCCAAATAATTGCGAAAAATATCATGCATAAAGGACTGGAAAACTGACGGAGCATTAGAAAGACCAAAAGGCATCACTAAATACTCAAAGTGGCCCTCGGGCGTATTAAATGCGGTTTTCCACTCATCCCCCTGCCTGATTCGCACCAAATTATACGCCCCACGAAGGTCAATCTTAGAGAACCACTTGGCCCCCTTTATGCGAGCAAACAAATCAGTCAGCAACGGCAATGGGTATTGATATTTAACAGTGATTTTATTCAAAAGCCGATAATCAATACATGGTCTCAAAGAGCCGTCTTTTTTTGACACAAAGAAAAAACCGGCTCCTAAGGGAGATGACGATGGACGAATATGTCCCTTTTCCAAGGACTCCTTTATATATTCTCGCATAGCAGCATGTTCAGGCACAGACAGATTAAATAAACGACCCTTTGGGTATTTACTACCCGGGATTAAATCTATGGCACAATCGCACTCTCGGTGCGGAGGTAACGAACCAAGCTTGGATTCTTCAAAGACGTCACGATAGTCAGACAGGAACTCAGGAATTTCAGAGGGAATAGATGATGAAATGGAAACCACAGGTACATCCCCATGAGCCCCCTTACATCCCCAGCTCAACACAGACATAGCTCTCCAGTCGAGGACTGGGTTGTGAGATTGCAGCCAAGGCAATCCTAGCACCAAATCATCATGTAGATTATACAGCACCAGAAAGCGAATAATCTCCTGGTGACCCGGATTAATACGCATAGTTACTTGTGTCCAGTATTGTGGTTTATTATTAGCCAATGGGGTGGAGTCAATCCCCTTCAGAGGAATAGGAGTCTCCAAAGGCTCTAAATCATACCCACAGCGATTGGCAAAGGACCAATCCATAAGACTCAAAGCGGCGCCAGAGTCGACATAGGCGTCCGTGGTAATAGATGACAAAGAGCAAATCAGGGTCACAGATAGAATAAACTTAGACGGTAAGGTGCAAATGGAAACAGATTTACCAAGTTTTTTAGTGCGCTTAGAGCATGCTGATATAACATGAGTAGAATCACCACAATAGAAACACAACCCATTTTTCCGTCTAAAATTCTGCCGCTCGCTTCGGGACAGAATTCTATCACACTGCATACTCTCTGGCGATTTCTCAGTGGACACCGCCAGATGGTGCACTGGTTTGCGCTCCCGCAAACGCCTATCGATCTGAATAGCCATTGTCATGGACTCATTCAGACCCGCAGGCACAGGGAACCCCACCATAACATCCTTAATGGCATCAGAGAGACCCTCTCTGAAAGTCGCCGCCAGGGCGCACTCATTCCACTGAGTAAGCACAGACCATTTACGGAATCTTTGGCAGTAAATTTCCGCTTCATCTTGCCCCTGAGATAGGGACATCAAAGTTTTTTCTGCCTGAAGCTCCAAATGAGGTTCGTCATAAAGCAACCCCAAGGCCAGAAAAAACGCATCCACATTGAGCAACGCAGGATCCCCTGGTGTCAATGAAAAAGCCCAGTCTTGAGGGTCGCCCCGGAGCAAGGAAATCACAATCCTGACCTGCTGTGCAGGGTCTCCGGCAGAGCGAGATTTCAGGGACAAAAATAATTTGCAATTATTTCGAAAATTCTGAAACCCAGATCTATTCCCCGAGAAAAATTCCGGCAAAGGAATTCTCGGCTCAGATACAGGTGCATGACAAACAAAATCTTGCAAATTTTGTACCTTCGTGGCGAGATTATTCAAACCTGCAGTTACACTCTGAAGATCCATTACAAACAGGTGGACACAGAGCCATTCAAAGGAGAGAAAAAAAAAAAAAAAAAAAATATCAGCAGACTACTTATTTCTCTCCTTTCTCAGCCAAGGATTTTAACCCTTTAGTGGGCCGGTCAAACTGTCATGATCTCAATGGCAAGAGATCATAGCATAAGCATATATAGGAACTAGCTCTTGGAAGATGGGAACTGAGCTGACCATGAACTAAACCTAACACACAACTAGCAGTGGCCGGGTAGCATGCCTACGTTGATTCTAGATGCCCAGCACCAGCCGGAGGACTAAATAATGCTAGCAGAGGAAAATATTAGTCCTAGCTCACCTCTAGAGAAATACCCCAAAAGGAGACAGAGGCCCCCCACATGTATTGGCGGTGAATTAAGATGAAATAACAAACGTAGGATGAAAATAGGTTTAGCAAATTTGAGGTCCACTTACTACATAGCAGAAGACAGAAAGGACACTTTCATGGTCAGCTGAAAACCCTAATCAAAAACACCATCCAGAAATTACTTTAAAACTCTGTCATTAACTCATAACACCAGAGTGGCAATTCCTGTTCACAAGAGCTTTCCAGACACAGTAACGAAACTACAGCTGTGAACTGGAACCAAAATGCAAAAACAAACATGGACAAAAGTCCAACTTATCTAGTAGTTGTCTAGGAGCAGGAACAAGCACAGAGAGGCTTCTGATAACATTGTTGACCGGCAAGCAACTAACAGAGCAGCAAGGTTATATAGCGACTCCCACATCTTGATGGGAACAGGTGAACAGAGAAGATGAAGACACCAGTTCAATTCCACCAGTAGCCACCGGGGGAGCCCAGAATCCAAATTCACAACACTGCTGAATGTGTTCACTCATCACTATTTATTACGTAATTAAAAAAAAATCAAAAGAAGATGCCAAAAGTGGAGTGACACATACTCTAATATAAATATTTTGCAAAGCATGTCCCCTTATTTGTAATTTAAAGGGAAGCTGCAATGACATTGTAATTCTCATAGTTTAATCCGGGGAAGATGCCGATTGGTGAGTATTTTATTACATCTACCGTAGATACACACAATGCTTTTAGACAGGTTTGGCAAATAAAAATAAAATGGGAGTGCTGCTTTAAGCTAATCTAAGAGCTGAATTCACCTCATGCTTCTGTGCACTCTCTGCTCTTGTACTACTGTTACAGATAGCATATTACTTCAGGGGTGCGGTTTACAGACCAAGAGAAAAATATATTACATTCTATATATTTAAATTAAAAAGTAGGCAGTGTTTATAAAAATATACAAATATGTTACAAAATGGACAAAATAATACAGTATAAACAATTACATAAAAGAAAAAGGAATATGCACAGTGCCTCTTCAGAGAGGAAGAGGGCAAGAACTCTAGTGCCACCTATTGGAAGTAGCAATCCTAAAAGTCAAAATCAACTAACTAGGTGAGAGGCTCAAGACTGGGATGAAAAGGCAGGCCTGGATTGTCATTCTCCAAAAGGAACAAGCCATGCATGAGATCTGATTTGGTTACGTAAGAGGTAGGGTTGAGCGAAACGGATCGTTCATTTTCATAAGTCGCCGACTTTTTGAAAAGTCGGGTTTCAAGAAACCTGACCCGATCCCTGTGTGGGGTCGGCCACGCTGTACGCGACTTTCGCGCCAAAGTCACGTTTCAATGACGCTAAAAGCGCCATTTCTCAGCCAATGAAGGTGGATGCAGAGTGTGGGCAGCGTGATGACATAGAGATCTCAGTCCCCACCATCTTAGAGAAGGGCATTGCAGTGATTGGCTTGCTTTCTGCGGCGTCACAGGGGCTATAAAGGGGCATTCCCGCCGACCGCCATCTTACTGCTGCTGATCTGAGCATAGGGAGAGGTTGCTGCCGCTTCGTCAGAAGCAGGGATAGCGTTAGGCAGGGTACATTCACCCCCAAACCGCTTGTGCTGTAGCGATTTCCACTGTCCAACACCACCTTTTGTTTGCAGGGACAGTGGAAGCTACATTTTTTTTTCCTCAGCGCTGTAGCTCATTGGGCTGCCCTAGAAGGCTCCCTGATAGCTGCATTGCTCTTTGTACGCCGCTGTGCAAACCAACTGCTTTTTTCAAAGCACAAATCCTGTTGTTCCTTCCTTTCTGCACAGCTATCTTGTTTGTTTGTCCACACTTTTGTTTTTTTTTGTGCAGCTGTCCACTCCTTGTTATTGCTGCCTGCCATACCTTGCTGAGATTACTGCAGGGAGATAGTAATTGTAGGACAGTCCTTTTTTTTTTTTTTTTTAAATTCTCCCTGAAAAAAAAAAAAAAATTGTGGGAGATTAAGATTGGCATTTCTGCTTGAGTGCCGGTCCTGTGTGTGCCATCTGTCTCAAATTATTGGGGCACATAAAACCTAGTGTGTCATACTGGAATTTTTTTTTTTTTTTTAAATTCTCCGTGAAAACAAAAAAAATAGTGGGAGATTAAGATTGGCATTTCAGCTTGAGTGCCGGTCCTGTGTGTGCCATCTGTCTCAAATTATTGGGGCACATAAAAACTAGCGTGTCATACTGGGAATTTTTTTTTTTTAATTCTCCCTGAAAAAAAAAAATAGTGGGAGATTAAGATTGGCATTTCTGCTTGAGTGCCGGTCCTGTGTGTGCCATCTGTCTCAAATTATTGGGGCACATAAAACCTAGTGTGTCATCCTGGGATATATATATATATTTTTTTAATTCTCCCTGAAAAAAAAAATAGTGGGAGATTAAGATTGGCATTTCTGCTTGAGTGCCGGTCCTGTGTGTGCCATCTGTCTCAAATTATTGGGGCACATAAAACCTAGTGTGTCATACTGGGATATTTTTTTTTTTTTAAATTCTCCCTGAAAAAAAAAAAAGTGGGAGATTAAGATTGGCATTTCTGCTTGAGTGCCGGTCCTGTGTGTGCCATCTGTCTCAACTTATTGGGGCACAGAAAAATTAGTGTGTAACATTGGGCCTGATTTTCTTTTCAGTGTCAGCCACCTATAAAGGTATATATAAATCCTACAGAAGTTTGAGTTCACCTTATGTTGTTTTACAGTAACAAATACCGTTACTTTGGTTACGTTTTGCAAACAATGAGGAAGTCTGGTGGAAGAGGTCGTGGCCGTGGGCGGTCATTGTCATCTGGTAATGATGGTAGTGGTGGTGGAGCATCAGGTGGTCATGGTAAAAGCAATACAGCACCTAAGTCTCGAGTTGTTGAGCCAGGTTTGTCGTCTGGCTACACAAGGCCTCAAACGCTCCCTTTACTGGGAGTAGGAAAACCGCTTTTAAAGCCGGAGCAACAAGAAAAAGTTTTGGCTTTCCTTGCTGACTCAGCCTCTAGCTCTTTTGCCTCCTCTTCTGGAACTGGTAAATGTAAAAGCAGCGCATCCTTAGTGGATGTTCACGGTCAGGGAGAAGTCGCTTCCTTTTCTTCTTCAGCAAGAACAACAGAGAAGGATGCGTCTGGCGACACAACGGGTTACTCCATGGAGCTCTTTACACATACCGTTGCTGGGTTAGAAAGTGAAACAGTTAACAGGCCATGCCCATTAGAAGTTGAATCGGACATGGAGTGCACAGATGCACAGCCACAGCCAGATTACTATGCTGTTCCTTTGACTCAGACCAGAACATTGCCCTCGCAGTGTACTGAGCCAGAATCAAACCAAGCTGAGACTATGGTGCCCCGTCACGAACGCTATACCACCGGCTTACACGGTGACACAGACGAAGTTGCACACGAGATAGAAGAGGAGGTCATAGATGACCCAGTTGTTGACCCCGATTGGCAGCCATAGGGGGAACAGGGTGCAGGCGGCAGTAGTTCTGAAGCGGAGGAGGAGGAGACGCAGCAGGCATCAACATCACAACAGGTTCCATCTGCCGGGCCCGTATCTGGCCAAAAACGCCTGGCAAAGGCAAAACCAGTTGTAGGACAGCGTGGCCATCCGGTTAAAGAAGCTCAGTCTGCAATGCCTGAAAAGGTATCCCATAGTAGAAAGAGTGCAGTCTGGCATTTTTTTAAACAACATCCAAATGATCAGCGCAAAGTAATCTGTCAAAAATGTTCAACTACCTGAAGCAGAGGTCATAATCTAAAAAGTCTAAACACAAGTTGCATGCATAGACATTTAACCACCATGCATTTGCAAGCCTGGACTAACTACCAAACGTCCCTTAAGGTTGTAGCACCCTGGGCGAATGAAGCTAGTCAGCAACGCTAAATCCCTTCCGTCACTGTAAGCCCACCATTTCCCGCACCACCTGCAGTATCTGTGCAGGTTTTGTCGCTAGGCCAAAGCAGTCAGGGAATCACCAGGTTCGTAGTAGGAAACACTGCATGTAGGGCACCGGCAAGAATACCGTCTCCAACCCTCTCTCAGTCTGCCATGTCCACCGGCACCCCCGCTAGTTCCACGATCTCCAGCTCTCCAGTCCAGCTCACCCTACATGAGACTCTCGTTAGAAAAAGGAAGTACTCATCCTCGCATCCGCGTACACAGGGTTTGAACGCCCACATTGCTAGACTAATCTCGTTAGAGATGATGCCCTACCGGTTAGTTGGACTACGCTGTACCACGCTACGAGCTTCCCAGTCAACACTTCTTTTCGAGAAAAGCCATCCCAGCCCTCCACCACCATGTTAAAGAGCGCATCGTCCATGCACTCAGGCAATCTGTGACTACAAAGGTGCACCTGACAACAGATGCATGGACCAGTAGGCATGGCCAGGGACATTACGTGTCCATCACGGCACACTGGGTGAATGTGGTGGATGCAGGGTCCACAGGGGACAGCAATATTGGGACAGTTCTTCCTAGCCCATGGTCTAGGAAACAGTTGGCTGTAGGCGTTTGCCCCCCCTCCTCCTCATCCTCCTGCAGAAGCGAGAGCTCATCCACAGACCGCAGTCGCACAACCACTCCATCCGCAGCTGCCACTGTTGCACACCAGGTGTCCCATTATGGGACAGCTAGTGGCAAGCGTCAGCAGGCTGTATTGGCAATGAAGTGTTTGGGCGACAACAGACACACCGCGGAAGTTCTGTCCGAGTTCTTGCAGAAAGAAACTCAGTCATGGCTGGGCACTGTACATCTTGAGGCAGGTAAGGTAGTGAGTGATAACGGAAGGAATTTCATGGCTGCCATAGCCCGTTCCCAACTGAAACACATTCCTTGCCTGGCTCACACCTTAAACCTGGTGGTGCAGTGCTTCCTGAAAAGTTATCCGGGGTTACCCGACCTGCTCCTCAAAGTGCGCAGACTTTGCTCGCATATCCGCCATTCGCCCGTACACTCCAGCCGTATGCAGAACTATCAGCGATCTTTGAACCTTCCCCAGCATCGCTTAATCATCGATGTTGCAACAAGGTGGAACTCAACACTGCACATGCTTCAGAGAGTGTGCGAGCAGAGGCGTGCTGTTATGTATTTGTGGGAGGATACACATACAAGGGCAGGCAGTTGGATGGCAGACATGGAGTTGTCAGGTGTGCAGTGGTCGAAGGTACAAGACCTGTGTGAAGTCCTTCAGTGTTTTGAGGAATGCACACGGCTGGTTAGTGCAGACAACGCCATAATAAGCATGAGCATCCCCTTAATGCGTCTGCTGATGCAAAGTTTGACGCACATAAAGGAGCAGGCGTCTGCAGCCGAGGAAGAGGAAAGCCTTGATGACAGTCAGCCATTGTCTGGTCAGGGCAGTCTACAGGATGAGGTAGCGGGCGAAGAGGAGGAGGACGAGGAGGATGATGGGGATGAGTATTTTTTAAATGAGGAAGCTTCTCCGGGGCCAATGGAAATTGGTGGCATGGCAAGGCCGGGTTCAGGTTTTTTGAGGGAGACAATTGACGTAGATTTGCCTGTAACTGCCCCTCAACCCAGCACAACCGCAGATTTGACAACTGGAACTTTTTCCCACATGGCGGATTATGCCTTACATATCCTCAAAAGGGACCCACGCATTATTAAAATGATGACCGATGACGACTACTGGTTGGCCTGCCTCCTTGATCCTCGCTATAAAGGCAAATTGCAAAATATTATGCCACATGAGAACCTCGAACAAATATTAGCAACCAAACAAGCAACTCTTGTAGACCGTTTGAATCAGGCATTCCCAGCACACAGCGCCGGTGATGGTTCTCACACGAGCTGCAGGGGGCTACAGGGCAGAGGTGTTAGAGGTGCACAAATCAGAAGTGGCGTTGGACAGAGGGGTTTTCTGACCAGGTTGTGGAGTGATTTCGCAATGACCGCAGACAGGACAGGTACTGCAGCATCTATTCAAAGTGACAGGAGACAACATTTGTCCAGTATGGTTACTAACTATTTTTCATCCCTTATCGATGTTCTCCCTCAACCGTCATTCCCATTTGATTACTGGGCATCCAAATTAGACACCTGGCCTGAATTGGCAGAATATGCATTGCAGGAGCTTGCTTGCCCAGCAGCTAGTGTGCTATCAGAAAGAGTATTCAGTGCTGCTGGTTCAATATTAACCGAAAAAAGGACTTGTCTGGCTACCCAAAATGTTGATGATCTAACCTTCATTAAAATGAACCACTCCTGAATTTCAAATTATTTTGCCCCACCTTTCCCAGCTGACACCTAGCTTTCCTATAAAAATTGCTTGCTTGTGGACTGGTCTTACTGAGTGTTCCAATCTCTTAATTTGCAGCAGCTGTTTGTCCACCATATGACATGTTTACACCTCCCCCAATGGGAAAACTCCCCCCACGGGGCCGTGGTCTCGCCACTTGGCGCAAGCACCCGTTACAGTGCTGTTTGTCTGAAGAGGTGGGTGTGCCCGCTTTTGGTCGACGGCACTGCCACTGGGTCCCTCATAGTACAATAAAGTGTCTCTGGTGGTGGTGGCGCGCAACCAATGTCAGACACACCGTTGTAACATGAGGGGCCCTGGGCCTGTACCACCGGCCACAAGAGAGTTCCCCCGCCCAGCTCAAACTGTGCTCTACCACGTGCAAAATTATCTCTCACAGCTCCAACAATGTTTAGTCTATGCGCTGACATCCTTCAATGCCTGACACTGACAATACCAATTTGTTGACATGTATGATGCTAGTTAAAATAGTCAGGGTCAGTGTCCTATATTGACACCAGTAAATACTTAGTGCCAAATTACTATGTCTGAAACTCAGCAGAGGAGCCCACCCCTGTACCTAAGTATGCCACACTTTTGTTTTTTTGTTTTGTTGTTTTGCGAGACATTAACATCTATTTATTTTTTGGGAGTACTAACTGTGTCAGACACTCCTTGCAATTGTCCTCCGCTGACCACACCAATGCTGCCTATGTACCCCTGCGAGATAATTCTAAGTATTTTTATTTATTTTAGGCCTACTAAGCCTGTCTGCGGTCCCTCCTTGCAATCGTCCTCCGCTGACCACACCAATGCTGCCTGTGTACCCATGTAACCTATTTAAAACTGCATAGAGCCTGCTTTTTTATTTTAGGCCTAGTAAGTCTGTCTGCGGTCCCTCCTTGCAATCGTCCTCCGCTGACCACACCAATGCTGCCTGTGTACCCCTGCGAGATAACTCTAAGTGCCTTGAGCCTATTTTTATTTATTTTAGGCCTAGTAAGTCTGTCTGCGGTCCCTCCTTGCAATCGTCCTCCGCTGACCACACCAATGCTGCCTGTGTACCCATGTAACCTATTTAAAACTGCATAGAGCCTGCTTTTTTATTTTAGGCCTAGTAAGTCTGTCTGCGGTCCCTCCTTGCAATCGTCCTCCGCTGACAACACCAATGCTGCCTGTGTACCCCTTGAACCTATTTTAAAGTGCATATAGCCACTTTTTTAATTGTAGGCGTACTAAGTCTGTCTGCGGTCCCTCCTTCCAATAGTCCTCTACTGACCACACCAATGCTGCCTGTGTACCCATGTAACCTATTTAAAACTGCATAGAGCCTGCTTTTTTATTTTAGGCCTAGTAAGTCGGTCTGCGGTCCCTCCTTGCAATCGTCCTCCGCTGACCACACCAATGCTGCCTGTGTACCCCTTGAACCTATTTTAAAGTGCATATAGCCACTTTTTTTAATTGTAGGCGTACTAAGTCTGTCTGCGGTCCCTCCTTCCAAAAGTCCTCCACTGACCACACCAATGCTGCCTGTGTACCCATGTAACCTATTTAAAACTACATAGAGCCTGCTTTTTTATTTTAGGCCTAGTAAGTCTGTCTGCGGTCCCTCCTTGCAATCGTCCTCCGCTGACCACACCAATGCTGCCTGTGTACCCCTGCGAGATAACTCTAAGTGCCTTGAGCCTATTTTTATTTATTTTAGGCCTACTAAGCCTGTCTGCGGTCCCTCCTTGCAATCATCCTCCGCTGACCACACCAATGCTGCCTGTGTATCCATGTAACCTATTTAAAACTGCATAGAGCCTGCTTTTTTATTTTAGGCCTAGTAAGTCTGTCTGCGGTCCCTCCTTGCAATCGTCCTCCGCTGATTACACCAATGCTGCCCGTGTACCCCTGGAACCTATTTTAAAGTTCATAGAGCCTATTTTTTTTATTTTATTTAATATTATTAAAGCCATGATGGACTTCGCTGTACCATGCTACGAGCTACCCAGTCGACACTTCTTTTGTGAGAAAAGCCATCCCAGCCCTCAACCAGAATGTAAAAGACTGCATTGTCCATGCACTCTGGCAATCTGTGAGTACAAAGGTGCACCTGACAACAGACGCATGGACCTGTAGGCATGGCCACGGAAGGTTACGTGTCCATTACGGCACAATGGGTTAATGTGTTGGATGCATGGTCCACAGGGGACAGCCTACTAAGTCTGTCTGCAGTCCCTAATTCAAATTGTCCTCAATTCAGGTTTTCGGGATTTTTTAAAAAATAGGAAACTGCATTTGGGCTACTAGTTTGGTTGGGGCCTACTAGCGGTGTGTGCCGCTGCTTGCTGTTCTCCTACATGACTAGCTTCAATCTTCAGGCTTTCGGGCTATTTTTAAAAATAGGAAACTGCATTTGGGCTACTAGTTTGGTTGGGGCCTACTAGCGGTGTGTGCCGCTGCTTGCTGTTCTCCTACATGACTAGCTTCAATCTTCAGGCTTTCGGGCTATTTTTAAAAATAGGAAACTGCATTTGGGCTACTAGTTTGGTTGGGGCCTACTAATGGTGTCTGCCGCTCCTGGGTGTTCTCCTCCTCCTGGGTGTTCTCCTCCAGGTTTCCTTGTCTGAGCTTCAACCTTCAGGCTTTCATTAAGTAGTTGTTTAGATAACACTGCATTAGGCCTACTAGTTTGGTTGGGGCCTACTAACGGTGTTTGCCGCTCCTGGGTGTTCTCCTCCTCCTGGGTGTTCTCCTCCTCCTGGGTGTTGTCTTCCAGGTTTCCTTGTCTGAGCTTCAACCTTCAGGCTCTCATTAAGTAGTTGTTTAGATAACACTGCATTAGGCCTACAAGTTTGGTTGAGGCCTACTAATGGTGTCTGCCACTCCTGGGTGTTCTCCTCCTCCTGGGTGTTCTCCTCCTCCTGGGTGTTCTCCTCCAGGTTTCCTTGTCTGAGCTTCAACCTTCAGGCTCTCATTAAGTAGTTGTTTAGATAACACTGCATTAGGCCTACTAGTTTGATTGGGGCCTACTAACGGTGTCTGCCGCTCCTGGGTGTTCTCCTCCTCCTGGGTGTTCTCCTCCTCCTGGGTGTTCTCCTCCTCCTGGATGTTCTCCTCCAGGTTTCCTTGTCTGAGCTTCAACCTTCAGGCTCTCATTAAGTAGTTGTTTAGATAACACTGCATTAGGCCTACTAGTTTGGTTGGGGCCTACTAACGGTGTCTGCCGCTCCTTGCTGTTCGCCTCCACTGAACATAGCAGTGCCGCCTGTTTACTACTGTTACCAATTTTGAACTGCATTTAGCCTACTTACTTATTTGGGCCTACTCACTGTGTCAGCCTCTCATTACAATTGTCCTCCACTGAACAAAGCAATGCCGCCTGGTTAGTCCTGTTAAAACTTTTGAACTGCATTTAGCCAACTTTATTGTTTGGGCCTATATCTGTGTTTCCTCCTCATCGTGCCCATTGCCCAGCCAGTGCTACATAAGTCTGCTGGTACATTGACCCAGGTCCCAGACCACTACATTCCCCTTGCATGCTACACAGCCAGAATGTGTCCCTGCTGAAAGTCAGGTTCCCCTTCCCGCATACTATACCACCTTACACGGGGACAAAGAGGAAGGTGCAGATGAAAGTGCTGGTTCCTTCATCAGGTGGGGGGGAATACTCGTTGGCGACGTCACTGGCACAGGGCCCCTCATAGTACGCAAAAGTGTCGCTGCTGGTGGGAGGCGCCCCCGCCGTGCAAACACACCGCCATACTTTGAGGGGCCCTGTGCCAGTGCCAATGCCAAAGAGTGGGCCCCCCTGCTTGCTCAGGATCACAGCACTTGCAAAGTTGAAATACTTACCTCTCCCTGCGCCACTGCCGTGACGTGGTCCAGATTTCCTGGGCCCACAAAATACTTGAACCAGCCCTACCCCCAACAACTTTAGCCAAATGACCCCCAATTTCCAATGCCTAACTATTATTATAAGGGAAATTAAGATTGACAAGCTTCATTAGCAAGAATGGATGTTTTTGCCATTAAAATGGGCACTCTAGGTGTTTTCCTGGCAGCCACTCACTGCCGACTATGCTGCCCCATTGACTTGCATTGGGTTTCGTGTTTCGGCCGATCCCGACTTTACGAGATAATCGGCCGATTTCACTCGACCTGACTTTTGAGATAGTCGAGTTCCGCGAAACCCGACTCGACCCTAAAAAAGTCAAAGTCGCTCAACCCTAGTAAGAGGCTTAAGACTGGGATCTAAGAGGTAACATTTCTCCTTGTGGAGAATGACAAGCAAGACCTGTCATATCATCCCAGTCTTAAGCCTCTCACCTAGCTAAATCCGATCTCATACATTGCACTGATGAGGAATAATTCCCCAAAACACTGTCTGTAAATTGAGATTTTTGTTTGGCTTTTTTATTAAGTCACATGGCATGGCTTGAAAAGGGTTGATATGGACTCTTAGGATTGTTACTTCCAATAGGGTTCAGTAGAGTTCTTGTCCTCTTTCTCTCTGAAGAGGTAATTTTCATATTTAATTTACCAGAAGAGCATGCATGGCATATACCGCATATACTCTAGTATAAGCTGACCCGAGTATAAGCCGAGACCCCTAATTTTGCCACAAAAAAACTGGGAAAACTTATTGACTCAAGTATAAGCCTAGGGTGGGAAATGCAGCAGCTACTGGTAAATTTCAAAAATAAAAATAGATACCAATAAAAGTAAAGTTAATTGAGACATCAGTAAGTTTTTGAATATCCATATTGAATCAGGAGCCCCATTTAATGCTCCATAAAGTTCATGATGGGCCCCATAAGATGCTCCATATTAAAATATGCCCCATAAAATGCTGCATAAAAGGTTAATGATGGCCTCATAAGATGCTCCATAGAATAGTATGCCCCATATAATGCTGCACAAAGGTTGATGCCCCCATAAGATGCTCCATAGAATACTATTCCCCATGTAATACTGCATAAAGGTTGATGGCTCCATAAGATGCTCCATAGAATATTATGCTCCATATGGTGCTGCACAAAGGTTGATTCCCCCATAAGATGCTCCATAGAATATTATTCCCCATGGAATGCTGCACAAAGGTTGATAGTCCCATAAGATGCTCCATAGAATATTATGCTCCATATAATGCTGCACAAAGGTTGATGGCCCCATAAGATGCTACATAGAATATTATGCTCCATGTGGTGCTGCACAAAGGTTGATTCCCCCATAATATGCTCCATAGGATATTATTCCCCTTGGAATGCTGCACAAAGGTTGATGGTCCTATAAGATGCTCCATAGAATATTTTGCTCCATATAATGCTACACAAAGGTTGACGGCCCCATAAGATGCTACATCGAATACTATGCCCCATATAATGCTGCACAAAGGTTGATGGCCCCATAAGATGCTCCATAGAATATTATGCCACATATAATGCTGCACAAAGCTTGATGGCCCCATAAGAGGCTCCATAGAATATTATGTCCCATATAATGCTGCCAAAGGTTGATGGTCCCATAAGATGCTCCATAGAATATTATGCCCCATATAATGCTGCACAAAGGTTGATGGCCCCATAAGGTGCTCCATAGAATAAAATGCCCCGCATGCTGCTGCTGCTGCTGTTATTAAAAAAAAATGACATACTCATCTCTCGTCGCTGGGAGCCAGGTGCCGATGTCGCTGCTGGTCAGGCCCCCGGCACTTGCGATATTCACTGCCGCGCGCTGCTGTGTCTTCTGCGTCTGTGCAGTGGCTGTTCAGGCAGAGAGCGCGCACTAACCACATCATCATGCCTTCTGACCTGAATATCACAGCCAGAGGACGCAGAACACAGCCTGGCGATGGAACGGGGACAGGTGATTATCGCATGGCTCACCCTCCCCTGTCATACTCACCCCCTCCTGGCACGGCCTCTCTGTATGTCCCTGCTCCGATGGTCTCTGGCGTGCACCAGCAGCTTGTTCCTGTGTTCAGCGGTCACATGGTACCACTCATTAAAGTAATGAATATGTGCACCACGCCTATTTGAGTGGAGTTGCATCCATATTCATTACTTTAATGAGCGGTACCACGTGACCGCTGAACACAGGAACAAGCTGCTGGTGCCGGAGACCATCGGAGAAGCAGGGACTTGCAGAGACTGCCCCAGGAGCAGGTGAGTATGTGAGTATGATGTGAGAGCCACCACTCCTGCCGTTCCCCCTCCCCCACTGACCCCCTGGGACAATGACTCGAGTATAAGCTGACAGGGGCACTTTTAGCCTAAAAAAATGGGCTGAAAATCTCGGCTTATACTCGAGTATATATGGTAAGTCTCCTCACTTTGACATGCTAAGCCTGACTTGTCATTCTCCACAATGATAAATGTTACCCCTTAGATTCCAGAAAATAAAAAGTATAAACAAAAGAAATGTACCAAACCTGATGTTGCAGGGTTGGCTCTTATGAAAGGGAGCTCTTCATTTTAGGGGGGTATAGGACTACAGCACTCTGTGTATCCCAGGACTGACACTGATTATGGTTCAGTATTTGCTTTTATTAATGCAAGGCACATCCCTATACCTCCCCTCCAATGACTCATATCAAGCCTGATCAGTGATGTGGCTGGTCTTTAGAAAATTATGGAATCCCCAACTTCCACAATATCTTCTCCCCTGGAGATCCCAGACAGGAGATATCAAAGTCATATTTCCTATCACGTTTTAACTTTCTATAGAAAGAAAACAATGCATGGATATCGGTCTCTTTCTGGAGAGACAGGAAGAGATCTGGGAGCTATCATGTGACATTCAAGCAGCTTGAAGTTGCAATATCACTGGAGGGTGCTAATCCTGCAGGTGAGCAAAGCAGTAGTAGAGAAGAAAAGTATTTGTTCTGATGCAACCTGCAACCATCCAGTAATGTAAGACAATGCATTACATTCACCACTTCATCACAACTCTGAACAAATGTATCTTTGATATCTGTCATGTATATACTTTTCATGAAAACCTCAATAGTCATAACTTATAAAGCAGGACATAGCAGCTTAAAGTAGATTGCCTGCCAGTTCTGTGACACAGGCAGGCAAGGGCCATAAATCTGTCATCTCCCCAATTCTTCTGAAAGTTGAGGACTGAAATGGTGTCTGTGAACTGCAGTATCAGATGACCAACTTTAATTATGTTTGCAAAGAGGGAATTAGACATGTAGTACAGGGAATTATATGTCTAGTACAGTTGAGTACTGCTGGATTGCAGCTAAGGCCTCTTTCCCACTTCTGTCTTTTTGTTTCCGTCAAAATCTGTCGTTTTATGAAAAAAACGGATCCAGCAAATGTTTCTGCTGGATCCATTTTTTTCTCATAGACTTGTATTAGCGACGGATTGTGATGGATGACCTTCCGTTTCATCCGTCGAGCGCTCGATCCGTCGTAAAATCGCTGTCCGTCGGTCGGAGACACCGCACATAGATACTTTTTTGTGTACGTTGGAAAATCACCCAGCGACTGTCCGTCGTTGACTATAATGGAAGCCTATGGACGCAGGATCAGTCGCTGATGGTCAAAAGCAGGAATCCAGCGATGGATGCAGTGTTTTGAAACTGAGCATGCCTGGAAGAATTTTCAGTCAGGGAAATTCTCTCTCGATCTCTCTCTCTCTTTTTACTATTGATGCTGCCTATGCAGCATCAATAGTAAAAATATATAATGTTAAAAATAATAAAAAAATAAAACATCATGATATTCTTACATTCCGGCATTCCCCGCAGCCTTCCCAATGCTCGCTATGCTCCCGGCATCTCCCGTTCCCAGTGATGCCTTGCGACAATAACCCAGGAGACCGCTACGCCATTACAGGTCATTGACTCGCAAGGCATCACTGGGAACGGGTGCTGCCGGGAGCATCGTGAGCATCGGGAAGGCTGTGGGGGATGCCAGAAGGTAAGAATATCATGATGTTTTATTTTTTTAATTATTTTTAACATGGGTTGTGTTGTCTATGCGTTTTTGCAGCGAAAAAATGCGTCGAAGACGTATACAAAACGTGTGCACATAGCATTAAATTCTGACAACAACTGCCTCAACGGATCCATCAAAAAAACGGATCCAGTGCATGAGTTTTTTACAATCTGCACAGGATCCGTCTTTTCAACATTTTGACGGATTGTGACTGATTGTAAAAAACTGAAGTGTGAAAGAGGCCAAACAATTATGTAAAATCACACTACAACTATACTGGTGTATATGGCAGAAGATAAAATCAGTCATGCAGAGTACTGTACAAGAGTAGACATCCTACATTTAGCATATCTGTGGTAAAGGCAGTGCCAAGCTATGCTGGAAGTAAACCACCTGAAAAATACTGTGCTTCACATATAGCAGGACAGTTCCTTTGACAACTGAAAGATAAATAGTACCAAAGGGGACATCTTTGGGTTGTGGTATATGCAAAATGGGGCCAGTTTAAAAATGAATTATATGGCACAAATGAAATAGTATGTGTTCTTTATTATAAGACCACATTATAATTGTGGGACCATTTAATAAAGCTTTATGGTAAATACACTTTTGGTTGCTTGATGATTTTATTCACTAACAGACTTGAACACAAAAGTATGAGAAAATTGCTGGGAAGCAATTTTGTATTATTTAGTGAGGAGTGCAGCTTCATTGTGGACTCATAATAGATGCTATATTTACATATCTATTTTTTTATCTTTTTCTAAAAAAGCCTTTACCAAATTATCTACAGAATTCAATGAAAATATATACAGAAGTATGAATGAAATTTAACTACAATGATGTAAAATTCTTCACCATTTTATATACTGATTCAGTATCCCAATAAATTCTTAATGTCATCTTATTGCAGAAAGATTCATGTATTAGCACTAAATACACTATAATGTCAGGGCTAAACATACAATACATGTTCTGTAGTTGTGAACAGATCAATACGAAATAATAATGAATCATTTCAGACACTGGATTCCGACAGTATTCCCACAGCATTGTGGCCTACAAGCTTGACATTTTGGCTGCTATTAACTTTTAGAAAATGTAAAATTAATCTCTTCATGGATATGCATCACTTGTAAACCTGTCTCCAAACAGAGCCTGATCTTAATGAGTTCTTGGCTTTCATTTGTCTCCGTGAATACCTTTGTTTTATTGGGGACAAACCAATCACACTCATAACTTTGGCGTGAATGTGAGTTGCATCCTTAATAAACTGATGCAACAACTTTTCTTTTAGCTGAAAATAATTAAATTTGAACATCTAAAAGCAACTGTACATTTTTGTATAAATAACCATTTGGACCACTTTTTAACAGTGCCAAGTTTATATACCATTATATACAATATACGTTATACTATAAAATATGTATAAAATGTTATTCCATGAGTAGTGATGGGCAAGCATGCTCGCCCCTACTCGATACAC
This sequence comes from Ranitomeya variabilis, assembly GCF_051348905.1. Classification (NCBI taxonomy): domain Eukaryota; kingdom Metazoa; phylum Chordata; class Amphibia; order Anura; family Dendrobatidae; genus Ranitomeya; species Ranitomeya variabilis. The sequence goes on from NC_135236.1 coordinate 307,093,522, forward strand.
AATTGAGCATTTGGATGCTCGATTGAATACTGAACAGTGCTGAGTTACCGTATGGTGCTCGAGTGCTCGGGTCCCTGAGCTGTGCAGCACTGAAGCCTGGATATGGCTCTCTCTCACCTGCTGGAAAAATGCTTGTCTGTTTAATTGATGTACATTATGCTCGATACTCAAATTGAGCACCCAAGCAGTTTACTGCTTGATCATTACTAGCTATGAATAGCGATGAGCGGGTATACTCGGTAATGATCGTTACTTGCCCGAGCATCACTGTATTCACGGTACTCGGCAAGCACCGAGCATTTCAGGGTTTGCTCGGCAGGAGCTTGGGTCCCTGCCCTGCATGCTTGGTGCTCTTTAGAGAGCCAATCAACATGAAAGGATTGTCTGCCATACACTGTAATGCCGTAGCCATCTTGGTTGTGGCATTACAGTGATTGGCTGGCCGCACAGCGTCATCAGGTCTATAAGAGACCTGGCGGTGCCCTGCTTGTCGCATTCAGCTCCTGATTCAGACAGTGTAGGGACAGGTGCTGCCAAGATAGGGTCAGATTTGGGGGTTTATCAGTTAGTGTGGATATACCATAATATTTTACACAAATCCAGCTAAACCAACAGTCCTTCTAAGGACTAGTTACAGAGTATATAGGTTGCAGTGCTAGGTAGGCACGGGAGTGTATGTGGCTCTATACATATCAGTGCAAGGCATGCAGGCACATCATTGCATACATCAAGAGGGTCCATTCCATTACTGTCTGCTGCTGCTGCTGCCTATTTCATATAAACCTAGCCGCAGGTATCAGTGGCTAGGAACAATTTTTTTGGCATCTTAATCCTGATTATTTTATTCCAAAGCAATCCAGGGGCCCCCTTATTTTGTTTGCTTGTTGACAATGCAGACTACAGCCAGATCCTTTTCATAGTACAGAGTGAAAATCCAGCTTTTTTTTAAATGGGTTTGCCCGTCCCAGCCATCACATCTGAGTGTGCAGAAAATTCTGGCATTTTTTGTGGTACTGTAGTATTTTTTGGAGTGTCTTATCCAATTTTTTTACACCATTTTGCTGCCAAAAAAAATATGTATCTGCCAAACAAATATTTAGCTACAGTTCAGATATTTAACACTGTGTTTTGTCCGCCACATGGATCGCATATCATTGCTCTAAAAATTGTACCATTTCAGGCCTCCATAGAATTCTTTTTGTTGTGTCATAGCGTACTTATTGGCACAGTTTTGGTGGCCAAAAAATAAAAAAAAATACAGGCCACATATTCAACATTATGGTATCTCTGTCAGACGCCTGATCTATCTGTGGGCTACAAATTGCTGGCTCAGTGGATAGCACTGCAGCCTTGCAGCGCTGGAGTCCTGGGTTCAAATCCCACCAAGGACAACATCTGCAAGGAGTTTGTATGTTCTTCCTGTGTTTGCGTGGGTTTCCTCCAGGTACTCTGTTTCCTCCCACATTCAAAAGACATACTGATAGGGAATTTAGATTGTGAGCCCCATCGGGAACAACAATGATAATGTATGTAAAGCGCTGCGTAATATATTAGCACTATATAAAAATAAAGATTATTATTATTTCAGGCCTCCATTCCACAGTATTTGCTGTCTGTTACCCTAGCTCTATACACTAGTTTGGGGTAAAAAATACCAAAATACAGGCCACATATTGAGCATTGTGGTATCTCTTTCAGATGCCTGATCTATCTGTGGGCTACAAATTTGGGCATTTCAGGCCTCCATTCCACAATATTTGCTGTCTGTTACCCTCGTTCTATACAGTATATTGGAGTAAAACATACAAAAATAGAGGCCACATATTGAGCATTATGGTATCTCAATCAGACGCATGATCTATCTGTGGGCTACAAATTTGGGCACTTCAGGCCTCCATTCCACTGTATTTGCTGTCTGTTACCCTAGTTGTATACAGTATTTTGGGATAAAAAATACAAAAATACAGGCCACATATTGAGCATTGTGGTATCTCTGTCAGACCCTAGATCTATCTGTGGGCTTCAAATTTGGGCATGTCAGGCCTCCATTTCACTGTATTTGCTGTCTGTTACCCTAGTTCTATAAAGTATTTTTTGGTAAAAATACAAAAAAAGGCCACATTTTGAGCATTGTGTTATCTTTGTCAGATGCCTGATCTATCTGTGGGCTACAAATTTGGGCATTTCAGGCCTCCATTCCACTGTATTTGCTGTCTGTTACCCTAGTTCTATACACTATTTTGGGTAAAAAATACAAAAATACAGGCAATATATTGAGCATTGTGGTATCTCTGTCAGACGCCTGATCTACCTGTGGGCTACAGATTTGGGCATTTCAGGCCTACATTCAGCTTTTTTTTGCAGTGTACTACCCTTGTTCTTTACAGTATTTTTCTGTTTAAATAAAAATATACAAGCCACATATTGAATCATATTGAATAGTGCGGTATCTCTGTCAAGTGCCTCCACCATCTGTGGGCTAAAAATTGTGGCATTTGAGGGCTCCTTTGTACTGGTTTTGCTGTGTCTTACCCTAGTTATTAACAACTGTTTGCTAAAAAAAAAAAAATTACCTTTAGTCCAGATACCATATATACTGTAGTATAAGCCGAGATTTTCAGCCCAAAAAAATAGGCTGAAAGTGCCCCTCTTGGCTCATACTTGAGTCATGGTCGGCAGGGGGGTTGGCGGGTGAGGGGGAGCGACGAGGGCCACATACTCACCTGCTCCTGGCGCTCCTGACGCGGTCCCTGCATGTCCCATGGTCTCCGGCGCCGGCAGCTTCTTCCCCTGTTCAGCGGTCACGTGGTACCGCTCATTAAAGTAATGAATGTGGACTCCACTACCATAGGGGTGGAGCCGCATATTCATTACTGTATTAAGCGGTACCAGTGACCGCTGAACAGAGGAAGAAGCTGCCAGCTCCCGGAGACCATCTGTCTGGGAGAAGCTGCCAGTGACCGTGCCAGGAACAGGTGAGTATTTCATATTCACCTTTCCTCGTTCCACCGCCACCCCATCTTCCACGTCCTCTGCAGTGACTGTTCAGGTCAGAGGGCACGATGATGTATTAGTGTGCATGCCACCCTCTGCATGAACAGTCAGTCAGAGACGGGAAGCTGAGGAGCAGCAACGAGAGGTGAGTATGTCATTTTACATGTGGCACATTGTAATATGGAGCATCTTATGGGGCCATAATGAACTGTATGGAGCATTATATGTGGCACATTGCTATATGGAGCATCTTATGGGGCCATAATGAACTGCGTGGAGCATTATATGTGGCACATTGTTATATGGAGCATCGTATGGGGCCATAATGAACTGTATGGAGCATTATATGTGGCACATTGTTATATGGAGCATCTTATGGGGCCATAAAGAACTGTATGGAACATTATATGTGGCACATTGTTAAATGGAGCATCTTATAGGGCCATATTGAACTGTATGGAGCATTACTGTATATGTGGCACATTGTTATATGGAGCATCTTATGGGGCCATAATGAACTGTATGGAGCATTATTTGTGGATAGTGTTGAGCGATATCTTCCGATATTTGAAAGTATCGGTATCGGATGGTATCGGCCGATATCTGAAAAATATCGGATATCACCGATACCCAATACCAATACAAGTCAATGGGACACAAGTATCGGAAGGTATCCTGGATGGTTCCCAGGGTCTGAAGGAGAGGAAACTCCTTCAGGCCCTGGGATCCATATTCATGTGTAAAATAAAGAATAAAAATAAAAAATAGGGATATACTCACCCTCTGACGCGCCCTGGTAGTAACCTGTCATGTTCCCAATGGCAGGGAATTAACAAAAGAACATGGGCAAAAACAGGACGAGCTCTAGGGTGATGGAACCTGAGCTGACCGCGATCCTGAACCTCAACACACAACTAGCAGCAGCCGGGGAACGTTCCTGGGGGGGCTCTAGACGTCTCGCGCCAGCCGGAGATCTAGCTTCCCCTAACAGAAGAATCACAGACCTCTCTTGCCTCCAGAGAAATATTCCCACAGAAATAGCAGCCCCCCACATGTAATGACGGTGAAATGAGAGGAAGGCACAAACGTAGTTATGAAAACAGATTCAGCAAAATGAGGCCCGCTAAAGCTAGATAGCAGAGGATACAAAAGGTGAACTGTGCGGTCAGCTTAAAACCCTTCAAAATACCATCCTGAAATTACTTGAACTCATGTGCCAACTCATGGTACATGAGTGGTAATTTCAGCCCACTAGAGCAACCAGCAGCAGAGAATTACATATCTGCAAGCTGGACTAAAAACATGAAAGCAAACATGAAACAGGGAAATCCAGACTTAGCTTGTCCTGTAGGCTTTAGGAGCAGGTAGCAAAAGTAACAGAGACACACTGATACATTGATAGCCGGCGAGGGAATGACAAAGAAGCCAGGTTAAATAGGAACTCCCACTTCCTGACGGAACAGGTGGATGCCAGAGACCGTAGGGAACGCAAGTCACCCAGTACCATCTGCAGCCACCAGAGGGAGCCCAAAAACAGAATTCACAACAGTACCCCCCCTTTAGGAGGGGTCACCGAACCCTCACGAGAACCACCAGGGCGATCAGGATGAGTCCTATGGAAGGCACGGACTAAACCAGTGGCATGAACATCAGAGGCGACTACCCAAGAATTATCCTCCTGACCATAACCCTTCCACTTAACCAAATATTGGAGTCTCCGTCTGGAAACACGAGAATCCAAGATCTTCTCCACAACATACTCCAATTCACCCTCTACCAGCACCGGAGCAGGAGGCTCCACCGAAGGAACAACCGGTACCTCATACCTCCGCAATAACGACCGATGGAAGACGTTATGGATAGCAAACGATGCTGGGAGGTCCAAACGAAAAGACACAGGGTTAAGAATCTCCAAGATCTTATAAGGACCGATAAACCGAGGCTTAAACTTAGGAGAGGAGACCTTCATAGGAACAAAACGAGAAGACAACCATACCAAGTCTCCAACACGAAGTCGAGGACCCGCACGACGACGGCGATTAGCGAACTGCTGAGTCTTCTCCTGGGACAACTTCAAATTGTCCACCACATGACTCCAAATCTGGTGCAGCCTATCCACCACCATGTCCACTCTAGGACAATCAGAAGTCTCAACCTGACCAGAGGAAAAACGAGGATGAAACCCCGAATTACAAAAGAAAGGAGAAACCAAGGTAGCAGAGCTAGCCCGATTATTGAGGGCAAATTCAGCCAGGGGCAAAAAGGCAACCCAGTCGTCTTGATCAGCAGACACAAAACACCTTAAATAAGTTTCCAAGGTCTGATTAGTTCGTTCCGTCTGGCCATTCGTCTGAGGATGGAATGCAGACGAAAAAGACAAATCAATGCCCATCCTAGCACAGAACGCCCGCCAAAATCTAGACACAAACTGGGATCCCCTGTCAGAAACGATGTTTTCCGGAATCCCATGCAAACGAACCACGTTCTGAAAAAACAGAGGAACCAACTCAGAGGAGGAAGGCAACTTAGGCAAGGGTACCAGATGAACCATTTTAGAAAAACGGTCACACACAACCCAGATGACGGACATTTTCTGAGAGACAGGGAGATCTGAAATAAAGTCCATGGAAATGTGCGTCCAAGGCCTCTTCGGGATAGGCAAAGATAACAACAGTCCACTGGCCCGAGAACAGCAAGGCTTAGCCCGAGCACAAACCCCACAAGACTGCACAAAAGAACGCACATCCCTTGACAAAGAAGGCCACCAAAAGGACCTGGCCACCAAGTCTCTAGTACCAAATATTCCAGGGTGGCCCGCCAACACAGAAGAATGGACCTCAGAGATGACTCTACTGGTCCAAATATCCGGAACAAACAGTCTTTCAGGCGGACAACGATCAGGTCTATCCACCTGAAACTCCTGCAAAGCACGACGCAAGTCCGGGGAGACAGCAGATAATATCACCCCATCCTTAAGGATACCAGAGGGCTCAGAATCTCCAGGGGAGTCAGGCGCAAAACTCCTAGAAAGAGCATCCGCCTTAACATTCTTTGAACCTGGCAGGTATGAGACCACAAAATTGAAACGGGAGAAAAACAACGCCCAACGAGCCTGTCTAGGATTCAGACGCCTGGCAGACTCAAGGTAAATCAGATTCTTGTGATCAGTCAAGACCACCACACGATGCTTAGCACCCTCCAGCCAATGACGCCACTCCTCAAATGCCCACTTCATGGCCAAAAGCTCCCGATTACTAACATCGTAATTCCGCTCGGCGGGCGAAAATTTTCTAGAAAAGTACGCACATGGCCTCATCACCGAGCCATCGGAACTTCTCTGCGACAAAACTGCCCCCGCACCAATCTCGGAAGCATCAACCTCAACCTGAAAAGGAAGTGAAACATCTGGCTGGCGCAACACAGGAGCAGAAGGAAACCGGCGCTTAAGTTCCCGAAAGGCCTCCGCAGCCGCAGGAGACCAATCAGCAACATCAGCACCCTTCTTAGTCAAATCAGTCAAAGGTTTAACCACACTAGAAAAATTAGTTATGAAGCGACGGTAGAAATTAGCAAAGCCCAAGAATTTCTGAAGACTCTTAAGAGAAGTAGGTTGCGTCCAGTCACAAATAGCCTGAACCTTGACAGGATCCATCTCAATAGTAGAAGGGGAAAAGATGTACCCCAAAAAAGAAATCTTCTGGACCCCAAAAAGACATTTTGAGCCCTTTACAAACAAAGAATTGGCCCTCAAAATCTGAAATACCTTCCTGACCTGTTGGACATGGGACTCCCAATCATCAGAAAAAATCAAAACATCATCCAAATACACAATCATAAATTTATCCAGATATTCACGGAAAATATTGTGCATAAAGGACTGGAAGACTGAAGGAGCATTAGAAAGTCCAAAAGGCATTACCAAATACTCAAAATGGCCCTCAGGCGTATTAAATGCGGTTTTCCACTCATCCCCTTGCTTTATTCGCACAAGATTATACGCACCCCGAAGATCTATCTTAGTAAACCATTTAGCCCCCTTAATGCGAGCAAACAAATCAGTCAATAATGGCAAAGGGTACTGATATTTGACTGTAATTTTATTCAAAAGACGATAATCTATACAAGGCCTCAGGGAACCATCTTTTTTGGCCACAAAAAAACCCCCTGCTCCTAAAGGGGATGAAGATGGACGGATATGTCCCTTTTCCAAGGACTCCTTAATATAATCCCGCATTGCAGTATGCTCTGGCACAGACAGATTAAACAAACGACCTTTAGGAAATTTACTGCCAGGAATTAAATCTATAGCGCAATCGCAATCCCTGTGAGGAGGGAGCGAATTGAGCTTAGGCTCCTCAAAAACATCTCGATAGTCAGACAAAAACGCAGGGACCTCAGAGGGAGTAGACGAAGCGATGGAAATCGGAGGTGCATCATCATGAACCCCCTGACATCCCCAGCTTAACACAGACATTGTTTTCCAGTCAAGGACTGGATTATGAGCTTGTAACCATGGCAGACCAAGCACTAGGACATCATGTAGATTATACAGTACAAGGAAGCGAATCACCTCCTGATGAACGGGAGTCATACGCATAGTCACTTGTGTCCAATATTGTGGTTTATTCCTAGCCAATGGTGTAGAGTCAATTCCCTTCAAGGGGATAGGGACCTCCAGAGGCTCCAGACAAAAACCACAGCGCTTGGCAAATGACCAATCCATAAGACTCAGGGCAGCGCCCAAATCTACATAGGCATCTACGGAAATGGATGACAATGAACAAATCAGAGTCACAGACAAAATGAACTTAGACTGTAAAGTGCCAATGGCAAAAGACTTATCAACCTTTTTTGTGCGTTTAGAGCATGCTGATATAACATGAGCTGAATCACCACAATAAAAACACAACCCATTTTTCCGTCTATAGTTTTGCCGTTCGCTTCTGGACAGAATTCTATTACATTGCATAGTCTCAGGTGCCTGTTCAGTAGACACTGCCAACTGGTGTACAGGTTTGCGTTCCCGTAAACGCCGATCAATCTGAATAGCCATTGTCATAGACTCATTCAGACCTGTAGGCGCAGGAAACCCCACCATAACATCTTTTACTGCCTCAGAAAGGCCCTCTCTGAAATTGGCAGCCAAGGCGCACTCATTCCACTGAGTAAGTACTGACCATTTCCGAAATTTCTGACAATATATTTCTGCTTCATCTTGCCCCTGAGAGAGAGCCAATAAAGCTTTTTTAGCCTGAATCTCTAAGTTAGGTTCCTCATAGAGCAAACCCAATGCCAGAAAAAACGCATCCACACTGAGCAACGCAGGATCCCCTGGTGCCAATGCAAATGCCCAATTCTGAGGGTCGCCCCGCAGGAAAGATATAACAATCTTAACCTGCTGAGCCGGATCTCCAGAGGAGCGAGATTTCAAAGAAAGAAACAATTTGCAATTGTTCCTGAAATTCAGGAAACTAGATCTATCCCCAGAAAAAAACTCTGGGGTAGGAATTCTAGGTTCAGACACAGGAGCATGTACAACAAAATCTTGTATATTTTGCACCTTAGCAGCAAGATTATTCAGGCTGGAAGCCAAACTCTGGACGTCCATGTTAAACAGCTGAGGTCAGAGCCATTCAAGGATTAAGAGGAGGAAAGAAGCAGCAGGCTGCAATTATGGCTAGGCAGCACACTCTGAGTAAGAGAGAGGAAAAAAAAAAAAAAAGGTTCCTCAGACTTCTTTTCCTCCTACTTCAGCCAATACAATTAACACTTTGTGGGCCGGCTATACTGTCATGTTCCCAATGGCAGGGAATTAACAAAAGAACATGGGCAAAAACAGGACGAGCTCTAGGGTGATGGAACCTGAGCTGACCGCGATCCTGAACCTCAACACACAACTAGCAGCAGCCGGGGAACATTCCTGGGGGGGCTCTAGACGTCTCGCGCCAGCCGGAGATCTAGCTTCCCCTATCAGAAGAATCACAGACCTCTCTTGCCTCCAGATAAATATTCCCACAGAAATAGCAGCCCCCCACATGTAATGACGGTGAAATGAGAGGAAGGCACAAACGTAGTTATGAAAACAGATTCAGCAAAATGAGGCCTGCTAAAGCTAGATAGCAGAGGATACAAAAGGTGAACTGCGCGGTCAGCTTAAAACCCTTCAAAATACCATCCTGAAATTACTTGAACTCATGTGCCAACTCATGGTACATGAGTGGTAATTTCAGCCCACTAGAGCAACCAGCAGCAGAGAATTACATATCTTCAAGCTGGACTAAAAACATGAAAGCAAACATGAAACAGGGAAATCCAGACTTAGCTTGTCCTGTAGGCTTTAGGAGCAGGTAGCAAAGGTAACAGAGACACACTGATACATTGATAGCCGGCGAGGGAATGACAAAGAAGCCAGGTTAAATAGGAACTCCCACTTCCTGACGGAACAGGTGGATGCCAGAGACCGTAGGGAACGCAAGTCACCCAGTACCATCTGCAGCCACCAGAGGGAGCCCAAAAACAGAATTCACAACAGTAACCGCTGTAACCGGCAGCCTCCGTTCCTAAGAATAAGCGAGTGAAAGACCTGCGATGACGTCGCGGCTTGTGATTGGTCGCGTGACCGCTCATGTGACCGCTCATGCGACCAATCACAAGCCGCGACGTCATCGCAGGTCCTTCACTCGCTCATTCTTAGGAACGGAGGCTGCCGGTTGCACGTCTGAGGTCCAGGCTCCGTCGGAGGGGTGAGTATATCCATATTTTTTATTTTTATTCTTTATTTTTTACATGAATATGGATCCCAGGACCTGAAGGAGAGTCTCCTCTCCTCCAGACCCTGGGAACCATACACTGGGACCTTCCGATTCCGATTTCCGATATCACAAAAATATCGGAACTCGGTATCGGAATTCCGATACCGCAAATATCGGCCGATACACGATACTTGCGGTATCGGAATGCTCAACACTATTTGTGGCACAATTTTATATGGAGCATCTTATGGGGCTATAATCAGCATTTGTGCAGCATTATATGGGCCAAATATCTGTATGGAGGATCTTATGGGGCCATAATCAGCATTTGTTCAGCATTAGATGGGGCATATTTTAATATGGAGCATCTTATGGAGCCCATCATAAATTTTATGGAGCATTATATGGGGTGTATTTTGAATGGAGCATCTTATGGGGCCCATCATTAACTGTAAGGAGCATTATATGGGGCTCCTGATTCAATATGGATGTTCAAAAACACTTAACCTACTGATGTCTCAATTAATTTTACTTTTATTGGTATCTATTTTTATTTTTGACATTTACCGGTAGCTGCTGCATTTTCAACCCTAGGCTAATACTCGAGTCAATAAGTTTTCCCAGTTATTTGTTGCAAAATTAGGGGGGTCGGCTTATACTCAGGTCGGCTTATACTCGAGTATATACTGTAATTTAAACTGTGGTTTTTACGCACACTGATCACATATAAGTTTGCTCCAAATTCAACTATTTGTAATGAACGTGGAAAATATTGTAGTAGTCCATTTAAAATGGGCAAGGCGCATGACAAGGGACGGATAAGTGGACATGATGCTGATGGTGCCTGCAGAGGCCAAGGCCATGGGCAAGCTGAAAGTGAGCCACAGCAAAAACCCACATCTTCTTGCTCGACCTTCCTTTCCCAATTACTAGGGGACCGCAGCACACCACTATTGAACCAAGAGCAGTGTCAAAAGGTTGTTGGTTGGATAGCGGATAATGCTTCCTGTCACTTTGCCACCACCACCACCACGTTTTCCACTTGGTCAAGTCAGAGTAACTGTGAGTCTCGACCGCATATTGCTCACCATGATCCTCCTTCCTACCACCATGCCGAGTGCCCTGCAACTGATCCCACACTTGGACACTCTGAAGATCTGTTCACTTTTCCATTTATAGATTCAGGACTCTCGACAGGCGACAGTGGGAAAGTGTCACAAGAGGTGGATGATGATGAGTCACAACTGCCAGAAAGTCAGGAGGAGGACCAGTGGGCAGATTTGGAAGATGAGGTGGTGGATGATGTAGTAACTAAACCAACCTGGTAGGAGTACATGCAGAGCAAGGACAGCAGCACACGGGGAGAGGCATAGCATTCCACCAGGCAGGAAGAAGCAGTGTGATGGCCACATACAAAAGATGGGCAACCAGTCCCCGTAACACCAACAAGATGGAAGTTGCCAGTCCAACTGTTAAGTGTTACAGAGTCTGGTTGTTTTTCAAAGACTCTACCGATAACCCCAAACAGGCCATTTGCACCACCTGCCATGCCAGCATCAGCAGGAGTGTCTACCAGTCTGACCAACACCAGCATGATCAGGCATATGGCAGCAAAGCACCGAACTCCAGGCTTCAGGAAAAACGTATGCGGGTGACACCACTGCTTCTTCCACTGTTGTGCGTGCAAGCCTATCCATAGTGCCTCATGCCCTTCACCTGTCATTGCCCACAGTCAACTAGCACCATCATCAAGCACATCCACATCCTTGTCCCAGCGTAGCGTTCAGTTGTCCATACCCCAGTCATTGGAACGCAAGCAGAAATATGCAGCCAACGCCCCACAGGCCACAGTACTAAATTCACACATTTCTCGTCTGCTTGCGCTCTTTCGTTTTAGGCTCATGGAGACGAAGCTTTAGGTAACCTGTGGCGGCGGCCATCCCAAGGTATTTGGTCCCCAGCCGCCACTATTTCTCCCTGTGTGCCATCCCAGCATTGCATAAGCATGTATCTCACAACATTACTCGTGCCCTCAACAATGCTGTTTCCGGGAAAGTCCACCTAACCACAGATACATGCACTTGTGGGCAGGGATGGTGTATCTCACTGACGGCACACTGGGTTAACATAGTGGAAGCCAGGACTCAGTCAGACCTTGAGATGGAACACATCCTCCTGACAAAGAGGATTGCGAACCCTATGTCAATCAGGGTTGACCCCACAGTATTCAGCTCCTGCACCTCCTCCTCTTCAGCCTCTATCTCTGAAATGAGCACATCAGTCACAAGCTGTAAGAACTGCAGCACTGCCTCAGCCAAGCGGCAACAGGCTGTGCTGAAGCTAATATGCTTAGGTGACAAGCCGCACAATGCTGAAGAGTTGTGGGCAGCTCTGAAAGAGCAGTCAGAATGTGGCTGACAGCGCTGAACCTACAGCCAGGCATGGTGATGTGTGACAATGGCTAGAATCTGGTGGCAGTTCTGAGGTGAGGTGAGCTCACACTCGTACCATGCCTGGCCCATGTGCTTCACTTCGTTGTTCAATAGTTTCTCAAAAGCTACCCGTAGGTGACAGATCTGCTTCTAAAAGTACTCTGCCTGTGTGCCCATTTTAGAAAGTCAGATACAGCTTCTGCCACCCTAGCCAAGCTTCTGCAGCGTTTGCAGCTTCCGGCTCAATGACTGGTGTGTGATGTCCCCACGCGTTGCATCTCTATACTGCATATATTGGAAAGGATTTGTAAGCTGAAGAGAGCAGTTGTTAACTACCTGCATCAACAAGGCAGACATTATTCAGTTCAGACTACACACATAAGACCTCAGGAGTGGATATGGATGTCAGACATATGTACCATCCAACAAAACTTTGAGGACACCACCAAGATGACAAGCGGCGATGATGTCATAATTAGCTTCACCATCCTGCTTCTCTGCATTCTGAAAAGCTCTCTGCTCACTATGAAAGAGGATGCATTGCAGGCAGAGCATGTGGACATGGAGCAAGAAACCATACAGACTTCTGTACACCACAAAATGATAACAGTGAAACATAACCTTCAATACAGTGCCTTTTTTTGGGAGGTGTATTTGTTAGGTGTCGAGTTCCCACCTCTGCACAGGGGAAATCTCGAACCGTCTCCGCTGCGGCCTCCCATTGCTCTCCAGCCGCAGTGGAGCCTGTTGTGAATTCGCTTTTTGCTCCCTCTAGTGGTTACTAGTTTTTTGACTCTGGTTTTTCTGTCATTCCTGTTATCCGCACCTGGGTCGTTAGTTAGGGGTGTAGCTATATAAGCTCCCTGGACCTTCAGTTCAATGCCTGGCAACGTAGTTATCAGAGCTAGTCTGCTGTGCTCTTGTCTACTGATCCTGGTTCCAGTTATATCAGCTAAGTCTGCCTTTTTGCTTTTTGCTATTTGTTTTGGTTTTGTATTTTTGTCCAGCTTGTTCCAAATCTATATCCTGATCTTTGCTGGAAGCTCTAGGGGGGCTGGTGTTCTCCCCCCGGACCGTTAGACGGTTCGGGGGTTCTTGAATTTCCAGTGTGGATTTTGATAGGGTTTTTGTTGACCATATAAGTTACCTTTCTTTATTCTGCTATCAGTAAGCGGGCCTCTGTGTGCTAAACCTGGTTCATTTCTGTGTTTGTCATTTCCTCTTACCTCACCGTTATTATTTGTGGGGGGCTTCTATACAGCTTTGGGGTCCCCTTCTCTGGAGGCAAGAAAGGTCTTTGTTTTTCCTCTACTAGGGGTAGTTAGATTCTCCGGCTGGAGCGTGTCATCTAGAATCATCGTAGGAATGATCCCCGGCTACTTCTAGTGTTGGCGTTAGGAGTAGATATATGGTCAACCCAGTTACCACTGCCCTATGAGCTGGTTTTTTGTATTCTGCAGACTTCCACGTTCCTCTGAGACCCTCGCCATTGGGGTCATAACAGTTTGCCAGGCCAGTATTAAGTGTTTAATGCATTGCAGAAGAGGGATTATAAGAAAGAAGATTCTGAGTTTTTTTTTTTTTTTTTTTTCTTCTTCCCCTTTACCTCAGAGTGGCTATGCTTGCTGCAGACATGAATGTCCAGACCTTGATTACAAGTGTGGACCAGCTGGCTACTCGTGTGCAGGGCATACAAGACTATGTTATCAGAAATCCTAGGTCAGAACCTAAAATACCGATTCCTGAACTGTTTTCCGGAGACAGGTTTAAGTTTAGGAATTTCGTGAATAATTGTAAATTGTTTTTGTCCCTGAGACCCTGTTCATCTGGAGACTCTGCTCAGCAAGTAAAAATTATTATTTCGTTCTTACGGGGCGACCCTCAGGATTGGGCTTTTTCGCTGGCGCCAGGAGATCCGGCATTGGCTGATATTGATGCGTTTTTTCTGGCGCTCGGTTTACTCTATGAGGAACCCAATCTTGAGATTCAGGCAGAAAAGGCCTTGCTGGCTATGTCTCAGGGACAGGACGAGGCTGAAGTGTATTGCCAAAAATTTCGGAAATGGTCCGTGCTGACACATTGGAACGAGTGTGCTCTGGCCGCTAATTTTAGAAATGGCCTTTCTGAAGCCATTAAGAATGTTATGGTGGGTTTTCCCATTCCCACAGGTCTGAATGATACTATGGCACTGGCTATTCAAATTGACCGGCGGTTGCGGGAGCGCAAAACCGCAAATTCCCTCATGGTGTTGTCTGAACAGACACCTAATTCGGTGCAATGTGATAGAAAAACCGCAAATTCCCTCATGGTGTTGTCTGAACAGACACCTGATTTAATGCAATGTGATAGAATCCTGACTAGAAATGAGCGGAAAATTCATAGACGCCAGAATGGCTTGTGCTACTACTGTGGTGATTCTACACATGTTATCTCAGCATGCTCTAAACGTATAGCTAAGGTTGTTAGTCCTGTCACCGTTGGTAATTTGCAACCTAAATTTATTCTGTCTGTAACTTTGATTTGCTCACTGTCGTCTTATCCTGTCATGGCGTTTGTAGATTCAGGTGCTGCCCTGAGTCTTATGGATCTGTCATTTGCTAAGCGCTGTGGTTTTACTCTTGAACCATTAGTAAATCCTATTCCTCTTAGGGGTATTGATGCTACGCCATTGGCAGCAAATAAACCGCAGTATTGGACACAGGTTACCATGTGCATGACTCCTGAACACCGCGAGGTGATACGTTTCCTGGTTTTACATAAAATGCATGATTTGGTTGTTTTAGGGCTGCCATGGTTACAGACCCATAATCCAGTCCTGGACTGGAAGGCTATGTCAGTCTCAAGTTGGGGCTGTCGTGGTATTCATGGGGATTCCCTGCCTGTGTCTATTGCTTCTTCTACGCCTTCGGAAGTTCCGGAGTATTTGTCTGATTATCAGGATGTCTTCAGTGAGTCTGAGTCCAGTGCTCTGCCTCCTCATAGGGACTGTGACTGTGCTATTGATTTGATCCCTGGCAGTAAATTTCCTAAGGGAAGACTGTTTAATCTGTCGGTACCCGAACATACCGCTATGCGTTCATATATCAAGGAGTCTCGGGAGAAAGGACATATTCGTCCGTCTTCTTCCCCTCTTGGTGCGGGATTCTTTTTTGTGGCAAAAAAGGACGGATCTTTGAGGCCTTGTATTGATTATCGGCTTTTAAATAAGATCACTGTCAAATTTCAGTATCCTTTACCGCTGTTGTCTGACTTGTTTGCCCGGATTAAGGGTGCCAAGTGGTTCACCAAGATAGACCTTCGTGGTGCGTACAACCTTGTGCGCATTAAGCAAGGTGATGAATGGAAAACCGCATTCAATACGCCCGAAGGTCATTTTGAGTACTTGGTGATGCCTTTTGGGCTCTCCAATGCGCCTTCAGTTTTTCAGTCCTTTATGCATGACATCTTCCGGAAGTATCTGGATAAATTTTTGATTGTTTATCTGGATGATATTTTGGTTTTTTCTGATAATTGGGATTCACATGTGGAGCAGGTCAGGTTGGTCTTTAAAATTTTGCGTGAAAATTCTTTGTTTGTCAAGGGCTCAAAGTGTCTCTTTGGTGTACAGAAGGTTCCCTTTTTGGGGTTCATTTTTTCCCCTTCTGCTGTGGAGATGGACCCAGTCAAGGTCCGAGCTATTCTTGATTGGACTCAGCCCTCGTCAGTTAAGAGTCTTCAGAAATTCTTGGGTTTCGCTAACTTCTACCGTCGTTTTATCGCTAATTTTTCTAGCATTGTGAAACCTTTGACGGATATGACCAAGAAGGGCTCCGATGTAGCCAACTGGGCTCCTGCTGCCGTGGAGGCTTTCCAGGAGTTGAAACGCCGGTTTACTTCGGCGCCTGTTTTGTGCCAGCCCGATGTCTCACTTCCCTTTCAGGTTGAGGTGGATGCTTCAGAGATTGGAGCGGGGGCCGTTTTGTCGCAGAGAGGCCCTGGTTGCTCTGTTATGAAACCTTGTGCCTTTTTCTCTAGGAAGTTTTCGCCTGCCGAGCGAAATTATGATGTGGGCAATCGGGAGTTGTTGGCCATGAAATGGGCATTTGAGGAGTGGCGTCATTGGCTCGAGGGTGCTAAGCATCGTGTGGTGGTCTTGACTGATCACAAAAATCTGATGTATCTCGAGTCTGCTAATCGCCTTAATCCGAGACAGGCCCGCTGGTCATTGTTTTTCTCCCGCTTTGATTTTGTTGTCTCGTATTTACCAGGTTCAAAGAATGTGAAGGCCGATGCTCTTTCTAGGAGCTTTGTGCCTGATGCTCCTGAAGTCGCTGATCCTGTTGGTATTCTTAAAGATGGAGTTATCTTGTCAGCTATTTCTCCGGATCTGCGACGTGTGTTGCAGAGATTTCAGGCGGATAGGCCTGAGTCTTGTCCACCTGACAGACTGTTTGTCCCGGATAAGTGGACCAGCAGAGTCATTTCCGAGGTTCATTCCTCGGTGTTGGCAGGTCACCCGGGAATTTTTGGCACCAGAGATCTGGTGGCCAGGTCCTTTTGGTGGCCTTCTTTGTCAAGGGATGTGCGGTCATTTGTGCAGTCCTGTGGGACTTGTGCTCGAGCTAAGCCTTGCTGTTCTCGTGCCAGCGGTTTGCTCTTGCCCTTGCCTGTCCCGAAGAGACCTTGGACACATATCTCCATGGATTTCATTTCTGATCTTCCGCTATCTCAGGGCATGTCCGTTATCTGGGTGATATGTGATCGCTTCTCCAAGATGGTCCATTTGGTTCCTTTGCCTAAGCTGCCTTCCTCTTCCGATCTGGTTCCTGTGTTTTTCCAGAACGTGGTTCGTTTGCACGGCATCCCTGAGAATATTGTGTCAGACAGAGGATCCCAGTTCGTTTCCAGGTTCTGGCGATCCTTTTGTAGTAGGATGGGCATTGATTTGTCGTTTTCGTCTGCTTTCCATCCTCAGACTAATGGACAGACGGAGCGAACCAATCAGACCTTGGAGGCTTATTTGAGGTGTTTTGTCTCTGCTGATCAGGACGATTGGGTGACATTCTTGCCGTTGGCTGAGTTTGCCCTTAATAATCGGGCTAGTTCCGCCACCTTGGTTTCGCCTTTTTTCTGCAACTCTGGTTTCCATCCTCGCTTTTCTTCAGGTCATGTGGAGCCTTCTGACTGTCCTGGGGTGGATTCTGTGGTGGATAGGTTGCAGCGGATCTGGAATCATGTGGTGGACAACTTGAAGTTGTCACAGGAGAGGGCTCAGCGCTTTGCCAACCGCCGCCGCGGTGTGGGTCCCCGACTACGCGTTGGGGATTTGGTATGGCTTTCTTCCCGCTTTGTTCCTATGAAGGTCTCCTCTCCCAAATTTAAACCTCGTTTTATTGGGCCTTACAAGATATTGGAAATCCTTAATCCTGTATCTTTTCGTCTGGATCTTCCTGTGTCGTTTGCTATTCACAATGTATTTCATAGGTCCTTGTTGCGGCGGTACATTGTGCCTGTAGTTCCTTCTGCTGAGCCTCCTGCTCCTGTGTTGGTTGAGGGCGAGTTGGAGTACGTGGTGGAGAAGATCTTGGATTCTCGCCTCTCCAGGCGGAGGCTTCAGTACCTGGTCAAGTGGAAGGGCTATGGTCAGGAGGATAATTCCTGGGTGGTCGCCTCTGATGTTCATGCGGCCGATTTAGTTCGTGCCTTTCATGCCGCTCATCCTGATCGCCCTGGTGGTCGTGGTGAGGGTTCGGTGACCCCTCACTTAGGGGGGGGTACTGTTGTGAATTCGCTTTTTGCTCCCTCTAGTGGTTACTAGTTTTTTGACTCTGGTTTTTCTGTCATTCCTGTTATCCGCACCTGGGTCGTTAGTTAGGGGTGTAGCTATATAAGCTCCCTGGACCTTCAGTTCAATGCCTGGCAACGTAGTTATCAGAGCTAGTCTGCTGTGCTCTTGTCTACTGATCCTGGTTCCAGTTATATCAGCTAAGTCTGCCTTTTTGCTTTTTGCTATTTGTTTTGGTTTTGTATTTTTGTCCAGCTTGTTCCAAATCTATATCCTGATCTTTGCTGGAAGCTCTAGGGGGGCTGGTGTTCTCCCCCCGGACCGTTAGACGGTTCGGGGGTTCTTGAATTTCCAGTGTGGATTTTGATAGGGTTTTTGTTGACCATATAAGTTACCTTTCTTTATTCTGCTATCAGTAAGCGGGCCTCTCTGTGCTAAACCTGGTTCATTTCTGTGTTTGTCATTTCCTCTTACCTCACCGTTATTATTTGTGGGGGGCTTCTATACAGCTTTGGGGTCCCCTTCTCTGGAGGCAAGAAAGGTCTTTGTTTTTCCTCTACTAGGGGTAGTTAGATTCTCCGGCTGGAGCGTGTCATCTAGAATCATCGTAGGAATGATCCCCGGCTACTTCTAGTGTTGGCGTTAGGAGTAGATATATGGTCAACCCAGTTACCACTGCCCTATGAGCTGGTTTTTTGTATTCTGCAGACTTCCACGTTCCTCTGAGACCCTCGCCATTGGGGTCATAACAGGAGCCTGCTCAGCAGAGACGTCGGTCCCAGCATATGGCTAAAGCTGATACTGTGCGACTGGTTACTGCTATCCTTCCAGGCTCTGCCTTTGTAGCCAGCTCTGATCAGCAGTGAGCAGGTCTTTCTGGGACTAAGTCCTGCTTTTCCCATACTGAGCATGCCCACGAGATGACCTCCCATTGGAGGTCAGGGGTCACATGCTCGGGTCCTGTTGCAGCTCCTATTGGACCATCTGGAAGGTCCCGTAGCACTGCTGCTATAAAAGGTTTGCATGGCCACTCGGCCATGTGCTAGTGTATACTTGATAATGTGTGTGTGTTGATTCTGCAAATGCACCTTATACCATCTTTCTAATTATTTGGTGCGTTCCGCTAGCCTTAACATGTATTCCCATGCACCTCTTCATACCCACAGATGGGTAAACGATTCCTGATTGAGGCTATTTGGTGTTATCCTCCTCCTTCTCCTCAACCTCATCATTAGTGTTGAGCATTCCGATACCGCAAGTATCGGGTATCGGCCGATACTTGCGGGTATCGGAATTCCGATACCGAGATCCGATACTTTTGTGGTATCGGGTATCGGTATCAAAACAACATTAATGTAATAATGTGTTAAAGAGAGAATTAAAATAAAAAATATTGCTATACTCACCTCTCCGACGCAGCCTGGACCTCAGCGAGGGAACCGGCAGCGTTGTTTGCTTAAAATTTGCGCGTTTTCTTCCTTACTTGAAGTCCCGGCTTGTGATTGGTCGCGTGCCGCCCATGTGGCCGCGACGCGACCAATCACAGCAAGCCGTGACGTAATTTTTGGTCCTTCAGGATTTTAAAATTACGTTCTGGCTTGTGATTGGTCGCGTCGCGGTCACATGGGCGACGCGACCAATCACAAGCCGTGACGTCACGGGAGGCTGGACACGCGCGCATTTTAAAATGCGTGCTTGTCCTGCCTCCCGTGACGTCCCGGCTTGTGATTGGTCGCGTCGCCCATGTGGCCGCGACGCGACCAATCACAGCAAGCCGTGATGTAATTTTAGGTCCTTCAGTATTTTAAAATTACGTTCTGGCTTGTGATTGGTCGCGT
Source organism: Ranitomeya variabilis (assembly GCF_051348905.1). Lineage (NCBI taxonomy): Eukaryota > Metazoa > Chordata > Amphibia > Anura > Dendrobatidae > Ranitomeya > Ranitomeya variabilis. The sequence continues at coordinate 307,113,302 of NC_135236.1, forward strand.
CGCGGTCACATGGGCGACGCGACCAATCACAAGCCGTGACGTCACGGGAGGCTGGACACGCGCGCATTTTAAAATGCGCGCTGTTGTGGATTCTGTTTGTGGGCTCCCTCTGGTGGTTACTGCTGGTACTGGGTGACTTTGGTGGGTTGCGGCCTTTGGTTTCCACCTGTCCATCAGAGGCTGGGTGTTTCCTATTTTACCTGGCCTTTCTGTCATTCCCTTGCCGGCTAACAATGTATTCAGATGTGCTCTGTTTGGTTCCTGCCTACCTGCTCCCAGATCTTTCAGGATAAGCTAAGTGCTGATTTTCAGTTGTTGGGTTTTTTTTGTCCAGCTTGCTTATTATGTCTCTATGCTAGCTGGTAGCTCTAGTGGACTGAGGTTCTCCCCATGTGCCATGAGTTGGCACATGGGTTCTTGTAATCTCAGGATGGTTTTTTGATTAGGGTTTTTTGCTGACCGCTCAGACCCCTTTTGTATCGTTCTGCTTTCTAGTTTACAGCGGGCCTCAATTTGCTGAACCTATATATATCATCTCTATGTGTGTGCCTTCCTCTCATTTCACCGTCAATACATGTGGGGGGCAACTATACCTTTTGGGGTTCATTCCTCTGGAGGCAAGTGAGGTCTTTATTTTCTCTGCAGTACTAGTTAGCTCTTAGGCTGGTGCGTGGCGTCTAGAACCAACGTAGGCACGCTCCCTGGCTATCTCTAGTTGCGTTTGTCAGGCGTAGGGCAGCGGTCAGCCCAGGTTCCATCACCCTAGAGCTCGTCCGATATTTTCTATTACTTTGCTTGTCCCTTGCTATCCCTAGCCATTGGGATTCATGACAGTATAGCCGGCCCACAAAGTGTTAATTGTTTGGGCTGAAGCAGGAGAAAAAGAAGTGTTTAAGGGAAATTTATTTTTTTATTTTTATTTTTTTTTTTTCCTTCAGAGTTTTGCTGCCTAGCCCTTAATTGCTGTCTAGCTGCTTCTTACCTCCTCTTAACCCTTGAATGGCTCTGATATTAGCTGTTTAACATGGATGTCCAGAGTTTGGCTTCCAGCCTGAGTAATCTCGAGGCAAAAGTTCAAAACATACAGGATTTTGTTGTTCACACTCCCATGTCTGAACCTAGAATTCCTATTCCAGAGTTCTTTTCTGGAGATAGATCTACCTTCCTGAATTTCAGGAACAATTGTAAATTGTTTCTTTCTTTAAAATCTCGCTCCTCTGGAGACCCTGCTCAACAGGTCAAGATTGTAATATCTTTCCTGCGAGGCGACCCTCAGAATTGGGCATTTGCATTGGCACCAGGGGATCCTGCATTGCTCAATGTGGATGCGTTTTTTCTGGCATTGGGATTGCTCTATGAGGAACCCAACCTGGAGATTCAGGCTGAAAAGGCTTTATTAGCCCTCTCTCAGGGGTATGATGAAGCGGAAATATATTGTCAAAAATTTCGGAAATGGTCGGTGCTTACTCAGTGGAATGAGTGCGCCCTGGCTGCAAACTTCAGAAATGGTCTTTCCGAGGCCATTAAGGATATTATGGTGGGGTTCCCTACGCCTACAGGTCTGAATGAGTCGATGGCTATGGCCATTCAGATTGATAAGGCGTTTACGGGAGCGCAAACCCGTGCACCAGTTGGCGGTGTCTTTTGAACAGGCACCTGAGACTATGCAATGTGATAGAATTCAGTCCAGAAGTGAACGGCAAAATTATAGGCGGAAAAATGGATTGTGTTTTTATTGTGGTGATTCAGCTCATGTTATATCAGCATGCTCTAAACGCACAAAAAGGGTTGATAAATCTTTTGCCATTGGTACTCTGCAGCCTAAGTTCATTTTGTCTGTGACTCTGATTTTTTCACTGTCTTCCATTTCCGTCGATGCCTATGTGGATTCGGGCGCTGCCCTGAGTCTTATGGATTGGTCATTTGCTAAACGCTGCGGTTTTAGTCTGGAACCTCTGGAAGTTCCTATTCCTCTGAAGGGAATTGACTCTACACCATTGGCTATGAATAAACCGCAGTATTGGACACAAGTGACCATGCGCATGACTCCCGTTCATCAGGAGGTGATTCGCTTCCTTGTACTGTATAATTTACATGATGTACTAGTGCTTGGTCTGCCATGGTTACAAACTCATAATCCTGTCCTGGACTGGAAAACAATGTCTGTGTTAAGCTGGGGATGTCAGGGGGTTCATGATTATGCACCTCCGATTTCAATCGCTTCATCTACTCCTTCTGAGATCCCTGCGTTTTTGTCTGACTATAGGGATGTTTTTGAGGAGCCTAAGCTCAATTCGCTCCCTCCGCATAGAGATTGTGACTGTGCTATAGAATTGATTCCTGGCAGTAAGTTCCCTAAGGGTCGTTTATTTAATCTGTCACTGCCAGAGCATACTGCTATGCGGAATTATATTAAGGAGTCCTTGGAAAAGGGACATATTCGTCCATCTTCGTCCCCTCTGGGAGCAGGTTTTTTTTTCGTGGCAAAAAAAGATGGTTCCCTGAGGCCTTGTATAGATTATCGCCTTCTGAATAAGATTACAGTCAAGTATCAGTATCCATTGCCATTATTGACTGATTTGTTTGCTCGCATTAAGGGGGCTAGGTGGTTCACTAAGATAGATCTTCGCGGTGCGTATAATCTGGTGCGGATAAAACAGGGTGATGAGTGGAAAACCGCATTTAATACGCCGGAGGGCCATTTTGAGTATTTGGTAATGCCTTTTGGACTCTCCAATGCTCCGTCAGTCTTTCAGTCCTTTATGCACAATATTTTCCGTGAATATCTGGATAAGTTTATGATTGTGTATTTGGATGATATTTTGGTGTTTTCTGATGACTGGGAGTCTCATGTTCTACAGGTCAGGAAGGTGTTTCAGGTTCTGCGGGCCAATTCTCTGTTTGTGAAGGGCTCAAAGTGTCTCTTCGGAGTCCAGAAGATTTCTTTTTTGGGGTACATTTTTTCTCCTTCTACTATTGAGATGGATCCCGTCAAGGTTCAGGCGATTTGTGACTGGACACAACCTACATCTGTTAAGAGCCTTCAGAAGTTCTTGGGGTTTGCTAATTTTTATCGTCGGTTCATTGCTAATTTTTCCAGTATTGTTAAACCTTTGACTGATTTGACTAAAAAGGGTGCTGATGTTGCTGATTGGTCTCCTGCAGCCGTGGAGGCCTTTCAGGAACTTAAGCGCCGGTTTTCTTCTGCTCCTGTGTTGTGTCAACCAGATGTTTCACTTCCTTTTCAGGTTGAGGTTGATGCTTCCGAGATTGGAGCGGGGGCGGTTTTGTCACAGAGAAGTTCTAATGGCTCGGTGATGAAGCCATGTGCATTCTTCTCTAGAAAATTCTCGCCCGCCGAGCGTAATTATGATGTGGGTAATCGGGAGCTTTTGGCCATGAAGTGGGCATTTGAGGAGTGGCGTCATTGGCTTGAGGGTGCTAAACATCGTGTGGTGGTCTTGACTGATCACAAGAATCTCATTTACCTTGAGTCTGCCAGGCGTTTGAATCCTAGACAGGCTCGTTGGTCGTTGTTTTTTTTTCGTTTCAATTTCGTGGTTTCATACCTGCCAGGTTCAAAGAATGTGAAGGCAGATGCTCTTTCCAGGAGTTTTGTGCCTGACTCTCCTGGAGACTCTGGGCCTACTGGTATCCTTAGGGATGGGGTAATATTGTCCGCCGTATCCCCAGACTTGTGACGTGCATTGCAGGAGTTTCAGATGGATAAACCGGATCGTTGTCCACCAGAAAGACTGTTTGTTCCGGATGATTGGACCAGTAGAGTCATCTCCGAGGTCCATTCTTCTGTGTTGGCTGGTCATCCTGGAATATTTGGTACTAGAGACTTGGTGGCCAGGTCTTTTTGGTGGCCTTCCTTGTCTAGGGATGTGCGTGCCTTTGTGCAGTCTTGTGAAGTGTGTGCTCGAGCTAAGCCTTGCTGTTCTCGGGCCAGTGGGTTGTTGTTATCCTTGCCCATCCCGAAGAGGCCTTGGACGCACATTTCCATGGATTTTATTTCTGATCTCCCGGTTTCACAGAAAATGTCCGTTATCTGGGTTGTGTGTGACCGCTTTTCTAAGATGGTTCATTTGGTGCCCTTGCCTAAGTTGCCTTCCTCCTCTGAGTTGGTCCCTTTATTTTTTCAGAACGTGGTTCGTTTGCATGGGATTCCGGAGAATATCGTTTCTGACAGGGGATCCCAGTTTGTGTCTAGATTTTGGCGGGCGTTCTGTGCTAGGATGGGCATTGATTTGTCTTTCTCGTCTGCATTCCATCCTCAGACGAATGGCCAGACGGAGCAAACTAATCAGACCTTGGAAACTTATTTGAGGTGTTTTGTTTCTGCTGATCAAGATGACTGGGTTGCTTTTTTGCCACTGGCCGAATTTGCTCTTAATAATCGGGCTAGTTCTGCCACGTTGGTCTCTCCTTTTTTTTGTAATTCAGGGTTTCATCCTCATTTTTCCTCTGGTCAGGTGGAGTCTTCGGATTGTCCTGGAGTGGACGTGGTGGTGGACAGGCTGCATCAGATTTGGAACCAGGTGGTGGACAATTTGAATTTATCTCAGGAGAAGACTCAGCAGTTTGCTAATCGCCGTCGCCGCGTGGGTCCCCGACTTCTTGTTGGGGATTTGGTGTGGTTGTCTTCTCGTTTTGTCCCTATGAAGGTCTCTTCTCCTAAGTTCAAGCCTCGGTTCATTGGTCCTTATAGGATCTCGGAGATTCTTAACCCTGTATCTTTTCGTTTGGATCTCCCAGCATCGTTTGCTATTCATAATGTGTTCCATCGGTCGTTGTTGCGGAGGTATGAGGTGCCCGTTGTTCCTTCGGTTGAGCCTCCTGCTCCGGTGCTGGTGGAGGGAGAATTGGAGCATGTTGTTGAGAAGATCTTGGATTCTCGTGTTTCCAGACGCAAACTCCAGTATTTGGTTAAGTGGAAGGGTTATGGTCAGGAGGATAATTCCTGGGTGGTCGCCTCCGATGTTCATGCGACTGATTTGGTCCGCGCCTTCCATAGAGCTCACACTGATCGCCCTGGGGGTTCTCGTGAGGGTTCGGTGACCCCTCCTCAAGGGGGGGGTACTGTTGTGGATTCTGTTTGTGGGCTCCCTCTGGTGGTTACTGCTGGTACTGGGTGACTTTGGTGGGTTGCGGCCTTTGGTTTCCACCTGTCCATCAGAGGCTGGGTGTTTCCTATTTTACCTGGCCTTTCTGTCATTCCCTTGCCGGCTAACAATGTATTCAGATGTGCTCTGTTTGGTTCCTGCCTACCTGCTCCCAGATCTTTCAGGATAAGCTAAGTGCTGATTTTCAGTTGTTGGGTTTTTTTTGTCCAGCTTGCTTATTATGTCTCTATGCTAGCTGGTAGCTCTAGTGGACTGAGGTTCTCCCCATGTGCCATGAGTTGGCACATGGGTTCTTGTAATCTCAGGATGGTTTTTTGATTAGGGTTTTTTGCTGACCGCTCAGACCCCTTTTGTATCGTTCTGCTTTCTAGTTTACAGCGGGCCTCAATTTGCTGAACCTATATATATCATCTCTATGTGTGTGCCTTCCTCTCATTTCACCGTCAATACATGTGGGGGGCAACTATACCTTTTGGGGTTCATTCCTCTGGAGGCAAGTGAGGTCTTTATTTTCTCTGCAGTACTAGTTAGCTCTTAGGCTGGTGCGTGGCGTCTAGAACCAACGTAGGCACGCTCCCTGGCTATCTCTAGTTGCGTTTGTCAGGCGTAGGGCAGCGGTCAGCCCAGGTTCCATCACCCTAGAGCTCGTCCGATATTTTCTATTACTTTGCTTGTCCCTTGCTATCCCTAGCCATTGGGATTCATGACAGCGCGCTTGTCCTGCCTCCCGTGACGTCCCGGCTTGTGATTGGTCGCGTCGCCCATGTGGCCGCGACGCGACCAATCACAGCAAGCCGTGACGTAATTTTAGGTCCTTCAGGATTTTAAAATTACGTTCTGGCTTGTGATTGGTCGCGTCGCGGTCACATGGGCGACGTGACCAATCACAAGCCGTGACATCACGGGAGGCTGGACACGCGCGCATTTTAAAATGCGCGCTTGTCCTGCCTCCCGTGATGTCACGGCTTGTGATTGGTCGCGTCACCCATGTGACCGCGACGTGACCAATCACAAGCCAGAACGTAATTTTAAAATCCTGAAGGACCTAAAATTACGTCACGGCTTGCTGTGATTGGTCGCGTCGCGGCCACATGGGCGACGCGACCAATCACAATCCGGGACGTCACGGGAGGCAGGACAAGCGCGCATTTTAAAATGCGCGCTTGTCCTGCCTCCCGTGACGTCACGGCTTGTGATTGGTCGCGTCGCCCATGTGACCGCGACGCGACCAATCAGAAGCCAGAACGTAATTTTAAAATCCTGAAGGACCTAAAATTACGTCACGGCTTGCTGTGATTGGTCGCGTCGCGGCCACATGGGCGGCACGCGACCAATCACAAGCCGGGACTTCAAGTAAGGAAGTAAACGCGCAAATTTTAAGCAAACAACGCTGCCGGTTCCCTCGCTGAGGTCCAGGCTGCGTCGGAGAGGTGAGTATAGCAATATTTTTTATTTTAATTCTTTCTTTTACACATTAATATGGATCCCAGGGCCTGAAGGAGAGTTTCCTCTCCTTCAGACCCTGGGAACCATCAGGGATACCGTCCGATACTTGAGTCCCATTGACTTTTATTGGTACCGGGTATCGGTATCGGATTGGATCCGATACTTTGCCGGTATCGGCCGATACTTTCCGATACCGATACTTTCAAGTATCGGACGGTATCGCTCAACACTACTCATCATCCACCACCACTACGGTGAACGTGTTCCGTGATGCTACAGTCACCCTAGTTTTTTGCAAGGGTGTTTATGATGCCCGTTCCATTTTTTTAAAAAACATGTATACCCCCAGGAGAAAAAGCTTGTCAACCCATACACTTAGGGAATGGGCATTCCAACTATAGGAGACCCACTCCTTTAAATTGGGAAAAGATTCATAGGAGGATATTCTCCACGTCTCTTGAGACACCACGACCAGAACACCAGGGTGAAAGTATTCCTTGATGCAACAGCCATTCTATGTTTTGGCAAGGGTGCTTATGGTGCCCATAAATATTTTGTAAAAAAAAACAAAAAACTAATCTGTACCCCCAGGGGGAAATGTTTGTCAGCCCATACACTTAGTGTATGTGCAATTCTACTATGACCCGCTCCTTTAAATTGGGAAAAGATTCATAGGAGGACATTCTCCACATCACTTCAGACACCACCACTAGAACAGCAGGGTGAACATATTCCGTGATGATGCAACAGCCAGTCTATGTTTTGGCATTGGTGTTTATGATGCCTGTATTTTATTTAAAAAAAAAAACCTCATGTGTACCCCCAGGGGGAAATGTTTGTCAGCTCATACACTTAGTATAGGAGACCCGCTCCTTTAAATTGGGAAAAGATTCATAGGAGGACATTCTTCACATCTCTCCAGACACCTCCACTAGAACACCAGGGTGAACGTATTCTGTGATGCAGCAACCACTCTATTTTTTGGAAAGGGTGTTTATGATGTCTGTAAAAATTAAGAAAAAAAATGATGTGAACCCGCTGGGGAAAATGTTTGTCAGTCCATACACTTAGTGTATGGGCATTCCAAGTATAGGAGACCCACTGCTTTATAATGGGAAAAAAAAATTATGAGGCCATCCTCCACCTCGATTTCAAGGGGCATTGGAGTGCCTCCTAATTTTTTGCAGGCCTTGCATTCACTGCATTGGCAAAAACTATGGGAGCACTTTCTAATAATGGGAACATTGTTTTCAGGAGGCCCACCTCTACGTCTCTTCCAAGACTTATTGTGGTGCATGTGAATTTGGTGAAGGGCAGGCCTTGCATTCATTGCATAAGCAAACAGTATGGCAGTACCAAATAAATAATGTGAACTTGGTTTTCCTGTGGCCATCCTGTATGTGGGCTCAAAGGCTTATTGGGGTGCATGTAACTTTCGGGCAGGGCAGGCCTTGCATTCAATGCATAGGCAAACACCATGGGAGACCCATTTTCTTATACTGTTATGGGAACATCTTTTCAGGACACTCTTCTGTACATCTCGTGAAAGGGCTATTGTGGTGCGTCCTAATTTTTGGCAGCACAACTACTGGCTGCATAGGCAATAAGAGTATAGGAGACCCACTGTTTAGTAATGGCCATTTCAGTATATTAATGCCACCTGATGCCCCTATAAAAATAGGCTTTGTGACTTTAAGAATCCCTCCTTCATAAATGAAACAAGATGAGTCCGATGATGTGTCACACACTACATGGCCAGGTAAGGTTGTTAAATGTTACAATGACATTTCCCAGTGAATGCATTTGTATTGGTTGAAAGCAATACTAAAGTTGAAAAGCGCATCAAAAATGCTACATGTGAACATAGCCCAAGTGGTGGAGATACATTTTTGGGAGGGTCTTTATTTTGCCTTACATACAAGTTATTACCCTGGAAAGGATGTTCCTTAACATATTTCCCAGCAAAATCCATTTTGGTTTCATTTTTGTATGTTTTAGTGTGCACCTGTAAAAGTGGCGTCACACTCTGACAACATTGGTCAAAGCTGTGACCTAGGAGTCAGAAATGCTTCCATGCAGGGGCGTAACTACCGCGGTCGCAGCGGTCGCCATTGCGACCGGGCCCCGCAGGTCAGGGGCCCCGGGCCGGCAGGTCTGAGCAGGGCCAGGCTGGCCATCGGGCACTTCTGGCAAATGCCAGAAGAGCCGATGCCAGTAGTGGGCCGCTGCACTGTTCCTCCCCCGGAACCCCCCCAGTGCCGCCGCCGCCGCCGCATTTAACTATACCGGCGTCTATGACACCGGTATAGTTCAATGCAATGATGGGAGGAGAGAGCGTCACCTGACGCTTCCTCTCCCATCATTCCCCGCTCTGCCTCTGACAGTACACTGCGGGTGCGCGATGACGTCATATCATCGCGCACCTGCAGTGTCCTGGGCAGACTGCAGCCGCCAGGAGCAGCGCGGGCAAAAGGAAAGGTGAGGAGAGTTTTTTTTTTTTTTTTTTTTAACCGGACTGTGGGGCCATTATCGGGGGGGGGGGGGGGAGATGAGATGTGGGCTGTGCTCTATATACCCCTGTGCGGGCTGTGCTGTATATACCCCTGTGGGGGCTCTGCTGTATATACCCCTGTGGGGGCTGTGCTGTATATATCCCTGTGCGGGCTCTGCTGTATATATCCCTGTGCGGGCTCTGCTGTATATATCCCTGTGCGGGCTCTGCTGTATATACCACTGTGCGGGCTCTGCTGTATATACCACTGTGCGGGCTCTGCTGTATATACCACTGTGCGGGCTCTGCTGTATATACCACTGTGCGGGCTCTGCTGTATATAATACTGTGCGGGCTGTGCTCTATATACCACTGTGCGGGCTCTGCTGTATATAACACTGTGCGGGCTGTGCTGTATATACCACTGTGCGGTCTCTGCTGGATATACCACTGTGCGGTCTGTGCTGGATATACCACTGTGCGGTCTGTGCTGGATATACCACTGTGAGGGCTGTGCTGGATATACCACTGTGCGGTCTGTGCTGGATATACCACTGTGCGGTCTGTGCTGGATATACCACTGTGCGGTCTGTGCTGGATATACCACTGTGCGGTCTGTGCTGGATATACCACTGTGCGGTCTGTGCTGGATATACCACTGTGCAGTCTGTGCTGGATATACCACTGTGAGGGCTGTGCTGGATATACCACTGTGCGGTCTGTGCTGGATATACCACTGTGAGGGCTGTGCTGGATATACCACTGTGCGGTCTGTGCTGGATATACCACTGTGCGGTCTGTGCTGGATATACCACTGTGCGGTCTGTGCTGGATATACCACTGTGAGGGCTGTGCTCTATATACCCCCTGTGCTGGCTGTGCTGTATATACCCCTGTGCGGGCTGTGCTGTATATACCCCTGTGCGGGCTGTGCTGTATATACCCCTGTGCGGGCTGTGCTGGATATACCACTGTGAGGGCTGTGCTGGATATACCACTGTGCGGTCTGTGCTGGATATACCACTGTGCGGTCTGTGCTGGATATACCACTGTGCGGTCTGTGCTGGATATACCACTGTGCGGGCTATGCTGGATATACCACTGTGCGGGCTGTGCTGGATATACCACTGTGCGGGCTGTGCTGGCACCCAACACCATGTTGCAGTGCAGGAGATTCCTGCAACAGTCCGAGGCGTATCTAGGGGAAGCGGGGCGGGGGAAGGTGGGGGGGTTGCGGGGGCGGGGGAAGGTGGGGGGGTAGGGGGGGTAGGGGGGGGGCCCCATTTGGAAGTTCGCACCGGGGCCCATAACTTTGTAGTTACGCCACTGCTTCCATGGGTCTTCCCCATGATGTTTCTGTGTCAATTGAGCACTGCTCCCATCGATTTCTGAAGTTTTTAGATCCTAAGAGGACCCCCGGGGCGGATCGCAGCAAAAATACTCGGGTTTCCCATAGCCTTACATAGGGCTAGTTGCTCAGGTTGAGTACCCGAGTATTCCAATTTGCTCGATCCGAGCAACGAGCACCCAAGCATTTTAGTGCTCGTCCATCACTAGCTACGAGGCATTGCAATCTCTTTTCTGATATCATTTGAACCTTATGGCAACAGTTTTTCAATTTATTACAAATAAAATAACTGACCAGCACATCCCAACTAGTGAGAACAGGTGAAGAACCGAAGTGTAAGGTCAAAAAAATTATGAACAAACAATAATAGAGATGTGTAATACAAAAATCTATTGATGATAAAAGCAAACAAAGGGAAGAAGAATTGGCAATGCGGTACTGGTCACACACATTATGTATCCGCCCATAAAATACAGAAACCAAGATTGAAGACAACTGCACACAATGCTGTATAGGCAAATCTTATGCAAAAAATGTATCACAAAAGTGCACTATATGGCAGGTATAAAAATAGAAATAATAATGAAAAGGTGCACTATACAGCAACTATGTATGATAAATAGATTTGTATGTATATACATCTGTGGCAGTTTGTCAAATAAAAGGGCATGTGCTTAACAATCAAAGACAGGCACCAATATGATCATGATGTAATCTGAGAACAAAGTAGTATAAGTATGTATATAGTATAAGCGGACAGGAATTTTGCAAGTATTAGTAGCCTTACAAAAACGGTCAATGGTGCTGCAATACGTCTCATATGTATAGACTATAACTAGCTGTCCTAAGTATTGCCTAAAGCAGCCTAGATGTCCAGTGAAAATGGCAAAATCCTCATGCTAATATGGCCGCTACATAATAAGCTCAGATAAATACTGAAAAGATGGTGACCGAGAACATGGTTACCTGAATGGTTGGGTGGATATGGGTGGATATGGGCAGACATGCTCCCCGACACGCATTTCAAGTCACAGTCCTTCGTCAGGACTTTTATCGCTTTTATCATCAATAAATTTTTGTATTACACATCTCCATTATTGTTTGTTCATAATTTTTTTGACCTTACAGTTCGGTGCTTCCTCTTCTTTGGTCCTTCCAGGTTTGCAGAATGGTCTGCCATTCTTTCCATAATGAACATTAGAATATTTACCGTTATACACCTACACGGGATATTTATTATTACTATTTTTTGCTTTCTATATTGTTTGTGAAGTGTGTCTTTTCTCATAGTGAGAACAGGTGCCAGATAACATAATGATTCTAAGAAAATACAGAGCTCCACTCTGGATTATTTAGAATGGTAAATCTAGAAAATCGGAACTGCATTACTGCCAATGAAAATAGGTAAGTGCTACATTATGTACATATGGAGTTTTGGAAAATTGGAATTGCTATATTGCTATAGGAAAATGTACAGTAAAAAGTTACTTGGCACATAAATTGGCCAATGTACATGAACCCAATTGCAACTGTCAAGGCGTACCTTTATAGTTGGGTTCCTGTCCTGATAAGACACCTCTCTTGGACTAAAAAGCCTACAATTTATGGGGCATGAAGGTAAAATGGTAAAATAGTAAATAGTAAATTTTACAGGAAAAGAAGGTACTTATCACATAAAATCGTCAATGTACAGCAAGGAGATGTGATGAGAACAAAAAGAACAATGGCCACACTTGAAATTCAACTTGGGGGCTACTGTCCCAATCCAAACTTTATTATCCACTCTCATGCGGTTATGTACAAAAGCATCTCTTAAACTAGTACTACGTCTGCAAATAATTAAAGGGCCCCTTTTGACAACGTCTGATAATTCTGTGTCCCGTTCTAAAAGATACCAATTTTTTCTGATGACAGAACGGATACAGCTATCCATAGGGCCATATTTAAAACAAAACACAAATCTCTTACTCTTAGTTTTTTTCTCTTGACCCAACAGGCTGTCATCAGAATTGTGATTTGTAAAATTGACCGATCTATCCAACGCTGCAAGTGTGACCATGCTTCTTCTCAAAACATGATGGGACGCACTTTAAACATAGGACCTGTTTTTCATCAGGTACGAGATTTTATCTCATGTAGAACCAATTACATTGTATATGTACTATTCTGCCCTTGTAAATATTTTTATATAGGCAAAATGATTTGGCCGTTATTTGTGAGGTTTCTGGAACATGTCCATTCGATACAGACAATTAAAGGGGTACTACGACTCATTAATCATATGAGGGAGCACCATTGAGAGAACCCAGGTGTATTATAATTTGCGGGACTTCGAAAGGTGACTTGACCACCACAGGGAGGCAATCTCCATAAATTGCTCCCGAGAAAAGAGGCAAGGTGGATAATACGTACATTGGCATTAGAGGCCACGGGCTTTAACCCCTTAAGCCCCGAGGGTGGTTTGCACGTTAATGACCGGGCCAATTTTTACAATTCTGACCACTGTCCCTTTATGAGGTTATAACTCTGGAACGCTTCAACGGATCCCGGTGATTCTGACATTTTTTTCTCGAGACATATTGTACTTCATGATAGTGGTATAATTTATTTGATATAACTTGCGTTTATTTGTGAAAAAAAACGGAAATTTGGTGAAAATTTTGAAAATTTCACAATTTTCCAACGTTGAATTTTGATGCCCTTAAATAACAGAGATATGTCACGCAAAATACTTAATAAGTAATATTTCCCACATGTCTACTTTACATCAGCACAATTTTGGAACCAAAATTTTTTTTTGTTAGGGAGTTACAAGGGTTAAAAGTTGACCAGAAATTTCTCATTTTTACAACACCATTTTTTTTAGGGACCACATCTCATTTCAAGTCATTTTGAGGGGTCTATATGATGGAAAATACCCAATTGTGACACCATTCTAAAAACTGCACCCCTCAACGTGCTCAAAACCACTTTCAAGAAGTTTATTAACCTTTCAGGTGTTTCACAGGAATTTTTGGAATGTTTAAATAAAAATGAACATATAACTTTTTTTCACACAAAATTTATTTCAGCTCCAATTTGTTTTATTTTACCAAGGGTAACAGGAGAAAATTGACCCCAAAAGTTGTTCAAAAATTTGTCCTGAGTACGCCGATACCCCATATGTGGGGGTAAACCACTATTTGGGCGCATGGTAGAGCTCGGAAGGAAAGGAGCGCCATTTGACTTTTCAATGCAAAATTGACTGGAATTTATATGGGACACCATGTTGCGTTTGGAGAGCCCCTGATGTGCCTAAACATTGAAACTCCCCACAAGTGGCACCATTTTGGAAAGAGGACCCCCTAAGGAACTTATCTAGATGTGTGGTGAGCACTTGGACCCACCAAGTGCTTCACAGAAGTTTATAATGCAGAGCCGTAAAATAAAAAATCATATTTTTTCACAAAAATGATCTTTTCGACCCCAATTTTTTATTTTCCCAAGGGTTAAAGAAGAAATTGGACCCCAAAAATTGTTGTGCAATTTGTCCTGAGTATGCTGATACCCCATATGTGGGTGTAAACCATTGTTTGGGTGCATGGCAGAGCTCGGAAAGGAAAGAGCGCCATTTGACTTTTCAATGCAAAATTGACTGGAATTTATATGGGACACCATGTTGCGTTTGGAGAGCCCCTGATGTGCCTAAACATTGAAACTCCCCACAAGTGGCACCATTTTGGAAAGTGGACCCCCTAAGGAACTTATCTAGATGTGTGGTGAGCACTTTGACCCACCAAGTGCTTCACAGAAGTTTATAATGCAGAGCCGTAAAAATACAAAATCATATTTTTTCACAAAAATGATCTTTTTGCCCCCAATTTTTTATTTTTCCAAGGGTAAGAGAAGAAATTAGACCACAAAAGTTGTTGTGCAATTTGTCCTGAGTACAACGATACCCCATATGTGGGGGTAAACCACTGTTTGGGTGCATAGCAGAGCTCGGAAGGGAAGGAGCGCCATTTTACTTTTCAATGCAAAATTGACTGGAATTGAGATGGGACACCATGTCGCATTTGGAGAGCCCCTGATGTGCCTAAACATTAAAACCCCCACAAGTGACACCATTTTGGAAAGTAGACCCCCTAAGGAACTTATCTAGATGTGCTTTGAGAGCTTTGAACCCTCAAGTGTTTCACTACAGTTTATAACGCAGAGCCATGAAAATAAGAATTCTTTTTTTTTTCACAAAAATGATTTTTTTAGCCCCCAGTTTTGTATTTTCACAAGGGTAACAGGATAAATTGGACCCCAAAAGTGGTTGTCCAATTTGTCCTGAGCACGCTGATACCCCATATGTGGGGGGGAACCACTATTTGGGCGCATGGCAGAGCTCGGAAGGGAAGGAGCGCCATTTGGAAGGCAGACTTAGATGGATTGGTCTGCAGGTGTCACGTTGCATTTGCAGAGCCCCTGATGTACCCAAACAGTATAACCCCCCCACAAGTGACCCCATATTGGAAACTAGACCTCCCAAGGAACTTATCTAGATGTGTTGTGAGAACTTTGAGCCCCCAAGTGTTTAACTACAGTTTATAACGCAGAGCCGTGAAAATAAAAATTATTTTTTTATCACAAAAATGATTTTTAGCCCCCCAAATTTTTATTTTCCCAAGGATAACAGAACTTGGACCCCAAAAGTTGTTGTCCAATTTGTCCCGAGTACGCTGATGCCCCATATGTTGGGGTAAACCCCTGTTTGGGCGCACGGGAGAGCTCGGAAGGGAAGGAGCACTGTTTTACTTTTTCAATGTAGAATTGTCTGGAATTGAGATCGGACGTCATGTCACGTTTGGAGAGCCCCTGATGTGCCTGAACAGTGGAAACTCCCCAATTCTACCTGAAACTCTAATCCAAACACACCCCTAACCCTAATCCCAACTGTAACCCTAACCACACCCCTAACCCTGACACACCCCTAATTCTAATCCCAACCCTAAACCTAACCGTAAATGTAATCCAAACCCTAAACCTAACTTTAGCCCCAACCCTAACCCTAACTTTAGCCCCAACCCTAACTTTAGCTCCAACCCTAGCCCCAACCCTAGCCCTAACCCTAGCCCTAGCCCTAACCCTAGTCCTTACCCTAACCCTAGCCCTAGCCCTAACCCTAGCCCTAACCCTAGCCCTAACCCTAACCCTAGCCCTAACCCTAGCCCTAATGGGAAAATGGAAATAAATACATTTTTTTTAATTTTATTATTTTTCCCTAACTAAGGGGGTGATGAAGGGGGGTTTGATTTACTTTTATAGCATTTTTTATATTGGATTTTTATGATTGACAGCTGTCACGCACTAAAAGACGCTTTTTATAGCAAAAAAAGTTTTTGCGTCTCCACATTTTGAGACCTATAATTTTTCCGTATTTTTGTCCACAGAGGCATGTGAGGTCTTGTTTTTGCGGGACGAGTTGACGTTTTTATTGGTAACATTTTCGGACATGTGACAGTTTTTGATCACTTTTTATTCCGATTTTTGTGAGGCAGAATGACCAGAAACCAGCTATTCATGAATTTCTTTTGGGGGAGGCGTTTATACCTTTCCACGTTTGGTAAAATTGATAAAGCAGTTTTATTCGTCGGGTCAGTACGATTACAGCGATATCTCATTTATATCATTTTTTTAATGTTTTGGAGCTTTTATACGATAAAAGCTTATAAAATTATATAAAAAATTATATAAAATTTTATACAATAAAATTATTTTTTTTATAGAAAAAATAATTATTTTGGCATCGCTTTATTCTGAGGACTATAACTTTTTTATTTTTTTGCTTATGATGCTATATGCTGGCTCGTTTTTTGCGGAACAAGATGACGTTTTCAGCGGTACCATGGTTGTTTATATCCGTCTTTTTCATCACGTGTTATTCCACTTTTTGTTAATAATAAAGCGTTGTTTTTTGGCTCGTTTTTTTTTTTTTTCTTACGGTGTTCACTGAAGGGGTTAACTAGTGGGACAGTTTTATAGGTTGGGTCGTTACGGACGTGGCGATACTAAATATGTGTACTTTTATTAGTTTTTTTTTATAAAGAAATGTATTTATGGGAATAATTTATTTTTGTTTCTTCATTTAGGAATTTTTTTTTTTATTTTTTTTTACACATGTGCAAATTTTTTTTTTTTTACTTTTTTACTTTTTCCCAGGGGGGGGACATCACAGATCGCCGATCTGACAGTTTGCATAGCACTCTATCAGATCGGCGATCTCACTCACATCGCTGCAGACTTACCAGCGCCTGCACGGCACCCGGAAGTACTCCCTGCAGTACCCGGATGCAGCCCCATGGCCATTTTGGATCTGGGGACTGCAGGGAGGAGACGCTCGGTACAAGGTGAGTACATCGCCTTGTACCGATCGTCTCAGGGAAGCACGCAGGGAGCCCCCTCCCTGCGCGATGCTTCCCTGTACCGCCGGTACACTGCGATCATGTTTGATCGTGGTGTGCCTGGGGTTAATGTGCCGGGGGCGGTCCGTGACCGCTCCTGGCACATAGAGCCGGATGTCAGCTGCGATAGGCAGCTGACACCTGGCCGCGATCGGCCGTGCTCCCCCCGTGAGCGCGGCCGATCGCTATGACGTACTATCCCGTCGGTGGGAATTAAGGCCCACCCCACCTCGACGGGATAGTAAGTCATATGGGATTAAGGGGTTAATGATAAGCTTAAAATGGTTGTCTTTTTGTAATGGTTAGCAGCTCAAACTTATTATTTATTTATGTTGTTTTGTTCAATTTTATTTTGTATTATCTAATGTTTGATGTGTTGCCCACATGACTTTGATTGATCCAATTGGTTTGTAGCATTCACTCTGATTGTAACTAGGTCGGAATAGGGGGAGGAACTTTACCTGCATTGAGGTACTTGGACCTCGTCACTTCCTTTGACCCATAGGACGTGCGGAAGCACAGGAGAGTGAAACAGCCTTTGACTGTTTATTTCACTTGTTCTCAACCCCTGCCGTAGCTTTTTTAACGTTTGTTAATAAATACTGGATTTTAAGGAACGGTGAGTGCCACCATTTTTCTTTTTTGTTATTCTGTTCCTAGTGTCATACAGTGGGGACCAGACTTTAACATAGTTTGTAGCATAACTTCTTTGTCATACAGGCCTCAGCCTGCAATAACCATTCTACTGCCTCACCAACCACCCAAGCTGCTGCCTCACCAACCACCTGAGCTGCCGCCTCACCATCCACCCGAGCTGCTGCCCCACCAACCACCCGAGCTGCCGTATCGCCACTGCCAGAGCTGCAGCCTCACCAACCACCCGAGCTGCCGCCTCACCAACCACCCGAGCTGCCGCCTCACCACCACCAGTGCTGCAGCACACCGACCTCCTGTCTCTTCCCCTTTATCCCGAAGAATGTAAGTCCGCAAGGACAGGGTCCTCTTCCCTCTGTACCAGTCTGTCATTGTAAATTTGTTTACTGTTAACAATATCTATAACCCTGTATGTAACCCCCTTTTCACATGTACAGCACCATGGAATTAATGGTGCTATATAAATAAATAATAATAATAATAATCCACAGTCAAACAATTCTTTTTCCTGTGACTAACATGATACAGCAAGCCATATTTCAACTTGGAATTTTCTGTTGCTGAAATTCAGCAGAGGTGTGCAGAGTTTAAAATCAAATTTTTTGTTGCTAATACTGTGTTTCTGCCACACTATCTGAGAAATATGACTGGGAAAAAGCGAAGCATGTTAGAAGGTGAATTAGGCTTGGTGTTCAAAGTGCATGTGGGGTGGGTGGTAATGTTTGTGACAGCACTGGTGAAGCAAAGTCACGTCCAATGCAAACACAACTGACAACTTCTGTAACTGGACAGGCTACACCACTAGCTTTCTTTGGCAGATGCACAGCGGTTCTCCTTGTCGATGATGCCCAGAAAGTGCATGTACTTGGGTGGATGGCAAGCGCAGCTTCAAGTGGCCTCTTCTTCTCTTCCTCCACCTCAAAATCACACCCAATACAGTCCACATAGCTGGCACCCAAATTCCCTTGCTTTCCCCCACATCCCAGCTCTTCATCCGTACAACTGACTGTACGGAACCACAGATGGGTGAGTCTGAAGAGCTGTTCACTCATTTTATGCCATGGTCATCAGAAGTGTACTCAAAAGCTTGGCTGAGTCAAGAGGAGGAAATCTGCACCTTTGCCAGAAATTGTTGTAGCTTGGATCCGGTGCAGGACAAAGTAGGGTCCGAACAGCATCCTGATCCTCATCATCAGATGTTATCCCCTAGGGGGAGGTGATCCTGATGAGATTCAGATATATGAGGCTCACACGGACTGTAATGTTCTGTCAGGGCAAAAAGAGGAGGAGGGTGACTCCAAGGGCGAGGAATGCGATAACACACAGGATGATGATGATGAGGTGTTAGATCCCAGTTGGTGTGAACATAGAGGCACACATCGGAATAGGTCATCTGAGGAAGAAGACGAGGAGGTTACATTGTGCGGTATGTTGCAGACACGTAGTGATGCAGCCATGACGAGCAATGCAACCTCAGCCACAAGTGATATCTGTAATTTGTATGTAACCCCTTTTCATGTACATCACTAAGGAATCAATAGTGCTATCTAAATAAATAATAATAATAACTGTGCCTCTGATCAGTAGCGTCCACAGGTCTTCATCTCGCACGGGTGACAAGGGTTGCCTAGCCTGGGCCCTTTTTGACACGGCAAAGGATGAGCCAGCTCACTTAATCTACCAACTTTGCAAACAAAACTGAGACAAGGTAAAAAGTGCAATAATTTGGCTACTACAGTATGAACCTTCACATGCACAATCAACATGCTTTACCCTGGGAATTCCACTGCGCAAAAATGAGGACCAGTAGACATCAACAACCATCAGCTGACCCATCAATGGCATCTTCTGTTTTTTCCTCTTCCTCTGCTACCGTGCCAACTATTGAGATGCAGGTTTTCAAACACAGAACCTCGGATTCTTTACCCGCTTCAGTCATGCTGACTGCAAGCCTGCCATCAGCTGTAATGGAAGAGGACATGCCTGCTATTTTTGACTGATCTCAGAGAATGAGCACACCACAAGTTTCTCAATACACTGTAACAGCTGCGCCTGCACCTCTCTCATGGTCCAACGGTTTGTCCGGTTCACTGCACTCCACCTTCTCTCAGCACTGCAGCCAGCGCACGGTTCTGCAGTTGTGGTCATGTAAAAGATTGTTTACTCCTACGCATGACAAAGCTCAGAGGTTGAACTCCACCATCTCCAATCTGTTGGTCATGGAAATGCTGCCTTTCTGCCTGGTAGATAAGGACAGATTCTGAAAGCTGATGGCTGTCTCAGTCCCCCAGTGCGAATTGCCCAGTCACCATTACTTTTCTAAGAAAGCTGTGCTTACTCTACACGAGCATGTCGCAAACAACATTTCCTTGACTAAATCTCTGTCTGCCATGGTGAATTTCACCACAGACACTTGGATGAGTAAGCATGGCCAAGGGCGTTACATCTCACTGACTGGGCACTGGGTGATTCTGGTGGCTGTGGAGACAGGCGCTGCTCCACAAGTCTTTGAATCCCCAAGGCTTGCAGGATCAACCCCTACATTTAACACTTCTTCCACTGCTTCTAACTGCTCCATCTCCTCTAGGGCCTCCACCTGAGCCCTCAACCTCTGCCTTAACGAAGACACACGTTCCAACAGTGCAGATCAAATCCCAAGCATCTCCGTACTGCGCAGCCAGGGCTCACTACAATCAGGCATTAGTAAAATTGATATGCCTTGGAGATCGCAGTCATACATCTGAAGAGTTGTGGAGAGCTCTCCAGGCTGAGATATGCAGTGTGGCGACACAGTGGTCTTCCAGTTTGCACATGTTGCAGTGACCGTGGGAGCAGCAACGAGCCCTGATGCAGTGTGTCATGTCATATAGCTTGGGCCAACGCAGTACGGATGTGGCAGATATCGGGATTACAGAGTGGGCACAGATTAAGGACCTCTGCACCCTTCTGCTCAGTTTCAAAATGGCTACTAAGATGGTTAGTGTTGATGATGCAGTCATCTATGTGCTGGAGCAGACTTTGAATAGCCTGTGGGAGGAGATGGTGCTCCAGGCAAGTGCCAAGGGAGGGTGGATTTCTGTGATTTTGGGGGGGCTGGTGATAACAAACTGTTATTGCCGGAGCAAGATCCGAGGAACAACTGGAGGAGAGGGAGGTGATGGGCAAGCAACTGTCAGATGAAGAGGATAATCCTCCACTCTCTGTTGTTTGTTGTTGGCGGGAGGGGATGGAGAAAACAAGCTTTATTGTTACCCAGCCAGCAACACAGTATGGGCTTGGACCTCATGGTAATGCCCAACATGAGTGCCTTCTTGCTCCACTATCTGCAACATTATCCCTGTATAGTTATGATTAGGAATACTGATGACTACTGGGTTGCCATGTTATAAAACCAAATTTTGCAAGATGATTCCCACCCCAGAAAGGGACCCATAAATGCTGGAGTTTCGAAACACGCTTTTACACAACCTTAAGAGAGCTTTTTCCCAAGGTAGTAGTGAAGCACACAGTTCGCATCCCAACCCTTAGACTAACTCATGCACCAGAACAACAGAGTCCAAGTCTTACATTTGATGAACAAATGGAGAGGATGGTGTAGGAGTATCTAGAACTGAACATAAATACCATCAGAGAGGATTTGTACCCTCTCACATTTTAGTCTTCCAAAATGGATGAGTGGCCTGAGCTCGCCTCATACGCCTTGGAGGTTTTATCGTGCCTGGCACGGCTCAGACCATGTCTTCAGCACTGCTGGTGGTGTCCTGACGGATAAGCGCAGCTGTATGTCCCCTGAAAGGCAGAAGCCAAAATGCGTGTCAGGGTAGACGCATCATTGGGACAGTATTTGGACCCTCTCATTTACCCTTCTAGCAGGTATTTAACCATTTAATTATGTGAAGTATATTGATATTTTACCTTGTGAGCACATATATTTATTTGGCACTGTTTATATGGTCACTAGTGTTGACCATTCCGATACCGCAAGTATCGGGTATTGGCCGATATTTGCTGTATCGGAATTCCGATACCGATTTCCGATATTTTTGTGATATCGGAAATCGGAATCGGAAGTTCCCAGTGTATGGTTCCCAGGGTCTGGAGGAGAGGAGCCTCTCCTTTAGGCCCTGGGATCCATATTCATGTAAAAAATAAAGAATAGTGTTGGGCCATACCTTCCGATATTTGAAAGTATCGGTATCGGATGGTGTCGGCCGATATCCGAAAAATATCGGATATCGCCGATACCGATACCCGATACCAATACAAGTCAATGGGACACAAGTATCGGAAGGTATCCTGGATGGTTCTCAGGGTCTGAAGGAGAGGAAACTCTCCTTCAGGCCCTGGGATCCATATTCATGTGTAAAATAAAGAATAAAAATAAAAAATAGGGATATACTCACCCTCTGACGCGCCCTGGTAGTAACCGCTGTAACCGGCAGCCTCCGTTCCTAAGAATGAGCGAGTGAAAGACCTGCAGTGACATCGTGGCTTGTGATTGGTCACGTGACTGCTCATGTGACCGCTCACGCGACCAATCACAAGCCGCGACGTCATCGCAGGTCCTTCACTCTGCATTCTTAGGAACGGAGGCTGCCGGTTACATCGCTAAGGTCCAGGGTCCGCCGGAGGGGTGAGTATATCCATATTTTTTATTTTTATTCTTTATTTTTTACATGAATATGGATCCCAGGGCCTGAAGGAGAGTTTCCTCTCCTTCAGACCCTGGGAAACATCCAGGATACCTTCCGATATTTGTGTCCCATTGACTTGTATTGGTATCGGGTATCGGTATCGGCGAGATCTGATATTTTGCCAGTATCGGCCGATCCAATCCGATACCAATACTTTCGAATATTGGAAGGTATCGCTCAACACTAATGGTCACTAGTGGCTCAAGGTGACAGGTTGGGCACCTGCACTTTCTTATTATTGATATTTTATTCAACTCATAATCACCAAAAAATAACTGGTGAAATACCGAGGCTAAGACAAATATAGGTAAAATAGATATATTTATTAATACAGAAAATACATAAAATTTTACATAAAATAAGACAAGGGAATTTCCAAAATACGAAATAACTAATGGTCACATATATGTAAGGGTCCAAAAATTGTTGGACTACGTAGATTCAGAAAAATATATATTGGTACATCATATATTGCCCATTTTAACAAAATGTATTTCAGATGTATAGTATTTTTATATAAATAAGGGCAAGACTAAGCACAATTGCTGACTACAGGAAATTCTTATGGACGCAAATATGCAGTTTATATGTATATGAAAAAAGATTTTTAAAGTGCCTAATGCTGTGCAAATAATGCTTTTTAGCTTAATCAAAATTTCATAAATTCATATACATATAGACACTCAGTATATCTCTACCTGAAATATCTAGATAAAGTGCCTAGTGCTGTACAACAATGCACTTATAATATAACAAACAACAGCAATAGTAAATAAGCACTATGTAAAGTGCTCCGTGCTGTGCGAAGAGTGCATATTATGAATAAATCAGCAAATCAGCAAAACAAGAGGAACTGAGATGCAGGAGTGCAGCAAAAATGACCGCACCCCAGCCTGTAAATTTTGCTACTTATACTCAGTATATCTCTACCTGAAATATCTATATAAGGTGCCTAGTGCTGTACAAAAATGCACTTACAAAATAACAAGCAACGGCACTGGTAAAAAAGCACTATGTAAAGTGCTCCGTGCTGTGCAAAAGAGTGCATATTATAAATAAATCAGCAGACCAGCAAAACAGGAGGAACTGAGATGCGAGAGTACAGCAAAAAGTGATCGTACCATAACCTGTGAATCTTACTACTTACACTTTAGAGACCATCAGTGACCCCGACAGCGCCGTTTTGCCATATTGGCTTCCTCAAATGGGGGCGTGTATGTGTGTTAACTAGTCCGTGTATTTAAGCCCACCTAGGGCACGCATCAACAGCTGATTCGGGTGTCGGCATTAACGGCATTCCTTTGCGCATGCGCCGTTTTTCGGGCTTCCCCTGTTGGAAAAGTGACTTCCCTTGCCGCACGCCTGGAACGCAGGCGTGGAACGCACTGCGTCCAGTAGAGGGCGGGGTAGGAAGTCACGGAGTCGCCCCAAACTGCGCATGCGCTAGCCGTATGCCGAACTAAACCGAAAAAAAGAAGAAAAAAGGAGAAGATAAAAGACGTCATGGGGATATTGCGCCAGCTACAGTATAAGATAATCAAGTGCCGGGAAGAATGAATACTAACTGTGCAGTGCAAAAAACTGAAGGTGAAATAAATAAACATACTCACTATATGAGGAAAACTGTGAAATATATAACTGCCTCCATTTTGGATTGCATAAAAATAAATATAACAAAAAATAAATGAAAATTATTATAAATTGATATAAAAATTGATAACATACAACTATTATTTCCAATAATCATCCTTATATTGTGACTAACATAATGAATCAAATAAATAAGCAGATTATATGTGCATCAAGACATGTGTGTATGCACATTAAAAAATAGACAGGTGAATGAATATAATTTAACACAATTAATGCTATCAAATATTATGTGAACATATTCAAGGTGGCTTCATCATCCGTAGGTTGCGTAGTTCCCCATGAATGGGACCCTTCCAAGGACAACAATTTCCGATCCTCCAAATATAAGATAGAAAGGCCATCCTAGACATATCATCCTGAGCTGGACAGACACCCCAAGTACATAATCCTTACTATCTGAAAAACAACAAACAGAAAAGTTAAAATCCAAAACACACAAACACAACTAATTAAAAATTAAATTAAAAACAGGAATATACGAGGGAATCTTTTTGCTATTCATTTACTTTGTAGGATTTCTACCCTGCAATATTTCACAAAAATGCCGTGAACCCCAAATTTTCATTCAGGCCATCTGAGGCCATAGTGCCCAGGAGGTAAATCCATTTACTCTCTTTCTGTGCCAGGGCTTTACTCAAATTACCTCCTCTTGGCCCCAGACAGACCTGATCAATGGCTTGAATCCTCAAGCCAGATGGGTCACATTGATGGAAGGACTTAAAGTGCCTTGGGAGAGTTTTCAATGAGGCAATATCTTCTACTACAGACGCTTTTTCTATATCTCTTACGTGTTCTCTAGTTCTTATTCTGAGTTCACGGGTAGTGAGACCTATATAAACCTTTTTACAAGGGCAGCAAGCATGGTACACAACCCCCTTTGAAGAACAGGTAAGTTTTTTCCAGATTTTGAAGACTCTTGTATTGTCGTGATTGTGGAAGCATGTACTTTTAAAATGATTACTACATGCTCCACAATCATTACACGGAAAGAAACCCTGAAATTTTGACTCCATCTTCTCCCTAGATTGATTTAGATAGTGGCTATGCACCAGGAAATCACTCAAATTTTTTGACCGTCTAGGAGTTAAGAGTGGTCGTTTTGGTAAGATCCTTCTTAAGATGGGATCAGATTGTAAAACAGCCCAATGTTTTTCAAATATTGTCACTAATTCGGGCCATTGCTTGTTATTTGCGGTAATGAATCTTACATGGTTGGAGGTCCCAATTGTCTCCTTTTTGGTTGTATTTTGTTTATACAGAAGCTCCTCTCTAGAATGTCCAATTGCCTTTTTAAATCCTCTTTTAATAATCCTCTTACTGTACCCACGGTCAACTAGCCTATAGGCCAGATCTGATGCTTGTCGCATAAAGTCTTCTTCCGTAGTACATATCCTTTTTAGTCTCATAAATTGGCCAGTCGGAATACCTTTTAATGTAGACCTATGATGTGCTGAAGATGCATGTAGCAGACTATTAGTCGCTGTTTCTTTTCTAAATACGTCCGTAACTACATTTCCATCTACAAGGGCCTCAATTTTGAGATCTAGAAATTCCACTTTTCTACCATAGTTGAAAGTGAGCTTGATGTTAAACTCATTTCGATTTAGCCTTTCCATAAGTAAAAGTAAATTTTCAACCGAGTCCTCCCATATAAAAATTATGTCATCGATGTAGCGACTCCAGCCATGGATGGTGTCACTACCAACGATAACCTCCTCCTGGAAGATCCTCCTCTCCCAGAATCCCATGAAAAGGTTCGCATACGAGGGGGCACAAGAGGCCCCCATCGCTGTACCTTGTTCTTGCAAAAAAATTTCATTGTTAAAAATAAAAACATTATGCTCTAGTACAAACTTGAGAAGTAATAATATAAATTCAATTAAGGGAGGGTCCAGATTGCTCTCATAGAGAAAATGGGAAACTGCCAGCAAACCATCTTCATGCCTTATGGACGAATATAAAGCTTCTACATCCGCAGTAACAAAAATAGCCCCCTCTTCCAATTGTAATGAGTCTAATCTCCTCAACATGCTAGTCGTGTCTTTGATATAGGAAGGCAAAGAGAGCACAAAAGGCTGCAAATAATAATCAATTATTGCACAAATGTTTTCACATAGGCCCCCTATAGCTGACACTATAGGCCTCCCAGGAGGATCTATTGGATCCTTATGCAACTTAGGTAGGATATAGAAAGTTGCTAGTCTAGGTTGTAATTTCTTTGGTTCATCTACCAATTTTTTAGGGATAATACCATCCTCATAAGCCGTCTCAAGTATGTCAATCAATTTTTGCTGGAATTCAGACAGGGGATTATAAGGTAATCTTCTATAGCATTTATCATGGTTCAGGATTTTTGCCACCTGTCTTTCATATAATATACAGGGCCAGATCACTGTATTTCCCCCTTTGTCTGCTTTTTTAATTACTACATCTTTCAAAGACTGTAGTTCTGCAAGTGCTTTTTTCTCTTTACCACTCAAATTTGAAACCCACTCGGGAACGTGGGGCAGATTTTCCACCTCCTCAGTCACTAGTTTCGTAAAAATTTCCACAGCCGAGCTAGTGCTCAAACTTGGAAATTTACGCGATTTATTAATCAGATGCATTGGGAACTTAATTGGGTGATTAAAAAAGCAGACAAAGGGGGAAATACAGTGATCTGGCCCTGTATATTATATGAAAGACAGGTGGCAAAAATCCTGAACCATGATAAATGCTATAGAAGATTACCTTATAATCCCCTGTCTGAATTCCAGCAAAAATTGATTGACATACTTGAGACGGCTTATGAGGATGGTATTATCCCTAAAAAATTGGTAGATGAAACAAAGAAATTACAACCTAGACTAGCAACTTTCTATATCCTACCTAAGTTGCATAAGGATCCAATAGATCCTCCTGGGAGGCCTATAGTGTCAGCTATAGGGGGCCTATGTGAAAACATTTGTGCAATAATTGATTATTATTTGCAGCCTTTTGTGCTCTCTTTGCCTTCCTATATCAAAGACACGACTCGCATGTTGAGGAGATTAGACTCATTACAATTGGAAGAGGGGGCTATTTTTGTTACTGCGGATGTAGAAGCTTTATATTCGTCCATAAGGCATGAAGATGGTTTGCTGGCAGTTTCCCATTTTCTCTATGAGAGCAATCTGGACCCTCCCTTAATTGAATTTATATTATTACTTCTCAAGTTTGTACTAGAGCATAATGTTTTTATTTTTAACAATGAAATTTTTTTGCAAGAACAAGGTACAGCGATGGGGGCCTCTTGTGCCCCCTCGTATGCGAACCTTTTCATGGGATTCTGGGAGAGGAGGATCTTCCAGGAGGAGGTCATCGTTGGTAGTGACTCCATCCATGGGTGGAGTCGCTACATCGATGACATAATTTTTATATGGGAGGACTCGGTTGAAAATTTACTTTTACTTATGGAAAGGCTAAATCGAAATGAGTTTAACATCAAGCTCACTTTCAACTATGGTAGAAAAGTGGAATTTCTAGATCTCAAAATTGAGGCCCTTGTAGATGGAAATGTAGTTACGGACGTATTTAGAAAAGAAACAGCGACTAATAGTCTGCTACATGCATCTTCAGCACATCATAGGTCTACATTAAAAGGTATTCCGACTGGCCAATTTATGAGACTAAAAAGGATATGTACTACGGAAGAAGACTTTATGCGACAAGCATCAGATCTGGCCTATAGGCTAGTTGACCGTGGGTACAGTAAGAGGATTATTAAAAGAGGATTTAAAAAGGCAATTGGACATTCTAGAGAGGAGCTTCTGTATAAACAAAATACAACCAAAAAGGAGACAATTGGGACCTCCAACCATGTAAGATTCATTACCGCAAATAACAAGCAATGGCCCGAATTAGTGACAATATTTGAAAAACATTGGGCTGTTTTACAATCTGATCCCATCTTAAGAAGGATCTTACCAAAACGACCACTCTTAACTCCTAGACGGTCAAAAAATTTGAGTGATTTCCTGGTGCATAGCCACTATCTAAATCAATCTAGGGAGAAGATGGAGTCGAAATTTCAGGGTTTCTTTCCGTGTAATGATTGTAGAGCATGTAGTAATCATTTTAAAAGTACATGCTTCCACAATCACAACAATACAAGAGTCTTCAAAATCTGGAAAAAACTTACCTGTTCTTCAAAGGGGGTTGTGTACCACGCTTGCTGCCCTTGTAAAAAGGTTTATATAGGTCTCACTACCCGTGAACTCAGAATAAGAACTAGAGAACACGTAAGAGATATAGAAAAAGCGTCTGTAGTAGAAGATATTGCCTCATTGAAAACTCTCCCAAGGCACTTTAAGTCCTTCCATCAATGTGACCCATCTGGCTTGAGGATTCAAGCCATTGATCAGGTCTGTCTGGGGCCAAGAGGAGGTAATTTGAGTAAAGCCCTGGCACAGAAAGAGAGTAAATGGATTTACCTCCTGGGCACTATGGCCCCAGATGGCCTGAATGAAAATTTGGGGTTCACGGCATTTTTGTGAAATATTGCAGGGTAGAAATCCTACAAAGTAAATGAATAGCAAAAAGATTCCCTCGTATATTCCTGTTTTTAATTTAATTTTTAATTAGTTGTGTTTGTGTGTTTTGGATTTTAACTTTTCTGTTTGTTGTTTTTTAGATAGTAAGGATTATGTACTTGGGGTGTCTGTCCAGCTCAGGATGATATGTCTAGGATGGCCTTTCTATCTTATATTTGGAGGATCGGAACTTGTTGTCCTTGGAAGGGTCCCATTCATGGGGAACTACGCAACCTACGGATGATGAAGCCACCTTGAATATGTTCACATAATATTTGATAGCATTAATTGTGTTAAATTATATTCATTCACCTGTCTATTTTTTAATGTGCATACACACATGTCTTGATGCACATATAATCTGCTTATTTATTTGATTCATTATGTTAGTCACAATATAAGGATGATTATTGGAAATAATAGTTGTATGTTATCAATTTTTATATCAATTTATAATAATTTTCATTTATTTTTTGTTATATTTATTTTTATGCAATCCAAAATGGAGGCAGTTATATATTTCACAGTTTTCCTCATATAGTGAGTATGTTTATTTATTTCACCTTCAGTTTTTTGCACTGCACAGTTAGTATTCATTCTTCCCGGCACTTGATTATCTTATACTGTAGCTGGCGCAATATCCCCATGACGTCTTTTATCTTCTCCTTTTTTCTTCTTTTTTTCGGTTTAGTTCGGCATACGGCTAGCGCATGCGCAGTTTGGGGCGACTCCGTGACTTCCTACCCCGCCCTCTACTGGACGCAGTGCGTTCCACGCCTGCATTCCAGGCGTGCGGCAAGGGAAGTCACTTTTCCAACAGGGGAAGCCCGAAAAACGGCGCATGCGCAAAGGAATGCCGTTAATGCCGACACCCGAATCAGCTGTTGATGCGTGCCCTAGGTGGGCTTAAATACACGGACTAGTTAACACACATACACGCCCCCATTTGAGGAAGCCAATATGGCAAAACGGCGCTGTCGGGGTCACTGATGGTCTCTAAAGTGTAAGTAGTAAGATTCACAGGTTATGGTACGATCACTTTTTGCTGTACTCTCGCATCTCAGTTCCTCCTGTTTTGCTGGTCTGCTGATTTATTTATAATATGCACTCTTTTGCACAGCACGGAGCACTTTACATAGTGCTTTTTTACCAGTGCCGTTGCTTGTTATTTTGTAAGTGCATTTTTGTACAGCACTAGGCACCTTATATAGATATTTCAGGTAGAGGTATACTGAGTATAAGTAGCAAAATTTACAGGCTGGGGTGCGGTCATTTTTGCTGCACTCCCGCATCTCAGTTCCTCTTGTTTTGCTGATTTGCTGATTTATTCATAATATGCACTCTTCGCACAGCACGGAGCACTTTACATAGTGCTTATTTACTATTGCTGTTGTTTGTTATATTATAAGTGCATTGTTGTACAGCACTAGGCACTTTATCTAGATATTTCAGGTAGAGATATACTGAGTGTCTATATGTATATGAATTTATGAAATTTTGATTAAGCTAAAAAGCATTATTTGCACAGCATTAGGCACTTTAAAAATCTTTTTTCATATACATATAAACTGCATATTTGCGTCCATAAGAATTTCCTTTAGTCAGCAATTGTGCTTAGTCTTGCCCTTATTTATATAAAAATACTATACATCTGAAATACATTTTGTTAAAATGGGCAATATATGATGTACCAATATATATTTTTCTGAATCTACGTAGTCCAACAATTTTTGGACCCTTACATATATGTGACCATTAGTTATTTCGTATTTTGGAAATTCCCTTGTCTTATTTTATGTAAAATTTTATGTATTTTCTGTATTAATAAATATATCTATTTTACCTATATTTGTCTTAGCCTCGGTATTTCACCAGTTATTTTTTGGTGATTATGAGTTGATTATAGTGATTGGAGGTGACTGTTTCACTATTGGACCCCCCTTTTCTGGTAATGTATATTATTGATATTTTAGTAGTTTCTTCTTTTTCCATTTTTTTTTTCTGCTATGTAGAAGAATTTTTGCTTTGCCATATAGCATCTCACATGGTCACCAGTGATTTGGGGTGAGCAGATAAGCACATGCACTTTATTATTATTCATTAATATTATAACTGTGTTTCCTTATCACACTTTTTATCTGCCTTTTCCTGCAATATGCTATTCTTTAAGCTTCCATTTCTATATATATTCATTATTATTTTTTTCTGATATATTAGCATTTCTAAATAATTATTATACATTTGATTATGTTAATATTTATTTGGTATTTTTCTGCTATTATCATTTGCTGCTATTACCCACATTTTAATATTACTGTACTAATGAAATATGCTTTACTTTTTACCTATTGGGTTGTAAGTTCGGATTTATTTCTTCGTTTTTTATGTATCTTGCCGATACGCTCTTCATTATATCTATATTACACATCTAAATGGAAAAAATAGGAATGCACCTTGCTACTTACTACGTATATTATTCATGCCATTTTTTCTATTTTGTGTATTGTGTTTCTGAGTTTATTGTGACTATCTTCCCTGAAAGAGTAGACCACCTAATTTTCATCAAGATGTCATGTATCTCAAAGGACTTTTGCACCTCAATCACAGACTGTACAGGCTAGGTGATATTGCATTTTTTAGTGTGATGCATTAATGTCACATAACTTTACTCTGTGATATCTTTAATGTTGCTTCCGTGCCTTCTGTGGCTGCTGCTGCTGATGTTAACATGAATTTTTGGAAATGCGAACAGTCAGGGTTGGTCTACATCTGTTGGGTTAGCTGTAGTGGAAGACATCTCGGTCCCACTATTTCTACTCTCGTGACAGTTATTCCACTTTGATGGTGTCAGGCCTTCATTTTTTAAAATGTGAACACTCCAGGTTGGGTGTTCATCTGCTGGATTGGGTGTAGTGGAAGACCTGTCGGTCCCTATTATACCATTTCTACTCTCGTCAAATTGATGCCACTTCTGTGGTGTAAGACCCTCATTTGTTTAAATGTGAACACTCCTGTTTGGGTGTCCATTTGTTGGATTGGGTGTAGTGAAAGACCTGTCGGTCCCTATTTTACTATATCAACTGTGGTGAAATTGAAGCCACTTTTGTGGTGTAAGGCCCACATATGTTTAAATGTGAATACTCCTGATTGGGTGTCCATCTGCTGTATTGGGTGTAGTGGAAGACCAGTTTGTCACTATTATACTATTTCTACTCTCGTGAAATTTATGCCACTTCTGTGGAGTAAGGCCCTCATTTATTTAAATGTGAACTCTGCTGGTTGGGTGTCCATCTGCTGGATTGGGTGTAGTGGAGGTCCTGTTGGTCCCTATTATACTATTTCTTCTGTAGTGAAATTGATGCCACTTTTGTGGTGTCTGCCAGTAATTTTTGAAATGTGAACTCTACAGGTTGGGTGTCCATCTGCTGGATTGGGTGTAGTGGAAGACCTGTTGGTTGCATGTGGTATCAGTGCTCCCAGCAAAAGAGGCCTACACCGATCCCTCACGCTCCTCGCCTTACTGTGACGTTCAGTTGAAAACTGTAAATGCTGTCCCAGACCCCGATACCTCATGCCTGGCTGATAACTGTAGTTCCATGTTGCAATTTGTACTGTGGGTGAATTGAGACCACTTTTCTGGTGTCTGTCCCTCATTTGATGTGTTTTAGCCACATTTGGGGCCTTTATAAGGTGTTGTGCATGAGTTTGTTTTTGGCTCCCATTGACCATAATGGCGTTCGATTATGTTCAACAAATATTCAACGAATTAGTCAACGAATATTGCAAATTTGGCAATCATTATGAATCAAACATTGAAATATTTCCTCATCTCTACTTGTTACCACATTTTTTGTTCCAAAAGTTTACTATAGTCATTCACACAGTTAAGCATGCTCTGTATGAAATTAAGCTGGTCTGAACATAAAAAAAAACACTTTGCCTGCTAAAAGTGACAAAAGTTATTGTTTCAAAAATTGACCATTGCCATTAAAACAGTTCAACCTGCTTTGTTTGAAATAACACTGGTTTGAAAGATTTAAAAATCGCTTGGCCTGCTACAGGTTAACATTTCACTGTTTTATTTAAAAAAACTACTTTCAATTAATGAAGGAAACTTGATTTCCAGAGACCTAACAATAACAAAATGCGTAAGGCGTGAGGTAAAGGACGGGTACATGGAAATGCTGATGATGGTGCATGCAGTCGGCAAGGACGTGGGACAGGTGCGACTGCATCTGTTGCTAGAGCCCAAGCAACGCACCAATTCACAAAACATAGCTTCCTGTCCTTTGCTGGGAGGCACAGTAAACCACTTCTGAAGCCAGAGCAGTGCAAACAGTTGGATAGAAGATAGCGCTACCAGCATGCTTGGCAGCATCACCCAATTGTCATGGGAAGCAACGCGAAAACAGTAGATGAGGAACCTGGGCCCCTGAATTGCTAGGGGGAGCCCTGTCTTTCCTTAACTTGGGGGTACCTTGGATAGTAGGGAGGCCCGAGTCACCGACCTGTCCCTATCTCCTGTACAGACCTGAGCTAAACCCCACCCCAGAAGGTGAACTGTAATGGAAATCACAAATAAAGAATGACAGGGAATAAAGTAAACTGTACCACAAAGCAAACTATCAGGATGACACAATATGTGTGTACGGGGAACACAATACCAATAGGGAAATGAACAAATAACAAAGTATTCTTCACCAAACTCCTAAATAAAGATTTGAGTATCAACAGCTACTCCAACAAGACGAGTTGGTGGATGACAAAGTCATTGACCCAACTTGGGAAGCTGGCTAGGACAGCAGTGCTGAGGGGGATGGATTGGAGGCACTGAAAAAGGCAGGAAGAGGCAGTGGGGTGACCAGAGGGAGAAGGTGGGTAACTGTTCCACAGAGTGCTGACACTCCTGAATTTCAAAAAGAGAGGTTTTCCCCAGTCTGGGACTTTATTAAAGAGAATTCTAAGCCAAAAAAAGGTCACTTGCAACCTGTGCCATACCAAGATTTGCAGAGACCTGACCGCTAAGGGACTAATCACAAATGCATGTTCAGGCAAATGTCATCTAAGCACCCAACTCAGTAGTCCAAACTCCTGGGTCCACGATTGGTGCCAGCAGGTGACATCACTAGCTCTTTCCCTGTGCTAGGTGCTTTCCAACCCCCTTGTCCAAAAAACTGGCTTAATGCCTCCTGCTCTGCACCTGTCCTTGTACTTTCTTAGGCACCATCATCAGACACTTCCATTCCCTTGTCCTAGCACAGTGTTCAGCTGTCCTTTTCACCTGTGCCTTTACCAATACACTTACTGGGATTGTCAACTTAACGACTGACACGTGGACAAGCGCTTGTGGCCAGGGATGCTAAATTACCCTGACAGCACACTGGGTAAAAATTGTGGAGGCAGGGACTGAGTCCCACCCTGGTGGTGGCTGTGAAGCTTGGCATGCTCACACAGGTATCATTCTTTGCCCACATGCTCAGCTTGGTAATAAATTTGTTTCTGAAAACCTACCCAGATTTGCCAGAGCTTCTGGTCAAAGTAAACTGCATCAGCACCCATTTCCACAAGTCAGCTACAGCTGCCACGCTCTGGCAGTAATGCAGCAGCGCATGCAAGTGCCAGCTCACTCACTGGTGCGCAATGTCACCATGTGCTGGAACTCCAGCCTGCACATTCTCTCAAGACTTTGTGAACAGGAGAGGCTAGTTGTGGAATACCAGCTCCAACATGCACGTCGGTATTCGGGTCAACCTCCGCACATAACAAATGAAGAATGGGCATGGATGTCTGACCTTTGTGACATTCTCCAAGACTTTAAGGATTTCACAAAGATGGTGAGCGTCTATGATGCCATAATAAGTGCAATGATCCCTCTTCTGTGCCTAATTAAACAGTCGCTGCTGATAATCAAACATGTGATCGAGGAAGACAAGAGACAGAGAGCTACCACCCATATTAATCTCATCTGCTCAGCGCAGATTGGGCAACAATGAGGAGGTGGAGGCTAAGGAGAAGGAACAGGAACTAGTTGCTAGCACAAAAGAGGTTAGAACCCACGTAAACTTTGTCCTATTTCTCCTAGGTGGATTGGCTGAGGATGAAGAAAGGGAGGAAATGAAGTTGTAGAGTTGTCATCATAGTGGACACAGGGAATTGTTGGCTGTTGGGAGCTTGGCACATATGGCTGACTTTATGTACCACTGCCTTTCCCATGACCATTGTGTTATATTAATCTTGTCCAGAAAAAGAGTACTGGTTGCTCTCCCTGCCAGACCCACGCTACAAGGAGAACCTTGCATCTCTGCTTCCTGAGACGGAGAGGTCTTCTAAAATTATGCTATACAAGAAAGCCATTGTGAAAAATATGTTGAAATTGTACCCATCCAACATGGCTAGCAGCAGGGGGCAAGCTTTCTTGTCCAATCAAGGAGGGGAAGTGAGGGAGACACACAACAGGTTCAGCAGATGAAGGGATATGCTGTCAAAGGGCAATTTCACAACACTCTCCAATGGTCCAGGCCCTGATGACCAGGTATTTTTGACAAGGAGGGAAAAGGGGAAAGTTTTAAAGATATTCAAATAATGCCTCTCTGACAAAACCAACTTACTTCCTTAAATCCTCTGCTGCCTTCAACTATTCCTTCTCAAAGCTGGACACCTGGTATGAGCTGTCCCTCTATGCTTTGAAGCTGTTGTGCTGCATTGCCATTAGCGTCTATTCTGAGCTAGTTTTCAGTGCCACCGGGGGTCATAAAAGACAAGCACTTTTGCCTGTCAACAGAAAATGCTAACAGGCTCACTATGATAAAAATGAACAAAGCCTGCCTTAGCCCTGACTTTTCCACAACACCACCAAACAGCAGAACATAAAGTGTTTTTAATCTTTAATATTTAACCCCTTAATCCCTGAGGGTGGTTTGCATATTAATGACCGGGCCAATTTTTACTATTCTGCTTCAACGAATCTTAGCGATTCTGAGATTGTTTTTTTGTGACACTTCACGTTACTTGTGTTTCTTTGTGTAAAAACGGAAATTTGGCAAGAATTTTGAAAATGTTGCCATTTTCAAATTTTTTATTTTATACCCTTAAAACAGAGCAATATGTCACAAAAATATAAATATACTGTATATATATATATATATATATATATATATATATATATATATATATATATATAATTATTATTTTGTGTTATATACATGTAATTATGAAGGAAATAATGTTTCTTAGCATTTTTCCCTTTAAAAATAATTTAGGTTTGGTTTGGTGGGTCTTTTTAAAAATCCATAAAACTGGCGCAATAGTCTTACAACATTATTCCCACATGCCATATGTGAGTCAGAAAGTCATGCAGGCATCTTTTCCATGCTGTTCCCATTTATTTTTAGCTCTTTCTCATCAATTTCAGCTTTTTCCCCATGCCCCCATGCCCCCAGACCTGTTTGTTGAGTCCAGCAGAAAAAATATTTGGCTTTCCCATTGACTTGCATTGGATTCACTATTCGGTACAAAGGCACGGATATTAGAAATTATTTATTAAAATTTACTTTCATCTGAAAACAACACCTTGAACCATTGAGCAACAGTTCAGTTCTTTTTCTCCTTGGCATAGATAAGATGCTTCTGGTGCTGTCTATTGGTCATAAGTGGCTTGACACAAGGAATGTGACACTTGTGACATGTCCTGGATACGTCTGTGTATGGTGGTTCTTGAAGCAATGACTTCAGCAGCAGTCCACTCCCTGTGAATCTCCACCAAATTTTTGAATTTTCTTTTCTTAACAAACCTTTCAAGGTTGCGGTTATCCTGATTGCTTGTGCACCTTTTTCTACCACACTTTTTCCTCCCACTCAACTTTCTATTAATATGCTAGGAAAAAGCACTCTGAACATCCAGCTTCTTTAGCAATGACCTTTTGTGGCTTACCCTCCTTGTGGAGTGTGTCAATGACTGCCTTCTGAACATCTGTCAAATCAGCAGTCTTCCCCATGATTGTGGAGCCTACTGAATCAGACTAAAGCATTTTTTTTAAATGCTTAGGAAGCCTTTGCAGGTGTTTTTTGTTAATTATTTTAATTTACTGAGGTAATGACTTTTGGGTTTTCATTGGTTGTAAGCGAAAATCATCAACATTAACATAAATAAACAATTGAAATTGATCACTCTGTTTGTAATGACTCTTATAATATATGAGTTTCACTTTTGTACTGAAGAACTGAAATAAATTAACTTTTTGATGATATTCTAATTTTGTGAGAAGCACCTGTATCATCCCGTGCTGTACATTGCTTGCGAACAGGGAATGATATGACATAGATCACCAGCTCAAAGTCATGGCAGTGTCATGTCATCATGTGCAGTGAGGCGTCCTCTTAGCTCCATTTCACACCTTATACAAAACAGCCCTGTCAATCCTGTGGTGACCACATGACAATGGTCACACGGCTAGCATAATAAACAGCATCAATATTTACATTATACAAATACTTGTGTGATTGGGACTGCAAAATGCATGTATCCTACATCAGGTAACTCCCCATGTACCAACCCTAGCTTCCTACTATTAACCATACCAACTTATCTTAATCAAGGTAAATCCTGCGTTAGGCCAGAGTCATACTAGAGAGGAATACGGAC
Organism: Ranitomeya variabilis; assembly: GCF_051348905.1. Classification (NCBI taxonomy): domain Eukaryota; kingdom Metazoa; phylum Chordata; class Amphibia; order Anura; family Dendrobatidae; genus Ranitomeya; species Ranitomeya variabilis. Next base: position 307,150,336 of record NC_135236.1, read on the forward strand.
GAGTGCTATGCTAGAAAAAATCGCATAGCACCTGGACCAATGTTAATCTATGGGGCAGCTCCCATCATCTGTTTTTTTTCTCGGCTGTATTATACGTGCCAGTTAAATCACAGCATGCTGTAATTTGCAGCGTATATCGGCTGAGACTCGCCAATACAAGTCTATGGGTGCAAGAAAAATATGGATAACACACGGACCATGCGTGTGACATGCGAGAAATACACAAGCATTCTCCAGGTGACAGGAAATTAAATCAGGCATTATCAGGAAGCTTTGGCATGCAAATTTCCTGTCAACCTCTAGAAAAATCCAGGAACACGCCTCCAAGGAGTCCAGCAGCATGGCCACACATATCAACGTGGAGATGCTCATAGTTCAGGAGAGGCCAGAACTATGGAAACAACGGGATGCACATTATGCTGACCGGGCACGCAAGGAGGCTGCATTGTGGAGAATATGCACCCAGATGTTTCCCGACTTTGAGCAATCATCACTTGAGGCCCAGCAACAAATTAGTAAGTGCAATAATTATAAAGGAATATTACTAAAAGTTGTACATGTGTTCACAAATGAAATAGAACATCATCATATATGATATTTTATTTCTAATATGTGGCCTTTTTCCCACTTTGCATTTGCCGAGTAAGAGCCCACATTACAATGCTAACTACATTTTGATACTCAAAAACATGGCTTGAATATTTAAACTGGTTTTGTGTTGCTTTGCCATCACTGATGTCACAAGACGGTGGCGCAGCTGCCGGGGCCAGTACCGGCGGGAGCGGCAGAAGTGGGCCAGGAGTGGGGATGCTGCTCCTAAAAAAAGAAAATATGTATACTATGACCGGCTTAATTCTAGCTCCGGCTATGGATCTGAGACCGTAAGTACTACATGCATGACACCACATTTTACACCAGCTCTTAGGGACCAATACAGATTTTTTTTTGTAAATTATACATACAGAAGTGAGTCAATCCTTACAGAGAGGAAGATTGCATCAGACTCCGAGGTGAATATCGATCCAGTGGGGGAAGGTCAAGAAGTGGCTGCCCCATCTTTGGCACCTTCAAGCTGCACCCAACCACCACCACCAGCGGCATCTGCAGCACAGGAGGAAAATCCAGAGGAGGACAGGGGCAACAGCAGCACCCCTACCTTGTCTCTGGATACCTCATGCCAGGCTTCCCCATCCCATGCCGTGTCCAGCGCAGGAGAGAGCTACCAGCCACAGGCACCAGGAGGCAAGTGGACAGTGGGGTGTTCGACTATTTGGCCAGGACTGTCAATGATAATGGGGAGGAGGCTTATGCTTGCAGTCTTGCATGGTACCTACATCAAATTCCCTGTGAGGTGAGGCTGCATGCCAGAGGGGCCATTCAGATCCTGCACGCCACCTAATAACCCAATCCCTCTATTGCAATTTTGGAAAGGTTGCAGCTGTCAAGCAGTAACATACTGCAAATGCAGGGACAACCTGAATTGCAGGCTCATTCAGCATCTGAACCACCTCCTCACCAGATGCCTACACCTCAACCACAACCCGCCCCCACCCAACATTGGCCTACACAGGTTCAAGTTTATGAACCTACTGCACCTGCCCAATTTGACCACTTGATCAGACCCACTGTTGGAGGCTGGTCCCAACATGGGTATGGTCGACATGGCCATATTGGGGGGTATGAACAAATTGTGCACCCACCAACCCAGGAGTACCATCTACGATACCCAACTTCACACTACTATCCTACACAACTACATCCCTCCATGTTACAGCATCCTGGCATAGCATCTGCCATCTCACAGGGCGAAACTGAGGTTGGCCAACAAACAAGGCAAACCTCATAGGCTGCCCTCCCGCCGTCACCACCCCCAACCTACCATAACTTGTAGGTTGATATGTTTTTTGTCATTTTGTGTGTTTTACTTTTCTTATATTTGATATAGGGTAATTTATCCAGGCACAATATGCCATATACCTACAATATGGTATTTTTCTTTTCTAATAAAAGTGTTTTGATTAAATATTTTTATACCAATATGAGTGTGTTTGTGATGTTAGATTGAGCTAGGCGATGTGTACAGTTACATATTTAACACATTTTTAGGCAAACAACACACACTGCAAAACTTAACATTAGTCTATTCTGAACAACTCAACAAACAAAAATCACAACATAGAAACTGCATTGTCTTGCCATGGAGTAGATCCCTCTGATGAAACAAAACAATATTTTACTTTGGTGGTTCAGAGCTCTACGTGGATAGGGCCTCATTATGATACATGTTAATTGAAAGGCCTCATCTGAAACCAGCACATAAGGCACCGCTTCCATATTGGACACTGGTAGCTGATGTGGGGATTGGAGGTCCAACTCATTATTATGCAGCCACTGACCCATAATGGAAGAATTAAAGACTCTTGAGTCTCCTGTTCTTCCATAGGCCCCAATATCTACAATTATACTGTAAACATGCAGGCACTGTCGACCAAGGCCAACAGCACTACAGAAAAATACTGTTTATAATTATAATATTGGGACCCTGAGTTTGGCGGCTTACACACATGGATGTGCTTCCTATCCAGGGCTCCAATGCAGTTTGGAAACTGGCACGTCTCCTCAAAGCTGCAGACTATACACAGCCAGTCTTCCATTTTGGGCTCAGGCATGACCGATTGCTGCAGTCTGGACCATGTTTCCTTGCACGTAGACCGGACAATGCCTGAGATGGTGGATTTTCTAATCAAAATTCTAAATGCAGTGCCACATAGGAGAGTCCAGTAGAGAGGAATCTATAATGGAAAATAACAAAAATATAAGAATCCATGCTAAGATAAAACAATTTAGGCATCCCAAGGCACACAGTCTCCAGCAGAAAGTCAAATGTGGGCACGCTCATCTGACAATATTGGTAGAACTTGTCAGGATGGCTGCGCAGAGAAGCATAGAGACGGTGGAAATGGCCTTTAGTCAGCCGTCGCCTCAAAAGTGGATGTACCCACATTCATCACTGCCTCCTCGGATCCACAGTCACTGGGTATGGCCCCCGTTCAGTAGTGCTGTAATTAAGACTGTCTGACATGTTTGACACCAAGCAGCAATACCACAACACAAGAACGGACTGGAATGCAAAGATTGGAGGCTCACACCTCTTGATTAGCCATTAAATAGGGTTACTGGTTATGATTTTAGTTAATTTCAGGCCTACAAACCGTTATATGTCCATTTTGCAAGGCTGCAAGAAAATCACCCCATACGCATGCCATACGCATGTCACAAGGATACTTAGATGGGAGGAAATACTTAGATCTGAGGAAATCATATCCTTGCATTGCAAGCGGATTATACACGGATCACTGTTCGGAGAACATTTATGCAATTCTCGGCTGTAAAAATCAGACCGATTTTTCATGCAGCAAGTGTGACTCCAGCCTAAGAGTTATCAGCAAGATGTTATACACTACACGGTCTTCCTCTAAGAATATTCATTTGAAAAATCACATAGTAAAAGAGAAAAAAACTATATGAGCATAGTAGAAAAGCGGGGATTAGGAGGGGAGAGGTAGATTATAAGTAATAACATACCTGTTCAGCACAGCAATCCTTGGATCTATAGCTCCGGAATCACTTTATACGGGTGCAATATTAGCCAGAGTTTATCAACTCGCAGTCGGTGCTCATAGCAAGTGAGCATTTCTGCTACATAGAGTAGGGCTGCAGCCCTGTTTTATGTAGCACAAACTATCAGATGATCTTAGCTTCTAGTCTCCAATGGAGACTATTGAAGCAAGCAAAAAGTAAAAAAAAAATATATATATACAAAATAAAAAAAATCTAAAAGTTCAAATCACCCCCTTTTTGCCCCATTCAAAATAAAACAATTAAAAAAATAAAAAAATATACATATTTGGAATCCCCCGATCTATCAATATATAAAAATAATTAATCCGATCGGTAAACGGCGTAGTGTGGAAAAAAATCAAAACGCCAGAATTACTTTTTTTGGTCGCTGCAACATTGCAATAAAATGCAATAACAGGCGATCAAAACATCATACCTACACCAAAATGGTTTCAATACAATGTCAGCTCGGCATACAAAGAAAAAGCCCTCACCCAGACCCAAATCCCGAAAATTGGAGTCGCTATGGGTCTCGGAAATTGGCGACTTTTTTTTTTTTCTTTACAAACTTTGGATTTTTTTCACCACTAAAAAAGAACTTATACATGTTTGGCATCTACAAACTTGTAATGACCTGGAGAATCATAATGGCAGGTCAGTTTTAGCATTTAGTGAACATAGTAAAAAAAATCCCCAAAACAATTGTGGAATTGCACTTAGAATTTTTTTCCTATTTTCCAGTACAAATATGGTAAAATCAATGGTGCCATTCAAACGTACAACTTGTCCTGCAAAAACAAGCCCTAACATGGCCATATTGATGAACAAATAACAAAGTTATGGCTCTGGGAAGAAGGTGAGCAAAAAATGGAAAGGCAAAAATGGAAATACCCCTGGTCCTTTAGGGGTTAATTGTTGAGGTTTTCTGCAATAAGGCCGGAGTCACACTACAGAGAGATACGGCCGAGTCTCGCAGGTTAAAAACAAGCTCTGGCACCGGCACTCCGGAGCGGAGCGTGCAGCTCCATGTATTGCTATGCGGCCGCACGCTCCACTCTGGAGTACCGGTGCCAGAGCTGGGTTTTAACCTGCGAGACTCGGCCGTATCTCGCTCTGTGTGATCCCGGCCTAACACTAATGGTTGTAGAATGTTTAGAAGAAATTTTACAACTGACTTTTTGGAACGGTATCCTTCTTTTAAAGTACCAAATTTGAATTTAGGGAGCTCTTTAGAATGAATCCGTCTTTCACAAATGTTTGTAACATCTGACTGTACTGCGAGCGGCTGGATTTTATTCACCTTCGATTGATTGAAAAACTTCCATCCAATGATTAATAGGAATGTCCCATTAAATAAAATGTATATTCACATATGACACTTTAACATTACTTATTTTTGTTTTCTATGCATAAATATTTTGGTTACATAAATAAGAGTTTTATATAATTTTTATTTCATTTCTTCATTTTATTTTATTGGAGACTTAAGCACTGAATTCTTAGTCCATTGAATTCAATTAGGCAAAGTTAATTTTCATTACAAGAATTTACATTGCATTGGCCCTGGTTACTTAACCTTTAATTACCCTGATTTACCAGCATTACAAAAGTGCTCTAAGCAGTGCCTTGGAAATTATGCTTTCCCAAACCATTTTTAACACCCAAGATGTGTAAAACATGAGAATGAAATTAATACAGAAAATAAATATTTTGCATCTTTCTATTAAACTTATCTTTGAAATTCTAGACATCTTGGCTCTTCCAATACTAAATTTCAGTATATTTTAAATATATTAAGATACATTTTATATAATTTGAATTTTAAAGAACAATAGCACAATATGTTTCTTTGCTCTTGATTTATGAAATTGTAGTATAATATCTGTATAAGTACTGCTTTTCTGAAAAGAGAATATTGCAAATTAAAACCTATAAAACTAATATCATAACTGTATGTTTTTATTCGTCATTATTTACACTAGCAGCAGTTTTACATCTCTGCCTGGTGGACCCCGGGTTGTGATTGCACTTTACCCTAAGGGTATGTGATCACATTGCAGATTTGTCTGCAGAATTTTCTGCACAGAATCTGCATCTCTTCTCAAAAAACACAGGTAAAAATCCACATGTTTTTGATGCATTTTTTTAATGCAGATTTTCATGTGTTTTTTCATGCAGATTTGTCTGTGTTTATATAAACTAAATTAAGATCTGTTAATTAACCCGCGTCTGCCGATAAAGAGAACTTCTGGATGAATCTTTTAGCCAGGTTTTCCTTAATGTACTCCCACATGGCTTGGGTCTCTGCCTGGGATAAAGGATAGATTTGACCCCAAGGAGGAGACATCCCAGGGAGCAGATCAATAGGCAGTCATATGGCCTGTGGGGTGACAATTAGGGTTGAGCTAAACGGATCGGTCATTTTCATAAGTCGCCGACTTTTGGCAAAGTCGGCGTCTCATGAAACCCGACCCGATCCCTGTGTGGGGTCGGCCATGCGGTACGCGACTTTCGCGCCAAAGTCACGTTTCAATGATGCTAAAAGCGCCATTTCTCAGCCAATGAAGGTGGACGCAGAGTGTGGGCAGCGTGATGACATGGATCTCAGTCCCCACCATCTTAGAGAAGGGCATTGCAGTGATTGGCTTGCTTTCTGTGGCGTCACAGGGGCTATAAAGGGGCGTTCCCGCCAACCGCCATCTTACTGCTGCTGATCTGAGCGTAGGGAGAGGTGCTGCCGCTTCATCAGACGCAGGGATAGTGTTAGGCAGGGTACATTCACCCCCAAACCGCTTGTGCTGTAGCGATTTCCACTGTCCAACACCACCTTTTTTTGCAGGGACAGTGGAAGCTACATTTTTTTTTTCCTCAGCGCTGTAGCTCATTGGGCTGCCCTAGAAGGCTCCCAGATAGCTGCGTTGCTGTGTGTGTACGCCGCTGTGCAAACCAACTGCTTTTTTCAAAGCACAAATCCTGTTGTTCCTTCATTTCTGCACAGCTATCTTGTTTGTTTGTCCACACTTTTGTGTGCAGCAGTCCTATTATAGCTGCCTGCCATACTTTTCTGAGATTACTGCAGGGAGATAAAGATTGGTAAGTCTGCCTCTGTGCCAGTGCTGTGTGTGGCATCTGTCTCTCATTGTGTGCCACAGAAAACATAGTGTGTAATACTGGGCCATTTTTTTTTATTCTCCCTGAAAAAAATAAAAATAGTGGGAGATAAAGATTGGCAAGTCTGCCTCTGTGCCATTGCTGTGTGTGGCATCTGTCTCTCATTGTGTGCCACAGAAAACCAGTGTGTAATACTGGGCCCTTTTTTTTTTTTAGTTCTCCCTGTAAAAAAATAAATAAATAGTGGGAGATAAAGATTGGCAAGTCTGCCTCTGTGCCATTGCTGTGTGTGGCATCTGTCTCTCATTGTGTGCCACAGAAAACCAGTGTGTAATACTGGGCCATTTTTTTTTTTTTTGTAAATTCTCCCTGTAAAAAAATAAATAAATAGTGGGAGATACAGATTGGCAAGTCTGCCTCTGTGCCATTGCTGTGTGTGGCATCTGTCTCTCATTGTGTGCCACAGAAAACCAGTGTGTAATACTGGGCCATTTTTTTTTGTAAATTCTCCCTGTAAAAAAATAAATAAATAGTGGGAGATAAAGATTGGCAAGTCTGCCTCTGTGCAATTGCTGTGTGTGGCATCTGTCTCTCATTGTGTGCCACGGAAAACCAGTGTGTAATACTGGGCCATTTTTTTTTTGTTTTTGTAAATTCTCCCTGTAAAAAAATAAATAAATAGTGGGAGATAAAGATTGGCAAGTCTGCCTTTGTGCCATTGCTGTGTGTGGCATGTCTCTCATTGTGTGCCACAGAAAACCAGTGTGTAATACTGGGCCATTTTTTTATTTTTTTTTAATTCTCCCTGTAAAAAAATAAATAAATAGTGGGAGATAAAGATTGGCAAGTCTGCCACTGTGCCAGTGCTGTGTGTGGTATCTGTATCTCATTGTGTGCCACAGAAAACCAGTGTGTAATACTGGGCCATTTTTTTTTTTTTTTTTTTATTCTCCCTGAAAAAAATAAATAAATGGTGGGAGATAAAGATTGGCAAGTCTGCCTCTGTGCCATTGCTGTGTGTGGCATCTGTCTCTCATTGTGTGCCACAGAAAACCAGTGTGTAATACTGGGCCCTTTTTTTTTAAATTCTCCCTGTAAAAAAATAAATAAATAGTGGGAGATAAAGATTGACAAGTCTGCCTCTGTGCCATTGCTGTGTGTGGCATCTGTCTCTCATTGTGTGCCACAGAAAAACAGTGTGTAATACTGGGCCATTTTTTTTTATTTTTTTTTATTCTCCCTGAAAAAAATAAATAAATAGTGGGAGATAAAGATTGGCAAGTCAGCCTCTGTGCCATTGCTGTGTGTGGCATCTGTCTCTCATTGTGTGCAACAGAAAACCAGTGTGTAATACTGGGCCCTTTTTTTTTTTTAATTCTCCCTGTAAAAAAATAAATAAATAGTGGGAGATAAAGATTGGCAAGTCTGCCTCTGTGCCATTGCTGTGTGTGGCATCTGTCTCTCATTGTGTGCCACAGAAAACCAGTGTGTAATACTGGGCCATTTTTTGTTGTTGTAAATTCTCCCTGTAAAAAAATAAATAAATAGTGGGAGATAAAGATTGGCAAGTCTGCCTCTGTGCCATTGCTGTGTGTGGCATCTGTCTCTCATTGTGTGCCACAGAAAACCTAGTGTGTAATACTGGGCCATTTTTTTTTTTATTCTCCCTGAAAAAAAAAATAGTCGGAGATAAAGATTGGCAAGTCTGCCTCTGTGCCATTGCTGTGTGTGGCATCTGTCTCTCATTGTGTGCCACAGAAAACCAGTGTGTAATACTGGGCCCTTTTTTTTTTTTTTTTAATTCTCCCTGTAAAAAAATAAATAAATAGTGGGAGATAAAGACTGGCAAGTCTGCCTCTGTGCCAGTGCTGTGTGTGGCATCTGTCTCTCATTGTGTGCCACAGAAAACCTAGTGTGTAATACTGGGCCATTTTTTTTTTTTTATTCCTGAAAAAAATAAATAAATAGTGGGAGATTAAGATTGTCATTTCTGCTTGAGTGCCAGTCGTGTGTGTGCCATCTGTCTCAAATTATTGGGGCACAGAAAACCTAGTGTGTAACATTGGGCCTGGTTTTCCTTTCAGTGTCAGCCACCTATAAAGGTGTATATAAATCCTACAGAAGTTAGAGTTCACCTTATAAGTTGTTTTACAGTAACAAATACCGTTACTTTGGTTACGTTTTGCAAACAATGAGGAAGTCTGGTGGAAGAGGTCATGGCCGTGGGCGGTCATTGTCAGCTGGTAATTATGGTAGTGGTGGTGGAGCATCAGGTGGTCGTGGTAAAAGCAGTACAGCACCTAAGTCTCGAGTTGTTGAGCCAGGTTCGTCGTCTGGCTACACAAGGCCTCGAACGCTCCCTTTTCTGGGAGTAGGAAAACCACTTTTAAAGCCGGAGCAGCAAGAACAATTTTTGGCTTTCCTTGCTGACTCAGCCTCTAGCTCTTTTGCCTCCTCTTCTGAAAGTGCAAAATGTAAAAGCAGCGCGTCGTTAGTGGATGTTCACAGTCAGGGACAAGTCGCTTCCTTGTCTTCTTCACCCAGAACAAGAGAGAAGGATGCGTCAGGAGACACAACGGGTTACTCCATGGAGCTCTTTACACATACCGTTCCTGGGTTAGACAGTGAAACAGTTAACAGGCCATGCCCATTAGAAGTTGAATCGGACATGGAGTGCACTGATGCACAGCCACAGCCAGATTACTATGCTGTTCCTTTGACTCAGACCAGAACATTGCCCTCGCAGTGTACTGAGCAAGAATCAAACCCAGCTGAGACTATGGTGCCCCGTCATGAACGCTATACCACCGGCTTACACGGTGACACAGACGAAGTTGCACAGGAGATAGAAGAGGAAGTCATAGATGACCCAGTTGTTGACCCCGATTGGCAGCCATTGGGGGAACAGGGTGCAGGCGGCAGTAGTTCTGAAGTGGAGGAGGAGGAGTAGCCGCAGCAGGCATCAACATCACAACAGGTTCCATCTGCCGGGCCCGTATCTGGCCAAAAACGCGTGGCAAAACCAAAACCAGTTGGAGGACAGCGTGGCCGTCCGGTTAAAGACGCTCAGTCTGTAATGCCTGAAAAGGTATCCGATAGTAGAAAGAGTGCAGTCTGGCATTTTTTTAAACAACATCCAAATGATCAGCGCAAAGTCATCTGGCAAAAATGTTCAACTACCTTAAGCAGAGGTCAGAATCTTAAAAGTCTAAATACAAGTTGCATGCATAGACATTTATCCACCATGCATTTGCAAGCCTGGACTAACTACCAAACGTGCCTAAAGGTTGCAGCACCCTCGGCCAATGAAGCTAGTCAGCAATGCTACATCCCTTCCCTCACTGTAAGCCCACCATTTCCCGCAACACCTGCAATATCTGTGCAGCTTTTGTCTCCAGGCCAAAGCAGTCAGGGAATCACCAGGTTCGTAGTAGGAAACACTGCATGTAGGGCACCGGCAAGAATACCATCTCCAACCCTCTCTCAGTCTGCCATGTCCACCGGCACCACTGCTAGTTCCATGATCTCCAGCTCTCCAGTCCAGCTCACCCTTCATGAGGCTCTTCTTAGGAAAAGGAAGTACTCATCCTCGCATCCGAGTACACAGGGTTTGAACGCCCACATTGCTAGACTAATCTCATTAGAGATGATGCCCTACCGGTTAGTTGAAAGCGAAGCTTTCAAAGCGCTGATGGACTACGCTGTACCACGCTACGAGCTACCCAGTTGACACTTCTTTTCCAGAAAAGCCATCCCAGCCCTCCAACAGCATGTTAAAGACCGCATCGTCCATGCACTCAGGCAGTCTGTGACTACAAAGGATGGAGGAAGAAGGACAACAGCATCTATAACATAACAAGTCCAATGTACAGGCGAAATTTTTGCAGAAGAAGACCGTACAGAATAAAGAGGCACTCCCCCTGATCACTGTACCGTAGGCGGGCTTCTTATTTTACTCTCCCATGACTTACAGGCGCTACAGTTATAAGTGCCCAGAGACATTACGGTCTCTTTGCCCAAGCTTCAGTATAGTACGGTACGTGCCATTCACTCCCTTTTTCTATTAGTTCACTGTGTGGACAGTTCTGTGCCTCTTTATTCTGTACGGTCTTCTGCATATATTTCGCCTGTACATTGGACTTGTTATGTTATAGATGCTGTTGTCCTTCTTTCTCCATGCTATGTACATACTTTTGTTTATGTTTATTTATTTTGGTTTATTTTGGTTGTTTGTTTTTTCACATGTAGTTACTGATGAAGGTCCGTATGACGGACCGAAACGTTTGTTGGGTACTACAATAAAATTTCCACATAAGCATCAAGTTGAGTGCTAGGTTTTTTTTGTTATTTGCATTAAGGTGTGGGAGCCTACCTTAGCACCATCCTACCAGTAGTGCACACGCTTCTTTCTACTTAGCATTGTTTCCCCTACATGGAGCACACTGACGGGTCATGACTACGTTCTCTTACAATGCAGAAGAGACCTCGAATATCCTGGCATGTTCCACTTTTAATAGCGATTTTCTTAAAATCCCACCAAGGGAGATCAGGGGGAGAGATCTAGAACGGGAGCTCCGCCACTTCACAAACATTGAACTCCACTGTGCCACACTCACCGAATATCTCCGAGCACAACGGATCCCTAGGGGTCTGCGTGTACCAATACGTCCCACACTCTTTCGGGACTCCTCTGATTACTGTATTAAGTATGAACAGATACTTAACAAATGTTCTTTTGACATTATCACCCTGACAATTGAGCACCTGCAGAAGACGATTTCCACGAGTTCGGAGGCCATCAAGTCCATCGAGGCGCAGCTATCCTCGTCTGGTCCTCCTGAGGAACTCACAGCTCTCAGAGATCAGATATCCAAGAACATTGAGAAACACCGACGGGAGACGGAGGAGAGGAAGCGCATTAAATTTAACAGGGACACGGAGGACTATGAACGCCAACAGGTATACAGATGGCAAGACAACTTTTACGGTCGACGCAACACATCACGTCAGGCTCCTCGATCCTCCCTCGACTATTCGACATCGGGCTCGGAACAAGAACAAGGAACCTCTACAGCCATCCCTCCTCGTTTTTTAGGCCAACGACAACGCTACCCGCGAAGAAGACAACGAGGCGCGGCCACGGACACAGGAAGAGACTCAGACCATGCGAGAATAACGAGATCTCAGGTACTAACCCGCTGGTGATAAACATTTCAGATAGACTACTTGGGGTGGCGGAATATAAGGTACTGCAGAAGGGACTATCGTTTTGTCCTTCGTATCAGTGCCACACATTTGATCTTGAAATGGACCTCCAACGATTTTTTCGTACTCTTAGACTTAAGGCCTTTTTCGCTAACCCCCCAGAGCCAGCCCCGACCCAATCCCAGACTGTACCATCAGATCATACTCTTTCGTCACGCAGTTTGGGCCTCCATACTAAAAGCCATTTTAGGCCCCCTCATGGCTCTCACGCCATAGAAACCTTTATAGGTTTCGTACAAAATTCGTTCAGATCACTATGCGAGGACATCAGAAGGGGTAGACTGTCTTATCCTCCCAATCTCTCTACTATGGAACAACAGGCCCTACAAGGCCTACAAAATGACAACAGCCTAGTTATCAAACCGGCTGACAAAGGGGGCGCAATGGTGATAATGAATAAGACGGATTACCTCCTTGAAATTAGACGTCAATTGGACAATTCTACCATCTATGTTAAGTTACAACGAGACCCCACGGCCGCTACTCGTCAAATCATTTCGGATACCCTTCTGAAATACACCCAGTTAGGGGTTCTCAGTTCGAAAACATGCGAATTTCTTATCAATTTACATCCGGTTATCCCTGTTTTTTATACTATTCCTAAAATCCACAAAAATCTGGAGAAATCACCAGGGAGGCCGATAGTAGCCTCCACTGACTCCATACTCTCCCCTCTGGCCGTGTACCTCAAAAAAATCTTAACTCCGCTAATACGGACATCCAAATCCTTCATCCTGGACACAGGATCCTTCTTAAATATTCTGAAAGAAGTGGGACCCATCCCTCCACACTCTATACTGGTTACTATGGATGTAAAAGATCTGTACACATCTATCCCACACATAGAGGGCATTAATTCCGTTCACAAACTTCTGACCCAGTCCGGCTTTCAATCTGACCAAATTAACCTATGTGTTGACCTGTTAACTATTATCCTTACCCGCAATTACTTTATGTTCCAGGATGATTTCTACCTACAGATCCGGGGCACCGCGATGGGCTCCAACGTAGCGCCCCCTATGCTAACTGCTATATGGCCGACTTCGAGGAGAGTCAGATATACTCTCACTCCTTGTTCCGAAGTAACGTACTCCTTTGGAGACGTTACATAGACGACGTCTTTTGCGTATGGGGGGGCACGTTGGAGGCCCTCGCGGCATTCTTTGACTGGCTCAACACAGCCTGGCCGGGTATTTCCTTTACCATATCACATGATCCCACTTGGATCAACTTCCTGGACACAATGGTCATCCTCCAGCCAGACAGCTCTATTTCAACTGACCTTTACACAAAAAGTACTGACCGTAACAGTTTGTTACATTTTACTAGTTTTCATCCCCCTGCAACTAAGAAATCGGTACCCAAGTCCCAATTTCATCGGGTTTCAAAAATTGTGTCTGACACGGACCTACGACCACTCCGTCTACAAGAAATGGCCACTAAATTTACCCAACGCGGCTACCCATCATCCGTTCTCCAACAAGCCGCCTCACCCCCGCTCCCACGACCCAATAAAGCCACCAATCGTGTTCCATTTATACATTCATACCACCCATTTGCCTATATTCTTCACAGGTCCATACGCCAAAATTGGCATTTACTGTCAAAGGCCCACCCTCACGTTCCTGAATTCCAAAATCCATTCCTCCCTTGTTTTAAGCGCCCACCTAATCTGAAAGATTCATTGGTGAGGGCGGACTTGGGATCTAGTAAATCATCCCCACGTCAACGCTTTTTACAAAATCCTCGTACAGGGACTTTTCCATGTCTTAATTGCTCACAGTGTCATAATGTCCTCAAGGGCTCCTCCTTTCACCATCCTCGCTCGGGTAAAACATTCCGCATTCCAGATTACTTCACCTGTGCCTCATCATGGGTCATATATTTGATCAAATGCCCATGTGGACTCCTTTACGTGGGGGAAACCACGCAACCAATACGCGATCGCATCTCCAAACACAAGTCCACGGTCCGTTGCAAACACCTTCTACTACCCATCCCGTCACACTTTAATACCCAAGGCCACAATGTCTCACAGTTACGGTTCCAGGTAATTGAACACATCCCCCCATTAGACGGGGTGGTGATCGGGTGGCCCGTTTAAAACGGAGGGAGGCTTTCTGGATCCACACATTGGAGACCCTTCACCCATTGGGCCTCAACAGAGACTATGATTTGGCGTTGTTTCTCTGAGTAACCAATCAGGTAGTGATTTTTTCCGACAGTACATGTATACCACTTTCCCACTGACTTCTCTACTTCAGTCCCTACGGTCGATTTGGATCTATTTTTGGCATGTTCTGCGACCCCCCTTTTTATTATGATATCCAAGGCCCCCACATGAGGTCACCTTAATCTGATCCACCCCATAACATCTTGGGCTACTACCTCTTACTGGTTACACAATATTATCCTGTAATCTGTGCATCCTTTCCACAGGTGGTCATTTATTCTCAATATGGCAAATGTATATATGTATACCATATGTAACTGTTTTTTCTCTTTATTAATAGAGCCGACTGTATTGAAGTCTCTTTAATGCCACTGTCCACCGTCATAGTCACAGACCGCACTGGACCAAGTCTTCTTTCTCCACTAGCCTAGTATCCGCACGGCTGAACACGGTGCAGAATGATCATATACACCACGGAGATCCTCCACCATTCACTGGATCTCCGCTAGGCACCGCCCCTCCGCGCTTTCCTGTGACTACCTTAAATCGCATTCTATCAGGTGGAACCTATTTGACTGTAGCATTTTTTCCTGAGAGTGGTGACACACAGACACGTCACTTCCGCCGGCTCTTTCACACGTGCATGCTGTTTATACAGCCGCACGCCAGCTTCACAGCGTTACTAGGGCCATGTGATGTCACTTCCGGTCCAACGGATATTCACCGACTATAGGCTACACTGCGGATATGGCCCCTCCCCTGGTTCATTTAATGGCGGTTTCCACTTCTCCTGATCAGACTAGCGGTGGACTCCGCGTCTGTCAGTGGCATATGACGATTCAGCCTCCACAGGTAATCACCCTCCAGCGCGGCTCATCTCCACCCATATAGCAATTTGGTATGTATACTCACCACATTCCTCTCTCTACCCTCAGTCTCTTTACTGGCCCAGCGTTCTCATAAGGTATGCTTACATCAACACTCCCCCTGATCACTGCACCGTAGGCGGGCTTCTTATTTTACTCTCCCATGACTTACAGGCGCTACAGTTATAAGTGCCCAGAGACATTACGGTCTCTTTGCCCAAGCTTCAGTATAGTACGGTACGTGCCATTCACTCCCGTTTTCTATTAGTTCACTGTGTGGACAGTTCTGTGCCTCTTTATTCTGTACGGTCTTCTTCTGCATATATTTCGCCTGTACATTGGACTTGTTATGTTATAGATGCTGTTGTCCTTCTTTCTCCATGCTATGTACATACTTTTGTTTATGTTTATTTATTTTGGTTTATTTTGGTTGTTTGTTTTTTCACATGTAGTTACTGATGAAGGTCCGTATGACGGACCGAAACGTTTGTTGGGTACTACAATAAAATTTCCACATAAGCATCAAGTTGAGTGCTAGGTTTTTTTCGTTATTTGCATTAAGGTGTGGGAGCCTACCTTTGCACCATCCTACCAGTAGTGCACACGCTTCTTTCTACTTGTGACTACAAAGGTGCACCTGACAACAGATGCATGGACCAGTAGGCATGGCCAGGGACGTTACGTGTCCATCACGGCACACTGGGTGAATGTGGTGGATGCAGGGTCCACAGGGGACAGCAATATTGGGACAGTTCTGCCTAGCCCACGGTCAAGGAAACAGTTGGCTGTAGGTGTTCGCCCCCCCTCCTCCTCTTCCTCATCCTCCTGCAGAAGCGAGAGCTCTTCCACAGACCGCAGTCGCACATTTACTCCATCCGCAGCTGCCACTGTTGCACACCAAGTGTGCCATTATAGGACAGCTAGTGACAAGCGTCAGCAGGCTGTATTGGCAATGAAGTGTTTGGGCAACAACAGACACACCGCGGAAGTTCTGTCAGAGTTCTTGCAGAAAGAAACTCAGTCATGGCTGGGCACTGTCCATCTTGAGGCAGGCAAGGTAGTGAGTGATTATGGAAGGAATTTCATGGCTGCCATAGCCCTTTCCCAACTGAAACACATTCCTTGCCTGGCTCACACCTTAAACCTGGTGGTGCAGTGCTTCCTGAAAAGTTATCCGGGGTTACCCGACCTGCTCCTCAAAGTGCGCAGACTTTGCTCGCATATCCGCCGTTCGCGCGTACACTCCAGCCGTATGCAGAACTATCAGCGGTCTTTGAACCTTCCCCAGCATCACCTAATCATCGACGTTGCAACAAGGTGGAACTCCACACTGCACATGCTTCAGAGACTGTGCGAACAGAGGCGTGCTGTTATGTATTTGTGGGAGGATACACGGGCAGGCAGTTGGATGTCAGACATTGAGTTGTCAGGTGTGCAGTGGTCGAAGCTACAAGACCTGTGTCAAGTCCTTCAGTGTTTTGAGGAATGCACACGGCTGGTTAGTGCAGACAACGCCATAATAAGCATGAGCATCCCCCTAATGCATCTGCTGATGCAAAGTTTGACGCACATAAAGGAGCAGGCGTCTGCAGCCGAGGAAGAGGAAAGCATTGATGACAGTCAGCCATTGTCTGGTCAGGGCTGTGTAGAGGACGCGGTAGCGGGCGAAGAGGAGGAGGAGGATGAGGAGGATGATGGGGATGAGTACTTTTTTAATGAAGATGCTTCTCCTGGGCCAACAGAAATTAGTGGCGTTGCAAGGCCGGGTTCTGGTTTTTTAAGGGAGACAAGTGACGTAGATTTGCCAGTAACTGCCCCTCAAACCAGCTCAACTGCAGATTTGACAACAGGAACTTTGGCCCACATGGCTGATTATGCCTTACGTATCCTCAAAAGGGACCCACGCATTATTAAAATGATGACCGATGACGATTACTGGTTGGCCTGCATCCTTGACCCTCGCTATAAATGCAAATTGCAAAATATTATGCCACATGAGAACCTCGAACAAATATTAGCAACAAAACAAGCAACTCTTGTAGACCATTTGATTCAGGCATTCCCAGCACACAGCGCCGGTGATGGTTCTCACACGAGCTGCAGGGGACTACAGGGCAGAGGTGTTAGAGGTGCACAAATCAGAAGTGGCATTGGACGGAGGGGTTTTCTGACCAGGTTGTGGAGTGATTTGGCAATGACCGCAGACAGGACAGGTACTGCAGTATCTATTCAAAGTGACAGGAGACAACATTTGTCCAGTATGGTTACTATTTTTCATCCCTTATCGATGTTCTCCCTCAGCCGTCATTCCCATTTGATTACTGAGCATCCAAATTAGACACCTGGCCTGAATTGGCAGAATATGCATTGCAGGAGCTTGCTTGCCCAGCAGCTAGTGTGCTATCAGAAAGAGTATTCAGTGCTGCTGGTTCAATATTAACCGAAAAAAGGACTCGTCTGGCTACCCAAAATGTGGATGATCTAACCTTCATTAAAATGAACCACTCCTGGATTTCAAATTATTTTGCCCCACCTTTCCCGGCTGACAACTAGCTTTCCTATAAAAAGGTCTTGCTTGTGGACTGGTCTTACTGAGTGTTCCAATCTCTTAATTTGCAGCAGCTGTTTGTCCAGCATACGACATGTTTACACCTCCCTCAATGGGAAAACTCCCCCCACGGGGCCGTGGTCTCGCCACTTGGTGCAAGCACCCGTTAGAGTGCCGTTTGTCTGAAGAGGTGAATGTGCCCGCTTTTGGTCGACGGCACTGCCACTGGGTCCCTCATAGTACAATAAAGTGTCTCTGGCGGTGGTGGCGCGCACCCAACGTCTGACACACCGTTGTAACATGAGGGGCCCTGGGACAGTACGGCCGGCCACAAGAGAGTTCACCCCCCACCCAGCTCAAACTGTGCTCTACCACGTGCAAAATTATCTCTCACAACTCCACCAATGTTTAGTCTATGTGCTGACATCATTCAATGCCTGGCACTGACAATACCAATTTGTTATAAGGTATAGACGTAGGCACTACTAGAAGGAGGTGGTGCTCAAGTAGGGACCCAAGCCGTAATGTATATAACAGTAAACTCGGCACACACCAAAGCGTAAATGTAGTGAAAGGGGGGGATTTATTGATGAGGTAAAGTACATATAGACAGTCTGTCCCTGTTGTTATAAATGGCTCCCGTGAGGCAAGAAGGAGCAGACCGCGCAGTGCAGGTGGGCTGACGTGTGGACCATGGACGCGGTTCCACGTCCATGGTCCACACGTCAGCCCACCTGCACTGCATTTATAACAACAGGGACAGACTGTCTATACTGTAACTCGGGGGTACCCGTTTCACTGTTATTGTGAGGTACATTGATGAAGGTCTAGTGATTAGACCGAAACGTCACTGTATGTACTTTACCTCATCAATAAATCCCCCCCTTTCACTACATTTACGCTTTGGTGTGTGCCGAGTTTACTGTTAAATACCAATTTGTTGACATCTATGATGCTAGTTAAAGTAGTCTGGGTCAGTGTCCTATATTGACAGCAGTAAATACTTACAGCCAAATTACTATGTCAGAAACTCAGCAGATGAGCCCACCCCTGTACCTAAGTATGCCACACTTTTTTTGTTGTTGTTGTTTTGCGAGACATTAACATCTATTTATTTTTTGTGAGTACTAACTATGTCAGACACTCCTTGCAATCGTCCTCCGCTGACCACACCAATGCTGCCTGTGTACCCCTGCAAGATAACTCTAAGTGCCTTGAGCCTATTTATATTTATTTTAGGCCTAGTAAGCCTGTCTGCGGTCACTCCTTGCAATCCTCCTCCACTGACCACAACAATGCTGCCTGTGTACCCATGCGAGATAACTCTAAGTCCCTTGAGCCTCTTTTTATTTATTTTAGGCCTAGTAAGCCTGTCTGCGGTCCCTCCTTGCAATCCTCCTCCACTGACCACAACAATGCTGCCTGTGTACCCATGTAACCTATTTAAAACTTCATAGAGCCTTTTTTTATTTATTTTAGGCCTAGTAAGCCTGTCTGCGGTCCCTCCTTGCAATCCTCCTCCACTGACCACAACAATGCTGCCTGTGTACCCCTGCGAGATAACTCTAAGTGCCTTGAGCCTATTTTTATTTATTTTAGGCCTAGTAAGCCTGTCTGCGGTCCCTCCTTGAAATCCTCCTCCACTGACCACAACAATCCTGCCTGTGTACCCATGTAACCTATTTAAAACTACATAGAGCCTATTTTTATTTATTTTAGGCCTAGTAAGCCTGTCTGCGGTCCCTCCTTGCAATCCTCCTCCACTGACCACAACAATGCTGCCTGTGTACCCATGTAACCTATTTAAAACTGCATAGAGCCTATTTTTATTTATTTTAGGCCTAGTAAGCCTGTCTGCGGTCCCTCCTTGCAATCCTCCTCCACTGACCACAACAATGCTGCCTGTGTACCCATGTAACCTATTTAAAACTGCATAGAGCCTATTTTTATTTGTTTTAGGCCTAGTAAGCCTGTCTGCGGTCCCTCCTTGCAATCCTCCTCCACTGACCACAACAATGCTGACTGTGTACCCCTGCAAGATAACTCTAAGAGCCTTGAGCCTATTTTTATTTATTTTAGGCCTAGTAAGCCTTTCTGCGGTCCCTCCTTGCAATCCTCCTCCACTGACCACAACAATGCTGCCTGTGTACCCCTGCGAGATAACTCTAAGTGCCTTGAGCCTATTTTTATTTATTTTAGGCCTAGTAAGCCTGTCTGCGGTCCCTCCTTGCAGTCCTCCTCCAATGACCACAACAATGCTGCCTGTGTACCCATGTAACCTATTTAAAACTGCATAGAGCCTATTTTTATTTATTCTAGGCCTAGTAAGCCTGTCTGCGGTCCCTCCTTGCAATCCTCCACTGACCACAACAATGCTGCCTGTGTACCCCTGCGAGATAACTCTAAGTGTCTTGAGCCTATTTGTATTTATTTTAGGCCTAGTAAGCCTGTCTGCGGTCCCTCCTTGAAATCCTCCTCCACTGACCACAACAATGCTGCCTGTGTAGCCATGTAACCTATTTAAAACTGCATAGAGCCTATTTTTATTTATTTTAGGCCTAGTAAGCCTGTCTGTGGTCCCTCCTTGCAATCCTCCTCCACTGACCACAACAATGCTGCCTGTGTACCCATGTAACCTATTTAAAACTGCATAGAGCCTATTTTTATTTATTTTAGGCCTAGTAAGCCTGTCTGCGGTCCCTCCTTGCAATCCTCCTCCACTGACCACAACAATGCTGCCTGTGTACCCCTGCAAGATAACTCTAAGAGCCTTGAGCCTATTTTTATTTATTTTAGGCCTAGTAAGCCTGTCTGCGGTCCCTCCTTGCAATCCTCCTCCACTGACCACAACAATGCTGCCTGTGTACCCCTGCGAGATAACTCTAAGTGCCTTGAGCCTATTTTTATTTATTTTAGGCCTAGTAAGCCTTTCTGCGGTCCCTCCTTGCAATCCTCCTCCACTGACCACAACAATGCTCCCTGTGTACCCCTGCAAGATAACTCTAAGAGCCTTGAGCCTATTTTTATTTATTTTAGGCCTAGTAAGCCTTTCTGCGGTCCCTCCTTGCAATCCTCCTCCACTGACCACAACAATGCTGCCTGTGTACCCCTGCGAGATAACTCTAAGTGCCTTGAGCCTATTTTTATTTATTTTAGGCCTAGTAAGCCTGTCTGCGGTCCCTCCTTGCAGTCCTCCTCCACTGACCACAACAATGCTGCCTGTGTACCCATGTAACCTATTTAAAACTGCATAGAGCCTATTTTTATTTATTCTAGGCCTAGTAAGCCTGTCTGCGGTCCCTCCTTGCAATCCTCCTCCACTGACCACAACAATGCTGCCTGTGCACCCATGTAACCTATTTAAAACTGCATAGAGCCTATTTTTATTTATTTTAGGCCTAGTAAGCCTGTCTGCGGTCCCTCCTTGCAATCCTCCTCCACTGACCACAACAATGCTGCCTGTGTAGCCATGTAACCTATTTAAAACTGCATAGAGCCTATTTTTGTTTATTTTAGGCCTAGTAAGCCTGTCTGCGGTCCCTCCTTGCAATCCTCCTCCACTGACCACAACAATGCTCCCTGTGTACCCATGTAACCTATTTAAAACTGCATAGAGCCTATTTTTATTTATTTTAGGCCTAGTAAGCCTGTCTGCGGTCCCTCCTTGCAATCCTCCTCCACTGACCACAACAATGCTGCCTGTGTACCCATGTAACCTATTTAAAACTGCATAGAGCCTATTTTTAGTTATTTTAGGCCTAGTAAGCCTGTCTGCGGTCCCTCCTTGCAATCGTCCTCCGCTGACCACACCAATGCTGCCCGTGTACCCCTGGAACCTATTTAAAAGTTCATAGAGCCTATTTATATATTTTATTTAATATTAATAAAGCCATGATGGACTACGCTGTACCACGCTACAAGCTAACCAGTCGACACTTCTTTTGCGAGAAAAGCCATCCCAATCCTCCACCAGCCTGTAAAAGACCGCATTGTCCATGCACTCTGGCAATCTGTGAGTACAAAGGTGCACCTGACAACAGACACATGGACCTGTAGGCATGGCCACGGAAGGTTATGTGTCCATTACGGCGCAATGGGTTATTGTGGTGGATGCATGGTCCACAGGGGACAGCCTACTAAGTCTGTCTGCAGTCCCTAATTCAAATTGTCCTCCACTGTATAAATCTGAGCTTCAACCTTCTGGCTCTCATTAAGTGCTGTTTTTTAAAAATTTGGTGGTTGGGGCCTACTAATGGTGTCTGCCGCTCCCTGGTGTTGTCCTCCACTGTATAAATCTGAGCTTCAACCTTCTGGCTCTCATTAAGTGTTTTTTTTTAAAAAAAATTGGTGGTTAGGGCCTACTGACGGTGTCTGCCCCTGCCTGGTGTTGTCCTCCACTGTATAAATCTGAGCTTCAAACTTCTGGCTCTCATTAAGTGCTTTTTAAAAAAAAATTTGTGGTTAGGGCCTACTAACGGTGTCTGCCGCTCCCTGGTGTTGTCCTTCACTGTATAAATCTGAGCTTCAACCTTCTGGCTCTCATTAAGTGCTTTTTAAAAAAAAAATTGGTGGTTAGGGCCTACTAACGGTGTCTGCCACTCCCTGGTGTTGTCCTCCACTGTATAAATCTGAGCTTCAACATTCTGGCTCTCATTAAGTGTTTTTTTTAAAAAAAACAAATTTGATGGTTAGGGCCTACTAACGGTGTGTGTCGCACCTTGGTGTTGTCCTGTGTTATTTTCCTGACCTTTAATCTTCAGGCTTTCGGCCTTCATTTGTAATATTAAACTGCATAGGGCCTACTAATTGGGTTGGGCCTACTAACGGTGTCTGCCGCTCAAAGGTGTTCTCCTCCACTGAACAAAGCAGTGCCGCCTGTTTACTCCTGTTACCAATTTTGAACTTTATTTTGCCCACTTTATTATTTGGGCCTACTAACTGTGTCTGCCTCTCATTACAGTTGTCCTCCACTGAACTAAGCAATGCTGCCTGGTTAGTCCTGTTACCAATTTTGAATTGCATTTAGCCCACTTTATTATTTGGCCCTATATCAGTGTTTCCTCCTCATCCTGCCCATTGCCCAGCCGGTGCTACATGAGTCTTGTGGTACTTTGACCCAGACCACTACATTCCCCTTGCATGCTACACAGCCACAATCTGACCCTGCTGAAAGTCAGGTTCCCCTTCCCGCATACTATACCATCTTACACAGGGACAAAGAGGAAGGTGCAGATGAAAGTGCAGGTTTCTTTAACAGGTAGGGGGCATACTCGTTGGCGACGTCACAGGCACAGGGCCCCTCAGAGTACGCAAAAGTGTCGCTGCCGGTGGGAGGCGCCCCCGCCGTGCAAACACACCGCTGTACTTTGAGGGGCCCTGTGCCAGTGCCAATGCGAACGAGTGGGCCCCCCTGCTTGCTCAGGATCACAGCACTTGCAACGTTGAAATACTTACCTCTCCCTGCTCCACCGCCGGGACGTAGTCCACGTTTCCTGGGCCCACTAAAACCTTGAACCAGCCCTACCCCCCACAACTTTTGCCAAATGACCCCCAATTTCCAATGCCCAACTATTATTATAAAGTTAATTAAGATTGACAAGCTTCAGAAACAAGAATGGATGTTTTTGGCATTAAAATGGGCACTGTAGATGTTTTCCTGGCCTCCACTCACTGCTCACTATGCTTTCCCATTGACTTGCATTGGGTTTCGTGTTTCGGTCGATCCCCGACTTTTCGCGATAATCGGCCGACTGCACTCGACTCGACTTTGGACAAAGTCGGGTTTCGCAAAACCCGACTCGATCTTAAAAAAATGAAAGTCGCTCAACCCTAGTGACATTGTCTCTGCTTCTTTCTTATCAAAGGCATCGGAAAAGGACCAGTAGGAAGATGGTAAACCCCGCAGGGCAAATGGTGCCACAAGACAACGGACTGGACGGACGGAAGTGAGACATCTGTTGAAACAGGAATCTCCCCAGAACAGAATTTCACCAGTCCTCCAATTCAACACAGGCTCGTGTGCTTGAAGCCAGGGTAAACCTAGGAGTAAGGGGTGAGATAAACCAGGCAACACATGAAAACAGATTCTCTCTGACTGTGTCAAACCTACCCTAAGTTCCACTAGTGCAGTCTGGAAAGGAACCGGCTTGACCAGGGCTTTGTGATCCATGGAGGTCACCCATACAGTTTTCTGGAGGCGTGGGACAGGAATCCGGTAACGATAAACCATGACTTGCTGAATAAAATTCCTGGCGGACCTGGAATCCAGGTAACCTGACTCAGAAAACTTGACATTATCGAAAGACCACTGCAAGGTCCTCAGCAGAGAAGGAGAGGTACAATCATCACCTAGGGAAGAGTCTCCTACAGACCCTAGGCTCTGGAGTTTCCAGGCCTCTCCGGACAAGCGTGGATCAAATGCTCAGGACTGCCGCAGTAGAAACATCTTCCCTCTGAGTGGTGCTCTTTCTAGCGCTTCTTGACCAAGCTCAATCTGTCTACCTGCATAGGCTTTGGGAAAGAAGCAGAGTACTGATGAACAACCAACATCTGGGGACTAGAAGCCAGGCAAAAAAGCCTCTTCTCCTGCTTGGTCTCCCTGGCGTGTTTTTGAATCCGTGTTGCCAAGGATATCAGGTCATCCAGGGAGGTAGGAACATCCCAGCCTGCCAGTTCGTCCTTTGCTCTACCAGAAAGACGCTCCCAGAAGGCCACCACCAATGCCTCGTCACTCCAGAACAGCTCGGAGGAAAGGGTGCGCCACCAAACAGCATACTGAGCCACTGTGAAGTTCCTCCTGATGAAGATTGAGAAAAGAAGAAGCTGTAGAAGTAGTATGACCTGGTTCATCGAAGATCTTGCTGAAGGCCCTGAGGAAGGACTGGAGATCATTATGGAGCGGCCCGCAAGCACAGGGCAACGGGGTACTCGGTACCGGGTCTCTCTCGGTCCTGGGGATGTCACGGTGGCCTGACCCGGTCCATGGCCCTGCTAAGGGGCGCCCAATTAAAGATGTAGGAGACGGTGTAGGTCGCAGTAAATAACGAGGACACAGGGTTGCAGTCTCTTTACCTCTTTACTGAAGGCTTCAGCATCTGCAATCCAGAGCACTGTTAACAGGGCTGGCTGAGACCGGCCTGTCCGAAGGCACATCCAGAGTTCCCTTTGCAGGTGGAAATCAGTAGCCTACCTACTAGTGCCTGGGTGTTGTAGTACTTCCCTGCTGAGCACCACGGGATAGTCCTCACAACTGTCGTGTATGTTTCTGTTCTTTCTCTCCGTCTCCCAGATGATATGGATAGGACGCACCCGTATGACGGGGTAGGCCTGGAGTTATTTTATAGGGACCCTAGAGATGCCCCTCTCCCACAATTGCCTCCGTTGTCTTCATTAGGTGTAAAAGGTGAGACAGCCAACCTAAAGTTAACTGCCCTTCCGTTGGTTCAAACTAATGCGTAGAGTCTATTACTTCCTCGGCTTTCCGGCCACCAGCTATGCGCCTCAGTAGGATGTTGCCGATCTCGGGGCACGACTCCTACTGGTTCTATCGCCTTTGTGCTGTGATCTCGTTTCTCACTTCTCCACAACATCCTTCGCTTCGTGTCCTTTCTTAAGATGCCGCCGCAATGAGGTGCAGGCAAGGCTCCGTAACGATCTGTCCTTTTGCTAGGCCTCTGCCAGGATCCCACCCCTGACAGGGACCCCCCTGAATCTTCCCAAGTAAAGCTCTCCTCTCACTAGATGTTACCTGGGCAAAACCCAGTCAGCTTCTCTCTAACTTCCTATCCAACCCCCAGTTTTACCAGAGTGTGAGGAGTGGCCTAATACATAGAACATTTTGCTCCCCCTGGTGGCCAGAGTGTGAAGTTTAATGTGTGACTGTGATACCTGGTCAGGTGAGCTCCTTTAGTGCCAACAGATGTACCATCACTCCCCTTAGCGGCAGAGCGACGTTACTGCAACGACCAGGTCTCTGGGGCGCTGCAATTAACTAGTGGATCCCCTCTCTCCCATAAAGGATTCAGCCAGGCAAGAGCCTCTCCTGCAAGGTGGGACATCATGAAGGCTGTCTTAGTCCGATTGGAAGCAAACAGATGGCTCGACAGTTCAAAGTGCAGTGTGCACTGATTAATGAACCTCCGACACTTTGCGGAATCACCGTTGAAACAGTTGGGAGCTGCTGGGCGATGTCGTTTGCCAGAGATGAAGCTGGGTGTCTGGAGACCAGCAGCTGAGATTGTCGCAGCTTGAGCAGAGGTGGACGAAATTGTAGATGTTGCAAAGTCCACGTGGGCAGACAAGTTCCGCAGATATGTCGTAATCTTCTCCTGCTTGTCTCTCAGGTGGGTGACTCCCTGAAATAGTTCTGCGGCCGGAGTAGGTTGGGAGACAGCGGGTTCCATGGCCTGAGCAATCTGTAATGAATGGAAATGGAGGCACAGATGGTGAAATGTGCATTTGTTTGTTGAAATTTTTGTGAAACCACGAGACCACTACCTAGAGGGCACCGAAGGGGTCATGACTAAGCGAACGAATCATGGACTCCCGTAGTAAGATCCCTCAAACAGGGCCAGAATGGAAAGTTTTGGAGATGCAAGGTGCTACCTCCAGTTAGACTCTGGGTACATGGAAGCTGACTTGGCCGGACTGACGGGCAGGCAGGTACTGCAAGTAGCAGAGAACAAGGCAGGAGATAAGCGGCTCAAGCGGGTAACAGATGACAGCTGGCATGGAGAGAAGCAGGTGGTGCTGGCGTAGTCCCGAAAGGCATAGGAAAGCATGGTAGAAACACTGAGGAAACAAACCAGTATTAGTAAGGTGCAAGCAGAGCATAACACACAGGCACAGGAAACCTAAGAACTAGCAACAGGAAACACTTGTTGCTCAGGCACCTCCCTAAGGGCAGAGGTGCTTTAAACAGTGCGAGACACTCAGCCATGGCAGAAATGTATCTTTGAAAATGGTGTGCTGTCTCTTTAAGAGATTGTGAGTGCATGATTGTGCCCTTAGTGGTGTGCTAGGTAGCCTGCAGGATGCATGCTGCATCCTGGAAGCAGCAGCAGGAGCAGGCAGCATCGGCCATGGGAGATGAGCCCCAGAAGACCGGCATCCCTGCTGGGTACCGTGCCGAAGCAGCAGCTCTGATGCAACAGAAGAGGACCGAGAAGTGTACTGGGAACGGGACAGAGTACAGTATGCAGAGGCCGAGGCCGTGGGAAAGCTGAAATTGTGCCACAAAAAACAACCTCATCTTTACGCGCGACCTTACTATCCCAATTACTGGGGGACCGCAGCAGCACACCACTATTGAACTCAGAGCAGTGTCAAAAGGTTGTTGGTTTGGATAGTGGATAATGCTTTCAGTCACTTTGCCACCACCACCACCCTGTCTTCCACACGTTCAAGTCTGAGTAGCCATGAGTCTGGACCGCATATTCCTCACCATGATCCTTCTTCCTCCCAACATGCTGAGTGCCCGTAGACAACTTGTTAGGGCTAGCGGAACGCACCAAATAATAAGAAAGATAGAATAAGGTGCGTTCTCAGCCCGGGGCCCACCGTGCAGAGATGGAACCTGCTGCCAAGTAATGACGGACTATATGGCGGTACAATGTGAATACACACATGGGTTAACTTCACCCTGTGTGAAGGAAGCGAACCCTGTTAAGTCACAGGGCCATGGTACCGCACACAAGAGTGCAAGCAAGGAGTCAACGAGCTCAGTCCCGAGACTTGGGATCCGAGTCCGTCTAGACCACTTGCGCTCGATACCGCTAATGGGGTGTCCGCGTAACCAAAATAATAATTAAAGCTGCACGAGAGTGCGTGCGGTGCCACACTGGTGGACGCCACTAACCACCCAGGCTTGCGTCAGGAAAGCGCTGAAAGCGCACGGTGCCGCACTGGCGGTCACAGCAATTAGACACTGTATGGTGTGTTACGTGCTGATGGCTAAGTCGGGCGCTAGAAAGCAATCATCCACCTTCCGCGAGCAGTCATCCAATAGGGAGGGGATTTCCAAGAACGACTTTCACTCACAACACACACACGTTTACAAATGTACACTAGCGCATGGCCGTGCGGCCATGCGAGCCTTATATAGCTGCAGCAAGTAAAAGACCTTCCTAGAAGGACCAAGGAGAGACTGCCATACCTGAGCATGTGACCCTAAATCTCCACTGAGAGATCTTGCCCTGGGCATGCTCAGTGTGTGCAAAGCAAGACTTAGCCTAAGCACTTAAAGGACCTTCCTGAAAGGACCAATGGACTTAGCTGCAGTATCTGACCATGTGACCCTCGATCTCCACTGAGAGATCTTACTCAGGACATGCTCAGAATGAGAAAAGCAGGACTTAGTCCCAGAAGCGTCTGCTCACCGCTGCCCAGCACTGACTTCAATGGCAGAAGCCGGAGAAGCAGCAGTAACTCTTTGTACAGAGTGGGACTGAGCAAGACGCTGGGACCGACGTCTCCGCTGAGCAGACTCCACTGCGGCTGGAGAAGAATGGGAGACCGCAGCGGAGATGGTTCGAGATTCCCCCTGTGCAGAGGCGGGAACTCGACACCTAACATAACTGATCCCACACATGGACACTCTGAAGAGCTGTTCACTTGTTCATTTATAGATTTTGGCCTCTCGCCTGGTCCACTTGAAGTGGGGCAAGAGGAGATGGCATGTAGCGATGCCCAAATATTTGAGGTGTCACAAGAGGTGGATGGCGATGAGACACAATTGCCAGAATGTCAGGAGGAGATCCAGTGTGTGGAAGTGGAAGACGAGGTGATGGATGACATAGTTACTCACCCAATCTGGCAGGAGGACATGCAGAGCGAGGATAGCAGCACACAGGGGGAGGGAGGCATATCACCTCAACAGGCAGGAAGGAGCAGTGTGGTGGCCACAGACAGGAGGCGGGCAAATGCTCCCTATAACACAAACATGACGGAGGTTGCCAGTACAACTGTTTGGTCTTCCCGAGACTGGATGTTTTTCAAAGACTCTACAGGTAACCCCAAAAAGGCCATTTGCACCACCTGCCATGCCAGCATCAACAGTTGTAGCAAAACAACCAGCCTAACCACCTCCAGAATGATCAGACACATAATAGCAAAGCACCCGACTTTGTGAGGCAAATCCAGGGTCCAGGAACTGTCTGCGGGTGACACCCCTGCTTCTTCCGCTGTTGTGCATGCAAGCCAGTCCCCTGTCCATAGTGCCTGTGAAGATGCCTCCTCCCTTGCACCTGTTATTGCACACACTCAACTAGCACCATCAGTAATTATGTGCATGTCCTTGTCCCAGCGCAGTGTTTCGTTGTCCATACCCTAGTTCTTGGGATGCAAGTGCAAATAAGCAGCCAACACCCCACAGGTCATTCTACTAAATTCACACATTTCTCGACTGCTTGTGCTCTAAATGTTGCCTTTAAGGCTCATGGAGATGGAAGCTTTCTGCAACCAGCTGCAATGACGCCATAATTAGGGTCATCATCTCACTTCTCTGTGTTCTGAAACGCTCTCTGCTCACAATCAAAAAAGATGCATTGCAGGCTGAGCACGAGATGGAGCATGGTACCATACAGGGTGATTGCACACAGCCCAGCCTCATCTCATCCCAATGTGGATTGGGTGACAATGAGGAAGATGAGGAGCAGGAAGAACAGGAGCTAGTTTTATGTGCTATAGATGGTACTACCTACACAACTGTCATATCGTCTGTTCAGCGTGGATGGCCTGAGGACAGGGAGGAGGAAGAGGAGGAGCAGAGCATGGTCAGTCGTCCTCTTGGTGAGGACAAGGAAGTCTTGCCTGTTAGCAGTCTGGCACGCAGGGCTGAGTTTATGTTATGCTGCCTTTTGCATGACCCTCGCATTATCAAAATTTTGGATGATAGTCATTACTCTTTGGTGACACTTCTAGACCCACACTACATGGAGAACAGGTCTAATAAAATGGGGCAGTACCAGAAGGCCCTTGTTGCGGAATTATTAAAAAAGTTTCCATCTGAAAACACTGGCAGCAGATGTCACAGTTTGTTAAACAACTAAGGAGTGCAAGCGAGAGAGACACAACTCCAATCCAGCAGAGGCAGGGGAACACTGGCAAAGATCTGGCAGAGTTTTCTCAGACCCTCCCATTGCACAGGCCCTGAGGCGTGAGGTACTCTCACAAAGAGTACAAAGTTTTGGAAGATGCTGAGGGAGTACCTTGCTGACCGTACCAACGTCCTCCGTGATTCCTCTGTGCCTTATCCTTATTGGATATCCAAGCTGGACACTTGGCATGAACTGGCTCTCTGTGCTTTGGAGGTTCTGTCCTGCCCTGCCATTAGCGTTTTGTCAGAGCAGGTTTTTAGTGCCTCTGGTGGAATTTTAACTGATAAGCGCATCCGCCTGTCAACTGAAAATGCTGACAGGCTGACTCTTATAAAAATGAACAAGGGCTGAATTTAGCCAGACTTCTCAATACCACTGAATGATAGCAGCATAACATAAACTCAAATCCAGTGTCTTTTGTTGGGAGGTCTATTCCAATGCACTTCTTCACACGCACTCATGGTTATACGGTTCCTGATTTTGGCTATTTGCTGTTGTCTTCCTCCTTTTCCTCATCCTCAACCTCCACCACCATATCACCAGGGTTCATGATGCAACACCCACACACTTTTTTAAAGGGTGTTTACGCTCCCTGTAAAAAAAAAATGCTATACAGTATGTTCATGTACTGTATACCCCCAAGGGGTAAATGTTTGTCAGTCCATACACTTAGTGCATAGGCATTACAAGTATAGGAGACCTGCTCCTTTCTAATGGTAACATTTTTTTATTAGGCCCTCCTCCACGTCTTTTAAAAAGGGCATTGGTGTGCATTAAAATTTTTGGAAGCCCTTGCATTCACTGCATAGGCAAACAATATGGGAGACCTACTTCCTAATAATGGGATTATTGTCTTCAGGAGGCCCTCTGACTTCGATGTCTCTTCCTAGGGGCATTGGAGTAGGTCCAAATTTTGGCAGCCCTTGCATTCACTGCATAGGCAAACAGTCTGGGAGACCTACAGTACTTCCTAATAATGGGAACATTGTTTTCAGGAGGCCCTCTTGTACATCTGTTCAAAGGGGTATTGGAGTGCACCCAAATTTTGGGCAGCCCTGCCACTCACTGCATACGCAATAACAGAATAGGAGACCCACTGTTTAATGAGGGAACAACAAAGCATAGCCAGCTGATAGCTCTCTAAGAATAGTAAAGGCCGCCTGATGGCCCTATAAAAATAGGCTTTGTGACTTTCAGAGTCCCTACTTCATAAATGAAACAAGATGTGTCTGATGATGTGTCACACTCCACTTGACCAGATAAGGTTGTAAAATGTTAAAATGACGTTTCCCAGTAAATGCACTTGTCTTTGTTGAAAGCAATGCTACAGTTCAAAAACGCATCAAAAACTCTACGTGTGAACATAGCCCAAGGTGTGGAGGAACATTTTTGTTTTTAGTTGTTTATTTTGCCTTATGTACAAGTCATGACCCTGGAAAGGACGTTCCTTAACATATTTCCCAGGAAAATCCATTTTGGTTTTGTTCTTGTATGTTTTATTGTGAGTCTGTAAAAGTGGCGTAAAACTCTGACAACATTGTTCACAGCAGTGACCTGGGAGTCAGAAATGCTTCCAGGGGGTATTCCCCATGTTGTTCCCATGTCATTTGAGCACTGTTCCCATCGATTTCCGCAATTTCTTGTCCCTCTGCAGACCGTCGGGGGGAGGGGGCCCACCGGAAAAATGCTCGAGTTTCCCATAAACTTACATTGATCTCATTGCTCGGGTCAAGCACCCGAGCATTCCAACCTGCTCAACCCTAGCAATGAGCACCCGAGCATTATAGTGCTCACCCATCACTAGAATTATCCAAAGCTAAATATTTCCAATAGAAACAAAGGATTATGGACAGATGTATTTATCTGTATTTTTAAACAATTGTGCAACTTATTCAACACTGGGCTCCTTAGTATGAATCCATCCCAGGACTTTTATGAATAGAGTTTATATGTTCTTGCTGTGTTTGTATGGCTACTTTCATGTACTTTATATTCCTCCCACATTTAATAAATGTTCTAAGTGGTTAATTACCTTTTATGAAATTGGCCTTATTAGAAGGGACAATAGATTGGCAGCAGCTGATGTTTACAATGACAATCTCGATACAGCGCTGTGGAATATATTACATAACCAACAGCAATTAAATAAGCGACAGTCCAAAATTTTTATTTGGAATTTCATGATGAAAAATAGGCTGCAATATATGATATTTGTGTTTCAAATTAATAATATTGAAAAATCCCTAAAATTAAATATTTCTTAAAGAATTGTAATGAATTATCCAAAATTCTAGCGTTCTTATGTAGCCATTGAGCTAAACAGAAAAATGGCAGGCAATGAAGTGGGAAACTAGTATAAATGTGATTTCACAACTAAGTGCATAAAACAGTTTCAATGAAATAAATCTTAGATCTAATTGCATTGGTATAAACATAAAAGATGCTATAAATATAGACAATGTTCTGTCAGCTTTTGTTCAGGTTGTGCTATAGGGAATTATTCAAGTGCTGCTTTCTGTTTTACATTATGAATAGAATATTGTCTTGCTGCTTAAAACATGTGTCGGCAGACCTTAAGAAGTGTTTTCTGCTGGAAAACTTTTGACTTCCCACAATCTTGATGAATGCCTGTTTATAATACATTTAATCCCTACCAGGAGCTAGCTTTAGCAACACATTTTAACTGTGTGCTCAAACTAATACTTTTTGTACAATCATATATATGACAGCTAATTCATGGAGAAATGAATTTTGAGAATACCACGTATAATGACTTAACCCTTGAATTACAGGAACTGCAGTCTCCAGGAGGATAGAAACATACAGTACTAAACATTTTGCAACATTAAAACATCAGGGTTCTTCAGGGGGGTGGTACTCCATTGTCTGCACCTTTACAGGCTGACACCAAATGTGAACACCTTTTCATTGTTTAACCCTTCTTTTTATATATCTGGCCCTGGTTTCAGGTTTCCAGGGTGGCCTAGATTATAATATTGAAATTGCTGGTCTGTGACTGCACCATGGGCTAATTTAGGGGCAAGCACCTTGCATTTTATGTTTTAAAACCAACCCTCTCCAAATAGTAATTAGGATCTAACCAATATGTCTTTAATGACCATCTGCCCACACTTTGAAACTCAAACTCACTAGGCAGAGGTGTCATGATTGATACTCACAGTATTTTTCATGGAGACTGTTCTGAGTTCCTGTAGTAAAAGTAAATAGAGGTCATGCCCTTTGGATAGAGATAGTCTTGTGGATGGCAGATATACTAATCTTTCTTTATTAATAAATTGAAGCTGCACTCTGAAACACTATAGCATGCAAACATATAGTGTCTGCATTATGAATACCTAATCAGAGCACTACATATCCCAACCCCACCTTAGGGCACGAGAATCTCATTAACACAAAACTGAAAATAAAGATTAAAGAACAACTATAAGATGGATTTTATCAACCAAGGTATCATTTTATTCAGTATAATGGCGCAAACCTGACACCGTGTGTAGGTTACTGTGCACAATTCTGCTGACAGGTTCCCTTTAAAGCTGCACTTTGAAACAAAATATATAGTGGTGTGTGAATACATTCGGGCTATTCGTTACTCGGCGAATAATTAGCTATTCCCCTCGGTATTTTCGAGTGACCCGGCCAGCATATTTGGTGCTTTATTTGCAGCCAATGAATATGCTGGGTTTGCTTCCCAATCACAGTAATGCAGTCACTATCTTTGGTGTGGCATTACTGTGATTGGCTGGACTTACAGCATCATAGGGGATATGTAAACTCTTCCGGCGCCATCTTGCGCACATTACATGCGGAAACAGCATAGTGAGAGCGTAGTGTAAGCATAAGGAGAGTGAAAACGGGGTATAGGGAGAGTTTCGGATTCTAAAAAGCTCTTTTAAGAGCTACTCAGAGTGAAGATTAGTTCTCTGTTAGGTTGAAATAGTGGACAAAGAGATTTAGTATGAGGGAGAGGAAAAAGCAGGCAGGGTTTTAGCATTGCAAGTACATGCTGCAGGTCTCTGCTAGGTTGCATTGTGTATACTGTAGGAACAGATTGTGGGGTTAGGGAGAGAGACAGGGTTTCATATCCAGTACCATAATAAACAAAACAGCTCTTTTTAGAACAAAATAATAAGCCTCAGTACCAACATATTCTAAATAATTTTTTTAGAGCTAAATAATATTCCTGAGTACCAGCATATACTAAACCGCTTTATTTTACATCTAAATAATATTCCTCAGTCCCAGCATATACTAAACTGCTCTATTTTTACAGTTAAATAATATTCCTCAGGGACAGCATATACTAAACATCTTCTTTTATAGCTAAATAATATTCCTCCCCTGTTGCTGAAATAGCGTATATTTATCTAGCAGTTGTGCGACTGGCACAAGGCCTGCTGAGATATGCAAAAGTCATTATTTACAAGTAATTTCGCTGAGTCAGCTGTTGACATGTGTTATGAAGGCGGTATAAAAAAATACCCTGCTTTTGGTTAAATAGCGTATATTTATCTAGCAGTTATGCAACTGGTGCAAAGCCTGCTGAGATACACAAACATCACTATTTACCAGTGATTTCCCTGAGTTTGCTGTTGCCATGTGTCATAAAGGCGATATATGACACATGACAATGATGGCCACTCCGAGGAACTGATAACATTTAATGATAAGCGAATAGTGAAATATTCGGATTCGGAAAAATCGACACAAATAATTTCTAATATCCGTGTATTTGTACCAAATAACAAATCAATTTCAAGTCAATGGTAAAGCTGAATATTTTTCTGCTAGACCCAACAAACAGGTCTGTGGGTATGAGAAAAAAGCTGAAATGGATGGGAAAAAGCTAAAACTAAATGGGAACAGAATGGAGAATATGCTTGCATGCCTTTCTGATTCATATTTGATATCTGGGAATAATGTAGTCAGACTATTGCACCAGTTTTGTGAATTTCTAAAAAGACCTACCAAACCAAACCAAATCTTTTAAAGGGAAAAATGCTAAGAAACATTTTTTCCTTCAAAATTATATATATATAATGCAAAATAAAAATTCCAAAAAAATCAGGAAAAATTATTCCTCCCCTTTAGCATATGTTCACACAGAGCATTTTGGCTTTAGTTTTTCCTTTAACATTTGTGAGAGCTCTCACTGCTACATTTGAAAAGTCCCTCCAAGCTAGTGGAACACATTTCACATCCCTTTACAATTCCAGTTCAAACATGCTCATTTGAATTTTGTGCTTTACTCGCCACCACCTCCATGCCCACCGCCATGTCATTATGCTGCCCTCTCTTCACATTTTCTGAGTGCCAGCAGGTGCCGTGAAACCTGAGTTTGGGAAGGGCCGTCAGGTGGCCCTGTATCATATATTTGAGAAAGCTCTCACTCCTACATTTGTGAGGTCACTCCCTCATTCCAAAGAGATAGCAAGATAGTGGAATACATATCCCCCATCCCTTTACAATGCCACTTCAATCATGCCCATTTGCATTTTGGGCTTTGCCCACCACCATGTCCACCACAATGTCGTTATGCGGTCCTCACTTCACATTTTCAGAGTCGTAGCAGGTGCAGTGAAACTTGAGTTTTATGAGCTCCACAGTTCATTTTGGCCACCGGATCCCAATGGAAAAGCAGTCATAGCATGTGGAGCCGTTGTAAGGTGAATATAGTTCAGGAGTTGGGGCGCTGTATGATCAATGTCAGTAAATTGGGTTCTACCAGACACCAAAAGCATTAGAGATAAATTCCAAATACAGTGTATGCAATCAAGGGCCTGTATTGTGCTCAGTCTGTCAGGCCTGAAACCCGTGTCAGGAATATGTACAATGCTACATAGATCAGGTAAAGGCCTTAGAGTGGCAATGACCATTTTCCAATATGTATAAGGCTGCGGCCCGAATATGTCTGTGGAGTGTATTAACCCAGTCTCTTAGAACTGCTTAAAATGTACAGAAACTGGCCAATACTCCACCACCATTTTTTTGTAAGGACCAAAATTTAGAAAATGTAAGAGAAGCGACAGTTTAATACAAATACACATTTAGGGGCCTGGAAAAGTCAGCAATGGTCTTTGTCCAGCACCAGACAATGTAAATTGCTAACGAATATGTGTGCCCTAGTTAATTAACAATTTGTGAACGCTGTGCTGGGACAACAAACTGGAGGTGGTTGCTGACTGTTGTGCTTGTGCAACTTTAGGTTGGGGACAGGAGTCATTAGCGTTTCCTTCCTGGACAGCATATTGTGAAGGACCAGTGGTTTCTCCGTCAGACACAGATTCTGAACAAAGGCATTCTGCCCACATACTGGGGTGCTGTGTATATGAGTAGTATATGGCGTATGCTAACAAAGGCATTATGTCAAATTTCCCTTTATAAAGGGATGTGTGGGTAAGATTTTCGAACTAGCAGCATATATAGAGCATGTTTCATAACTCATACTATTTTTCTATGTAAGGCTGAAACCTGAAGAATTGTGAAGAGCATAATACATTGATGTTCTAAAATGTCCAAGTGCAGACCCAAAAATCAACATCAGGCTACCAGACACACTTTTAAAGAGACTGTGAGAAGGGCAACACAATACAAAATTATAATAGAAAAAATTAAATTAAATTTTTACGAGAGGTAGAGATATGTCAGTAAAAGTCTCACCATTGCACAATGTGCACAGTTTTCAAAAAGTAAAAATCATTACCCTCGTGGGGTATACATAGATGTCCACTAAGTACTTGCTGCAGGAGGAGGATAATGTTATTTACTGAACAAAATGGGTTTTGATGGTAAGGGATGGACGTTAACACAACATCCAAAAAAAAGTTTAGGCTGCATTTACATTACTTTGCGGTCATCCATAGGGCTTACAAAGTTGGAGGAAATCCAGCCCTTGTTCACTTTTAGAATAGTCAGCCTGTCTGCATTTTCCATTGACAGCCATGTACGCTTATCAAGTTATGATTACACCAGCCAATCTAAGAACCTGCCCAGACAACACACTTGCGGCAGGACATGTTAGCTCCTCCAAGGCGTACAAGGAGAGGTCGGGCCAAGTGAACAGCTTGGACAGCCAATAGTTAAAGAGCACCTGAAGAATCAGGAAGGACGCTTGCAAGGTAACTTAAGTAGTCCTTCACCATCTTGGTCACCTTCTCCTTCTTTGTCATAGTTACACCCACAAATAGCCCTTGCTGATGTAACATTTTTATGAAAATGGCATAGTTGGTGTACATTTCTCCCCCCGAGTTGCATCTGGTTTATGTGGCCCTACCCTGTAATCCTTGTGGGTGATGAGAGGCAGTACCTCTGCCAGCAGCGTTGTCTGAGGGTATTCTTTTCATCTGAGGGTATTCTTTTCATGGCCCTCTGGCATACTTGCACTGAAAATGGCACGGCTGCCTCCGACATGAGAGAAACCAATTTCTCCTTGTACCATGGGTTAAGAAAGGTGCACAGACAGTATTTCATAGTGGACAAAATGTGTTCATGAGAGGGTTTTAGGAAATGCATAAGGACTAGTATTGAGTGATACCTTCCGATATTTGAAAGTATCGGATATCGCCGATACCGATACCCGATACCAATACAAGTCAATGGGACACAAGTATCGGAAGGTATCCTGGATGGTTCCCAGGGTCTGAAGGAGAGGAAACTCTCCTTCAGACCCTGGGATCCATATTAATGTGTAAAATAAAGAATAAAAATAAAAAATAGGGATATACTCACCCTCTGACGCGCCCTGGTAGTTACCGCTGTAACCAGCAGCCTCCGTTCCTAAGAATGAGCGAGTGAAAGACCTGCGATGATGTCGCGGCTTGTGATTGGTCGCATGACCGCTCATGTGACCGCTCACGCGACCAATCACAAGCCGCGACGTCATTGCAGGTCCTAAACTCCTCATTCTTAGGAACGGAGGCTCCCGGTTGCATCGGTAAGGTCCAGGGGCCGCCGGAGAGGTGAGTATATCCATATTTTTTATTTTAATTCTTTATTTTTTACATGAATATGGATCCCAGGGCCTGAAGGAGAGTCTCCTCTCCTCCAGACCCTGGGAACCATACACTGGGAACTTCCGATTCCGATATCACAAAAATATCGGAACTCGGTATCGGAATTCCGATACCGCAAGTATCGGCCGATGCCCGATACTTGCGGTATCGGAATGCTCAACACTAATAAGGACATGAAGTCTGCCTTGTGTGGCAGACTACAAAGAGTCAAACGTTCAGTGTCCTCACCAGGAAGAACACTAACCATCCTCTCCTCCTCACAATGCACAGCCTCCTTCTCCCCTTTCTCCTCTTCAGGTCATCCATGTTTTACTGGCATGAAGCTGGCCACTGCCTTCTGCTTCTCAGTAAGCCTGAAATGACTTTCGGAAATGTACGCTCACACGGCGTACCTTGGCAAGTCAGGGCGTGTTTTTAAAAATTTCTGTACAACCAAGTTCAGCATGTGGGCCATGCATGGAACGTGCAACAGCTTGCCAAGCTTCAAAGCCACCACCAAGTTACACCCATTATCGCACACAACCAGATCTACTGTATTTTTCGGACTATAAGATGCAACGGAACATAAGACGCACCCCAAATTTTCAGAAGGAAAATAGGGGAAAAAATATGTCAAATGGGGGTCTGTCTTACAGTCTGAATTCAGATTACCAGGGAAGGGACAGGCACAGGTGGAGGAGTGGTCACAGACATCATTCGGTGGTCCAGGCTGGTGTGGTGACCTCCAGGAAATCCAATCCCAGGCTGCTGCGGTGGCGGTGCTCTGTGTTGCAGCAGTGCTTTGTGCGGTGGCGGTGCTCTGTGGGGTGATTGGGCTTTGTGGGGTGGCGTGGCTTTGTGGGGGTGCCGGGAAGCAGCACTCTGTAGGGTGGCAGCGCTCTGCGGTGGTGGCTTGTCTCTGTGATGGTGGCGGGGCTCCACTTTACCGGTATTTCATTAAAACCTCCACAGCTCTGTTGCTGCGATGCGGTGGCTCTGGGAAAATTACCGCCGGGGGCTGCGCATGCTCAGATTCTGATCTCATCCCGAGATCCCAGGAGAAGAGATCTCGTCTCAAAATCTCGGGAGATGAGATCTCAGGAAGAGATTTCGTTGCTGAGATCTGAATCTGAGCAAGCGCTGCCCCCACCCCACCCGGCGGCCATGTTGCCAGAGACCACAGCACCGCATCGCAGCAACCACCACACCACAGAGCACTGCCACTGCTGCACCAGCCTTGGACAGGAGGCTGCATTGGGATCGCAGCCACTGAGACCACCGCCACCAGGACTGCCGCCACAGGATTTGTAAGTGTATTCCTACCATAAGACGCACCCCCATTTTCCCCAAAAAAAATTTTGGAAAAAAAGAGCGTCTTATGATCTGGAAAAAATGGTATTTGGAGGTTCAGCAGGGAGGGCCACTGATCAGTTTGGTCTTTTATCCCTTTCAACAGCTCGGCTGTGTTGTGAGCTTTATCACCTAAAAAGATGAGCTTCAGCAGAGCGTGCTGCCATTTTGCCAAGGCAGTTCTTCAGAGGATAAAAAATAGGAGGAGAGATGAGAACTGGAATATGAGGAGATTGAAACCCTGCTATTCTTGGCATTGGTAAGATGATTGATGTCCCAGCATCTGACTCAGACTGTCCCAGACTCCACCAGTTTAACCAGTTTGTCATCAGGAAAATGTAGTGCCTCTGTCTACAAGAACCTGTCCATGTGTCTGTGGCTAGGTAGACCTTCCCTGTGACTGCATTGGCAAGAGCATGGCTGATATTGTGTAGCACGTGCTAACACAGGGACGGCACACCGTGAAAAATAGTGGCAGCTAAGAATCGAGTACAGCAGGGCTGCCACCCCCAAGAGGTAATGGAAAGATTCACTTCCCACAAGTCAAAATGGCCTGTTATCTAGCCGAGTGGGGGGATCTCTGTGGCACAGTTGACCCAGCTCTTCCTCTGGTCAAACCACTACCTCTTCTTGCCTGTTTGCGGACTACAGATACAATCCTCTCTGCACTGCTGAGGTCTCTAGGCATGCCACCGTGACAGGTTGGATCAGTGGCCTAATCATTGACCACGTTGTCTTCCAATTCATTAACCTGATCCTCCTTCTGAGTTGCAATTTTAGTCTGACCTTATGGCAAGTGAGTGTGCACCATGATCATCCTCCACCTCTTCAGACATGAATTGACCTTTCCCGACGTGACTTTCTCCTGGCCATGGGTGCTCAAATGTTTGGACATCACTTCACTCCACCTCCTCATGACCCTCTTTAATGGTGCATGTTGAGAGGCCTGAAAAATTACAAGGGAATGTAAACAGTTCCTCAGAGTGGCCAGTGTTGGGGTCATATGTCTCCTGGGGCTCTTAATGGTGTGAGGAAGGAGGACCAGGTTGAGGATTCGGATGCCCAGCCTCTTGGATACTGAGACTGGACTTTGTGGAAGACTTCATGGTTCTGCTTGTCAACACACTGGAGCCTTTGTCTGCCATCCAAAGCACAACATTTTTGCACTTGTCTTGGTTTGTTAGTGGTGTAGCATGCTGACCAAATTTTGACAGGAAACTAGAGCTAGATCCAATCACCTTTTGATCTGCAACTCCACCTTGGGGGGAACCACCACATCCATGTCCTTAAAGTCACCCTTTCTCATATTAAATATGTTGTGCTTATGAAAAAAAAATTCCTGGCTTTTTTTCACACGTATACTCACAGAGGTGTTATGTATAAAATCACTGTATCTAGAAATGTGTGACTTTTTTTAAGATATCAGCTTTTTTACACACATCAACAGCAGACTCACGAAAATTAGAGGTAAATAGTCATGTTTGCGTATCTCAGCAGATTGTGTGCCAGTTGCACAACTGCTAAATAAAGATACGCTATTTATCAAAACAATAAAACATTATTTTTATTTTTAGATAGCCTTGATGACACACTGCACCAGTGAATCAATGAAACTTATTGCCACTGCTAAATTGTGACTTTTGTTTATCTCTGCCCAGATTGCGCCAGTTGTACAACTTCTACATGAAGATACACTATTTATTTAAAAAAAGATTTTTTTCTAATTTTTAGATCAGTTTGCTGACACACTGCAGCAGCGGACTAATATAAATTATTGCCACTGTTAAATTGTGATGCTTGTTTATCCCTCCCCAGATTGCGCCAGTCGCACAACTTCTAGATACAGATATGCCATTTATTAAACCAGTAGAAATTTTTTTTTATTTTAGATCACCTTGCTGACACACTATGTTAGGGCTAGCGGAACGCACCAAATTATAAGAGAGATGGTATAAGGTGCGTTCGCAGCCCGGGGTCCACTGTGCAGAGATGGAACCTGCTGCTGAGTAATGACGGACTATATGGTGGTACAATGTGGATACACACATGAGTTAACTTCACCCTGTGTGAAGGAAGCAAACCCTGTTGCGTCACAGGGCCGTGGTACCACACCAAGAGCGCAAGCAAGGAGTCTCAGGACTCTATCCCAAGACACTGGATTAGAGTACTTACAGACCACTTGCGATCGACACCCCAACTGGGGTGTCAAAGTAACAGAAAAACTTAAAGGGAACCTGTCACCACGTTTTTGGAAGATGGGATAAAAATAGCGTTAAATAGGGGCAGAGGTGGGCGTTACATTAGTGTGTGTGTTATGCGTTTATTACCCACCTAAGTTGCCGAAATAACTTTGCAAAGTCTCCGTTTTCGCCTGTCAATCAGGCTGGTCAGGTCGCATGGGCGTTGTCTTCCCCCAGATTTGGCGTAGTTTTCCGTTGGTGGCGTAGTGGTGTGCGCATGCCCAAAGTCCGGAATCCTCTTCCAGGGGATTTAAAATAGCGCGGTGTTCGTTATTGCATTGGTGATCGGTGGGCGCGGCCATCTTCCTTTGGCCGCGCGTGCGCAGAAGCGGCGCTCTGCTGGCCGCGGCTTCAGGAAAATGGCCGCCGCGATATCCATCTGCGCACGCGCGGCATCCCGCGGCCATTTTCCTGAAGCCGCGGCCAGCAGAGCGCCGCTTCTGCGCACGCGCGGCCAAAGGAAGATGGCCGCGCCCACCGATCACCAATGCAATAACGAACACCGCGCTATTTTAAATCCCCTGGAAGAGGATTCCGGACTTTGGGCATGCGCACACCACTACGCCACCAACGGAAAACTACGCCAAATCTGGGTGAAGACACCACGCCCATGTGACCTGACCAGCCTGATTGACAGGCGAAAACGGAGACTTTGCAAAGTTATTTCGGCAACTTAGGTGGGTAATAAACGCATAACACACACACTAATGTAACGCCCACCTCTGCCCCTATTTAACGCTATTTTTATCCCATCTTCCAAAAACGTGGTGACAGGTTCCCTTTAAAGCACAAGAGTGCGTGCTGTGCCGCTTTGGCGGATGCCACTAACCACCCAGACTTGGGATAGGAAAGCGTTCTATAAGCGCACGGCGCTGCACTGGCGGCTACAGCAGTAGAAGCTGTATCGTATGTCTTTACGTTGACAGCTAGTCGGGCGCTAGACAGCAAGCATTCACCTTTCGCGAGCAGTCATACACAAGGGAGGGGATATTAAAGAACGACTTGCACTCATCAACACACACGTATACAAATGTACACTAGCGCATGGCCGTGCGGTCATGCGAAGCATATATAGCTGCAGCACGTACAGGACCTTCCAAAAAGGACCAATGGAAAGCTGCCACAGAAGTTCAGCACCTTCAGGGCCTTCCTGGAGGACCAATTGGATCAGCTGCAGTATCTGAGCATGTGACCTTCGATCTCCAATGGGAGATCTTGCCCTGGGCATGCTCAGAAGGGGAAAAGCAGGACTTAGTCCCAAAAGCGTCTGATCGCCGCTGCCCAGCATTGGCTTTAATGGCAGAAGCTGGAAAAGCAGCAGTAACTCTATGCACAGACTGAGACTGAGCAAGGCGCCTGGACCAACATCTCTACTGAGCAGACTCCACTGCGGCTGGAGAAGAATGGGAGACTGCAGCGGAGACGGTTCGAGATTCCCCCTGTGCAGAGGCGGGAACTCGACACCTAACACACTACAACAGCAAACTAATAAAAATCATTGCTGCTGCTAAATTGTGACTTTTGTTTCTCTTTGACCAGATTGCGCCAGTGGGACAACTGCTAGATAAAGATACGCTATTTATTAAACCAATAAAAATAATTTTCTATTTGTAGATCACCTTGCTGACACACTGCAACAGTGGACTGATGAAAATTATTGCCACTGCTAAATTGTGATGTTTATTTCTGCCCAGATTGTACCAGTCGCACAACTGCTAGATAATGATACGCTATTTATAAATCAATAGAAAATGATTTTTACTTTTAAATTGCTGTGTTGACACACTGCAACAGTGGATCAATTAAAATTATTGTCACTGCTAAATCGTGACCCTTGTTTATCTCTGCCCGGATTGTGACTGTCACACAACTGCTAGATAAAGATACGCTATTTATTAAACTAATAGAATTTTTTTATATTGCCTTGATGACACACTGTAACAGTGGACTAATGAAAATGATTGCCACTGCTAAATTGTGACTATCGCTTATCTCGGCACGGATTGCACCAGTCGCACAACTACTTCTAGATAAAAATACGCTATTTATTTCACCAATAGAATTTTTTTTAGATTTTTTAGATCACCTTTTTGAGACATGCCAACAGCAGACTCAGGGAAATTACTGGTAAATAGTGACATTTCCATAGCTCAGCAAGTTTTGCGCACTCTCACAACTGCAAGATAAATATTAGCTACTTAAGCAGTAGACGAGAAATAATATTTAGCAATTAGCTTTTAAAATACAGTATATGCTACTATATGCTGGCACCTAGGAATATTATTTAGCTGTAAAAAATAATTTTTTGCAGGCTGCTACATAGGAATATTATGTAGCTCCAAAAAAAATGATTTTGTATATGCTGGTTCAACCTAATATTATTTGCCTCTAAAGAGAGATGATTTTCATATTATGGTAGTTGATTAAACCCTCCCTCTTTCCCCCTAATACCACAGTCTGTTACTAATACTATACTATGCAACACAATGGAAAATAGCAGACATCTACAGCATGTACTTGCAAAGATGATAACACCCAAGTGCTTGCCTTTTAGGGCTTGTTCACACTTTGCAGATTTTGCTGCGGATTTTTCCGCAGCGGATTTGGAAAAACCGCAGTGCAAAACCGCTGCGGTTTTCACTGCGGATTTTCCTGCGGTTTCTTCTGCGGATTCCTCTGCGGGTTTTCAACAGCACTTTCCTATTGGTGCATGTTGAAAACCGCTGCGGAATCCGCAGAAAGAAGTGACATGCTCCTTCTTTTTTTCCGCAGCAATTCCGCGTGTTTTTTTCTGGGATTTTCCGCAATGTGGGCACAGCGGTTTTTGTTTTCCATAGGGTAACATTGTACTGTACTCTGCATGGAAAACTGCTGCGGAACCGCAGCAAAAAACGCAAAGTGTGAACATAGCCTTACACTCCTTCCTATAAATCTCTCCCTACTTTATCTCCACCTAACAAAGAACTAATCTTCATAATCTTCAGCTTTTAAAAGAGCTTTTTGGAATTAATAACTCTCCCTAAACACTCTCCCTAAACACTATCACTCTCCCTATGATCACAATACTCTTTCCTTACACGGTTTCCGGCTGCAATGTGTGCAAGATGGAGCCAGCAGCCACTAAATATTCCCTATGATGCTGTAAGGCCAGCCAATCACAGTAACACCACACCAAAGATGGCACCGATATTACTGTGATTGGCAAGCCTGCCCACCATGTTCATTGGCTGCAAATAAAGCATAAAACATGCTGGGCGGGTCACTCGAATATACCAAGAATACTAAATTACTCGCTGAGTAATGATTAACCTCAATAGCATACTGTTCGTGGAAGTAACGAACAGTGACAAATGTATTTGCTCATCACTATTAACCCCTTTCTGTCATTAGACGTACTATTCCGTCCATGTGGGGTGGGCCCTACTTCCCAAGGACGGAATAGTACGTCCAGCACGATCGGCCGCGCTCACGGGGGGAGCGCGGCCGATCGCGGCTGGGTGTCAGCTGCCTATCGCAGCTGACATCCGGCACTATGTGCCAGGAGCGGTCACGGACCGC
Organism: Ranitomeya variabilis; assembly: GCF_051348905.1. Lineage (NCBI taxonomy): Eukaryota > Metazoa > Chordata > Amphibia > Anura > Dendrobatidae > Ranitomeya > Ranitomeya variabilis. Next base: position 307,195,172 of record NC_135236.1, read on the forward strand.
TCCCGGCACATTAACCCCCGGCACACCGCGATCAAACATGATCGCGATGTGCCGGCGGTGCAGGGAAGCATCGCGCATGGAGAGGGCTCCCTGCGGGCTTCCCTGAGCCCCCCGCAGCAACGCGATGTGATCGCGTTGCTGCGAGGGTCTTACCTCCCTCCCTGCCTGCTCCAGACCCAGATCCAAGATGGCCGCAGATCCGGGTCCTGCAGGGAGGGAGGTGGCTTCACAGAAGCCTGCTCAGAGCAGGCACTGTGAAGCAGCCTGCACTTCTCTCAGATCGGTGATCTGTCAGAGTGCTATGCAAACTGGCAGATCACCGATCTGTATTGTCCCCCCCTGGGGCAAAGTAAAAAAGTTTAAAAAAAATTTCCAAATGTGTAAAAAAAAATAAAAAAAAATTCCAAAATAATGAAAAAAAAAAAAAAATTATTCCCATAAATACATTTCTTTATCTAAATAAAAAAAAACAAAACAATAAAAGTACACATATTTAGTATCGCCGCGTCCGTAACGACCCGACCTATAAAACTGGCCCACTAGTTAACCCCTTCAGTAAACACCGTAAGAAAAAAAAAAAAAAAACGAGGCAAAAAACAACGCTTTATTATCATACCACCGAACAAAAAGTGGAATAACACGCGATCAAAAAGACAGATATAAATAACCATGGTACCGCTGAAAGCGTCATCTTGTCCCGCAAATAACGAGCCACCATACAGCATGATCAGCAAAAAAATAAAAAAGTTATAGTCCTGAGAATAAAGCGATGCAAAAATAATTATTTTTTCCATAAAATAGTTTTTATCGTATAAAAGCGCCAAAACATAAAAAAATAATATAAATGAGGTATCGCTGTAATCGTACTGACCCGAAGAATAAAACTGCTTTATCAATTTTACCAAACGCGGAACGGTATAAACGCCTCCCCCAAAAGAAATTCATGAATAGCTGGTTTTTGGTCATTCTGCCTCACAAAAATCGGAATAAAAAGCGATCAAAAAATGTATTTTTTGCAATAAAAAGCGTCTTTCAGTGTGTGACGGCTGCCAATCATAAAAATCCGCTAAAAAACTCACTATAAAAGTAAATCAAACCCCCCTTCATCACCCCCTTAGTTAGGGAAAAATAAAAAAAATGTATTTATTTCCATTTTCCCATTAGGGTTAGGGTTAGGGCTAGGGTTGGGGCTAGGGTTAAGGCTACAGTTAGGGTTGGGGCTAAAGTTAGGGTTAGGGTTGGGGCTAAAGTTACGGTTAGGGTTTGGATTACATTTACGGTTGGGATTAGGGTTAGGGGTGTGTCAAGGTTAGAGGTGTGGTTAGGGGTAGGGTTAGGGTTACCGTTGGGATTAGGGTTAGGGGTGTGTTTGGATTAGGGTTTCAGTTATATTTGGGGGTTTTCCACTGTTTCGGCACATCAGGGGCTCTCCAAACGCGACATGGCGTCCGATCTCAATTCCAGCCAATTCTGCGTTGAAAAAGTAAAACAGTGCTCCTTCCCTTCCGAGCTCTCCCGTGTGCCCAAACAGGGGTTTACCCCAACATATGGGGTATCAGCGTACTCAGGACAAATAGTACAACAACCTTTGGGGTCCAATTTCTCCTGTTACCCCTGGGAAAATACAAAACGGGGCTAAAAAATAATTTTTGTGGGGGAAAAAAAAAAAGATTTTTTATTTTCACGGCTCTGCGTTATAAACTGTAGTGAAACACTTGGGGGTTCAAAGTTCTTACAACACATCTAGATAAGTTCCTTGGGGGGTCTAGTTTCCAAAATGGGGTCACTTGTGCGGGGCTTCTACTGTTTAGGTACATTAGGGGCTCTGCAAACGCAATGTGACGCCTGCAGACCATTCCATCTAAGTCTGCATTCCAAATGGCGCTCCTTCCCTTCCGAGCCCTTCCATGCGTCCAAACGGTTGTTCCCCCCCACATATGGGGTATCAGTGCACTCAGGACAAATTGGACAACAACTTTTGGGGTCCAATTTCTCCTGTTACCCTCGGGAAAATACAAAACTGGGGGCTAAAAAATAATTTTTGTGGGAAAAAATGTTTGTTTTATTTTTACGGCTCTGTATTATAAACTTCTGTGAAGCCCTTGGTGGGTCAAAGCGCTCACCACACATCTAGATATGTTCCTTAGGGGGTCTACTTTCCAACATGGTGTCACTTGTGGGGGGTTTCTACTGTTTAGGTACATTAGGGGCTCTGCAAACGCAATGTGACGCCTGCAGACCATTCCATCTAAGTCTGCATTCCAAATGGCGCTCCTTCCCTTCCGAGCCCTTCCATGCGTCCAAACGGTGGTTCCCCCCCACATATGGGGTATCAGCGCACTCAGGACAAATTGGACAACAACTTTTGGGGTCCAATTTCTCCTGTTACCCTCTGGAAAATACAAAACTGGGGGCTAAAAAATAATTTTTGTGGGAAAAAATTTTTGTTTTATTTTTACGGCTCTGCATTATAAACTTCTGTGAAGCCCTTGGTGGGTCAAAGCGCTCACCACACATCTAGATAAGTTCCTTAGGGGGTCTACTTTCCAAAATGGTGTCACTTGTGCGGGGGTTTCTACTGTTTAGGTACATTAGGGGCTCTGCAAACGCAATGTGACACCTGCAGACCATTCCATCTAAGTCTGCATTCCAAATGACGCTCCTTCCTTTCCGAGCCCTCCCATGCACCCAAACAGTGGTTCTCCCCACATATGGTGTATCATCGCACTCAGGACAACTTGGACAACAAATTTTGGGGTCCAATTTCTCCTGCTACCCTCGGGAAAATACAAAACTGGGGGCTAAAAAAATAATTTTTGTGGGAAAAAATTTTTGTTTTATTTTTACGGCTCTGCATTATAAACTTCTGTGAAGCCCTTGGTGGGTCAAAGCACTCAAAACACATAGAGATAAGTTCCTTAGGGGGTCTACTTTCCAAAATGGTGTCACTTGTGGGGGGTTTCAATGTTTAGGCACATCAGTGGCTCTCCAAATGCAACATGGCGTCCCATCTCAATTCCTGTCAATTTTGCATTGAAAAGTCAAACGGCGCTCCTTCCCTTCCGAGGTCTCCCATGCGCCCAAACAGTGGTTTACCCCCACATATGGGGTATCAGCGTACTCAGGACAAATTGTACAACAACTTTTGGGGTCCAATTTCTTCTCTCACCCTTGGGAAAATAAAAAATTGGGGGTGAAAAGATAATTTTTGTGAAAAAATATGATTTTTTATTTTTACGGTGGTTTACCTACACATATGGGGTATCGGCGTACTCAGGACAAATTGTACAACAACTTATTGGGTCTATTTTCTCCTGTTACCCTTGGTAAAATAAAACAAATTGGAGCTGAAGTAAATTTTTTGTGAAAAAAAGTTAAATGTTCATTTTTATTTAAACATTCCAAAAATTCCTGTGAAGCACCAGAAGGGTTAATAAACTTCTTGAATATGGTTTTGAGCACCTTGAGGGGTGCAGTTTTTAGAATGGTGTCACACTTGGGTATTTTCTATCATATAGACCCCTCAAAATGACTTCAAATGAGATGTGGTCCCTAAAAAAAAATGGTGTTGTAAAAATGAAAAATTGCTGGTCAACTTTTAACCCTTATAACTCCCTAACAAAAAAAAAATTTGGTTCCAAAATTGTGCTGATGTAAAGTAGACATGTGGGAAATGTTACTTATTAAGTATTTTGTGTGACATATCTCTGTGATTTAATTGCATAAAAATTCAAAGTTGGAAAATTGCGAAATTTTCAAAATTTTTGCCAAATTTCTGTTTTTTTCACAAATAAACGCAGATACTATCACAGAATTTTTACCACTATCATGAAGTACAATATGTCATGAGAAAACAGTGTCAGAATCACCAGGATCCGTTGAAGCGTTCCAGAGTTATAACCTCATAAAGGGACAGTGGTCAGAATTGTAAAAATTGGCCCGGTCCATAACGTGCAAACCACCCTTGGGGGTGAAGGGGTTAAAGGTCCATTGTAATTATTCCGGACTCTCACAGAGCAGTATTAAAGAGGGTCATGAGGAGGTGGAGTGCTGTGATGCACAAACATTTGAACACCCAAGGACATAAGAAAGCCACTTTGGGGTAGGTCAATTCATGTCTGAAGAGGTGGAGGATAATCATGACGCACAGTTGCCATCACGTCAGCCTAAAATCACAACTTAGAAAGAGGATCAAATTGATCAATCTGAAGATGACATGGTCAATGATGAGGCCACTAATCCGATCGTCCACAGTGGCACGCATAGCGAGCACAGCAGTGCACAGATGGATGTATCCATAGAACGAAAACAGGCAAGAAGAGGTAGTGGTTTGACCAGAGGGAGAACTTGATCAACTGTTTCACAGAGCCCCCCACTCAGCTAGATAACAGGCCAAGGGTGCATTGTTTCCCTGTATAGCAATTATTTTCTTAAAGTCCTACAGACAAAACTGTAATTTGCAGCATTACCCCTACAAGCTGAGAAGAGGAGAACACTGCCAACCTGAGCACCACCAGCATGCAGAGGCACATATCAGCAGTGCACACCAGTAGGTGGACAAAATGCCTGGGTATAAAATCTGTGTCTGAGAGTGAAACCAATGCCCCTTCCCCTGGGTTAAGGCCTTCCCAATTTGCTGTCCTTTTGCAGCCAAGCTGTTGAAAGGAATAAAAGACGAGGCCAATCAGTGGCTTTCCCCGCTGAACCTCCAACCAAGTCTGGCTGTATGTGATAATGCGCATAACTTGGTGGTGGCATTAAAGCTTGGTAAACTGGTACACGTTTCATGCATGGACCACAGGCTGAATTTCTTTTTACAGCAGTACATACCCTTACTTGCCAGACCTACTTGCCAAGGTACACCATGTCAGAGCCCATTTCTGAAAGTCATCTTAGGCTTTTTCTGGTCTGTGTAGCAGTGCTTTAATTTGCCTAGTCACTGACTGATTTTTGACCTGCCCACATGCTGGAATTCACTCATTCATATATTGGTAAGGCTTAGTTAGCCGCAAAGGCAGTATCTGAATTCAAGGTTCTCCATGTCCATCAGAGTAACTCTAAGCCCCCACACAAAACAACTGCTGAGTGGATGTGGATTGCTGACATATGCAAGGTACATCAAAACTTTGAGTACTGCATCAAGATGATGATGTCACGGGGAGACTAGGTGGGCAACAGCTAATAACCCGGGCCCCTGCAATTTCCCTCAGACTAGGGAAATCCTGACTGACCCTCTACCTAGAGTTTACACAGATGGTGTGCATGTCTAGGCCTTGACCCTCGCCCTGTCTCCTGTTTCAACCCTAGGCTGAAACCAGCACCCACCACCCAGTGAAAAGATCATACACCAATACCCACAGTAAGCACAGACAAGGATAACAGAAAATATACACCACACCGCAGTCACTCAGGAATACACTGTAAATGCGCAGGGCAAAATAAATACAAATATATGAAGGAGTAAATAAGACAAAGGGAAAATACACCACCAGCAACGATACTCCAACTACTAGCTCACCACTCCAGACCGAGATAACAACGCACATGACAGAAGCTATAATCGGCGATGCCCAATGTTCAGGAGAACTATTTAAAGGCAATGGGCATGGCCCAGATTCCAATCCGAGCATCAGGTAAATTAACCCCGGACCAGCTAGATAAAATCTAGCCGACGCCAATGAGCACATAGTGGTCAAAAGTGGAATTACTGCTGTCTGTCGAACGACCTGATCTGAACAGCGTCCGACATGACAGTACCCCGCCTTCTACGAGGGACCCAAGGGCCCTCACGGCTTATAGGAGCCGGCTTGTCCGGATGGCGGCGGTGAAAAAACCTGACCAGCCGATCCGCATGAATGTCCGAGGCTGTTACCCAGGACCTCTCCTCAGGCCCATAACCACGCCAGTGTACCAAGTACTGTAAAGTGCGGTGCACTACATGAGAGTCAACCACCTTGGAGACTTCAAATTCCAAATTACCATCCACCAAGACTGGAGAAGGCATCGGTGTCGCGTCCACAAGACCCACCACTTTTTTTTAGCAACGATCTGTGGAACACGTTGTGTATCTTATACACCGTAGGAAGCTACTGGGTTAATGACGGCGGCGACCCTAAATGGACCAATAAACCTTGGACCCAATTTAAGGGATGGTATTTTGAGTCTTATGTTTTTTGTGGAAAACCACACCCAGTCATCCACACTCAGGTCCGGACCTGGCATACGCCTACTGTCAGCCACATGTTTGTACCTAGCACCCACACTTAACAGGCGCTGTTTAACTCTCCTCCAGACTGATGACAATTGTGCTCCTAACTGGTCTTCCTCCGGGACACCGGAAGAGCCCCCTGACTCAAAGTACAAAATTGAGGATGTAGCCCGTAAACACAAAAAAAGGAGACTCCCCAGACGACTCCTGGCGGTGATTATTGATGGCAAGCTCAGCCAAAGGAAGGAAGGTAGACCACTCCTCCTGGTTATCAGAGACAAAGCAGCGTAAGTACTGTTCCAAATTTTGGTTCATACGCTCAGTCTGACCATTTGACTGAGGATGAAACACCGAAGAATGAGACAACTTGATCCCCAGCCGTGAGCAAAATGCTTTCCAAAATTTTGCCACAAACTGAGTACCCCTATCAGACATGATGTCAGACGGAACCCCATGAAGTCTGACCACCTCCTGCACAAATACCTTAGCCAGAGTCTTAGCGTTAGGCAACGAAGGCAAAGACACAAAGTGCGACATTTTTGAAAACCGATCAACAATCACCAAGATGACCGTGTTCCCAGTTGAGGAGGGCAAATCAGTGATGAAATCCATGGAGATTTCCATCCATGGCTTACTAGGTACCTCAAGAGGAAGTAGTGTGCCAACAGGACGGGAGCGGGGCGTCTTAGCCCTAGCGCACGTGGTACAAGCTGACACATATGAGACCACGTCCTGTCGGATCTTGGGCCACCAAAACCGACATGACACCATCTCCAAGGTACCTCTAATCCCTGGGTGGCCAGCCAGGACAGCATCATGATGCTTCGCCAAAACCTTTAAGTGGAGATTTGTTGATGGGAAGCTCAGATGGTACCTCTTCCTGAGCCTCGGCAATCTCAGCCACAACCTCGGTAGTGAGAGCCGAAACCACAACACCCTTTTGGAGGATGGGTACTGGATCCTCCCGAGGTTCTCCCCCCGGAAAACACCTGGACAGAGCATCCGCCTTAGTTTTTTTAGACCCCGGTCTGTAAGTGACAACAAAATTGAACCGCGTGAAAAACAATGCCCAGCGAGCCTGCCTGGGGGACAGACGCTTGGCTGACTCCAAATACAGCAGATTCTTATGATCGGTAATAACAGTAACCTGATGAACCGACCCCTCCAAAAAGTGACGCCATTCCTCAAAGGCCAACTTGATTGCCAACAACTCCCTGTTGCCGATATCGTAGTTACGTTCGGCGGACGACAGTTTCCTGGAGAAATAGGCGCATGGACGCAAATAACTCAAAGATGAGCCTTGTGACATTACCGCCCCCACACCAACCTCAGACGCATCGACTTCCACAACAAAAGGTTTTGACATGTCTGGCTGCACAAGAATGGGGGCCGAAGCAAAACTGTTCTTAAGAAATTCAAATGCGTGCACAGCAACCTCAGGCCAAACGGAGAAATTGGTACCCTTTTTAGTCATGTCAGTTAGCGGTTTAGCAATGATGGAAAAATCCTTGATAAATTTCCTATAGTAGTTAGAAAACCCAAGGAACCGCTGAAGTGCTTTCAGGTTATCAGGCCGTTCCCAATGCAGCACCGCCTGCACCTTAGCGGCTTCCATTTTAAAACCAGAAGCAGACACAATATAACCCAAGAAAGGCAACTCTTGAACAGAAAATACACATTTCTCAAGTTTAGCATACAGCTTATTCTCTCTGAGAAGCTGTAACACCTGCCTGACATGATCTAAATGAGTATCACGGTCGCAAGAATATATGAGAATGTCATCTAGGTACACGATATCGAATTTCCCCAAAACATGCGAGAACACATCATTAATGAAATGTTGGAGCACTGCAGGTGCGTTAGTCAACCCAAATGGCATCACCAAATTTTCAAAATGACCCTCAGGGGTATTAAAAGCCGTCTTCCACTCATCACCTTGACGGACTCTTATGAGGTTGTACGCCCCCCTGAGGTCAATCTTGGTAAACCACTTAGCACCTGCCACCTGGTTGAACAAATCTGGTATTAGTGGCCTAGGGTATGGATCACGAACCGTAATCTGGTTTAATTCCCTGAAATCCAAACACGGGCGTAATCCGCCATCTTTCTTCTTCATGAAGAAGAACCCTGCTGCCACAGGCGAGGATGAAGGCCTGATGTGCCCTTTACTCAAACTTTCAGCAATGTAATCCTTTAATGCTTGTCTCTCCGTATCGGAGATGTTAAACATCCTTGCTTTAGGCAATTTGACCCCTGGTTTAAGCCTGATAGTACATCCATAGGGGCGATGTGGCGGCAACTCTGAACAACCCTTCTCAGAGAACTCATCCACAAAATCCAGAAGTGACTCTGGAACGCTTGAAGTCACAGCAGACACACATGTGGCCAGGCAATTCTCCTGGCAGAATTCGCTCCACTGGATTATATCCTGAGTTTTCCAGTCAATTAGCGGGTTGTGCATCGACAACCATGGAAAACCCAAAACCACCTGAGCAGGAAGATTCCTGAGCACCTTACATGTAACCTGCTCGGAATGAAGAACCCCAATGTGGAGTTTCACCTCAGCCACAAATTCAGTAATCTCCCCCTGTGAGAGAGGAGCAGCATTGATGGTGACCACGCGGATAGGATGAGGCAGTTTTTCAATCCTAAAACCTGCTGTGCGTGCAAATTCCTCATCAATGAGATTTGTGGCTGAACCACTATCCACAAAAACAGTAATTGGCAGCTCACTGCCAGCGATTAACACCTTAGCAGGGAGCATGCATTGAGAAACCACCATGGAGGCTATACATAAGCTCAGATTGGTCTCCTCCACACCCTCTGAGCTTAGAGGTTTTCCGCCGTTGCATTTTTCTTAGACAGTAGAGGACAGATATTAATAAAATGACCAGTCTTACCGCAGTAAAAACAGGCTCCCTGCTTCCTGAGCTCAGGGGCTCGACGCTTCACATGTGACACCCCTGCGATTTGCATAGGCTCTGTGGGCTCACCTGCAGCAACCACACGTGAACCTAAACTCTCTCCCATAGGCGGTGTCTCATGCTCCCCCTGACGCAAACGGCGATCAATGCGGACAACCAGACTCATAGCGGAATCTAGAGAAGTAGGAGTCTCGTACATCAGAAGGGCTTTTTTAACCCTTCCAGAAACCCCATGAATAAACAGACTCTGCAGCGCTGGATCATTCCACTGTATATCGATCGCCCAGCGACGAAATTCAGAACAGTAATCCTCTTCAACTCGCTCCCCCTGGCGAATAGTGCATATTTTAGATTCTGCTAGAGCCATTCTGTCTGGCTCATCGTAAATGTTTCCAAGAAAGGAAAAAAAACTCTCCACAGAGTCAAATGCAGCAGAATCAGATGGCAAAGAAAACGCCCATGCTTGGGGATCCCCGCTTAACAATGACAACACCAGGCCCACACGCTGAGCCTCATTACCTGAGGAGATCGGCCACATACAGAAATATAGTTTGCAAGCTTCACGAAAAGAAACAAATTTACTGTGTTCCCCAGCAAATTTTTCAGGCAAAGGAAACTTAGGCTCAGCAACTCTATCTGTCGCTTCAGCTTGCACATTAGATACTGCTAGTCCCTGTTGCTGCACTGCCCCCCTCAACTCAGTGACCTGTAGGGACAGCGCCTCCAACTGGCGGGTTATGGAAGTCATGGGATCCATGACAAAACAAAAAAAAAGGAAACCACCCTTTTTTTCTTTTTAAGGCCGATTATAATGTCACAGGGAGACTAGGTGGGCAAGAGCTAATAACCCGGGCCCCTGCAATTTCCCTCAGACTAGGGAAATCCTGACTGACCCTCTACCTAGTGTTTACACTGATGGTGTGCATGTCTAGGCCTTGACCCTCGCCCTGTCTCCTGTTTCAACCCTAGGCTGAAACCAGCACCCACCACCCAGTGAAAAGATCATACACCAATACCCACAGTTAGCACAGACAAGGATAATGGAAAATATACACCATGCCGCAGTCACTCAGGAATACACTATAAATGCGCAGGGCAAAATAAATACAAATACAGGAAGGAGTAAATAAGACAAAGGGAAAATACACCACCAGCAACGATACTCCAACTACTAGCTCACCACTCCAGACCGAGATAACAACGCACAAGACAGAAGCTATAATTGGCGACGCCCAATGTTCAGGAGAACTATTTAAAGGCAATGGGCATGGCCCAGCTTCCAATCCGAGCATCAGGTAAATTAACCCCGGACCAGCTAGATAAAATCTAGCTGACGCCAATGAGCACATAGTGGTCAAAAGCGGAATTACCGCTGTCTGTCGAACGACCTGATCTGAACAGCGTCCGACATGACAGATGAGCGCTGATGATGCGAATATCAGCATAACCATCCTGATGCTCTGTCTATTACAACGTTTTCTGCAGAATCTAAAAGAGGAAACTTTTAATTCTCGCATTAAGCACACCCAGGGCACTATTACATGTAGCTTCAATCATCTCTATCTGACAGTATCATCCTATTTAGTGATGGGCAAGCACTAAAATGCTTGGTTGCTCATTGCTGAGATTGAGCAAATTGGAATGATTTAGTGCTCCATCCGAGCAACAAGCCCAACGTAAGTCTATGGGAAACACAAGCATTTTTACCGCGGCCCCTCGGCTGTTTGTAAAGGCACTACAAATTGCTGAAATTGATGGGGAACATTGCTAAAATGACATGGGAACAGCATGGGGAAGACCTCTAGAAGCATTTCTGACTCCCAGGTCACTGCTGTGAAAAATGTGGTCAGAGTCTTACACCACTTTTACAGACTCACAATAAAACATACAAAAACAAAAACAAAATGGATTTTCCTGGGAAATATGTTAAGGAACATCCTTTCCAGGGTAATGACTTGTACATAAGGCAAAATAAATAACCAAAAAGAAAAATGCTCCTCCACACCTTGGACTATGTTCACATGTAGCGTTTTTGATTTTTTTTTTTTAACGTTAGCATTGCTTTCAACAAAGACAAATGCATTCACTGGGAAATGTCAATTTAACATGTTACAACCTTATCTGCACATGTGATGTGTGACACATCAGGCACATCCTGTTTTATTTATTAAGGAGGGACTCTGAAAGTCACAAAGCCTATTTTTATAGGGCTATCTGGCGGCCTATACTAAAGGGCCAGCAGTCGGCCCTCAGTATTATCAGAGAACTATCAGCCGGCTATGCTTTGTTGTTCCCATTATTAAACAGTGCGTCTCCTATACTGTTCTTGCGTATGCAGTGATTGGCAGTGCTGCCCAAAATTTGGATGCACCCCAATACCCCTTTGAAGAGACGTAGAGGAGGGCCTCATGAAAAAACGTTCCCATTATAGGAAGTGGGTCTCCCATAGTGTTTGCCTATGCAGTGAAAGCAAGGGCTACCAAAACCTTGGAGGCAATCGAATGAGAGCGGGGAGCTTGTAATTGGTATACTTGTAATGCCCATGCAATAAATGTATGGGCTGACAAGCATTTACCTGTTGTGAATTCTGTTGTGGGTTCTGCTCTTAGGCTCCCTCCGGTGGTTATAAGTGGTAGTGCTGCTGTTTGTCCTTCACAACAGTCATCAGCTGCTTCCACTTTGGACGGGGCTATTTAGTCTGGCTCCTTCCTTTAGTGAGTGCCAGTTGTCCATTGTTTTCTAGGGATCCACATCTCTGCTTGGCTTCTCCTTCTGGATTGTCGATATCATCAAAGATAAGTCCTGGCTCTGTTTTTGCAGTCCACATGCGGTGGACTTAATAGTTCTGTGAATTGCTATGTTTTTTCTTGTCCAGCTTTGTCTGTGTTAAGATTTACTCAGCCAAGTTGGAAGCTCTGGAGTCACAGAGTTACCCTCCATGCCTTTAGTTAGGTGTGGAGATTTTTGTATTCTCTGTGGTGGATTTTGTAGTATTTTTTATACTGACCGCACAGTACTCTTTCCTGTCTTTTCTTTCTAGGTAGCGTGGCCTCCTTTGCTAAATTCTGTTTTCAGTCTGCGTTTGTAATTTCCCTCTCCTCTCACAGTCAATATTTGTGGGGGGCTGCCTTTCCTTTGGGAATTTTCTCTGAGGCAAGATAGTATTCCTGTTTCTTTCTTTAGGTGTAATTAGTCCTCCGGCCGTGACGAGGTGTCTAGGGAGTGACAGGAACATCCCACGGCTACTTCTAGTTGATGTGTTAAGTTCAGGGTCTGCGGTCAGTATAGAGGCCACCTACTCCAGAGCTCGTCCATGCTGCTCCTAGGCCACCAGTTCATAAAAGTACAACTGGCCAACAATGAGATAACCGCATCTCAAAAGAAGGGAAAGAAATTGCTGAGACATTTTTTTTTCTGTACTCTGTTGTGTTTTTTTTTTTTCCCTCTTCACTTCTGGGTGGCTCAGGAGTTAGGCGTTGACATGGATGTTCAGGGACTTGCTTCTCGGGTGGATCAACTTGCTGCTAGAGTACAGGGTATTTCTGATTATATCGTGCAGACTCCTGTTTTAGAGCCTAGAATTCCTACCCCCGATCTGTTCTTCGGGGACAGGTCCAAATTTTTGAGCTTTAAAAATAACTGTAAACTGTTTTTTGCTCTTAAGCCCCATTCCTCTGGTGATCCCATCCAGCAGGTAAAAATTGTCATTTCTCTGTTGCGCGGTGACCCGCAGGATTGGGCATTTTCCCTGGAATCTGGGAATCCGGCCTTGCTTAATGTAGACACCTTTTTTCAGGCGCTTGGGTTATTGTATGATGAACCTAACTCTGTAGAGCATGCTGAGAAAACACTTTTGGCCCTGTGTCAGGGTCAAGAAGCGGCAGAGTCATATTGCCAGAAATTCAGAAAATGGTCTGTGCTTACTAAGTGGAATGAGGATGCTTTGGTGGCATATTTCAGAAAGGGTCTTTCTGAATCTGTTAAAGATGTTATGGTGGGGTTCCCCACGCCTGCAGGTCTGAGTGATTCTATGTCTCTGGCCATTCAAATTGATCGGCGCTTGCGTGAGCGCAGAGTTGTGCACACTATGGCGTTGTCTTCCGAGTGGAGTCCTGAGCCTATGCAGTGTGATAGGATTGTGTCAAGAGCGGAACGCCAAGGATTCAGACGTCAGAATAGGTTGTGCTTTTACTGCGGCGATTCTGCTCATGTTATTTCTGATTGCCCTAAGTGTACCAAGAGAATCGCTAGTTCCGTTACTATCAGTACTGTACAACCTAAATTTCTGTTATCTGTGATCCTGATCTGCTCATTATCGTCATTCTCTGTCATGGCATTTGTGGATTCAGGCGCCGCTTTAAATTTAATGGACTTAGAATTTGCCAGACGTTGTGGTTTTTCCTTACAGCCTTTGTGGAGTCCTATCCCTTTGAGGGGGATTGATGCTACACCATTGGCTAAAAATAAACCTCAGTTTTGGACACAGTTAACCATGTATATGGCGCCAGCCCATCAGGAAGATTGTCGCTTCCTGGTGTTACATAATTTGCATGATGCTGTTGTGCTGGGTTTTCCATGGTTACAGGTATATAATCCGGTGTTGGATTGGAAATCTATGTCTGTGACTAGTTGGGGTTGTCAGGGGGTTCACGATGACGTTCCTCTGATGTCAATTTCCTCCTCCCACTCTTCTGAAATTCCTGAGTTTCTGTCAGATTTACAGGATGTTTTCGATAAGCCCAAGTCCAGTTCCCTTCCACTGCATAGGGACTGTGATTGTGCTATTGATTTGATTTCAGGCTGTAAGTTTCCTAAGGGCCGACTTTTCAACCTGTCTGTGCCTGAACATGCCGCCATGCGGAGCTATGTAAGGGAGTCTTTGGAGAAGGGGCATATTCGGCCATCTTCTTCTCCATTAGGAGCAGGGGTTTTTTTTGTTGCCAAGAAGGATGGCTCCTTGAGACCCTGTATTGATTATCGCCTCTTGAATAAGATCACGGTCAAATTCCAATACCCTTTGCCTTTGCTTTCTGATTTGTTTGCCAGAATTAAGGGGGCTAGTTGGTTTACTAAGATTGACCTTCGAGGGGCATATAATCTGGTTCGTATTAAGCAGGGTGACGAATGGAAAACTGTGTTTAATACGCCCGAGGGCCATTTTGAGTATATTGTGATGCCATTCGGACTCTCTAATGCCCCATCTGTGTTTCAGTCCTTCATGCATGATATTTTTCGGAATTATCTTGATAAATTCATGATTGTATATTTGGATGATATTTTGATTTTTTCAGATGATTGGGAGTCTCATGTGAAACAAGTTAGGATGGTATTTCAGGTCCTTCGTGACAATGTCTTGTTTGTGAAGGGGTCTAAGTGAGTCTTTGGAGTACAGAAGGTTTCTTTTTTGGGCTTCATTTTTTTTCCATCATCTATAGAAATGGATCCGGCTAAGGTTCAGGCCATTCATGATTGGATCCAGCCCACATCCGTGAAGAGCCTTCAGAAATTTTTGGGCTTTGCTAATTTTTATCGCCGTTTCATTGCCAACTTCTCCAGTGTGGTTAAACCCCTGACCGATTTGACGAGGAAGGGCGCTGATGTAGCTAATTTGTCCTCTGAGGCCGTTTCTGCCTTTCAGGAGCTTAAGCGCCGATTTACTTCTGCCCCTGTGTTGCGTCAGCCGGATGTTTCTCTTCCTTTTCAGGTTGAGGTTGACGCTTTTGAGATTGGGGCAGGGGCCGTTTTGTCTCAGAGGAATTCTGATGGTTCCTTGATGAAACCGTGTGCCTTCTTTTCTCGAAAGTTTTCGCCTGCGGAATGCAATTATGATGTCGGCAATCGTGAGTTGTTGGCTATGAAGTGGGCATTTGAGGAGTGGCGACATTGGATTGAGGGGGCCAAGCACCGTATTGTGGTCTTGACCGATCATAAGAATCTGATTTACCTCGAGTCTGCCAAACGGCTGAATCCTAGACAGGCCCGATGGTCCCTGTTTTTCTCCCTATTGATTTTGTTGTCTCGTATCTTCCAGGTTCTAAGAATGTTAAGGCTGATGCCCTCTCTAGGAGTTTCTTGCCTGATTCCCCTGGGATTCTTGAGCCGGTTGGTATTCTTAAGGAGGGGGTGATTCTTTCTGCCATCTCCCCTGATTTGCGACGGGCTCTTCAGCAGTTTCAGGCTGATAAACCTGATCGCTGTCCAGCGGGGAAACTGTTTGTTCCTGACAGATGGACTAGTAAAGTGATTTCTGAGGTTCACTGTTCTGTGTTGGCTGGCCATCCTGGGATTTTTGGTACCAGGGAGTTGGTTAGTAGGTCCTTTTGGTGGCCTTCTTTGTCACGGGATGTGTCATGGTTCCCAATGGCAAGGGAACGTAAGAAACATATAAGTAACGAACGAGCTCTCGGGTGATGGAAACTCGAGTTGACCGTGAGCTAAATCTACCACACAACTAACAGTAGCCAGGGAGCATACCTACGGCGTCCTATATGCCACGCGCCAGCCGGATGACTAACTACGCCTGGTAGAGGAAGAAACAGACCTGGCTTACCTCTAGGGAAATACCCCAAAAAGATGATAGCAGCCCCCCACATGTAATAACGGTGAATTAAGAGGAAAAGACATACACAGTATGAAAGTAGATTTAGCAAAGAGAGGTCCACTTAATAGATAGCAGAAGGATACAAAAGAGGACTTCACGGTCAACTGAAAACCCTTTCAAAAAACCATCCTGAAATTACTTTAAGACTCCTGTGTCAACTCATGACACAGGAGTGGCAATTTCAGCCCGCAAGAGCTTCCAGCTACAGAGAATTACAAAAACTGCAAACTGGACAAAAGGTACAAAACAAAAGGACAAAGTCCACTTAGCTGATAAGCAGACTAGTAGCAGGAACATGCAACCGAAGGCTCTGGTTACAATGATGACCGGCAAGGAAATGACTGGAGAGCAAGGCTAAATAGGAAACTCCCAAACACTGATGGAAGCAGGTGAACAGAAGCAGCAAAGTGCAAACAAGTCACCAGTACCACCAGCAACCACCAGGGGAGCCCAAAAAGCGGATACACAACAGTACCCTCCCCTTAAGGAGGGGGCACCGAACCCTCACAAGAACCGCCAGGGCGATCTGGATGAGCCCTATGAAAGGCACGAACCAAATCCGAGGCATGAACATCAGAGGCAGTTACCCAAGAATTATCTTCCTGACCATAGCCTTTCCATTTAACCAGATATTGAAGTCTCCGTCTGGAAATACGGGAGTCCAAGATCTTCTCTACGACGTACTCCAATTCACCCTCCACCAGCACAGGAGCAGGAGGTTCAGTAGAAGGAACCACCGGTACCTCATATCTCCGCAACAACGACCGATGGAACACATTATGGATAGCGAAAGATGCCGGGAGGTCCAAACGAAAGGAAACAGGGTTAAGAATCTCCAAAATCCTATAAGGACCGATGAACCGAGGCTTAAATTTGGGAGAAGAAACCCTCATAGGGACAAAACGGGAAGACAACCACACCAAGTCCCCAACGCGAAGGTGGGGACCAACACGACGACGACGGTTAGCAAACTGCTGAGTCCTCTCCTGGGACAATTCCAAATTATCCACCACTTGTCCCCAAATCCGATGCAACCGATCCACCACCGCATCCACTCCAGGACAATCCGAAGATTCAACCTGACCAGATGAAAAACGCGGATGAAACCCTGAATTGCAAAAGAAAGGAGAAACCAAAGTGGCAGAACTAGCCCGATTATTAAGAGCAAACTCCGCCAACGGCAGAAAGGCAACCCAATCATCCTGATCCGCAGACACAAAACACCTCAAATAAGTCTCCAAAGTTTGATTAGTTCGCTCCGTCTGGCCATTGGTCTGAGGATGGAATGCAGACGAAAAGGACAAATCAATGCCCAACCTGGCACAGACTGCCCACCAAAATCTAGACACGAACTGGGTACCCCTGTCAGAAACGATGTTTTCCGGAATACCATGCAAGCGAACCACATTTTGAAAAAACAGAGGGACCAACTCAGATGAGGAAGGCAACTTAGGCAATAGCACCAAATGAACCATTTTAGAAAAACGGTCACACTACCCAGATGACAGACATCTTCTGAGAAACAGGGAGATCCGAGATAAAGTCCATAGAGATGTGCGTCCAAGGCCTCTTCGGAATAGGCAAGGGCAACAACAACCCACTAGCCCTAGAACAACAAGGCTTGGCCCGAGCACACACATCGCAAGACTGCACAAAAACACGCACATCTCGAGACAGGGAAGGCCACCAGAAGGATCTAGCCACCAAATCTCTGGTGCCAAAAATTCCCGGATGACCTGCCAGAGTAGAAGAATGAACTTCCGAGATGACTCTAGTGGTCCACTCATCTGGAACAAACAGTCTACCAGACGGACAACGATCAGGTCTATCCGCCTGAAATTCTTGCAAAGCACGTCGCAAATCTGGAGAGACAGCAGACAAAACCACTCCATCCTTAAGGACACCAGCAGGTTCAGATTTCCCAGGAGAGTCAGGCTCAAAACTCCTAGAAAGAGCATCTGCTTTCACATTCCTAGAACCCGGTAAGTACGAGACCACAAAATTAAACCGGGAAAAGAACAACGACCAACGTGCCTGTCTAGGATTCAGGCGCCTGGCAGACTCCAAATAAATTAAATTCTTGTGATCAGTCAAAACTACCACCTGATGTCTGGCACCCTCAAGCCAATGACGCCACTCCTCAAATGCCCACTTCATGGCCAAAAGCTCCCGATTACCAACATCATAGTTTCGCTCGGCGGCCGAAAATTTTCGCGAAAAGAACGCACAAGGTTTCATCACTGAGCAGTCGGAACTTTTCTGCGACAAAACCGCCCCCGCTCCGATCTCGGAAGCATCGACCTCAACCTGAAAGGGAAGAGAAACATCAGGCTGGCGCAACACAGGGGCAGACAAAAAGCGGCGCTTAAGCTCCCGAAAGGCCTCCACAGCAGCAGGGGACCAATTGGCAACATCAGCACCCTTTTTAGTCAAATCCGTCAGAGGTTTAGCAACGCCAGAAAAACCAGCTATAAATCGACGATAAAAATTAGCAAAGCCCAAGAATTTCTGGAGACTCTTCAGAGAAGTAGGCTGCGTCCAGTCGTAAATAGCCCGAACCTTGACAGGGTCCATCTCAATAGAAGAAGGGGAAAAAATATACCCCAAAAATGAAATTTTTTGAACCCCAAAAACACACTTTGAACCCTTTACACACAAAGAATTCTCCCGCAAAACCTGAAAAACCCTCCTGACCTGCTGAACATGAGACTCCCAGTCATCAGAAAAAATCAAAATATCATCCAAGTACACAATCATAAATTTATCCAAATATTCACAGAAAATATCATGCATTAAGGACTGAAAGACAGAAGGTGCATTAGAAAGGCCGAAAGGCATTACCAAATACTCAAAATGGCCCTCAGGCGTATTAAATGCGGTCTTCCACTCATCCCCCTGCTTAATTCGCACCAAATTATACGCCCCACGAAGATCAATCTTAGAGAACCACTTAGCCCCCCTTATCCGAGCAAACAAATCAGTCAGCAAAGGCAACGGATACTGATATTTGACTGTAATTTTATTCAGGAGACGATAATCAATACAAGGCCTCAGAGAGCCATCCTTTTTAGAGACAAAGAAAAAACCGGCTCCTAAAGGTGATGAAGAAGGACGAATATGTCCCTTTTCCAGGGACTCCTTAATATACTCGCGCATAGCAGCATGTTCAGGTACAGATAGGTTAAACAAACGACCCTTTGGAAATTTACTGCCAGGAATCAGATCTATGGCGCAATCACAATCCCTGTGAGGAGGGAGTGAACCAATCTTAGGCTCTTCAAAAATATCACGATAATCAGACAAAAATGCCGGAATCTCAGATGGAATAGATGACGAAATGGACACCATAGGAGTGTCCCCATGAGCCCCCCGACATCCCCAGCTTAACACAGACATAGCCTTCCAGTCAAGGACTGGGTTATGAGACTGTAACCATGGTAATCCAAGCACCAAAACATCATGTAAATTGTACAACACAAGGAAGCGAATCACCTCCTGATGGTCTGGAGTCATACGCATAGTCACTTGCGTCCAGAACTGTGGTTTATTACAAGCCAAAGGAGTAGAATCAATACCCTTCAGAGGTATAGGGACTTCCAGAGGCTCTAAATCAAACCCACAGCGCCTGGCAAAGGACCAGTCCATAAGACTCAGAGCGGCGCCAGAGTCCACATAGGCATCCACGGTAATAACTGATAATGAACAAATCAAGGTTACAGACAAAATAAATTTGGACTGTAAAGTGCCAATTGAAATGGACTTGTCAACCTTCCTAGTACGCTTAGAGCATGCCGATATAACATGAGCAGAATCACCACAATAGAAGCATAACCCATTTTTACGCCTATAATTCTGCCGCTCGCTTCTGGACATAACTCTGTCACATTGCATTTTCTCTGGCGTCTCTTCAGAAGATACCGCCAAATGGTGCACGGGTTTGCGCTCCTGCAAACGCCGATCAATCTGAATTGCCATTGTCATGGACTCATTCAGACCTGTAGGCGCAGGGAACCCGACCATAACATCTTTAACGGCATCAGAAAGGCCCTCTCTGAAATTTGCCGCTAAGGCGCACTCATTCCACTGAGTAAGCACAGACCACCTACGAAATTTTTGGCAGTATATCTCCGCTTCATCTTGCCCTTGGGATAGGGCTATCAAAGCTTTTTCAGCTTGAATCTCCAAATTAGGTTCCTCATAAAGCAACCCTAAAGCCAGGAAAAATGCATCCAGATTGAGCAACGCAGGATCCCCTGGTGCCAATGAAAATGCCCAATTTTGAGGGTCACCTCGCAGCAAAGAGATTACAATCTTAACCTGCTGGACAGGATCTCCTGAGGAGTGAGGTCTGAGAGAAAGGAATAATTTACAATTATATTTGAAATTCAAAAACCGAGATCTATCTCCGGAAAACACCTCTGGTGTAGGGATTTTAGGTTCAGAAATAGGAGCATGTATAACAAAATCTTGTAAATTTTGAACCTTGGTAGCAAGATTATTTAAACCTGCAGCCAAACTCTGAGGATCCATCTTTAAACAGGTGAGCTCAGAGCCATTCAAGGATTATAAGGAGAGAAAGGCAAAGGCTGTAATAAAAGCTGAAATACAACTGATCCAACTATGGAGCAAGCATAGAGGAAAAAGGGAAAAAAAAAAAAATTTACAGACTTCTTTTTTCTCTCCTTTCTTCTGCCAATAAGTTTAACACAGTCCGGTCATACTGTCATGGTTCCCAATGGCAAGGGAACGTAAGAAACATATAAGTAACGAACGAGCTCTCGGGTGATGGAAACTCGAGTTGACCGTGAGCTAAATCTACCACACAACTAACAGTAGCCAGGGAGCATACCTACGGCGTCCTATATGCCACGCGCCAGCCGGAGGACTAACTACGCCTGGTAGAGGAAGAAACAGACCTGGCTTACCTCTAGGGAAATACCCCAAAAAGATGATAGCAGCCCCCCACATGTAATAACGGTGAATTAAGAGGAAAAGACATACACAGTATGAAAGTAGATTTAGCAAAGAGAGGTCCACTTACTAGATAGCAGAAGGATACAAAAGAGGACTTCACGGTCAACTGAAAACCCTTTCAAAAAACCATCCTGAAATTACTTTAAGACTCCTGTGTCAACTCATGACACAGGAGTGGCAATTTCAGCCCGCAAGAGCTTCCAGCTACAGAGAATTACAAAAACTGCAAACTGGACAAAAGGTACAAAACAAAAGGACAAAGTCCACTTAGCTGATTAGCAGACTAGTAGCAGGAACATGCAACCGAAGGCTCTGGTTACAATGATGACCGGCAAGGAAATGACTGGAGAGCAAGGCTAAATAGGAAACTCCCAAACACTGATGGAAGCAGGTGAACAGAAGCAGCAAAGTGCAAACAAGTCACCAGTACCACCAGCAACCACCAGGGGAGCCCAAAAAGCAGATACACAACAGGGATGTGCGTTCTTTTGTGCTGTCCTGTGAGACTTGTGCACGGGCCAAACCTTGCTGCTCCCGCGCCAGTGGGTTGCTTTTGCCTTTGCCGGTCCCTGAGAGGCCTTGGACGCATATTTCTATGGATTTTATTTAGGATCTTCCTGTTTCCCAGAGGATGTCTGTTATCTGGGTGGTCTGTGACCGGTTTTCTAAGATGGTTCATTTGGTACCTTTGCCTACGTTGCCTTCCTCTTCTGAGTTGGTTCCGTTGTTTTTTCAGCATGTGGTTCGTTTGCATGGCATTCCGGAGAATATTGTGTCCGATAGAGGTTCCCAGTTTGTTTCTAGGTTTTGGCGGTCCTTTTGTGCTAAGCTGGGCATTGATTTGTCTTTTTCTTCCGCATTTCATCCTCAGACAAACGGCCAAACCGAGCGAACTAACCAGACTTTGGAAACTTATTTGAGATGCTTTGTGTCTGCTGATCAGGATAATTGGGTGGCTTTCTTGCCATTGGCCGAGTTTGCCCTTAATAATCGGGCTAGTTCTGCTACCTTGGTGTCACCATTCTTTTGTAATTCTGGGTTTCATCCTCATTTTTCTTCAGGGCAGGTTGAGTCTTCTGATTGTCCTGGGGTGGACTCTGGGGTTGACAGGTTGCAGCAGATTTGGTCTCATGTTGTGGACAATTTGGTGTTGTCTCAGGAGGAGGCTCAGCGTTTTGCCAACCGTCGTCGGTGTGTGGGTTCCCGGCTTCGGGTTGGGGATTTGGTCTGGTTGTCTTCTCGTCATGTTCCTATGAAGGTTTCTTCCCCGAAGTTCAAGCCTCGGTTTATTGGTCCTTATAGGATTTCTGAGATTATCAATCCAGTGTCTTTTCGTTTGGCCCTTCCAGCCTCTTTTTCCATCCATAATGTTTTTCATAGATCTTTGTTGCGGAGATATGTGGTGCCCGTGGTTCCCTCTGTTGATCCTCCTGCCCCGGTGTTGATTGATGGGGAGTTGGAGTATGTTGTGGATTCTCGTTTTTCTAGACGGAGGCTTCAGTATCTTGTCAAGTGGAAGGGTTATGGCCAGGAGGATAATTCTTGGGTTGTTGCCTCCGATGTTCATACTGACGATTTGGTTTGTGCCTTCCATTTGGCTCATCCGGATAGGCCTGGGGGCTCTGGTGAGGGTTCGGTGACCCCTCCTCAAGGGGGGGTACTGTTGTGAATTCTGTTGTGGGTTCTGCTCTTAGGCTCCCTCCAGTGGTTATAAGTGGTAGTGCTGCTGTTTGTCCTTCACAACAGTCATCAGCTGCTTCCACTTTGGACGGGGCTATTTAGTCTGGCTCCTTCCTTTAGTGAGTGCCAGTTGTCCATTGTTTTCTAGGGATCCACATCTCTGCTTGGTTTCTCCTTCTGGATTGTCCAAATCATCAATGATAAGTCCTGGCTCTGTTTTTGCAGTCCACATGCGGTGGACTTAATAGTTCTGTGAATTGCTATGTTTTTTCTTGTCCAGCTTTGTCTGTGTTAAGATTTACTCAGCCAAGTTGGAAGCTCTGGAGTCACAGAGTTACCCTCCATGCCTTTAGTTAGGTGTGGAGATTTTTGTATTCTCTGTGGTGGATTTTGTAGTATTTTTTATACTGACCGCACAGTACTCTTTCCTGTCTTTTCTTTCTAGGTAGCGTGGCCTCCTTTGCTAAATTCTGTTTTCAGTCTGCGTTTGTAATTTCCCTCTCCTCTCACAGTCAATATTTGTGGGGGGCTGCCTTTCCTTTGGGAATTTTCTCTGAGGCAAGATAGTATTCCTGTTTCTTTCTTTAGGTGTAATTAGTCCTCCGGCCATGACGAGGTGTCTAGGGAGTGACAGGAACATCCCACGGCTACTTCTAGTTGATGTGTTAACTTCAGGGTCTGCGGTCAGAATAGAGGCCACCTACTCCAGAGCTCGTCCATGCTGCTCCTAGGCCACCAGTTCATAACATTTACCCCTGTGGGGTATACATGAACATACTGTATAATAATTTTTTACAGGCATCACAAACACCCTTTAAAAAATATGTGAGTGTTACACTACGGACCATGGTCACCCTGGTGATATGGTGGTGGAGCATAAGGATGAGGAGAAGGAGGAGGACAATAGAAAATAGACAAAATCAGGAAGCGTATACCCATGTGTGGGTGTGAACAGGTGCATGGGAATAGACCTCCCAAAAAAAGACACTGATTTGAGTTTATGTTATGCTGCTATCATTTGGTGGTGTTGAGAAGTCTGGCCCAATCCAGCACCTGTTCATTTTTCTAAGAGTAAGCCTGTCTTCATTTTCAGTTGACAGGTGGATGTGCTTTTCAGTTATAATCCCACCAGCGGCACTAAAACCCCACTCTAACAAAATGCTAGTGGCAGGGCAGGCCAGGACCTCCATGGGTAGAGAGCCAGTTCATGTCACGTGTCCAGCTTGAATACCCAATAATTATAAGGCACAGAGGAATCTCAGAGGATGTTGGTACAGTCAGCAAGGTACTCCCTTAGCATCTTCCAAAACTTTGCACTCCTTGTGAAAGTAACCCGCGCCTCATGCCTGTGCAATGGGAGGGTCTGAGAAAATTCTCCCAGAACTTTGCGAGTTGTGTCTCTCTCGCCTGTACTCCTTGGTTTTCCAATGAAATGTGACCTCTGCTGCCAGTGTTTTCAGATGGGAACTTTTTTTTAATGATGGAACAAGGGCCTTCTGGGACTGCCCTATTTTAGTTGAACTGTCCTCCTTGGGAATAAGAGTTAGAAAGTTCTACTTGTAGCATGGGTCTAGAAGTGGCACCAACCAGTAGTGTTGAGCGATACCTTCCGATATTTGAAAGTATCGGTATCGGATTGTATCGGCCGATATCCGAAAAATATCGGATATCGCCGATACGATACCCGATACCAATACAAGTCAATGGGACACAAATATCGGAAGTGATACTGGATGGTTCCCAGTGTTGAAGGAGAGGAAACTCTCCTTCAGGCCCTGGGATCCATATTCATGTGTAAAATAAAGAATAAAAATAAAAAATAGGGATATACTCACCCTCGGACGCGCCCTGGTTGTAACCGCTGCAACCGGCAGCCTCCATTCCTAAGAATGAGCGAGTGAAGGACCTTCGATGACTTCGCGGTCACGTGAGCGGTCACGTGAGCGGTTACGCGACCAATCACAAGACCGAGACGTCATCGCAGGTCCTTCACTCGCTCATTCTTAGGAACGGAGGCTGACGGTTGCAGCGGTTACAACCAGGGCGCGTCCGAGGGTGAGTATATCCATATTTTTAATTTTTATTCTTTATTTTACACATGAATATGCATCCTGATCCCGATTCCCGATATCGAAAAAATATCGGAACTCGGTATCGGAATTCCGATACCGCAAATATCGGCCGATACACGATACTTGCGGTATCGGAATGCTCAACACTAACCAACCAGTAATGACTGTCACCAAAAATTTTGAGAAAGCTAGGGTCAAGGGAAAGGCAGCATAAAATAAACTCATAATTGGGTATAGAAAGAATGCACTCTGGTGCTCCATGCTAGCATTTGAAGGAATTTGGGGGATAAAAAGGGGGAAAGAGAGAGGGAGGGGGAAAGTAGTATAAAAAGCTGCTGGCGATTAAAACAGGTTCTGTGTAAAATCTGTTAGTAAAAGAAACTACTTAATATTGATTAAGGGTAATCACCGCGCTAATTATATCAAAAGTATCATGAATTAGACCAATAAATATGGATCATTTTGGTTATATACTCACTTGATTGTTATTCGCTAAGAATCCTGTGCAGGATATCTACTTGTGGTAAGCATAATACTTGGGAGTATTGCTCCCTTGGACCACCAAAATTCCCACTAATTTGATAAATTTAGATTTGTATTAGTTATCTTCTCCCTTATCTCTGTCTATCACCCTACATTTGCCCTCCATTCTGAAACTGACCTAAGACTAACATCCTTCATAATCCAAACCTCTCACCTCTGTCTCCAAGACTTCTCCTGTGATGCACCAGTTCTCTGGAATGCACTCCCCCAGACAATCCAACTGATACCCAGCCCCCATGATTTTAAGTGTGCTTTAAAAACACATTTCTGTAAACAAGCCTATCACCTCAATTCGCTAATCTAACTCTCCCCACTCCCTCCTTCTAAATATTATCCAGAAGCTGCTTCCTCCTATGTATCTGTCTCCATATCCTCCACTCACATCATAACTGCACTCGATAATTGCACTTAAATATATGAGCTGATGACTGGATCATGCAGCTTTATATGACAATCACATTTTACTATAATTGCTGGACCTGAAATAGCAAGCACTTTTTACTCATCCCCCCCCCCCACCTTATTTCCTTGTAGATTGTAAGCTTGCGAGCAGGGTCCTCAATACTAATGTAACAGTTTAAACTGTCTTACCTTATATTGAATTTATTGTCTATATGTCACCGCTTAATTGTAAAGTACTGCAAAATATGTTGCCGTTATATAAATAATTATCGTTATTATGTCAGAGCTGCTGCTGAAAGTGCAGAAAGTGTGTGCGTGCTTTCAGCGTTCTCACCAGCTGCTGCTCGCCTATCTGAGATGCTTCATTACTTCTGCCTTCCCGCTTATCACCTCATATGCGATGTACCAACAAGGTGGAACTTTACCTTGCATATGCTGGAGAGACTGCATGAACAGCAGCAGGCAATTGTGGAGTATCATCTGCACCACGCACGGCTGAGTTGCTCTGCGGAACAACACTTTTTCACTACCAATGAGTGGGCCTCCATGTAGAAAGTATTTACCATGTTGCAATACTTTGAATACTCCATCAATATGGCCAGCGCTGTAACGCCATCATCAGTGTTACTATACTTATATGCCTGCTGGAAAAATACAGTTCAGGCAATGGTGGATGAGGTAGTGAGTGGAAAAGGTGAAAGAGGAGCAGGAGGAACAGGGCCAATTCACTTCATTATCAGGGCTGTCGACCACACATGGCTCGGTGGGTGAGTTACTGTCCCAACAGCGGCCAGAAACCCAACTATCCAGCCAGGGAACAGTTTAGGAGGATGATGAAGAGGAGGTGAAATTGCTGTGTTCACAGTAAGGTGGCACTCAGAACAGCTCACTGGCATCACTAAAGCATGGATAGGGGGATGCGGAGTATCCAGATGATACACCTCCTACCAAGGACAGCTTGTGATTGCCTCTGGGCAGCCTGGCACACATGAGCTAATTCATGCTGCTGTGCTTGCACGAAAACCGCTGAGTTGCCTGTATTTTTAACAGTGCTTCTGATTACTGGCTGCCCACCTTGCTGGATCCCAGGAACTGTTACAACAACATGGTGTAAGATCACCATTCCACATGTCTCAATGTACTGATTGGTCTGCCTCATTTAATTTTGGGGTGTTCAAATTGGACACATGGACTGAGCTTACCCTTTATGCCTTGGAGGTGCGGGGCTGAACTGATGGAACATGTGTTTAGCATGGCAGATTGTCATCACATACAGGCACATCTGCATTTCCACATCCAATGTGGGAAAGCTAACATTCCTTAAAATGAACCAGGCATGGATCGCACAAGACACGCCTATAGCTTGGGATGACTAGACAAATATACCAGCTGCACCCAGCCATTGTTGAACTTTGTTTGTCATTCATTTCATTTAAGTGCCTCCTCCCAAATAAAAAAAAAATTGTTTGCTACCTCCTCCTCTTACAGTTACACTACCACATCCATCACCTCCTCCAGTTGCACCTACGCTCCTGGTTGTCGTTTTTTTTTTCCTTTGGGGTTAATTCTAGGTTTGCTAAAGAAAGTTGCATAAAAAAAGCTAAAAAAAATTTACAAATATAAAAAAATACTGAAAAAAAATACAAAAAGTTAGTGTTGGATTACTCCTCCCTTGCCTCTTCCACCTATACTGCCACGTTCACCTCTATCTCCAGTTGGACCTATACCTCCTGGTTCTAAATTGCTAGTTTTAGTTTTAATTCTACGTTGTTTGATGTCAGTTTCATAAAAAAAAAAAAAAAGAAAAAAAAAACCAGATGAAAAAAATAAATAA
Source organism: Ranitomeya variabilis (assembly GCF_051348905.1). NCBI lineage: Eukaryota > Metazoa > Chordata > Amphibia > Anura > Dendrobatidae > Ranitomeya > Ranitomeya variabilis. The sequence continues at coordinate 307,222,410 of NC_135236.1, forward strand.
ATAAATAAATTTGAATTACTCTTTCTTTGCCTCTTCTACCTACACTGCCACTTCCATCTCTATTTTTATTTTATTTTACAGTATGTTATTTTAAGTCATATATCTATTAGTGATGAGCGAGCAGGTTGGAATACTCGGGTACTCGTGCTGAGCCCAATGTAAGTCTATGGGAGACCCGAGTATTTTTACCGTGATACCCCCCCGGGGGTCCTTTTAAGGTCTAAAGACATCTGAAAATGATGGAAACACTGCTCACTTGACACAGGAACATCATGGGGATCGCCCCTGCAAGCATTCCTGACTCCTAGTTCACAGCTTTAAACCATTTTTTCCAAGATTCATGCCCTTTTTCCCGGTGCCACAAAAAAACACATTAAAACGAACCAAAATGGGTTTTGTTTGGAAATATGTCAAAGTACATCCTTTGCAGGTTAATGACTTACCTGTAAGGCCAAATATTTAACCCCAGACCAAAAATGCCCTCTCCCACTTAGGCTTAGTTCGCACGCAGCAATTTTGAAGCGTTTTTCAACTTTAACATTGCTTTCAACCACTACAAATGCATTCACTGGGAAATGTCATTGTAACATGTAACAACCATAGCTGGCCATGTGGTGTGTTACACATAAGCAGACCCTTCCTGTTTCATTTACGAAGGAGGGACTCTTAAAGTCACAGAGCCTATTTTTACTGATGCATCAGGCAGCATTAATCTTCTTAAAGGGCCATTAAGAAACAGTGGGTCTCCTAAACTGTAGTAGCCTATGCTGTGAGGGGATGGGCTGCCAAGAATTACGACACACCACAATACCCCTGTCATAAGATGTCCAGGGGGGACTCCTGAAAAAGTGTTGCATTGAATTCAAGGCCTGCCCTGCTTCCAATTCATATGCACCCCAATAAGCCTGTGAACCCACATACTGGATGGGCCCAGGAAAATCCACTTCACAATATGCATTTTGTACTCCCATACTCCTTTGTTTTATACATTGGCAGGAAAGCGAGCCCTGCTGCATAGTCATATGCACCTCATTAGGCCTTGGAACCCACATACTGGATGGGCCCAGGAAAATCCACTTCACAATATGCATTTTGTACTCCCGTACTCCTTTGTTTTACACATTGGTAGCGAGGCCATCCCTGCTGCATAGTCAGTCATATGCACCCCATTACGCCTTAAAACCAACATACTGGATGGGCCCATGAAAATCCACTCTCATTTTTTAAAGGTATGATGGTTCCCTCTTTGCAGAATTGTTTACAGGAGAATTTGGCAACTTTATTTGCCATGTACACTAAGGTTCATATACGGCTTAAAAAAAGGCTAATTCTTGCAATACAATGCAATTTTATTGCAAACTACAAACTTCAAGGAATATTTTGATAGAATAGTGTGAGTGCGCACACTTTTGTATATGTTAACATACAAAGGTTAATAAATACAAAAGTAATAATGTATGAAATAGCGGCGCTGTTGCGCATGGTGGGTACGGACTGCAGCGGGTGGAACCCTATATCACTAAGGGTATAAGAAACTAAAAAATGAAAATATACACAAATTAGTATACACCCGCGCTACGCCCTACGTTGCTATAAGTAAAAACACCATTGATGTGAGGTTTACCTGCTCAGTTGGATGAGGTGCTCAGGTTGTTCTAATGGGATTGTGAATCAGATCAGAGGTAGTGTGAATATACTTTCTAAAAAAAGAGACAAGAATAAGTATTAAGTATATGTTCAAATGTTGTGCTTGGATACGTATATACAGTATATACACACATTAATAACATTGTTATATGGTAAAAGGCTAAATCGCCCATTCCAGGATGCCTTTTGTGTGGAGGTATGTAATCTGGATGTGTACCTAAAAAGAAAAGGGATCTATATATATTTTATAAATATATGTGCGCATAAAATAATAACTACAAAACCCCTGAAGGTGACAGGGCTATAAACTGCTTTGTACCTGTTTTCAAAAAAGTATATATATATAGGCATAAGCAGATTCCACAATATACTGAGCTGCTTTTATAACTATATATTGCGGCTGGATCAATTACAGCAGAGTCCAGAAGTCACAAGTCGCGATGGAATGATAATAAAAAAATAGTTCATAGAGCAAAGCTACTTAGATGTCCTGCTTCCGTTGAGGTCTTGGCAGCTGTATAATCCAATATTCTGCGCACGCCGTCCCGGCCGGTGACGGGCATGCGCGAAGTTGAGGATCTATGCCGAAAATGAAGAAGGACCTTTGGGTCACGTGTTCGGCAGTTTCGGAATTACTACGGATTCCTTCCTCAGGGTTGAGGAAGGAATCCATAGTAATTCTGAAACGGGTAGGTTAAGACTATTGGCTCCCACCACGATCGGTACTTTCCAAGAGCAGCACCACTTGACTGCCGAACATGTGACCCAAAGATCCTTCTTCAATTTTCTGTGTTTTGAGAGTGACACTCTTTTTGCTTCAGTAGATGTGGAATCCCTCTACACTAATATTAGACATCAAGATGGCCTCCGTGCCATCCGATTTTTTCTTGAGACATCTTCTCTTTCACCATCTTTGAGGGACATTATCCTGGAGCTCCTTGATTTCACTCTCACACACAACTTTTTTGTGTTTAAGGGTTCCTTTTACCTACAGACCCATGGCACGGCTATGGGGGCGTCCTTCGCACCCTCCTATGCCAACCTCTTCCTGGGTCATTGGGAAAGGGACCTATTCCTGTCCGACAAACAGTGGTCAATTAATCATGTCCTTTTTTGGGCATGATATATTGACGATATCTTCTTTGTCTGGCAGGGCACCTCCATTGACCTTCTGCATTTCACATCCGTCTTAAACAACAACGACCTCAATATATGTCTTACCCCGGTGTGGGATGCTGAGAGGATTGACTTTCTTGATGTTACAATTAGAAGGGATGCAGGTGGTATGATTCAGACGGATATTTTCCGCAAACCCACTGCTACCAATATCCTTCTACATGCTTCATCATGTCATCCCTCTCACATGATTAAGGCAATCCCCGTTGGCCAATTTCTACGACCTACGTTGTATCTGTTCTAATGAACAAGATTTTGAGATTCGGGCAAGGGAACTTACAGCACGGTTTCTATCAAGGGGATATAGTAGACGGGCCCTAAAAAAAGCATCGGGCGAAACACTCGGATCGTGATAAACTACTCTACAGGAACACTACTGTTAGATCAAGTACTAATAATCAGATTAGATTCGTTACAACCTTTAATCCCCAAAATGCCCGGGAACGTTCGGCAATGAGGAGGGCATGACCGATCTTACAGGCGGACCCAACCATCAAGAAATTCCTTCCCTCTTATCCATCTACCACTTTTCGACGGGCAAAGAATTTGGGGGGACCAACTCATCCATAGCCACTATATTGGCCAATCGGTGCCCACGTTTCTTGACAGTGCTGTATTGCGTGGGGGTTGTACCCCATGCGGAAAATGTGTTGCATGCCCTAACATTGAACGTTGCTCTTCTTTTTCGAACTCGGAGGGCACTAAAACTTTTGCCATCACAAAACGTATATCATGTACCTAATGGTACGTGATATACTACGGAACATGTCCTTGTGGGTTGATCTATATTGGGTTAACCACAAGACAACTCAAGGTGCGAGTGAGAGAGCACAGTCTAGGTATACAGGCAGCAGTTGAATCTAATTATGTCACTGCTCTTAAGACAATACCTAGGCACTTTAGGGAATTCCACTCATGCAATGCAGATTTGTTGCGGGTACGTGGAATTGACCTTCTTAATATTGATATCAGGGGAGGGTGTTGTGAATTTGGATTCTGGGCTCCCCCGGTGGCTACTGGTGGAATTGAACTGGTGTTTTCATCTTCTCCGTTCACCTGTTCCCATCAAGATGTGGGAGTCGCTATATAACCTTGCTGCTCTGTTAGTTGCTTGCCGGTCATCAATGTTATCAGAAGCCTCTCTGTGCTTGTTCCTGCTCCTAGACAACTACTAGATAAGTTGGACTCTTGTCCATGTTTGTTTTTGCATTTTTGTTCCAGTTCACAGCTGTAGTTTCGTTACTGTGTCTGGAAAGCTCTTGTGAACAGGAATTGCCACTCTGGTGTTATGAGTTAATGCCAGAGTTTTAAAGTAATTTCTGGATGGTGTTTTAATAGGGTTTTCAGCTGACCATGAAAGTGTCCTTTCTGTCTTCTGCTATGTAGTAAGTGGACCTCAAATTTGCTAAACCTATTTTCATACTACGTTTGTTATTTCATCTTAATTCACCGCCAATACATGTGGGGGGCCTCTGTCTCCTTTCGGGGTATTTCTCTAGAGGTGAGCTAGGACTAATATTTTCCTCTGCTAGCATTATTTAGTCCTCCGGCTGGTGCTGTGCATCTAGAATCAACGTAGGCATGCTACCCGGCCACTGCTAGTTGTGCGTTAGGTTTAGTTCATGGTCAGCTCAGTTCCCATCTTCCAAGAGCTAGTTCCTATATATGCTGATGCTATGTTCTCTTGCCATTGAGAACATGACAGTTTGACCGGCCCACTAAAGGGTTAAAATCCTTGGCTGAGAAAGGAGAGAAATAAGAAGTCTGCTGAGATTTTTTTTTTTTTCTTTTTTCTCCTTCTAATCTTTGAATGGCTCTGTGTCCACCTGTTTGTAATGGATCTTCAGAGTGTAACTGCAGGTTTGAATAATCTCGCCACGAAGGTACAAAATTTGCAAGACTTTGTTTGTCATGCACCTGTATCTGAGCCGAGAATTCCTTTGCCGGAATTTTTCTCGGGGAATAGATCTGGGTTTCAGAATTTTCGAAATAATTGCAAATTATTTTTGTCCCTGAAATTTCGCTCTGCCGGAGACCCTGCACAGCAGGTCAGGATTGTGATTTCCTTGCTCCGGGGCGACCCTCAAGACTGGGCTTTTTCATTGACACCAGGGGATCCTGCGTTGCTCAATGTGGATGCGTTTTTTCTGGCCTTGGGGTTACTTTATGACGAACCTCATTTGGAGCTTCAGGCAGAAAAAACTTTGATGTCCCTATCTCAGGGGCAAGATGAAGCGGAAATTTACTGTCAAAGATTCCGTAAATGGTCTGTGCTTACTCAGTGGAATGAGTGCGCCCTGGCGGCGACTTTCAGAGAGGGTCTCTCTGATGCCATTAAGGATGTTATGGTGGGGTTCCCTGTGCCTGCGGGTCTGAATGAGTCCATGACAATGGCTATTCAGATCGATAGGCGTTTGCGGGAGCGCAAACCAGTGCACCATCTGGCGGTGTCCACTGAGAAGTCGCCAGAGAGTATGCAGTGTGATAGAATTCTGTCCCGAAGCGAGCGGCAGAATTTTAGACGGAAAAATGGGTTGTGTTTCTATTGTGGTGATTCTACTCATGTTATATCAGCATGCTCTAAGCGCACTAAAAAGCTTGATAAATCTGTTTCCATTTGCACCTTACCGTCTAAGTTTATTTTATCTGTGACCCTGATTTGCTCTTTGTCATCTATTACCATAGACGCCTATGTCGACTCTAGCGCCGCTTTGAGTCTTATGGATTGGTCCTTTGCCAAACGCAGTGGGTATGATTCAGAGCCTTTGGAGACTCTTATTCCTCTGAAGGGGATTGACTCCACCCCATTGGCTAATAATAAACCACAATACTGGACACAAGTAACTATGCGTATTAATCCGGATCACCAGGAGATTATTCGCTTTCTGGTGCTGTATAATCTACATGATGATTTGGTGCTAGGATTGCCTTGGCTGCAATCTCACAACCCAGTCCTCGACTGGAGAGCTATGTCTGTGTTGAGCTGGGGATGTAAGGGGGCTCATGGGGATGTACCTGTGGTTTCCATTTCATCATCTATTCCCTCTGAAATTCCTGAGTTCCTGTCTGACTATCGTGACGTCTTTGAAGAATCCAAGCTTGGTTCATTACCTCCGCACCGAGAGTGCGATTGTGCCATAGATTTAATTCCGGGTAGTAAATACCCAAAGGGTCGTTTATTTAATCTGTCTGTGCCTGAACATGCTGCTATGCGAGAATATATAAAGGAGTCCTTGGAAAAGGGACATATTCGTCCATCATCATCTCCCTTAGGAGCCGGTTTTTTCTTTGTGTCAAAAAAAGACGGCTCTTTGAGACCATGTATCGATTATCGGCTTTTGAATAAAATCACTGTAAAATATCAATACCCATTGCCGTTGCTGACTGATTTGTTTGCTCGCATAAAGGGGGCCAAGTGGTTCTCTAAGATTGACCTTCGTGGGGCGTATAATTTGGTGCGAATCAGGCAGGGGGATGAGTGGAAAACCGCATTTAATACGCCCGAGGGCCACTTTGAGTATTTAGTGATGCCTTTTGGTCTTTCAAATGCTCCGTCAGTTTTCCAGTCCTTTATGCATGATATTTTTCGCGATTATTTGGATAAATTTATGATTGTGTATCTGGATGATATTCTGATTTTTTCGGATGACTGGGACTCTCATGTCCAGCAAGTCAGGAGGGTTTTCCAGGTTTTGCGATCTAATTCTTTGTGTGTGAAGGGCTCTAAGTGTGTTTTTGGGGTACAGAGGATTTCCTTTTTGGGATATATTTTTTCTCCCTCTTCCATTGAAATGGATCCTGTCAAGGTTCAAGCTATTTGTGATTGGACGCAGCCCTCTTCTCTTAAGAGTCTTCAGAAATTTTTGGGCTTTGCTAACTTTTATCGTCGATTTATTGCTGGTTTTTCGGATATTGCTAAGCCATTGACCGATTTGACTAAGAAGGGTGCTGATGTTGCTGATTGGTCCCCTGACGCTGTGGAGGCCTTTCGGGAGCTTAAGCGCCGTTTTTCCTCTGCCCCTGTGTTGCGTCAGCCTGATGTTGCTCTACCTTTTCAGGTTGAGGTCGACGCTTCTGAGATCGGAGCTGGGGCAGTGTTGTCGCAGAAAAGTTCTGACTGCTCCGTGATGAGGCCTTGTGCCTTCTTTTCCCGTAAATTTTCGCCCGCTGAGCGGAATTATGATGTTGGGAATCGGGAGCTTTTGGCCATGAAGTGGGCTTTTGAGGAGTGGCGCCATTGGCTTGAGGGGGCCAGACATCAGGTGGTGGTTTTGACTGACCACAAAAACTTGATTTATCTTGAGACCGCCAGGCGCCTGAATCCTAGACAGGCGCGCTGGTCATTATTTTTCTCTCGGTTTAATTTTGTGGTGTCATACCTACCGGGTTCTAAGAATGTTAAGGCGGATGCCCTTTCTAGGAGTTTTGAGCCTGACTCGCCTGGTAACTCTGAGCCCACAGGTATCCTTAAGGATGGAGTGGTATTGTCAGCCGTTTCTCCAGACCTGCGGCGGGCCTTGCAGGAGTTTCAGGCGGATAGACCGGATCGTTGCCCACCTGATAAACTGTTTGTTCCTGATGATTGGACCAGTAGAGTCATCTCTGAGGTTCATTCTTCTGCGTTGGCAGGTCATCCTGGCATTTTTGGTACCAGGGATTTGGTGGCAAGGTCCTTCTGGTGGCCTTCCCTGTCACGAGATGTGCGAGGCTTTGTGCAGTCTTGTGACGTTTGTGCTCGGGCCAAGCCTTGTTGCTCTCGGGCTAGTGGATTATTGTTGCCCTTGCCTATTCCTAAGAGGCCTTGGACGCACATCTCAATGGATTTTATTTCAGATCTGCCTGTTTCTCAGAAGATGTCTGTCATCTGGGTGGTGTGTGACCGTTTCTCTAAGATGGTCCATTTGGTTCCTCTGCCCAAGTTGCCTTCTTCTTCCGAGTTGGTTCCTCTGTTTTTTCAAAATGTTGTTCGTTTGCATGGTATTCCTGAGAATATCATTTCTGACAGAGGGACCCAATTCGTGTCTAGATTTTGGCGGGCATTCTGTGCTAGGATGGGCATAGATTTATCTTTTTCGTCCGCTTTCCATCCTCAGACGAATGGCCAGACCGAGCGGACTAATCAGACCCTGGAGACATATCTGAGGTGTTTTGTGTCTGCTGACCAGGATGATTGGGTTGCTTTTTTGCCATTGGCAGAGTTCGCTCTCAATAATCGGGCCAGCTCTGCCACTTTGGTGTCCCCGTTTTTCTGTAATTCGGGGTTTCATCCTCGATTTTCCTCTGGTCAGGTGGAATCTTCGGATTGTCCTGGAGTGGATGCTGTGGTGGAGAGGTTGCATCAGATCTGGGGGCAGGTGGTGGACAATTTGAGGTTGTCCCAGGAGAAGACTCAGCTTTTTGCCAACCGCCACCGTCGTGTTGGTCCTCGGCTTTGTGTTGGGGATTTGGTGTGGTTGTCTTCTCGTTTTGTCCCTATGAGGGTCTCTTCTCCTAAGTTTAAGCCTCGGTTCATCGGCCCGTATAAGATATTGGAGATTCTTAACCCTGTTTCCTTCCGTTTGGACCTCCCTGCATCCTTTTCTATTCATAACGTTTTTCATCGGTCATTATTGCGCAGGTATGAGGTACCGGTTGTGCCTTCCGTTGAGCCTCCTGCTCCGGTGTTGGTTGAGGGTGAGTTGGAGTACGTTGTGGAGAAAATCTTAGACTCTCGTGTTTCCAGACGGAGACTCCAGTATCTGGTCAAGTGGAAGGGATACGGCCAGGAGGATAATTCTTGGGTGAATGCATCTGATGTTCATGCCTCTGATCTGGTTCGTGCCTTTCATAGGGTCCATCCTGATCGCCCTGGTGGTTCTGGTGAGGGTTCGGTGCCCCCTCCTTGAGGGGGGGGTACTGTTGTGAATTTGGATTCTGGGCTCCCCCGGTGGCTACTGGTGGAATTGAACTGGTGTTTTCATCTTCTCCGTTCACCTGTTCCCATCAAGATGTGGGAGTCGCTATATAACCTTGCTGCTCTGTTAGTTGCTTGCCGGTCATCAATGTTATCAGAAGCCTCTCTGTGCTTGTTCCTGCTCCTAGACAACTACTAGATAAGTTGGACTCTTGTCCATGTTTGTTTTTGCATTTTTGTTCCAGTTCACAGCTGTAGTTTCGTTACTGTGTCTGGAAAGCTCTTGTGAACAGGAATTGCCACTCTGGTGTTATGAGTTAATGCCAGAGTTTTAAAGTAATTTCTGGATGGTGTTTTAATAGGGTTTTCAGCTGACCATGAAAGTGTCCTTTCTGTCTTCTGCTATGTAGTAAGTGGACCTCAAATTTGCTAAACCTATTTTCATACTACGTTTGTTATTTCATCTTAATTCACCGCCAATACATGTGGGGGGCCTCTGTCTCCTTTCGGGGTATTTCTCTAGAGGTGAGCTAGGACTAATATTTTCCTCTGCTAGCATTATTTAGTCCTCCGGCTGGTGCTGGGCATCTAGAATCAACGTAGGCATGCTACCCGGCCACTGCTAGTTGTGCGTTAGGTTTAGTTCATGGTCAGCTCAGTTCCCATCTTCCAAGAGCTAGTTCCTATATATGCTGATGCTATGTTCTCTTGCCATTGAGAACATGACAGGAGGGACTGTCTAAATGCCTTGCCCAATTAGAGACAAGGTGGATATGGACGTTGCATACCATTCACCCTAATGGGTTGAATGAGAACATGTCCTTTGCCCAATTTCTATGACCCACACCTGCTGTGCATTCTATACGTGGTCTATGACCTTGTTTTTTATTCATTGTGATTTTTATACACTGATTTTATCTTTTCTATTGTGCTGGGGTTTTGTCTAATGTGTCATGTTTTATATTTTTAGTATTTTGTCGTCTTGGTGTCAGCGTTGTATATTGAAGCCCTATTGGAATTTGCAAGTTATCTTTGGATGGTCCATCCAGCGGGTCAACATAAACAACTTGTTCGGCATATATTTTTGTGATTTTTTCTGTATATTTATATGTCCTGTTGGTGGGATTATATATGTTTTTTGGTATATAATTTTTTGATATATGTTTTCTCGAGGTAGTTTTGTGGGTGGTTCTCAATATTGTTTTACTTATATTATTTTATATTTTTATGTAAGTTATGTATTGATATATATGTATTTGAGAGTTGTATTCATATTTTCATTATTATCATGTGTATTCATTGTTATTATTGACACAATACAAGGTTCGATTGCAGCGTGCATAACGCAATCTGTGCTTTATTGTATATCTCACCTTTTCTGGAATAATTCTCTATGCTTTAATATGCATTGATAGGTGTGAGTTTCCATTATGCAGTATTCATGTTGTATCGTTGTTATGTAACCTTGTTCACTATTGTTCATGTCTTTGTGTAATTGTTATTGCCCTTATTTCTGCCTTTTTCTAATATGGTGGTCTTGGTGCATCTCCCCTGTGCGCATGCACCGGTCTTCTCTCGGCCGAGCGCTGCCTCCCTCCTTCTGTCCGGCGCATGGTCACGTGGGGCCCCACGTGTTTCCAGCGCCGGAGTCTGAGCGGGATGCTTTGCTGGTACTGGGCGGTCTGCTGCGGCGTGCCGGTGAGTTGCACATTTCCTGATGGCGGTGTGTATATATACACACATGCCACAGTGACCACACACGCCCCCTGAGGAAGGAGCTGCCCGCTCCGAAACACGCATTGGGGTTCGGGTCCGGTCACGCACCTATCCTGCATACACTTGGTAATATATTTTATACCTTATGGCTGATGTTATCTTCGTTAAGCTGTGGCACTGGCCTGATATTTACTTGTTTGCAGCTATGAATATTCATGATAATCGGGCCCATTAATAATAATAATAATAATAATAATAATATATTGTAGCAGGATTGTTTGTGTCTTTGGCCCCCATATAAGGTCATTTACACTTATACATTCCCCACTTCTCACCATTTTGGTTTGGTTTGTTGGTTTTATGTTGCTCAATAAAAGTTACATATTATGGGACTTTCTGGCTGCGTGTTTTCCTTGGTAGTTTACTATTTGTCTTTGGCAGCTGTTCCCTTCACATCCTTCGCGCATGTCTGTATATGTTTTCTTGCATTTGGCAGTGTATAATAATTATTTCTACATAATTTTGACATGCTTGCTTCAATAACGCAATAATGGTATTATGATTTACACTATGTAGTAACTCTAGTTTCACCCAGACCTTCAAGTGCCCACTTTTCAAGGTTGGATGAAACTGAGATATCATGGACTGATCAGACGAGGGGCCATAAACCCCTAGAAAATAAAAACCACAAGGATTTAGATCAAACCACCACAGGGATAGTTTCAGTAAACCTTAATTTTTTACAATGACAAACAGCAAACATATAGAGGCTTAGAACTGTTTGTGAAGTGAATAAACAAACATTTATCAAGATTGTGTCACTATGAGCATTGTCTGTAATCAGTAACATCTGTAAATGTTTTACAAGAAAAACAGCTATGTGATTGTCTGAATGCATTCGGTATACAGTATGTGAGGATTAGACGTGGAATCTATGGGGTGGACCCACTGGACCGTGACAACAAACCTCCCATGGGCAAGCTGACCAAGTGCACCACCCCCTATACAGGGAGCGTTAGGGGCAGGCCCAAGGGAGACTATCGCCACGGCAGCTGGTAGAAAGAACTAACAGGTAGACTGAAACAGGGAGAGCGTGGGAATGTGGACTGGATGGAGGAGACGAACAGGAGGACTAACCACGAGAGCAGGGACCGGAGAAAGGACACGGAAGACAGGCTGGAGACAGGAACACGGATAGGAAGGAAGACACTGGAGAGCAAACAGGCAGGCAGGCAGGGACACTGGAACACAGACTGGAAGGGAGACACAGGAGGACAGGCAGGCAGGCAGGGAGACAGGAACACAGGAACTAGGAGGAAGCAAGGAAAAGACCCAGATTAGATACAACAGAAGTGAGCGGTGAACAACCAGACAGGAAAAAACACCGTGGAGCCAGATACACTTGACGGAGGCAAATGACAATCAGGCACCGCTGATAGGAAGAGGCGGCCAGATCAAGAGAGTGGGGAGATACCTTCCAGGTCGGAGTGCACAGGGCAGGGCAGAAGACAAGGCCAGGCTTCAAGGAAAGACGTGTGTGCGCACCGAGGAACCCAGAGCGCGCGCACACCCGAGGAGGAGCGGGAGCTGAGCGCGCAGGAAGAGAAGACCGGAAGCAAGCAGGGACACGCTGGGATGCCGCGGTGAGGTGAGTATGAGGAGGAGAAGACAGAAGCATAACACAGTATTTCAATCTTGTTTACAAATCGCCATTTGTATATTCGCTATTTGTACATTTGAGGCAGTCAAAGTTATGGCTCTCAAGGAGAGAAACTAATATAGTGGACAAAGATATAATTTTAATGAACTACTGAGCCAAACTAACAGCAATGCTTTATAAAATTTATATGAAGTGTATTGTGTCCAATATGAGCAACCAGGCAACACAAAAAGGAACTTTTAAAGTGAGCTCTTTAAGGTGCACAAATGTTATGAAGTGTTTGTCATCAAGGATGTGGTTTCATCAATGTGGGGTTCCTTTTTAAAAAATAAAATATTGTCATCACAGCCCCCTTGCAAAAGCTTCACCAGCCTATAACAGTACAAAGCACATTCACCCTGGTGATCTAGTGGCAGTTAAAGAAGATACATTGTAGGAGACAGAGTTAAGAATTAGGCCCAATGTAGTGGTATGTGTCTCTGAGACCTGTAATGCAGTGCATGATCTGCCAAACAATTCCCCAATGGGGGTACCTTTTTTAAAAATAGACTAGTGCCATCGCAGGCCCCTTGCCAAAAGTTCACTGGCCTATAACAGTACTGAGCACGTTCACCATAGTGATCTAGTGGCAGTTAAAGGACACATTGCAGGAGACAGAATGAAGAAGTAGGCCCAATGTAATGTTATGCCCAATTCCTCAATGTGGGGTCCTTTTTTACAAAATAAAAGAGTGCCATCACAGCCCCCTTGCCCAAAATTTACCGTACAGAGCACGTTCAACCTGGTGATCTAGTGGCTGTTAAGGGACACATTGCAGGAGACAGAATGAAGAAGTAGGCCCACCGTAATATCATGCCCAATTTCCCAATGTTGGATCCTGTTTTTACAAAATAAAATTGTGCCTTCACAGCCCCCATGCCCCAAAATCACCAGCCTATAACAGTAAAGAGCACGTTCACCTTGGTCATCTAGTGGCAGGTAAAGGACACAATGCAGAAGACAGAGGTTTAGTACACCTCTCTGACTCTGGTAGAAGAGATTGAAAGTTCTCCTTTTAGCGTGGGTCTAAAAGTGTCACCAACCAGTAATGTCACCCAAAATTTTTATACAGTACGATTTTTCAAACCCAAACACCAGACGAGCCTCAGCCTGACATAACAGACTGTATTCAATTTTGGGGGACTTTTTTGTGAGTTTAATTTATGCAAAATAGTGCTGTATATAAGTAGAGTAACAGACAGCAAAAAAAGGGTACACGGGCCTAAAAAGACCAAACTTGAAGCACGCAGATATATGAGGACTGTCACGGAAATACCACACTTGGAAATATGTGCCCTTTTTATATTTTTTTAGGCTAAATAGTGCTGTATATAATTTCAGTAACAGACAGCAAAAAAGTGGTCCTCTGGCCTACAATGACCAAACTTGGAGCACGCAGATATATGAGGACTGTCACAGAAATACCACACTGGCCAATATGTGGCCTTTTAATATTTTTTTATGCTAAATTGTGTTGTATATAATTTCAGTAACAGACAGCAAAAAAAGTCGTCCTCCGACCTACAATGACCAAACTAGGAGAACAGAGATATTGTAATTTCGGACGCTATTCACACTAGGGCGTCTGACAGACAGCGGTAATTTCACATTCATTCACTATGCGCTCAGTGGCGCTGGCTAGACTTTATCCAGATTGTCCGGGGTTAATCTAGCTGGTAATCGGGTTGGAGGCTGGGTCACGCCCGTGGCCTTTAAATAGTCATTCTGGACTTTGGGCGTTGCCGATTATAGCTTGTGTCTTGTGCCTGGTGATCTCGGTCTGGAGTGGTGGTCTAGGAGAGGAAATATCGTATCTGGTGGTGTATTATCCTTTGTCATATTTCTCCTTCCTATATTTGTATTTGTTTTGCCCTATGCACATTATAGTGTTTTCCTGTGTGTCTGCGGCGTGGTGCGTTTTTTAGTTTTCCCTGTCTGTGCTTTCTGTAGGTGTTGGTGTGTGGTCTTATCACTGGGAGGCAGGTGGAGGTTTCAGCATAGGACTGAAACAGGAGTCAGGGTCAGGCCTGGCAGCCCAGACAAGCACACCATCAGTGTAAATTCTGGGAGAGGTCAGAAAGGGTTTTCCCTAGTCTGAGGGATATCGCAGGGGCCCGGGTAATCAGCTGTAGTCTACCCAGCACCCACGTGACAGATATATGAGGGCTGTCACGGAAATAGTACACTGGCAAATATATGCCCTTTTTATATTTTTTATGCTAAATAGTGCTCTATATAATTTCAATAACACACAACAAAAAAGTGGTCCTCCGGCATACAATGACCAAACTTGAAGCACGCAGATATATGAGGGCTGTCACGGAAATACTACACTGACAACATTGTAACCTTTTTATATTTTTTATGCTAAATAGTGCTGTATATAATTTCATTAACAGACAGCAAAAAAAGTGGTCCTTCGGCCTACAATAATCAAACTAGGAGCACGCAGATATATGAGGGCTGTCACGAAAATACCACTCTGGCAAATATGTGGCCTTTTTGTAATTTTGGAAGCTAAATAGTGCTGTATAGAATTAGAGTCTCAGACAGCAAAAAAGGGGTCCACCGGCCTACAATGACCAAAATTGGAGCACGCAGATATATGAGGCCCTTTTTGCTGAATTTAAAACACACACAAAAAAAGTGGCACAAGGCTAGCACACATAACTATGCTATGTATGCCTGACAAACTATGATTTTTCAACAGGCCTCAGTCTGACAGAACAGACTGTATATTTTTGTTTTTTTGGGGTGAATTTTTGGAAAAAAAAATGCAACTAAGTATATAGTAAAGAAGCTGCAGAAGCAGCAGCAGACAGTTATGGAGCTTTGGGAGGATGCAGTGGGAGCAATGGACGCACATACAGTGCCTGCAGGCCTTGCACTGATGTTGATAAGCTTTGCCCTGCCTACCTAGCGCTGCAATATCAGGACCCACGAATTGGCCCTAAAAAGGACTTTTGGTTTCTGAGGAGTGGTGGATTTAAGAGTTGCAGACCTACACTAACTCTAAAAACCACGATTCTGACCCTATCTCGGCAACAGCTCTTCCTACTGTCGCTGAATCAGGAACAGAATGCGGTGAGCAGGGCGGCGCCAGGTCTCATATACTTGGGATGATGCTGTGCGGCCAAGCCAATCACTGCACGACCACAACAAAGATGGCTGCAGCATTTCATGGCCTGGCAGACAATCCCTGCACTGTGATTGGGTCTCTAAAGTCCCCCAAAAACTCTGGGTAGAGACACCAGTTACTGCCAAATAATCCCGGAAATGCTCGCTGCTCGCAGAGTACACCGAGCATAGTGTTACTCGGGCGAGTAACGAGTAGTGGCGAGCACATTCACTTATCACTAATATCTATCCAAATTTGTTTGAAGGGTACTTGTCCTGCTCTTTCCCCCATTTATTTTCCTTTTGCAGTGCCCTAGACCTTACTATGACCATTTTACAGCTATTTTAAATCACCAAGTTTCTGGTATCCATTCATTTGTACTGGGTTCGGGGTCAAGTTTGGGGTCAAGATCATATACTGTTAGGGCTAGCGGAAAGCACCAAATGGATATAAAGACTTTATTATGATATATGCGTTCTCAGCCCGGGGTCCACCGTGTAGGAGAGCTTTCTGCTAGCAAATGGCGGAACTAAATGGCGGTATGAGCTACCTCTGTTACTTCACAAAGTAGCCGTGAACTCAAAGCACTGTGCCCTGTTAACCTTCACAGTGGCACAATCTAACTACCCAAACGAGAGCAGTCAGTGGTCATGCATGCACACAAAACTCCTCGCCGGAGGTGCCAGCATGCTAGGGCCTATTTCAGCTAGGTCCCTGAATACTCAAACACACAAACTCCTCACCGGAGGTGCCAGCATTCTAGGGGCTTATTTCAGCCGGGTCCCTGAACACAATCATACGTGACCACACTGGCGCAAAGTACAACATAGAACAATACTAGTGCATGGCCGTGCGGCCATGCGAGCCTTAAGTAGTTGCAGCACGTACAGGACCTTCCTAGAAGGACCAATAAGAGGCTGCCACAGAGCGTGAGCACCTACAGGACCTTCCTGAAGGACCAATGGCCTTAGCTGCAGTGTCTGATCATGTGACCCTCGATCTCCACTGAGAGATCTTACTCTGGGCATGCTCAGAATGAGAAAAGCAGGACTTAGTCCCAGAAGCGTCTGCTCGCCGCTGTCCAGCACTGACTCCAATGGCAGAAGCAGGAAAAGCAGCAGTAACTCTCTGTACAGAGTCAGAGTGAGCGAGACGCTGGGACCGACATCTCCGCTGAGCAGGCTCCACTGCGGCAGGAGAAGAATGGGAGACCGCAGCGGAGATGGCCCGAGACTCCCCCTGTGCAGAGGTGGGAACTCGACCCCTAACATTACCCCCCTCCCTAGGGCCCCCCTCCTTGGGCCTCGCTACGTTCAAAGACAGCAATGAGCTGCAGAGCCCGAATGTGCTCAGCAGGCTCCCAGGACCTATCCTCAGGACCGTAACCCTTCCAGTCCACCAAATAAATTTTTTTTGCCACGAACCACCTTGCACCCCAAAATAGCGTTCACCTCGTAATCGTCCATAGACGATCCCGATGTCCCGGCAGATGACTCAGAAAACCGGGACATGTATATGGGAATAAGGAGGAACACATGAAAGGTGTCGGTGATACCAAGGCGTGGAGGAAGGGCTAGACGGTAGACCACAGGGTTAACCTGTTCGAGGACCTTGAAGGGACCTAAGTAGAGAGGTGCAAACTTAGTGGACTCAACACGCAGCCTGATGTTACGGGCGGAGAGCCACACTAAGTCGCCAGGAGCAAAGGTCGGGGCAGGGCGCCGATGTGCTTCGGCGGAGGACCTCATTCTCTCCTTGGAGGCCTGGATAGCATCCTGAGTGCGGTCCCAAATGTCTCGTGCCTCCACTGCCCAGTCTGCCACCCTGGAATCAGCGGAGGACACGGGCATAGGCACAGGAACCCGCGGATGTTGGCCGTAATTAAGAAGGAAAGGAGTCTGACCGGTGGAGTCGGCTACAGCGTTGTTAAGGGCAAACTCAGCCCACGGTAACAAGGATGCCCAGTCATCCTGCCTGGCAGAAACAAAATGTCACAAATAAGTGACCAGAGTCTGATTGGCCCTCTCAACCAACCCATTCGTCTCGGGATGATAAGCCGAGGAGAGATTTAACTCAATACTGAGTAGACGACAAAGCTCCCTCCAGAATCGAGATGCAAACTGGGGACCCCGGTCACTGACAATCTTGTCTGGCATACCGTGTAAACAAAAGATATGCTTGATGAACAAGGCTGCCAGAGCCCGTGCAGACGGTAGCCGTGGAAGAGGCACCAAATGAATCATTTTGGAAAAATGGTCGGTGATCACCCAGATAATGGTGCAGTTATAGACTTGGGTAAGCCCACCACAAAGTCCATCCCGACCATCTCCCAGGGCCTGTCTGCCACCGGCAGAGGATAAAGCAACCCAGCTGGCCGTTGCCGAGGGGACTTGTTCTTGGCGCAAAAGACACACGCCCGAACATAGTCTGCGACATCACGAGCCATATGCAGCCACCAGTATATCCTCGCCAGTAACTCAGATGTCCTTTTGGAACCAAAATGTACACCCACCCTGGACGAATGTGCCAAAGAGAGAACCTCTGGTCGCAAACCGGATGGTACAAAAGTCTTGCCCGGAGGCACAGACTCTAGCGAAACCGGGGCCACAGTTCTCAGGCTCTCAGTGGGGACAATAAGCTGATGCTCCTTTTCCTCCTCCACAGATGACACAACGAAGCGAGAGAGAGCATCGGCACGAATGTTCTTCTCCCCAGAACGAAAATGGAGGGTGAAATGAAAGCGGGAGGAGAACAAGGACCATCTGGCCTGGCGAGAATTTAACCGCTGGGCTGTCTGCAGGTACACCAAATTTTTATGATCTGTGAAGACTTGGAATGGAAAATGAGCTCCCTCGAAGAGATGTCTCCACTCCGAGAAAGCCAACTTCATGGCTAGCAACTCCCTGTCCCCGATGGAATAATTCCTCTCTGCTGGTGAGAAGGTCTTAGAAAAGAAGAAGCAAGGATGCTTCCAACCTTGAGCATCCTTTTGGAAGAGGACTGCTCCAGCACCAACAGATGAGGCATCCACCTCCATGATAAATGGCTTATCTACATCGGGGCGATGTAGGATGGGAGCGCTAGCGAAGTGTGACTTTATGGAGTTAAAGGCCTTGGAGACCTCCTCAGACCACAATTTGGGATTTGCCCCCTTCTTGGTGAGGGCAACCAAGGGAGCTACGAAAGTTGAGAAGTTCGGAATGAACTGGCGATAATAATAAATGAACCCCATAAAGCGCTGCACCGCTTTAAGAGAATGGGGTTCCTGCCAGTCCATCACAGCCTGTAGTTTGGCAGGATCGATAGCAAATCCCTGGGTGGAGATGATATAGCCTAGGAAAGGTAAGGACTCCTGCTCGAACATACACTTCTCCAACTTGGCATAGAGGGAGTTTGCCCGTAGGAGGTCGAAGACTTTGCAAACATCTCTCCGGTGGGAGTCAATATCTGGAGAGTAGATGAGAATATCATCCAGATAGACTACGACCGAGGTGGTGAGCATATCCTGGAAGATGTTCACAAAGTCTTGGAAAACGGCTGGGGCATTACAGAGCCCGAAGGGCATCACCAGATATTCATAGTGCCCATCCCTGGTGTTAAAAGCCGTCTTCCATTCGTCCCCCTCATGAATGCGAATCAGGTTGTAAGCACCCCGGAGATCTAGTTTAGTAAACACCCTTGCTCCCCGAAGCCTATTGAAGAGCTCAGATATCAAGGGCAAAGGATACTTATTCTTAATGGTGATGGCGTTAAGACCCCTGTAGTCTATGCATGGACGCAGTTCCCCATTCTTCTTCTGCACGAAGAAGAACCCAGCCCCAGCAGGTGACACTGACTTCCTGATGAACCCTCTTGCCAGATTCTCTTGAATGTACTGAGACATTGCCTCCTTCTCCGGGAGAGATAACGGATAAACTCGACCCCGGGGAGGCTCAGCACCAGGCAAGAGATCAATAGGACAGTCATAGGGGCGATGGGGCGGAAGGGTCTCTGCCGCCTTTTTGGAGAACACGTCTGCATAAGACCAATATTGCTTGGGGAGAGAGGATAGATCTGCGGGTACCTCTGTTGTAGCAACCTGAACGCACTCCCTCTGACACCTACCCCCACAAGATTCACCCCAACCCAAAATTCTGCCTGAGGACCACTCGATATGAGGAGAGTGGTACCGTAGCCATGGTATCCCCAACAGGACCTCATCAATTCCCTCAGGAATGACGAGCAGAGATATAATCTCCTGATGGGACGGTGACATGGACAGAGTAAGAGGGATGGTCTGGTGTGTTATCTGTGAGGGCAGTGTCGACCCATTCACCACTCGTACCGTTACTGGTTGAGCTAGCATAACCAGGGGTATTGCGTGACGTTGGGCGAAGGCTGAAGACATAAAGTTGCCCTCCGCCCCAGAATCCACGCAGAGCTCTACCGAGTGGGAGGATGAGCCAATAATTATTGTCCCCTTAAAGGACAATTTGGAGGCAAACGTCGCCGTGTCTAGTGTACCTCCACCTACTACCACTAGACGCTGACGTTTCCTCGACCACTGGGGACACCTGGGGGCAAGATGTCCTGACTGCTGGCAAACATGACAGAGCTTGTGTGCACAAGCGGTCCGGGACTTAGATCCCTCATGTGACTCAGGAACCAGGACCGGAGATTCCAGAGGTTTGGCAAAGGTGGGAGCCAGCCGAAACCTCTGCCTACACTGAGCTCGCTCTAACCTCCGCTCGTTAAAACGGAGGTCAATACGAGTAGAGACAGATATTAACTCCTCCAGTGTGGCAGGAATCTCCCTAGTGGCCAGAGCGTCCTTAACGTGACCAGCCAGCCCCCTCCAAAATATGGGGATAAGAGCTTTATCCGACCACTCCAGCTCAGAAGCTAAAGTACGGAAGTGGACGGCAAATTGGCTGACCAAGGACTCACCCTGAGTTAATGCCAGTAGTTGGAGCACCGTGTCATGGGTGACTCGAGGTCCTAAAAAGACCTGTTTCAGAGTGCTCAAGAACAGCAGAGCACTCTGCACCACATGATCGCCACGCTCCCACAGCGGTGTAGCCTTCTCCAACGCCCTGTCTGACAAGAGGGACACAATAAATCCTACCTTAGCTCGCTCTGTGGGAAAACGTGCAGCCAGGAGCTCGAGGTGAATAGACCACTGACTCACGAATCCCCTACAGGACTTGCTGTCTCCAGAAAATTTCTCTGGCAGCGGAAGGCGAGATTATGTCGAAACAGGAGTGGCAGTGGACAAGGTTGCTGCAGCCACGCTAGCAGCCTGTACAGCAACTGCGGTAACATCCACAGCTGAGGTTGAGCTCTCGAGAGCCGCCAACCTACCCTCCAGCTGCTGGATATACTGCAAAGATTGCTGAATGTCCACCATTTACTAGCCAGACCCTGGCGCTAGTATTATGTTAGGGCTAGCGGAAAGCACCAAATGGATATAAAGACTTTATTATGATATATGCGTTCTCAGCCCGGGGTCCACCGTGCAGGAGAGCTTTCTGCTAGCAAATGGCGGAACTAAATGGCGGTATGAGCTACCTCTGTTACTTCACAAAGTAGCCGTGAACTCAAAGCACTGCGCCCTGTTAACCTTCACAGTGGCACAATCTAACTACCCAAACGAGAGCAGTCAGTGGTCATGCATGCACACAAAACTCCTCGCCAGAGGTGCCAGCATGCTAGGGCCTATTTCAGCTAGGTCCCTGAATACTCAAACACACAAACTCCTCACCGGAGGTGCCAGCATTCTAGGGGCTTATTTCAGCCGGGTCCCTGAACACAATCATACGTGACCACACTGGCGCAAAGTACAACATAGAACAATACTAGTGCATGGCCGTGCGGCCATGCGAGCCTTAAGTAGTTGCAGCACGTACAGGACCTTCCTAGAAGGACCAATAAAAGGCTGCCACAGAGCGTGAGCACCTACAGGACCTTCCTAAAGGACCAATGGCCTTAGCTGCAGTGTCTGATCATGTGACCCTCGATCTCCACTGAGAGATCTTACTCTGGGCATGCTAAGAACGAGAAAAGCAGGACTTAGTCCCTGAAGCGTCTGCTCGCCGCTGCCCAGCACTGACTCCAATGGCAGAAGCAGGAAAAGCAGCAGTAACTCTCTGTACAGAGTCAGAGTGAGCGAGACGCTGGGACCAACATCTCCGCTGAGCAGGCTCCACTGCAGCAGGAGAAGAATGGGAGACCGCAGCGGAGATGGCCCAAGACTCCCCCTGTGCAGAGGCTGGAACTCGACCCCTAACATATACCAAACCAAACTTTTTACTCTAGTTCAGCCGAACCCTATGAACCCGAACATGCATTGGTCCTATCAACCCCAGTTTTTTTTCAAGGTAAATTTGAAATAAATGATAAACTAAGTAAAGACCATGTCAAAGTGTATCACTTTCATAAAGAAAATATACACTGAATATCACTATACAGCAGAAAAAATCAAGAAAGCATAATATAGGAGTGGCAGAAAATCAAATCAATTGGGATATCTCCCAATTAAATTGAAAAGAGGTATTGTCTCTTACAGGTACGGACTGGGGCTGAATTTCAGCCCTGGCATTTGAAATCACACAGGCCCATGCTGTCCCCATCCCCGTCCCCATAAACCAGATGGGAAATATTACTAATATTACCCTGGATGGAGGAAAGGAAGATTTTCTACAAGACCAATTTTTCTAATGATATCTGTGGGCTATGGTGGTAAGTGATGGAGTCAGCGAATTTGTGCTTCATCACAACTCTTAACAGTATGGGTATCTTGAGAACGCCAATTCTGTTAACAACATAGCAGACTAGGCAGCCCATGGCCAGACAGGCCCTTCTGGCATTTGCCAGAAATGCCAGATGGCCAGTCCGGCCCTGGTCTCTTAGGAATATTTAATTTCTTGTATAGGTGTCCAATCTCTAGAAGCTGTCAAAACATGGTTTTACATATATTACACTGCAGAAGAAGAAGCTTAAAGATAAAGTTATATAAAAACCTCAGGAATATTATCAGCAGTCAGGAAGTTAGAAATATACAGTATGTAGAGGTGTGTATTAGGGTTGAGCGAAACGGGTCATTCATTTTCATAAGTCGCCGACTTTTGGCAAAGTCGGCGTCTCATGAAACCCGACCCGATCCCTGTGCGGGGTCGGCCATGCGGTACGCGATCTTGGCGCCAAAGTCGCGTTTCGTATGACGCGTTTAGCGCCATTTTTTCAGCCAATGAATGAGCGTGGGCAGAGTGATGACATAGGTCTTAGGGGAGTGAACGCCTATCGTCATGTTATCGCTTGTGCGCAGTAGGGATTTGGAATGTGCAATACGAAATTTTATGTGCTGGGACGGAGGGGGAGAGAGAGAGAGAGAGAGAGCGAGAGAGAGAGAGAGAGAGAGAGAGAAAAAAAAAAAATAATAATAATAATTTCCTGCATTGGGTTTCGTGTTTCGGCCGAAACCCGACTTTTCACGGTGGTCGGCCGATTTCACTCGACTCGACTTTTAAGACAGTCGGGTTTCACAAAACCCGACTCGACCCTAAAAAACTAAAGGTCGCTCAACCCTAGTGTGTATATGTGTATACACATGCAGCGTAAGTGAAGGGCACTACTCGACACTAATGGCCACATCACAACTGATTTGAATACCAAACCCACTGATCACAATTGTTTATTTCACTTTTCCTTCTGTTGTCCAAAACACATTTAAAGATCTATGCAAGTCTGAACATAATAGGGTTCGCAGGATTGTCTCCAACCATAATATATGTCATACTATTCAACATGCAAAAAATGAAAAATAAGTATATGGTTAGGGCTACAAAAAGAGTATTATAATACTAATACAGTCTTTAAGGTCACAGAATTTGAAGTCCAAAAGATTTGCCTTTGTGAGGACATATCATCTATTTATGCCGAGAATTAACCAGTGTATTAGGAAACATTGGGCCCTTCTTCATAAGACCTATCCAACTATTTTTGCATTCTCATCTCCTAATGAAAGACCAAATAATCTTAAAAATGTTCTACTGCGAGCCAGCATTCGCTCTAATACAACCAGACTTAGCCAGAGCACCTTCACTAATCAACGGAAAGGCACATTCCCATGTTTAGGTTGTGTCCAACCCTCATCTCACTATGGTCAGTTATTTTACATATCCATGTTCTTGCAAACTTTATCCATTAATTTATTTTCACTTGTGAATCTAGTTTTGTGATTTATTTCATCAAATGTCCCTGCAATCTCGGATTTGTGGGTGAGACCACCCAACATATCAAAAACCCCTTTCAGTATACATTTTCTAGACATTTAGTTTAAGAAAGTAACACACTTAGATCTTTACTTAATTTATCATTTATTTCAAATTCACATGTAGCTTGAAAAAGGCTGAATATAGCCGAAGCGTTGTGAGTCAGTCCAAGTTGTAATAAAAATCTAAAAAATACAACTCAAGAATTTCATTTTTTATCTTTTGAGTGCCAAAGCATTTCAATTTGTTGATTATTTTCTTCAGCACACCAAACCAAATTTTTTTGCAATGAGCAGACAAACATTTTCCCAGATTCCAATTAATGTTATTATATTATTTTACATGATATGTGAAAAATATCTGGTTTTAAATTTTTGGCCAAAGAAAACTCTTAAAACTGTGTGCAGAATATGCTATTTATGTAAGAATACTGCATATTATTGATGTTATATCCAATCTCTGTTTTTTTGTTCACTTTAATAACTATTATAACATTAAATTACTTTAACAGATTTTAAAATATGCGTGATTGTACAAATTTTGACCCCAAAATCTGACAACTCGTTTCAGACTTCTAGTAAACACATTTATACTAACTACACACCATATGACCACATTTCCCACCATCTGATGTGTTGGACGTCTTGCTATATAATAAAACAAAGAGATGTCAGATTGATTGAAGCATGACAGTGAATCTGTCATTTTGCACTGACTCACTTGAATCTGTTTTGCATCCAATATGCTACGAATATTAAAGCCAAATCTTTATTTAGCATGGAAGACATGAAAAAATAGGCACATATTTTAAACTATGTTCTTTTCATTTCCTGCTTAAATGAAGCTTAGATCTCTGCCTCTGAAAAAAAATAGAATAATTAGACTTTAGGAAACTTGCAGGTCTGAGGCAATTATTAGTACACAGGTAAAGGTGCTTACCTGTCGAGGCCGCGACAGGTAAGCACCTTTACCTGTGTACTGGGTTTTTTTTCTAGACGTTAGTGGAGGTTTTTCCTCTTATGGTGTTTTTTTTTTTTTTCTGAGGCAATTATTACCTGAAGCAGTTATTAAAAATAGGCAATAGTAAGATCATAAAACTATAATTTTTAGCACAATATTGTGGAAACGTTTATGCTATGATATGTTCCAAGAGCCATATAACAGAAATATACGGAGTCTGTCTCAGCAAAATTCTAATTAAACCACTAATGCAGGCCTCAGTCCCTATAAAAATCATGCCTGTGGTACACAATTAAGTGGTTCAGTGGCCAATAATATATATATATATATATATATATATATATATATATATATATATATATACATATATATATATAGTGTGTCTTGCAAAAGTATTCGGCCCCCTTGAACTTTTCAACCTTTTCCCGCATATCATGCTTCAAACATAAAGATACCAAATGCAAATTTTTGGTGAAGAATCAACAACAAGTGGAACACATTTGTGAAGTTGAATGAAATTTATTGGTTATTTTACATTTTTGTGGAAATTCAAAAACTGAAAAGTGGGGCGTGCAATATTATTCAGCCCCTTTACTTTCAGTGCAGCAAACTCCCTCCAGAAGTTCATTGTGGATCTCTGAATGATCCAATGTTGTCCTAAATGCCTAATGATGATAAATATAATCCACCTGTGTGTAATCGAGTTTCCATATAAATGCTCCTGCTCTGTGATAGTCTCAGTGTTCTGTTTGAAGCACAGAGAGCATCATGAAGACGAAGGAACACAACAGGCAGGTCCGTGATACTGTTGTGGAGAAGTTTAAAGCTGGATTTGGATACAAAATTATTTCCAAAACTTTAAATATCCAAAGGAGCACTGTGCAAGCGATCATATTGAAATGGAAGGAGTATCATACCACTGCAAATCTACCAAGACCCAGCCGTCCCTCTAAACTTTCATTTCAAGGAGAAGACTGATCAGAGATGCAGCCGAGAGGCCCATGATCACTCTTGATGAACTGCAGAGATCTACAGATGAGGTGGGACAGACTGTCCATAGGACAACAATCAGTCGCACACTGCACAAATCTGGCCTTTATGGAAGACTGGCAAGAAGAAAGCCATTTCTCAAACATATCCATAAAAAAATTGTTTTAAGTTTGCAACAAGCCACCTGGGAGACACACCAAACATGTGGAAGAAGGTGCTCTGGTCAGATGAAACAAAAATCAACCTTTTTGGCAACAATGCCAAACGATATGTTTGGTGTAAAGGCCACACAGCTCATCACCCTGAACACGCCATCCCCACTGTCAAACATGGTGGTGGCAGCATCATGGTTTGGGCCTGCTTTTCTTCAGCAGGGACAGGGAAGATGGTTAAAATTGATGGGAAGATGGATGGAGCCAAATACAGGACTATTATTGAAGAAAACCTCTTGGAGTCTGCAAAAGACCTGAGACTGGGATGGAGATTTGTCTTCCAACAAGACAATGATCCCAAACATAAAGCAAAATCTACAATGGAATGGCTCCATAAAAACATATCCAGATGTTAGAATGGCCAAGTCAAAGTCCAGACCTCAATCCAATCGAGAATCTGTGGAAAGAGCTGAAAACTGCTGTTCACAAACGATTTCAATCAAACCTCACTGAGCTCGATCTGTTTGCCAAGGAAGAATGGGCAAGAATTTCAGTCTCTCGATGTACAAAACTGATAGAGACATAGCCCAAGCGACTTGCAGCTGTAATCGCAGCAAAAGGTGGCGCAACAAAGTATTAAGTTAAAGGGGCCAAATAATATTGCACGCCCCACTTTTCAGTTTTTGAATTTCCACAAAAATTTTAAATAACCAATAAATTTAGTTCAACTTCACAATTGTGTTCCACTTGTTGTTGATTCTTCACCAAAAATTTACATTTGGTATCTTTATGTTTGAAGCATGATATGTGGGAAAAGCTTGAAAAGATCAAAGGGGCTGAATACTTTCGCAAGGCACTGTATATATATTTTTTACATACATATATATATATATATATATATATATATATATATAGTTACAAAGTTACTGGTAAAGTACTGAAGGGGATATACAGTATGTATCACCATGCTTAATGGCGTCAGTGATGTGACACCCAGAGTATTTTCCTCCAGCACATTAAGTGTTGAGAGGTTATAGCTAAGTTGCATACATGGGTTGTGGTTGTATTTGCGTGGACATCCATAGAGTGGCTGGGGGGACCTCTGTGATGTTGCAGTCATGTGCTCAGTCACATGGTCTGGGGTTAAACAGCTGGACTCCAGAGGAAGTATTTCTTATTTCAGCAAGACTAGAGAGAGGATTCTCCAGTGGTTTGTGCCTTGTGGAGGAAAGAGTGAACTTGTGCTGTTCCAGAGCGGGATATACATATGGACTCTGTTACAGCAATTTGTTTTCGTTGTTTTGCAGTTTTTTGTTTTTTTTTTGCCTGAAGGAGTACTTTCCCCTTCTTGTTGGTTTATGCTGCCATATAATAAACCAGATAAATAAAGTCCAACACTAGAACCATCAATAATGAATGGCTACATACACCAAACACCACATGGTGAGGTCTGTAGCACCTTTTCATGGAACACTCCTGATTAGAATAATACCAGAGGAAAATGGAGTAATGTCCACTACATATGTTACGATAAAAATGTATAAATTTATTAAGTAGACCTTACATATCCAACAATAAAACAGTGTCAATAAATAACATCAAGCTTTAGCATCAGGTAGATGTGTGGCAACAGTGTCCGCTAGAGTTGAGCGACTTTCATTTTTTTAAGATCGAGTCGGGTTTTGTGAAACCCGATTTTGTCCAGAGTCGAGTCGAGTGCAGTCGGCCGATTATCGCTAAAAGTCGGGGATCGACCGAAACACGAAACCCAATGCAAGTCAATGGGGAAGCATAGTCGGCAGTGAGTGGAGGCCAGGAAAACACCTACAGTGCCCATTTTAATGCCAAAAACATCCATTCTTGTTTCTGAAGCTTGTCAATCTTAATTAACTTTATAATAATAGTTGGGCATAGGGAATTGGGGGTCATTTGGCAAAAGTTGTGGGGGGAGTAGGGCCGGCTCAAGTTCTTCGTGGGCCCAGGAAATGCGGACTACGTCACGGCGGTGTTGCAGGGAAAGGTAAGTATTTCAACGTTGCAAGTGCTGTGATCCTGAGCAAGCAGGGGGGGCCCACTCGTTCGCATTGGCACTGGCACAGGGCCCCTCAAAGTACAGCGATGTGTGTTTGCATGGCGGGGGCGCCTCCCACCAGCAGCGACACTTTTGCGTACTCTGAGGGGCCCTGTGCCAGTGACGTCGCCAACGAGTATGCCCCCCCACCTGATGAAGGAACCTGCACTTTCATCTGCACCTTCCTCTCTGTCCCTGTGTAAGGTGGTATAACATGCGGGAAGGGGAACCTTACTTTCAGCAGGGTCAGATTCTGGCTGTGTAGAGTATAAGGGGAATGTAGTGGTCTAGGTCAATGTACCAGCAGACTCATCTAGCAGTGGCTGGGCAATGGGCAGGATGAGGAGGAAACAGATATAGGGCCAAAGAATAAAGTAGGCTAAATGCCGTTCAAAATTGGTAACAGGACTAAACAGGCGGCATTGCTTTGTTCAGTGGAGTAGCAAACCCAAGAGCAGCAGACACTGTTTCAAGGGCATAACCACACTAGTAGGCCAAATGCAGTTTAATATCTGATAGTATAGGGCGAAAGCCAGAATGTGGAAGCTCAGCTTTGTTCAGTTGAGGACAACACCAGGCAGGGGCAGACATTCACCTTTAGTAGGCCGGAACAGCCAATTGCATTTTTAAAAATGGTAATTTGGAACAGAAGGTAGAAGCTCAGCTTTATTCAGTTGAGGACAACACCAGGCAGGGGCAGACATTCACCTTTAGTAGGCCGGAACAGCCAATTGCATTTTTAAAAATGGTAATTTGGAACAGAAGGTTGAAGCTCAGCTTTATTCAGTTGAGGACAACACCAGGCAGGGGCAGACAGACACCTTTAGTAGGCCGGAACAGCCAATTTTTTAAAAAAACAGCAGTTAGTAAGAGGCAGAAGGTAGAAGCTCAGCTTTATTCAGTTGAGGACAACACCAGGCAGGGGCAGACATTCACCTTTAGTAGGCCGGAACAGCCAATTGCATTTTTAAAAATGGTAATTTGGAACTGAAGGTTGAAGCTCAGCTTTATTCAGTTGAGGACAACACCAGGCAGGGGCAGACAGACACCTTTAGTAGGCCGGAACAGCCAATGGCATTTTTAGAAATGGTAATTTGGAACAGAAGGTAGAAGCTCAGCTTTATTCAGTTGAGGACAACACCAGGCAGGGGCAGACATTCACCTTTAGTAGGCCGGAACAGCCAATGGCATTTTTAGAAATGGTAATTTGGAACAGAAGGTAGAAGCTCAGCTTTATTCAGTTGAGGACAACACCAGGCAGGGGCAGACATTCACCTTTAGTAGGCCGGAACAGCCAATTGCATTTTTAAAAATGGTAATTTGGAACAGAAGGTTGAAGCTCAGCTTTATTCAGTTGAGGACAACACCAGGCAGGGGCAGACAGACACCTTTAGTAGGCCGGAACAGCCAATTTTTTAAAAAAACAGCAGTTAGTAAGAGGCAGAAGGTAGAAGCTCAGCTTTATTCAGTTGAGGACAACACCAGGCAGGGGCAGACAGACACCTTTAGTAGGCCGGAACAGCCAATTGCATTTTTAAAAATGGTAATTTGGAACAGAAGGTTGAAGCTCAGCTTTATTCAGTTGAGGACAACACCAGGCAGGGGCAGACAGACACCTTTAGTAGGCCGGAACAGCCAATTTTTAAAAAAAACAGCAGTTAGTAAGAGGCAGAAGGTAGAAGCTCAGCTTTATTCAGTTGAGGACAACACCAGGCAGGGGCAGACAGACACCTTTAGTAGGCCGGAACAGCCAATTGCATTTTTAAAAATGGTAATTTGGAACAGAAGGTTGAAGCTCAGCTTTATTCAGTTGAGGACAACACCAGGCAGGGGCAGACAGACACCTTTAGTAGGCCGGAACAGCCAATTTTTTAAAAAAACAGCAGTTAGTAAGAGGCAGAAGGTAGAAGCTCAGCTTTATTCAGTTGAGGACAACACCAGGCAGGGGCAGACATTCACCTTTAGTAGGCCGGAACAGCCAATGGCATTTTTAGAAATGGTAATTTGGAACAGAAGGTAGAAGCTCAGCTTTATTCAGTTGAGGACAACACCAGGCAGGGGCAGACATTCACCTTTAGTAGGCCGGAACAGCCAATTGCATTTTTAAAAATGGTAATTTGGAACAGAAGGTAGAAGCTCAGCTTTATTCAGTTGAGGACAACACCAGGCAGGGGCAGACATTCACCTTTAGTAGGCCGGAACAGCCAATTGCATTTTTAAAAATGGTAATTTGGAACAGAAGGTTGAAGCTCAGCTTTATTCAGTTGAGGACAACACCAGGCAGGGGCAGACAGGCACCTTTACTAGGCCGGAACAGCCAATTTTATAAAAAAAAAGCAGTTAATAAGAGGCAGAAGGTAGAAGCTCAGCTTTATTCAGTTGCAGCTTCTTGGCAATAATATAAAGAAGACGCGACAGGACAACACTCGGTGGATGCCATATCTGTGTTTTCAATGGAAAAAAACCTTTCAGTTAACTACTTGCAGGAGCAAGTTTTTGTAGCTGGTGGACAATTTTTTTTAAAAAAAGCAGTTAATAAGAGGCAGAAGGTAGAAGCTCAGCTTTATTCAGTTGCAGCTTCTTGGCAATAATATAAAGAAGACGCGACAGGACAACACTCGGTGGATGCCATATCTGTGTTTTCAATGGAAAAAAACCTTTCAGTTAACTACTTGCAGGAGAAATTTTTGTAGCTGGTGGTCAATTTTTGTACTGTACCAGTTTTTTGTTGTATGTGTTTTTGTTTTTAATGTTAAAATGTCTGCATTTGATATCTCTCCAGTATTTTCTTTTTTATAAGCAAAATACTGCAGTTTTACATCGGTTACATGGATACACAGGCAGCTTGGTGGTGAGTGGAGGAGTATTTAAAGTAGGGACCGCAGACAGGCTATCAAAGGCCTAAAATAACAAACAATAGGCTCATGGCAGTTTTACAGCGGTTACATGGATACACGGGCAGGCAGCTGGTGATGAGTGGAGGAGTATTTAAAGTAGGGACCGCAGACAGGCTATCAAAGGCCTAAAATAACAAACAATAGGCTCATGGCAGCTTTACAGCGGTTACATGGATACACAGGCAGCTTGGTGGTCAGTGGAGGAGTATTTAAAGTAGGGACCGCAGACAGGCTATCAAAGGCCTAAAATAACAAACAATAGGCTCATGGCAGTTTTACAGCGGTTACATGGATACACGGGCAGGCAGCTGGTGATGAGTGGAGGAGTATTTAAAGTAGGGACCGCAGACAGGCTATCAAAGGCCTAAAATAACAAACAATAGGCTCATGGCAGCTTTACAGCGGTTACATGGATACACAGGCAGCTTGGTGGTGAGTGGAGGAGTATTTAAAGTAGGGACCACAGACAGGCTATCAAAGGCCTAAAATAACAAACAATAGGCTTATGGCAGTTTTACAGCGGTTACATGGATACACGGGCAGGCAGCTTGGTGGTCAGTGGAGGAGTATTTAAAGTAGGGACCGCAGACAGGCTATCAAAGGCCTAAAATAACAAACAATAGGCTCATGGCAGCTTTACAGCGGTTACATGGATACACGGGCAGGCAGCTGGTGATGAGTGGAGGAGTATTTAAAGTAGGGACCGCAGACAGGCTATCAAAGGCCTAAAATAACAAACAATAGGCTCATGGCAGCTTTACAGCGGTTACATGGATACACAGGCAGCTTGGTGGTGAGTGGAGGAGTAGTGCAAGGAGTGTCTGTCCCAGTACTCCCAAAATATAAATAGATGTTAATGTCTCGCAAAACAACCAAAACAAAAAAAAAGGTGGCATACTTAGGTACAGGGGTGGGCTCATCTACTGAGTTTCTGACATAGTAATTTGGCAGTAACTATTTAATGGTGCCAATATAGGACACAGACACAGACTACTTTAAGTTGCATCATAGATGTCTACAAATTTGTATTGTCAGTGCCAGACATTGAATGATGTCAGCGAATAGACTAAAGATTGGTGGAGCTGTGCGACATAATTTTGCACGTGGTAGAGCACATTTTGAGCTGGGGTAGGGGGGAACTCTCTTGAGGCTGGCGGGACCGCCCCAGGGCCCCTCATGTTACAACGGTGTGTCTGACGTTGGGTGCGCACCACCACCGCCAGAGACACTACATTGTACTATGAGGGACCCAGTAGCAATGCCGTCAACCAAAAGCGAGCACACCCACCTCTTCAGACAAACAGCAGTCTCACGGGTGCTTGCGCCAAGTCGCGATACCATGGCCCCGTGTGGGGAGTTTTGCCATTTAGGGAGGTGTAAACATGTCGTATGCTGTACAATCAGCTGCAGCAAATTAGACATTAGAAAAGTAATTCACAGGCAAGAGCTTTTCATAGGAAAGCTAGGTGTCGGCCGGGCAAGGTGGGGCAAAAGATTTCGAAATCCAGTTGTGGTTCATTTTAATGAATGTTAGATCGTCAACATTTTGGGTAGCCAGACGAGTCCTTTTTTCGGTTAATATTGAACCTGCAGCACTGAATACTCTTTCTGATAGGACACTTGCTGCCGGGCAAGCAAGCTCCTGCAATGCATATTCTGCCAATTCTGGCCAGGTGTCTAATTTGGAGGCCCAGTAATCAAATGGGAATGACGGTTGAGGGAGAACATCGATAAGGGATGAAAAATAGTTAGTAACCATACTGGACAAATGTTGTCTCCTGTCACTTTCAATTGATGCAGCAGTACCTGTCCTGTCTGCGGTCATAGCAAAATCACTCCACAACCTGGTCAGAAAACCCCTCTGTCCAACGCCACTTCTGATGTGTGCACCCCTAACACTCCTAGTCTGCTGCCCCCTGGAGCTCGTGTGAGAACGATCACGTGCGCTGTGTGCTGGGAATGCCTGAAGCAAACGGTCAACAAGAGTTGATTGTTTGGTTGCTAATATTAGTTCCAAGTTCTCATGTGGCATAATATTTTGCAATTTGCCTTTATAGCGTGGATCAAGGAGGCAGGCCAACCAGTAATCGTCATCGTTCATCATTTTCGTAATGCGTGTGTCCCTTTTTAGGATACGTAAGGCATAATCCGCCATGTGGGCCAAAGTTCCAGTTGTCAAATCTCCGGTTGTGATTGGTTGAGGGGCAGTTGCAGGCAAATCTACGTCACTTGTGTCCCTCAAAAAACCAGAACCCGGCCGTGACACGCAACCAATTTCCTGTGCCCCCGGGAAAGGTTCGGCATTAAAAATATACTCATCCCCATCATCCTCCTCGTCCTCCACCTCCTCTTCGCCCGCTACCTCGTCCTGTACACTGCCCTGACCAGACAATGGCTGACTGTCATCAAGGCTTTCCTCTTCCTCTGGTGCAGACGCCTGCTCCTTTATGTGCGTCAAACTTTGCATCAGCAGACGCATTAGGGGGATGCTCATGCTTATTACGGCGTTGTCTGCACTAACCAGCCGTGTGCATTCCTCAAAACACTGAAGGACTTGACACATGTCTTGTATCTTAGACCACTGCACACCTGACAACTCCATGTCTGCCATCCTACTGCCTGCCCGTGTATCCTCCCACAAATAAATAACAGCACGCCTCTGTTCGCACAGTCTCTGAAGCATGTGCAGTGTTGAGTTCCACCTTGTTGCAACGTCTATGATTAGGCGATGCTGGGGAAGGTTCAAAGACCGCTGATAGGTCTGCATACGGCTGGCGTGTACAGGCGAACGTCGGATATGTGAGCAAAGTGCACGCACTTTGAGGAGCAGGTCGGAGAACCCAGGATAAGTTTTCAATAAGCACTGCACCACCAGGTTTAAGGTGTGAGCCAGGCAAGGAATGTGTTTCAGTTGGGAAAGGGAGATGGCAGCCATGAAATTCCTTCCGTTATCACTCACTACCTTGCCTGCCTCAAGATCTACTGTGCCCAGCCACGACTGCGTTTCTTGTTGCAAGAACTCGGATAGAACTTCCGCGGTGTGTCTGTTGTCGCCCAAACACTTCATAGCCAATACAGCCTGCTGACGCTTGGCAGTAGCTGGCCCATAATGGGACAACTGGTGTGCAACAGTGTCATCTGCCGATGGAGTGGTTGGCAGACTGCGTTCTGTGGAAGAGCTGTAGCTTCTGCAGGAGGACGAGGAGGAGGAGGAGGAGGGGGTGCGAACGCCT
Source organism: Ranitomeya variabilis (assembly GCF_051348905.1). Classification (NCBI taxonomy): domain Eukaryota; kingdom Metazoa; phylum Chordata; class Amphibia; order Anura; family Dendrobatidae; genus Ranitomeya; species Ranitomeya variabilis. Next base: position 307,256,211 of record NC_135236.1, read on the forward strand.
ACAGCCAACTGTTTCCTAGACCGTGGGCTAGGCACAACTGTCCCTAAATTGATGTCGCCTGTGGACCCTGCATCCACCACATTCACCCAGTGTGCCGTGATGGACACATAACGTCCCTGGCCATGCCTACTGGTCCATGCATCTGTAGTCAGGTGCACCTTTGTACTCACAGATTGCCTGAGTGCATGGACGATGCGCTGTTTAACATGCTGGTGCAGGGCTGGGATGGCTTTTCTGGAAAAAAAGTGTCGACTGGGTAGCTCGTATCGTGGTTCAGCATACTCCATCAGGGCTTTGAAAGCTTCGCTTTCAACTAACCGGTAGGGCATCATCTCTAACGAGATTAGTCTAGCTATGTGGGCGTTAAAACCCTGTGTACGCGGATGCGAGGATAAGTACTTCCTTTTTCTAACCAGAGTCTCATGTAGGGTGAGCTGGACTGGAGAGCTGGAGATCGTGGAACTTTCGGGTGTGCCGGTGTACATGGCAGACTGAGAGACAGTTGGAGACGGTATTGTTTCCGCCGGTGCCCTAGATGCAATATTTCCTCCTACAAAACTGGTGGTTCCCTGACCCTGACTGCTTTTGGCTGGCAAAGAAACCTGCACAGATACTGCCGGTGGTGCGGAAAATGGTGGCCTTACAGTGACGGAAGGGATGTTGCGTTGCTGACTAGCTTCATTGGCCGAGGGTGCTACAACCTTAAGGGACGTTTGGTAGTTAGTCCAGGCTTGAAAATGCATGGTGGTTAAGTGTCTATGCATGCAACTAGTATTTAGACTTTTCAGATTCTGACCTCTGCTTAAGCTAGTTGAACATTTTTGACAGATGACTTTGCGCTGATCAGTTGGATGTTGTTTAAAAAAATGCCAGACTGCACTCTTCCTAGACTCGGATCCCTTTTCAGGGATTGCAGACTGAGCTTTAACCGGATGGCCACGCTGTCCTCCAACAGGTTTTGGCTTTGACACGCGTTTTGGGCCAGATACGGGCCCGGCAGATGGAACCTGTTGCGATGTTGATGCCTGCTGCGGCCCCTCCTCCACCTCCGCTTCTGAACTACTGCCGCCTGCACCCTGTTCCCCCAATGGCTGCCAATCGGGGTCAATAACTGGGTCATCTATTACCTCCTCTTCGAGCTCGTGTGCAACTTCGTCTGTGTCACTGTGTCGGTCGGTGGTATAGCGTTCGTGGCGGGGCAACATAGTCTCATCAGGGTCTGATTGTGGATCTGTACCCTGAGAGGGCAATGTGGTGGTCTGAGTCAAAGGAGCAGCATAGTACTCTGGCTGTGGCTGTGCATCAGTGCACTCCATGTCAGAATATACTTGTAATGGGCATGGCCTGTTAAATGTTTCACTTTCTAAGCCAGGGACGGTATGTGTAAAGAGCTCCATGGAGTGACCCGTTGTGTCGCCTGCTGCATCCTTCTCTCTTGTTGTAGTTTTTGCTGAGGAGGACAAGGAAGCGACTTGTCCCTGACCGTGAACATCCACAAGCGACGCGCTGCTTTTACATTTACCAGTTTCGGAAGAGGAGGCAAAAGAGCTAGAGGCTGAGTCTGCAATGTAAGCCAAAACTTGCTGTTGCTGCTCCGCCTTTAAAAGCGGTTTTCCTACTCCCAGAAAAGAGAGCGTTCGAGGCCTTGTGTAGCCTGACGACGAAACTGGCTCCACAGCTCCAGACTTAGGTGGAATATTTTTATCCCCACGACCACCTGATGCTCCACTACCACTACCATCATTACCAGCTGACAATGAACGCCCACGACGACCTCTTGCACCAGACTTCCTCATTGTTTTAAAATCTTAACCAAAGTAACTTTATTTGTTGCTGTCAAACAACTTACACGGTGAGCTATAACTTCAGTATGATTTCAATATCCCTTAACAGGTTGGTGAGACCACAAGGAAAATCAGGCACAATGTTACACACTCTGTTTTCTGTGGCACAAAATCACAGAGATGACACACACGCAGGACTGTCACTCAAGCACTAATGTCAATATTAATCTCCCACCTAATTTATTTATTTTTTTTTTTCAGGGAGACTTTAGAAACCAAATAATATTAAAAAAACCAAAAAAATAAATAGCCTTTCTATGGCCCACTGAATGAGAGAGAGAGGTGGCACACCCAGGAGTCAAGACTGGCACACAAGCTGAAAGGGCAATATTACTCTCCCACTGTTTTTTTAAGTTTTTTTTTTATTATTTTCAGGGAGACTTTAGAAACCAAATAATATTAAAAAAACCAAAAAAATAAATAGCCTTTCTATGGCCCACTGAATGAGAGAGAGAGGTGGCACACACAGGAGTCAAGACTGGCACACAAGCTGAAAGGGCAATATTACTCTCCCACTGTTTTTTTATGTATTTTTTGTTTTTTAAGGGAGACTTTAGAAACCCAATAATATTTAAAAAAAAAAAAAAAAGGCTTTCTATGGCCCACTGAATGAGAGAGAGAGGTGGCACACCCAGGAGTCAAGACTGGCACACAAGCTGAAAGGGCAATATTACTCTCCCACTGTTTTTTATGTATTTTTTGTTTTTTAAGGGAGACTTTAGAAACCAAATAATATAAAAAAAAAACAAAAAAAAAAAGGCTTCCTATGGCCCACAATTAGAGAGAGAGAGGTGGCACACCCAGGAGTCAAGACTGGCGCACAAGCTGAAAGGGCAATATTACTCTCCCACTGTTTTTTTATGTTTTTTTTTTTTTTCAGGGAGACTTTAGAAACCAAATAATAAGAAAAAAAATAAATAAATAAATAGGCTTTCTATAGCCCACTGAATGAGAGATAGCACACACAGCAGTGGCACACAAGCCCTGACTGAGGCCAATATTTTTCTCCCACTGATTGATGTAGTGTTTTTGTGTTGAGGTAGATTTTAGAACACAAATCAAGGAAAAAAAAAAATGCTTTCTATGGCCCACTGAATGAGAGAGGTGGCACACCCAGGAGTCAAGACTGGCACACAAGCTGAAAGGGCAATATTACTCTCCCACTGTTTTTTTAGGTATTTTTTGTTTTTTAAGGGAGACTTTAGAAACCCAATAATATTTAAAAAAAAAAAATAAATAGGCTTTCTATGGCCCACTGAATGAGAGAGGTGGCACACCCAGGAGTCAAGACTGGCACACAAGCTGAAAGGGCAATATTACTCTCCCACTGTTTTTTTATGTTTTTTTTTTTTCAGGGAGACTTTAGAAACCAAATAATATTAAAAAAACCAAAAAAATAAATAGGCTTTCTATGGCCCACTGAATGAGAGAGAGGTGGCACACCCAGGAGTCAAGACTGGCACACAAGCTGAAAGGGCAATATTACTCTCCCACTGTTTTTTTATTTTTTTATTTTTTTCAGGGAGACTTTAGAAACCAAATAATAAGAAAAAAAATAAATAAATAAAAAGGCTTTCTATAGCCCACTGAATGAGAGATAGCACACACAGCAGTGGCACACAAGCCCTGACTGAGGCCAATATTTTTCTCCCACTGATTGATGTAGTGTTTTTGTGTTGAGGTAGATTTTAGAACACAAATCAAGGGAAAAAAAAAATGCTTTCTATGGCCCACTGAATGAGAGAGGTGGCACACCCAGGAGTCAAGACTGGCACACAAGCTGAAAGGGCAATATTACTCTCCCACTGTTTTTTTATGTATTTTTTGTTTTTTAAGGGAGACTTTAGAAACCCAATAATATTTAAAAAAAAAAAAAAAAAAAAAGGCTTTCTATGGCCCACTGAATGAGAGAGAGAGGTGGCACACCCAGGAGTCAAGACTGGCACACAAGCTGAAAGGGCAATATTACTCTCCCACTGTTTTTTTATGTATTTTTTGTTTTTTAAGGGAGACTTTAGAAACCAAATAATATTAAAAAAAAAACAAAAAAAAAAGGCTTCCTATGGCCCACAATTAGAGAGAGAGAGGTGGCACACCCAGGAGTCAAGACTGGCGCACAAGCTGAAAGGGCAATATTACTCTCCCACTGTTTTTTTATGTTTTGTTTTTTTTTCAGGGAGACTTTAGAAACCAAATAATAAGAAAAAAAATAAATAAATAAATAGGCTTTCTATAGCCCACTGAATGAGAGATAGCACACACAGCAGTGGCACACAAGCCCTGACTGAGGCCAATATTTTTCTCCCACTGATTGATGTAGTGTTTTTGTGTTGAGGTAGATTTTAGAACACGAATCAAGGAAAAAAAAAATGCTTTCTATGGCCCACTGAATGAGAGAGGTGGCACACCCAGGAGTCAAGACTGGCACACAAGCTGAAAGGGCAATATTACTCTCCCACTGTTTTTTTAGGTATTTTTTGTTTTTTAAGGGAGACTTTAGAAACCCAATAATATTTAAAAAAAAAAAAAAATAGGCTTTCTATGGCCCACTGAATGAGAGAGGTGGCACACCCAGGAGTCAAGACTGGCACACAAGCTGAAAGGGCAATATTACTCTCCCACTGTTTTTTTATGTTTTTTTTTTTTCAGGGAGACTTTAGAAACCAAATAATATTAAAAAAACCAAAAAAATAAATAGGCTTTCTATGGCCCACTGAATGAGAGAGAGGTGACACACCCAGGAGTCAAGACTGGCACACAAGCTGAAAGGGCAATATTACTCTCCCACTGTTTTTTTTTTTTTTTTTTTTTTTCAGGGAGACTTTAGAAACCAAATAATAAGAAAAAAAATAAATAAATAAATAGGCTTTCTATAGCCCACTGAATGAGAGATAGCACACACAGCAGTGGCACACAAGCCCTGACTGAGGCCAATATTTTTCTCCCACTGATTGATGTAGTGTTTTTGTGTTGAGGTAGATTTTAGAACACAAATCAAGGAAAAAAAAAATGCTTTCTATGGCCCACTGAATGAGAGAGGTGGCACACCCAGGAGTCAAGACTGGCACACAAGCTGAAAGGGCAATATTACTCTCCCACTGTTTTTTTATGTATTTTTTGTTTTTTAAGGGAGACTTTAGAAACCCAATAATATTTTAAAAAAAAATAAATAGGCTTTCTATGGCCCACTGAATGAGAGAGGTGGCACACCCAGGAGTCAAGACTGGCACACAAGCTGAAAGGGCAATATTACTCTCCCACTGTTTTTTTATGTTTTTTTTTTTTCAGGGAGACTTCAGAAACCAAATAATATTAAAAAAACCAAAAAAATAAATAGGCTTTCTATGGCCCACTGAATGAGAGAGAGGTGGCACACCCAGGAGTCAAGACTGGCGCACAAGCTGAAAGGGCAATATTACTCTCCCACTGTTTTTTTATGTTTTTTTTTTTTTTCAGGGAGACTTTAGAAACCAAATAATAAGAAAAAAAATAAATATATAAATAGGCTTTCTATAGCCCACTGAATGAGAGATAGCACACACAGCAGTGGCACACAAGCCCTGACTGAGGCCAATATTTTTCTACCACTGATTGATGTAGTGTTTTTGTGTTGAGGTAGAATTTAGAACACAAATCACGGAAAAAATAAATAGGCTTTCTATGGCCCACTCAGTGAGAGATGGCACACACAGGGATGGCACTGTAGCAGAAATGCCAATCTTAATCTCCCACAAAAAAAAAAAAAAAAAAAAAAAAAACAGGGACTGTCCTACAATTACTATCTCCCTGCAGTAATCTAAGCCAGGTATGGCAGGCAGCAATAGGAGTGGACTGATGCACAAATTAAATAAAAAGTGTGGACAAACAAAAAAGATAGCTGTGCAGAAAGGAACAAGAGGATATGTGCTTTGAAAAAAGCAGTTGGTTTCCACAGTGGCGTACACACAGCAATACAGCTATCACGGAGCCTTCTAGGGCAGCCCAATGAGCTACAGCGCTGAGGAAAAAAAAAAAAAAATAGCTTCCACTGTTCCTGCACACCGAAGGTGGTGTTGGACAGTGGAAATCGCTACAGCACAAGCGGTTTGGTGGTTAGTGGACCCTGCCTAACGCTCTCCCTGCTTCTGACGAAGCGGCAGCAACCTCTCCCTAAGCTCAGATCAGCAGCAGTAAGATGGCGGTCGGCGGGAACGCCCCTTTATAGCCCCTGTGACGCCGCAGACAGCAAGCCAATCACTGCAATGCCCTTCTCTAAGATGGTGGGGACCAGGATCTATGTCATCACGCTGCCCACACTCTGCGTTCACCTTCATTGGCTGAGAAATGGCACTTTTCGCGTCATTGAAACGCGACTTTGGCGCGAAAGTCGCGTACCGCATGGCCGACAAGCACAGGGATCGGATCGGGTTTCATGAGACGCCGACTTAGCCAAAAGTCGGCGACTTTTGAAAATGATCGACCCGTTTCGCTCAACCCTAGTGTCCGCAATAATCAAATCATCAATATTAGTATAGTAACATAGTAAAATTATAAATACACATGAAAGGGTAAGTGGGGTAGACGACAACTATCCCATAATCTAAAGTCCCTGCTAAAATGCAAATAAGGATCCTTTGATCCTCAAAAGATCCCCCAAAAGAATACTCTTAGCCGTCTACAAGTGCATACCCATGATGATCAGGACCCGTGCCATGCCGCTATCAACACGAGTTTCGCAGACGCTTCTTCAGAATCTGGTAATTTTCAATGTGCCTAACCAGAGTATAAATGCCTTTATCCACAGGTGTCCATAATCTCGGTGCATGTGTCTGGAGTTACGCGCCGGTGGTTGCATCAATTTCAGCAAGGTAAGATGACTCACCACGCCAGAGACGCCGAATGATGTCACTGACACGCATGAGTCATCCCCCGGCGCCATCAGCGATGCTCTGGAATGCAATAACCCGGAGACAAAAGCACAAGGACCCCAAAAGGGAAAACCTGTAAGTGAATAAAGTGTTAACATCCCAATTAATCATATTCTGTGTATCTTAAAGCAGGAGCAGTATGTGCCGATAAAATATTCTAATATATATGGCAGTGTCCATATTTAACTGCTTACAGAATGAAAAATGACAAAACCGTGACAAATAAATAACAGTGCACATGTATAAAAATACCCACATATATCCAATATATATCAAAGTGAAAAACAGTAATCAATTTGTGTGAGAACATCAATGACAATATATCCATAAAGACAGACAACATCATAAAAAGCAAAACAAGAGACTTGAAGGTGTGGACATATGGCTGCAAAATTCATTTCAGGGATGGCCCAAAAGGATCTTTCTTAATTCTCCCATTCAAAGTCGAAGTACATGTTCCTTTATGAGACTAAAGATAATACATAATACAAAATACAACATTAATAACCAATTAAAAAAATAGACACACAAAACATTAAAGGAAAAGGAGAATAAGTCTGAAGACATTTAAATCTGCAAGAATGAACCAAAACTCTGTTGTTCATTAAGACCTGCCGGGGTCACGGTATCAAGAACCACAATCCAGCAGCATTCTCTTTGAGCTAATACACGCTTTGTGTCACCTCCCCCAATGCCGGCGCAAATCTGGTCAATTCCCCAGGCTCTTAACTTGTCTGGATTGCAATCATGTTTAAGTCTGAAATGCTTAGGAATCAGCTTGAGAGAGCTCACATCCTCTACGTGTCGGGCAGCCACAATATCCTCAACGTGTTCACGTATGCGAACACGCAATTCACGTGAAGTTAGGCCAATATATTTTAAACCTCAAGGACACACTGCGTAGTAGACCACAAATGTGGTACTACAAGTGATGTATTCCCTGATCCTGTATTCCTTGGAGCCATCCGATGATGTGAAGGACATGGACCACCTGAAGTTTTTGCAAGCGAGACAATCCCAACATGGGTAGAAACCTATCATAGGTTTCCCTGCTTTGAAATAATCCTGAGTTTTTGCCACATAGTGGCTTTTGACCAAAATGTCTTTTAAATTGATACTCCTTCGCGCCATCATAAGGTGACGTTGTGGGAGGCATCTTTGCAACATGGGATCTGTTTTCAATACAGGCCAATGGCGATACAGTATTTCACGAATAGTGTCCCATTTATGATTGTACTTTGAGATATATCTTAACTTAACATCTGTTTTAGTAGTTGGCTCTTTCCACTCATTCCCCAGGAGGTCAACTCTAGAGATTATTTTGGCTCACATATATCCCCCCTTAATGGACCTATTACTATAGCCCCTTTGTTGGATCCTCTCCCCAAGATCCACGGCCTGCTCTTCAAATAATGCATCAGTAGTGCATATTCTCCTAGCACAGAGGAATTGTCCTGTAGGGATGGCTCTGATCATGGAACACGGATGTGAAGATGATGAATGCAAAAGAGCATTAACTGAGGTCTCATTATGGTACAAGTTAGTGTGTATTGAGCCATCTTCCTGAACCTGAAGCAAAATGTCCAGGAACAATATTTCTTTCTGATGGTGTGTGTATGTGAGATAGATGTTGGAGTCATTGTGATTCAATCCTGAATTAAAAATGTGTAAGTCTGAGATTGGGCCCTGCCAAATGAATAGAACATCATCAATGTATGTATACCATCCAAGAATCTGGGGGGTGGCATGTGTGCCCTCCACAAACATGCCCCTCTCCCAGTATCCCAAGAACAAGTTTGCATAAGAGGGCGTACCATGCCCTCCCCATCTCAGTCCCCTGATTCTGTAAAAAGAAACAATTCTTTGAAGTAAAAAAGTTATGAGTCAGGATGAATTCATCATCCGCCATGAAGATGGTCTAAGGGCTACTAGGTTCTTTCTTGAGACAAGTAACCTTGGGGCTGATGTACGTGAGACGGTGTTGGAGTTGCTGGAATTCATCCTGACTCATAACTTTTTTACTTTCAAGAATCGTTTCTTTTTACAGAAACAGGGGACTGCGATGGGGGCGGCTTGTGCGCCCTCTTATGCAAACTTGTTCTTGGGATATTGGGAGAGGGGCATGTTTGTGGAGGGTGCACATGCCACCCCCCAGATTCTTGGATGGTATAGATACATCGATGATGTTCTATTCAATTGGCAGGCCCCGATCTCAGATTTACACATTTTTATGTCAGGATTGAATCACAATGACTCCAACATCTATCTCACGTACACACACCATCAGAAATAAATCTCGTTCCTGGACATTTTGCTTCAGGTTCAGGAAGATGATTCAATACACACTAACTTGTACCATAAAGAGACCACAGTTAATGCCTTTTTGCATGCATCATCTTCACATCCATGTTCCATGATCACAGCTATTCCTACAGGACAATTCCTCTGTGCTAGGAGAATATGCACTACTGATGCATTATTTGAAGAGCAGGCCGTGGATCTTGGGGAGAGGATCCAACAAAGGGGCTATAATAATAGGTCCATTAAGGGGGGATATATGCGAGCCAAAGGAATCTCTAGAGGTGACCTGCTGGGGAAAGGGTGGAAGGAGTCAACTACTAAAAAAGATGTTGAGTTAAGATATATCTCAAAGTACAATCATAAATGGGACACTATTCGTGAAATACTGTATCGCCATTGGCCTGTATTGAAAACAGATCCCATGTTGCAGAGATGCCTCCCACAACATCCCCTTATGACGGCACGAAGGATTAACAATTTAAAAGACATTTTGGTCAAAAGCCACTATGTGGCAAAAACTCCGGATTATTTCAAGGCATGGAAACCTAGGATAGGTTTCTACCCATGTGGGGATTGTCTCGCTTGAAAAAACTTGAGGCGGGTCATGTCCTTCACATCATCGGATGGCCACAAGGAATACAGGATCAGGGAATACAACACTTGTAGTACCACATTTGTGGTCTACTATGCAGTGTGTCCCTGTGGTTTAACATATTTTGGCCTAACTTCACGTGAATTGCGTGTTCGCATACGTGAACACGTTGGGGACATTGTTGCTGCCCGAGACGTTGAGGATGTGAGCTCCCTCAAGCCGATTCCTAAGCATTTCAGACTTAAACATGATTGCAATCCAGACAAGTTATGAGCCTGGGGAATTGACTGGATTTGTGCCGGCATTGGGGGAGGTGACTCAAAGCGTGTATTAGCTCAAAAAGAATGCAGCTGATTGCGGTACTTGATACCGTGACACTGGCAGGTCTTAGTGAACAACTGAGTTTTGGTTCATTCTTGTAGATTTAAATGTCTTCAGACTTATTCTCCTTTTCCTTTAATGTTTTGTGTGTCTATTTTTTTAATTGGTTATTAACCCCTTAGTGAAAGAGCCAATTTGGTACTTAATGACCAAGCCAATTTTTCCAATTCTGACCACTGTCACTTTATGAGGTTATAACTCTTGAACGCTTTAACAGATCCTGCTGATTCTGAGACTGTTTTTTTCGTGACGTATCATACTTCATGTTAGTGGTAAAATTTCTTCGATATTACTTGCAATTATTTATGAAAAACATGGAAATATGGCAAAAAAAAATAAAATTTTGCAATTTTCAAAATTTGTATTTTTATGCCCTTAAATGAGAGAGATATGTCACAAAAATAGTTAATAAATAACATTTTCCACATGTCTACTTTACATCAGCACAATTTTGGAAACAAATTTTTTTTTGTTAGGGAGTTATAAGGGTTAAAAGTTGGCCAGCAATTTCTCATTTTTACAACACCATTTTTTTTTAGGGACCACATCACATTTGAAGTCATTTTGGGGGGTCTATATGATAGAAAATAACCAAGTGTGACACCATTCTAAAAACTTCACCCCTCAAGGTGCTCAAAACTATATTCAAGAAGTTTATTAACCCTTTACGTGCCTCACAGTAACTGAAACAATGTGGAAGGAAAAAATTAACATTTAACTTTTTTTGCAAACATTTTACTTCAGAACCATTTTTTTATTTTCACAAGTGTAAAAACAGAAATTTAACCATAAATTTTGTTGTGCAATTTCTCCTGAATATGCTTATACCCCATATGTTGGGGTAAACCACTGTCTGGGTGCCCCGCAGAGCTTGGAAGAGAAGGAGCGCCGTTTGACTTTTTCAATGCAGAATTGGCTGGAATTGAGATCGGATGCCATGTCACGTTTAGAGAGCCCCTGATGTGTCTAAACAGTGGAAACGCTCCACAAGTGACACCATTTTGGAAACTAGACCCCTTAAGGAACTAATCTAGATGTGTGGTGAGTAGTGTTGAGCATTCCGATACCGCAAGTATAGGGTATCGGCCGATACTTGCGGTATCGGAATTCCGATACCGAGATCCGATACTTTTGTGGTATTGGGAATCGGTATCGGGATTAATATCAATGTGTAAAAGAAAGAATTAAAATAAAAAATAGGGATATACTCACCTCTCCGGCGGCCCCTGGACTTTACCGCCGTAACCGGGAGCCGTTGTACCTTAGAATGCGCACTTGAAGGGCCTTAGATGACGTCACGACGCTCTGATTGGTCCGTAGCGGTCGCGTGACCGCTACGCGACCAATCACAAAGCCGTGATGTCACCTAAGGTCTTTCAAGCACTTGAAATACCTTAGGTGACGTCACGGCTTTGTGATTGGTCGCGTAGCGGTCACACGACCGCTACGCGACCAATCAGAAGCTGCGGACGTCTTCTAAGGTATTTCAAGCGCTTAAAAGACCTTAGGTGATGTCACGGCTTTGTGATTGGTCGCGTAGCGGTCACGCGACCGCTACGGACCAATCAGAGCACCGTGACATCATCTAAGGCCCTTCAAGCGCGCATTCTTAGGTACAACGGCTCCCGGTTACGGCGGTAAAGTCCAGGGCGCGTCAGAGGGTGAGTATATCCCTATTTTTTATTTTAATTCTTTCTTTTACACATTGATATGGATCCCAGGGCCTGAAGGAGAGTTTCCTCTCCTTCAGACCCTGGGAACCATACAGGATACCGTCCGATACTTGGTGTCCCATTGACTTGTATTGGTATCGGGTATCGGTATCGGATTAGATCCGATACTTTGCCGGTATCGGCCGATACTTTCCGATACCAATACTTTCAAGTATCGGACAGTATCGCTCAACACTAGTGGTGAGCACTTTGAGCCCCCAAGTGCTTCACAGAAGTTTATAACGTAGAGCCGTGAAAATAAAAAATCGCATTTGTTTACACAAAAATGATGTTTTCGCCCACAAATTCTTATTTTTACAATGGTAACAGGAGAAATTAGACCACAAAAGTTGTGAAATTTCTCCTGAGTACGTCGATACCCCATATGTGGGGGTAAACCACTGTTTGGGCACACCGCAGAGCTTGGAAGAGAAGGAGAGCCGTTTTACTTTTCCAATGTAGAATTGGCTGGAATTGAGATCGGACACCATGTCGCATTTGGAGAGCCCCTGATGTGCCTAAAGGCCCCTTAAGGAACTTATCTAGATGTGTGGTGAGCACTTTAAACCCCCAAGTGCTTCACAGAAATTTATAAAAGAGCTGTGAAAATAAAAAATCCTTTTTTTTTCCTCAAAAATGATATTTTAGCCTGCAATTTTTTATTTTCTCAAGGGTAACAGGAGACATTGGACCACAAAATCTGTTGACCAGTTTGTCCTTAGTATGCTGATACCCCATATGTGGAGGGGCACTGTTTGGGCACTCATAGGGGCTCGGAAGGGAAGGAGTGCCGCTTTGGAATGCAGAGTTTGATGGGATGGTCTGCGGGCGTTATGTTGCCTTTGCAGAGCCCCTGATGTACCAAAACAGTAGAACCCCCCCACAAGTGACCCCATTTTGGAAACTAGATCCCCCAAGGAACTTATCTAGATGAGTGGTGAGAACTTTGAATGCCCAAGTGCTTCACAGAAGTTTAGAATGAGTCGTAAAAAAAAAAAAATTCCACAAAAAAGATTTTTTTAGCCCCCAAGTTTTTATTTTCACAAGGGTAACAGGAGAAATTGGACCCTAAACGTTGTTGTCCAATTAATCCCGAGTACGCTGATGCCCCATATGTGGGGGTAAACCACTGTTTGGGTGCACGGCAGAGCTCAGAAGGGAGGGAGCACCATTTGACTTTTTGAGTGCAAAATTGGCTGTGGCGTTTAGAAACCCCCTGATGTACCTAAACAGTGGAAACCCCCCAATTCTAACTCCAACCCTAACTCCAACACACCCCTAACCCTTATCCCAACCCGATCCATAATCCTAATAACAACCCTAACGATAATCCCAACCCTAGCCCCAAAACAACCCTAATCCCAACCCTAACCATAACCCCAATCAAAACCTTAAATCCAACACACCCCTAATCCTAATCTCAACCCTAACCTCAAACCTAACCCTAATCCCAATACACCCCTAATCCTAATCCCAACCCTAACCTTAACCCTAATCCCAAATGTAACCCTAATCCAAACCCTAACCCTAATCCCAACTCTAACACTAACTTTAGCCCCAACCCTAACCCTAGCCCTAACTTTAGCCCCAACCCTAACCATAGCCCTAACCCTAGCCCTAACCCTAAATTTAGCCCCAACCCTAACCCTAACCCTAGCCCGAACTTTAGCCCCAACCCTAACCCTAGCCCTAACCCTAGCCCTAACTTTAGCCCCAACCCTAACTTTAACCCTAGCCCTAAGGCTTCTTTCACTTTTGTGTCATGTGGCATCCATCACAATCCATCATTTTGGACAAAAAACGGATCCTGCAAATGTGCGCGCAGGATGCGTTTTTTTGCCCATAGACTTGTATTGCTGACGGATTGTGACGGATGGTTACACGTCGCATCCGTCATGCACTGGATCCGTTGTGTTTTGGCGGACCGTCATCACAAAAACAAACATTCAATGTAACGTTTTTTGTACGTCACGTCCGCCCCCTCCTCCACAGGACATAGACTGGGCAGTGGATGCGTTGAAAATCTTCATCCGCTGCCCCCGTTGTGCACAATTTTCACAACGTGCGTCGGTACGTCGGGCCGACACATTGCGATGGCCCCGTGCCGACGCAAGTTGGAAAGAAGCCTAACCCTAGCCCTAACCCTAGCTCTAACCCTATCCCTAAATTTAGCCCCAACCCTAACCCTAAATTTAGCCCCAACCATAACCCTAACCCTAAATTTAGCCCCAACCCTAACCCTAACCATAAATTTAGCCCCATCTCCTCTAGCTGCCGGCCGGCAGATCATGACGGGCACACTGCGCATGCGTCCGCCATTTTCTTACCGGATGAAGAATCCGGCGGGCAGAAGGGGACGCAGGAGGACCCAGGGACATCAGTAAGTATAACTGGGTCCCCGAATCCCCCTATTTCTCTGTCCTCTGATGTGCGATCACATCAGAGGACAGAGAATGACACACCGCCTTTTTCTTTTGCGGTCGCCGGTAAACAGTTAATTACCGGCGATCGCAAAACATGAGACCCCAAAGATCTCCCGGGTGCCGGCCAGTGGGCGCACTGCGCATGCGCTTGCCATTTTTTGGCCGGAACAAGATGTCAGCGCCCATCGGGAGCCACGAGGAGCACCGGGGGAGACAGGTGAGTATTGGTGAAGATCGGGGACCCCATTTCTCTGTCCTCTGATGTGCGATCACATCGGAGGACAGAGAAATTAAATGGGAAATCGCGGTTTTTTTGCGACCGCCGGTAAACGGTTAATTACCGGAGATCGCAACCCGGGGGGTCGGTAAAAAAACCCCGAATCATGTTCTCTGGGGTCTCGGCTACCCCTGGTAACCGAGACCCCAGAGAAAATCCGACTCTGGGGGGCGCTATTCACTTTTTCCACAGCACCATTAATTAACGGTGCTGTGGTTTAAGTACCCTTAACTGCTGCCGTTAAAAGGCATATCGACGGTCGTTAAGGGGTTAATGTTGTATTTTGTATTATGTATTATCTTTAGTCTCATAAAGGAACATGTACTTCAACTTTGAATGTGTGAATTTAGAAAGATCCTTTTGGGTCATCCCTGAAATGAATTTTGCCGCCATATGTCCACACCTTCAAGTCTCTTGTTTTGCTTTTTATGATGTTGTCTGTCTTTATGGATATATTGTCATTGATGTTCTGACACAAATTGATTACTATTTTTGACTTTGATATATATTGGATATATGTGGGTATTTTTATACATGTGCACTGTTATTTATTTGTCACGGTTTTCCCTTTTGGGGTTCTTGTGCACATGTCTCCGTGCGCATGTCTTTATTCTTTCATGAGTTATTTACAAGTTTATGACCACTTATAAAATGTGTTCAAAGTGCTGCCTATTGTGTTGAATTGTCAATGCAACCCTCTTTTCCCACTCTTGACACACTGATAGCAACACCGTAGTAGAAATGCTAGCACAGGCTTCCAGTATCCATTATTTCAGATGCTGCACATCTTGTATCTTCACAGCATAGACAATTGCCTTCAGATGACCCCAAATATAAAAGTCTAAGGGGCTCAGGTTGGGAGACCTTGGTGGCAATTCAACTGGCCCACAACGACCAATCCATTTTCCAGGAAACTGTTCATGTAGGAATGCTCGGACCTAACTCCTGAGAACAGGTCTTATTTTGTAGTATATAGGAAGAAAAATATTTTTCCACCACCAGGAGCAAAACAGTAACAATGCAGTAGCGTGACATGAATCTGCATAGCTAATCATATGCAAAATAGTTGCAAGTCAAATTTATTTATGAGATAGCCAAGATGATTGTATATAATATGATGGTAGTCAAATGTTCAAAGCTGCAGTGGATGGTGAGATATGGAGCCTAAAGTCAAAAGTTCAAAACATTGTTACCCTTTTGCTCAACATTGTGTATTAAATAGAGAAAATAATGGCCAGAGGTGTTGGCACCCTTGAAATTGTTCCAGAAAATGAAGTATTTCTACCAGAAAATGATCTTGTTTGTTATAAACATGTTTATTTCCTTTGTGTGTATTGGAACAACACAGAAAAAAACTGCAAATTGGACATAATTTCACAAAAAAAAAGAATTGGGCCAGGCAAAGTTGTTGGCACCTTTACAAACCCTTGTGGGTAAACAACCTTGTTTTAAGCATGTGATGCTCACTCAAAAACACCTGTGGCACCTGAAACCAGATAAAAAGGGGGAGAAGTTGATTCAATCTTTGCATTATTTGTCAGTTTATGCCACACTGAGCATGGAAAACAGAAAAAGGAGAATAGAGCCATCTGAGAACCTAAGAACTAAAATTGCTGAAAAATATCATCAATCTCAAGGTTACAAGTCCATCTCCAGAGATCTTGATGTTCCTTTGTCCACGTTGCACAATATAATAAGAAGTTTTCAAACCATGAAACTGCAGCTAATCTCCCTGGACATGGATGGCAGACAAAAATTGAACAGTTGCCACGTAGGATAGTCCGGATTGTGGAAAAGCAACCCCATCAAGTTTCAAAGATATTCAAGCTGCCCTTCATGCTCAGGGATCATCAGTGTCAGGGCAAAGTATCTGTCAATATTTGAATGAAATTAAATGCTATGGCAGGAAATCCATGAGAACCCCACTGCTGACAGACATATAACAGCTAGACTGCAGTTTGCCAAAATGTATGTGAGTAAGCCAAAATTCTTCTGCGGAAGTATTTTGTGGACAGAGGAGGCCAAGAGAGAGTTCTTTGGTCACATCATTTTATTGTTTACCAAAATAGAATGAGACAAAAAAAGAAAAGAACAAAGTGCCTACAGTCAATCATGGTGGTGGTTCAAAGATGTTTTAAGGTTGTTTTGCTGCCTATATACTGTATATACTGTGATGTACCAACTAGTGGTATTCTCAGAAACAGGTTTGTATCGCACAGACAGAGGTCTGTTGCAATCTGAATCCAGGACAGGTCACTTGGTCTTGCAGTCCCACAAACCTGTATTTTAGTAAAGGGCTGGATTTTAGGGTTAAGGAGAGAGTGATGGGTGGGACTGGTTAACCACTTACCTCCCAGGGGGTGTGCTCCTGTGACGTCAGCAAAGTACTATATGCTTCCTGGTTGCACCACATGATGTGATGTCCATGTGTGAGACTGGGGCTGGCTGGAGCTCCTGAGAGTCCAGAGAGCACGGAGGATCTGAACTGCTGACAGAACATACAAGAAACCAGGATGGAAAAGAGAGTATCAGTTAAGAAGGTAACGCAGAGCCTGGGGAATGGTGACCTGATGGGCATCAGGTATGAACGTAACCGTAAATAAAATGGACTGTCTCTCGGTGCTGTAATGTTCAGGTGCGGACATAGTGGTTTATGATTATGTAATAAACCAGAGATGGACTTATTTTAATGAAGGAACTGTTGCCATGTGTTGAAATATCCTTGCCACGAGAGTGCACCCCAACCCGCTAGTGATTGCTACGTCACAATATATATATATATATATTTATTTATTTACTCGTTTCTGTGTGAAAATGAGGAGGCTTCAGTGCACTTTTGGTGAAGTCGATGGCTTAGTGCACTTTTATACCTCTTCAATTTTCATGTTGACTAGAGATGTGTGGACCCTTGGATGTGAGGGTTTGGCTGAACAGTTAAAAAAAGTTGGGGTTTGGGTATCAGAACAGGACCCGAACCCCATTCACTTAAATGTTGAGCCCGAATATCCAATGTTTGCCACGCTGTCATGAGTATGACAGTGCAACAAACACTGGTTCTGATTGGCTGTAAAATCATTATCAAATGACAGCATGAGCCCAAAGCCGCGATTGAAGGAATAAAGTTCACCTCCAGCACTGCTGTTGGCTGATGGGAGTTCTGTTCCCATCAGCCGACGCCTGCTGTTGCTAATAATAGCGAGAGCACAATGAGGCTTTTTCTCACTGTTCGAGCGGTGAACTCACCGAGATCAAGCAGCTCAGGGGTTCGACTTGGAATGCAGCCTCAGTGACTGTCGGTAACCCCGATGGCATTACCACTAGGGTTGAGCGACTTTCATTTTTTTAAGATCGAGTCGGGTTTTGCGAAACCCGACTTTGTCCAAAGTCGAGTCGAGTGAAGTCGGCCGATTATCGCAAAAAGTCGGGGATCGACCGAAACATGAAACCCAATGCAAGTCAATGGGGAAGCATAGTCGGCAGTGAGTGGAGGCCAGGAAAACACCTACAGTGCCCATTTTAATGCCAAAAACATCCATTCTTGTTTCTGAAGCTTGTCAATCTTAATTAACTTTATAATAATAGTTGGGCATTGGAAATTGGGGGTCATTTGGCAAAAGTTGTGGGGGGTAGGGCTGGTTCAAGGTTTTAGTGGGCCCAGGAAACGTGGACTACGTCACGGCGGTGGAGCAGGGAGAGGTAAGTATTTCAACTTTGCAATTGCTGTGATCCTGAGCAAGCAGGGAGGCCCACTTGTTCGCATTGGCACTGGCACAGGGCCCCTCAAAGTACGGCGGTGTGTTTGCACGGCGGGGGCGCCTCCCACCGGCAGCGACACTTTTGCGTACTCTGAGGGGCCCTGTGCCTGTAAAAATAAAGACAGGCGGGCACCACTACATGGGATCTCCCATCACATGCCACAAATATATATATAAGGACCGCAGACAGACTTAGTAGGCCTAAAATAAATAAAAATAGGCTCAAGGCACTTAGAGTTATCTCGCAGGGGTACACAGGCAGCATTGGTGTGGTCAGCGGAGGATGATTGCAAGGAGGGACCGCAGACAGGCTTACTAGGCCTAAAATAAATAAAAATAGGCTCAAGGCAGTTTTAAATAGGTTACATGGGTACACAGGCAGCATTGGTGTGGTCAGTGGAGGAGGATTGCAAGGAGGGACCGTAGACAGGCTTACTAGGCCTAAAATAAATAAAAATAGGCTCAAGGCACTTAGAGTTATCTCGCAGGGGTACACAGACAGCATTGGTGTGGTCAGCGGAGGATGATTGCAAGGAGGGACCGCAGACAGGCTTACTAGGCCTAAAATAAATAAAAATAGGCTCAAGGCACTTAGAGTTATCTCGCAGGGGTACACAGGCAGCATTGGTGTGGTCAGCGGAGGACGATTGCAAGGAGGGACCACAGACAGGCTTACTAGGCCTAAAATAAATAAAAATAGGCTCAAGGCAGTTTTAAATAGGTTACATGGGTACACAGGCAGCATTGGTGTGGTCATTGGAGGAGGATTGCAAGGAGGGACCGCAGACAGGCTTACTAGGCCTAAAATAAATAAAAATAGGCTCAAGGCACTTAGAGCTATCTCGCAGGGGTACACAGGCAGCATTGGTGTGGTCAGCGGAGGACGATTGCAAGGAGTGTCTGACACAGTTAGTACTCCCAAAAAATAAATAGATGTTAATGTCTCACAAAACAACAAAACAAAAAAAAAAAACTGTGGCATACTTAGGTACAGGGGTGGGCGCCTCTACTGAGTTTCAGACATAGTAATTTGGCAATACGTATTTACTGGTGTCAATATAGGACACTGACCCTGACTATTTTAACTAGCATCATACATGTCAACAAATTGGTATTGTCAGTGCCAGGCATTGAAGGATGTCAGCGCATAGAGTAAACATTGTTGGAGCTGTGAGAGATAATTTTGCACGTGGTAGAGCACAGTTTGAGCTGGGGGGGGAACTCTCTTGTGGCCGGCGGTACAGGCCCAGGGCCCCTCATGTTACAATGGTGTGTCTGACGTTGGTTGCGCGCCACCACCGCCAGAGACACTTTATTGTACTATGAGGGACCCAGTGGCAGTGCCGTCGACCAAAAGCGGGCACACCCACCTCTTCAGACAAACGGCACTCTAACGGGTGCTTGCGCCAAGTGGCGAGACCACGGCCCTGTGGGGGTAGTTTTCCCATTTAGGGAGGTGTAAACATGTCGTATGCTGGACAAACAGCTGCTGCAAATTAAGAGATTGGAACACTCAGTAAGACCAATCCACAAGCAAGACCTTTTTATAGGAAAGCTAGGTGTCAGCCGGGAAAGGTGGGGCAAAGTAATTTGAAATCCAGGAGTGGTTAATTTTAATGAAGGTTAGATCATCCACATTTTGGGTAGCCAGACGAGTCCTTTTTTCGGTTAATATTGAACCAGCAGCACTGAATACTCTTTCTGATAGCACACTAGCTGCTGGGCAAGCAAGCTCCTGCAATGCATATTCTGCCAATTCAGGCCAGGTGTCTAATTTGGATGCCCAGTAATCAAATGGGAATGACGCTTGAGGGAGAACATCGATAAGGGCTGAAAAATAGTTAGTAACCATACTGGACAAATGTTGTCTCCTGTCACTTTGAATAGATGCTGCAGTACCTGTCCTGTCTGCGGTCATTGCGAAATCACTCCACAACCTGGTCAGAAAACCCCTCTGTCCAACGCCACTTCTGATTTGTGCACCTCTAACACCTCTGCCCTGTAGCCCCCTGCAGCTCGTATGAGAACCATCACCGGCGCTGTGTGCTGGGAATGCCTGAATCAAACGGTCTACAAAAGTTGCTTGTTTGGTTGCTAATATTTGTTCGAGGTTCTCATGTGGCATAATATTTTGCAATTTGCCTTTATAGCAAGGATCAAGGAGGCAGGCCAACCAGTAATCATCATCGGTCATCATTTTAAGAATGCGTGGGTCCCTTTTGAGGATATGTAAGGCATAATCCGCCATGTGGGCCAAAGTTCCAGTAGTCAAATCTGAGGTTGTGCTGGTTTGAGGGGCAGTTACGGGCAAATCTACGTCACTTGTCTCCCTCAAAAAACCTGAACCCGGCCTTGCCACACCAGCAATTTCCATTGGACCCAAAGAAGCTTCCTCATTTAAAAAATACTCATCCCCATCATCCTCCTCGTCCTCCTCCTCTTCACCCGCTACCTCATCCTGTAGACTGCCCTGACCAGACAATGGCTGACTGTCATCAAGGCTTTCCTCTTCTTCGGCTGCAGACGCCTGCTCCTTTATGTGCGTCAAACTTTGCATCAGCAGACGCATTAGGGGGATGCTCATGCTTATTATGGCGTTGTCTGCACCAACCAGCCGTGTGCATTCCTCAAAACACTGAAGGACTTGACAGAGGTCTTGGAGCTTCGACCACTGCACACCTGAAAACTCCATGTCTGCCATCCAACTGCCTGCCCGTGTATGTGTATCCTCCCACAAATACATAACAGCACGCCTCTGTTCGCACAATCTCTGAAGCATGTGCAGTGTTGAGTTCCACCTTGTTGCAACATCGATGATTAAGCGATGCTGGGGAAGGTTCAAAGACCGCTGATAGTTCTGCATACGGCTGGAGTGTACGGGCGAACGGCGGATATGAGAGCAAAGTCTGCACACTTTGAGGAGCAGGTCGGGTAACCCCGGATAACTTTTCAAGAAGCACTGCACCACCAGGTTTAAGGTGTGAGCCAGGCAAGGAATGTGTTTCAGTTGGGAAAGGGCTATGGCAGCCATGAAATTCCTTCCGTTATCACTCACTACCTTGCCTGCCTCAAGATGTACAGTGCCCAGCCATGGCTGGGTTTCTTTCTGCAAGAACTCGGACAGAACTTCTGCGTTGTGTCTGTTGTCACCCAAACACTTAATTGCCAATACAGCCTGCTGACGCTTGCCACTAGCTGTCCCATAATGGCACACCTGGTGTGCAGCAGTGGCAGCTGCGGATGGAGTGGATGTGTGACTGCGGTCTGTGGACGAGCTCTCGCTTCTGCAGGAGGACGAGGAGGAGGAGGAGGGGGGGCGAACGCCTACAGCCAACTGTTTCCTAGACCGTGGGCTAGGCAGAACTGTCCAAATATTGCTGTCCCCTGTGGACCCTGCATCCACCACATTCACCCAGTGTGCCGTGATGGACACGTAACGTCCCTGTCCTTGCCTACTGGTCCATGCATCTGTTGTCAGGTGCACCTTTGTAGTCACAGATTGCCTGAGTGCATGGACGATGCGCTCTTTAACATGGTGGTAGAGGGCTGGGATGGCTTTTCTCGAAAAGAAGTGTCGACTGGGTAGCTCGTAGCGTGGTACAGCGTAGTCCATCAGCGCTTTGAAAGCTTCGCTTTCAACTAACCGGTAGGGCATCATCTCTAATGAGATTAGTCTAGCAATGTGGGCGTTCAAACACTGTGTACGCGGATGCGAGGATGAGTACATCCTTTTCCTAACGAGAGTCTCATGAAGGGTGAGCTGGACTGGAGAGCTGCATATGGTGGAACTAGCGGGGGTGCCGGTGGACATGGGTGACTGAGAGAGGGTTGGAGATGGTATTCTTGCCAGTGCCCTACATGCAGTGTTTCCTACTACTAACCTGGTGATTCCCTGACTGCTTTGGCCTGGCGACGAAAGCTGCACAGATACTGCAGGTGGTGCGGGAAATGGTGGGCTTACAGGGAGGGAAGGGATGTAGTGTTGCTGACTTGCTTCATTGGCCGAGGGTGCTGCAACCTTTAGGGACGTTTGGTAGTTAGTCCAGGCTTGCAAATGCATGGTGGTTAAATGTCTATGCATGCAACTTGTATGTAGACTTTTTAGATTATGACCTCTGCTTAAGGTAGTTGAACATTTTTGACAGATGACTTTGCGCTGATCATTTGGATGTTGTTTAAAAAAATGCCAGACTCCACTCTTTCTACTATCAGATACCTTTTCAGGCATTGCAGACTGAGCTTCTTTAACCGGATGGCCACGCTGTCCTCCAACTGGTTTTGGTTTTGCCAAGCGTTTTTGGCCAGATACGGGCCCGGCAGATGGAACCTGTTGTGATGTTGATGCCTGCTGCGGCTCCTCCTCCTCCGCTTCAGAACTACTGCCGCCTGCACCCTGTTCCCCCAATGGCTGCCAATCGGGGTCAACAACTGGGTCATCTATGACCTCCTCTTCTATGTCGTGTGCAACTTCATCTGTGTCACCGTGTAAGCCGGTGGCATAGCGTTCGTGACGGGGCACCATAGTCTCCGCTGGGTTTGATTCTGGCTCAGTACACTGCGAGGGCAATTTTCTGGTCTGAGTCAAAGGAACAGCATAGTAATCTGGCTGTGGCTGTGCATCTGTGCACTCCATTTCCGATTCAACTTATAATGGGCATGGCCTGTTAACTGTTTCACTGTCTAACCCAGGAACGGTATGTGTAAAGAGCTCCATGGAGTAACCCGTTGTGTCGCCTGACGCATCCTTCTCTCTTGTTCTGGGTGAAGAAGACAAGGAAGCGACTTGTCCTTGACTTTGAACATCCACTAACGACGCGCTGCTTTTACATTTAGCACTTTCAGAAGAGGAGGCAAAAGAGCTAGAGGCTGAGTCAGCAAGGAAAGCCAAAACTTGTTCTTGCTGCTTTGGCTTTAAAAGCGGTTTTCCTACTCCCAGGAAAGGGAGCGTTCGAGGCCTTGTGTAGCCAGTTGACGAACCTGGCTCAACAACTCGAGACTTAGGTGCTGTACTGCTTTTACCACGACCACCTGATGCTCCGCCACCACTACCATCATTACCAGCTGACAATGACCGCCCACGGCCACGACCTCTTCCACCAGACTTCCTCAATGTTTGCAAAACGTAACCAAAGTAACGGTATTTGTTACTGTAAAACAACTTATAAGGTGAACTCAAACTTCAGTAGGATTTATATATACCTTTATAGGTGCCTGACACTGAAAGGAAAATCAGGCCCAATGTTACACACTAGGTTTTCTGTGCCTCAATAATTTGAGACAGATGGCACACACTGGACCGGCACTCAAGCAGAAATGCCAATCTTAATCTCCCACTATTTTTTGTTTTCAGGGAGAATTTAAAAAAAACAAAAAAATTAGCAGTATGACACACTAGGTTTTCTGTGCCCCAATAATTTGAGACAGATGGCACATACAGGACTGGCACTCAAGCAGAAATGCCAATCTTAATCTCCCACTATTTTTTTTTTTCAGGGAGAATTTAAAAAAAAAAAAAAAATAACAGTATGACACACTAGGTTTTCTGTGCACCAATAATTTGAGACAGATGGCACACACAGGACCGGCACTCAAGCAGAAATGTCAATCTTAATCTCCCACTATTTTTTTTTTCAGGGAGAATTAAAAAAAAAAAAAAATGGCCCAGTATTACACACTAGGTTTTCTGTGGCACACAATGACAGAGAGATGCCACACACAGCACTGGCACAGAGGCAGACTTGCCAATCTTTATCTCCCACTATTTATTTATTTTTTTTCAGGGAGAATTAAAAAAAAAAAAATGGCCCAGTATTACATACTAGGTTTTCTGTGGCACACAATGAGAGACAGATGCCACACACAGCACTGGCACAGATGCAGAGTTGCCAATCTTTATCTCCCACTATTTATTTATTTTTTTCAGGGAGAATTAAAAAAAAATGGCCCAGTATTACACACTAGGTTTTCTGTGGCACACAATGAGAGACAGATGCCACACACAGCACTGGCACAGAGGCAGACTTGCCAATCTTTATCTCCCACTATTGATTTATTTTTTTTCCGGTGAGAATTAAAAAAAAAAAATGGCCCAGTATTACACACTAGGTTTTCTGTGGCACACAATGAGAGACAGATGCCACACACAGCACTGGCACAGAGGCAGACTTGCCAATCTTTATCTCCCGCTATTTATTTATTTTTTTCAGGGAGAATTATAAAAAAAAAAAAAAAATGGCCCAGTATTACACACTAGGTTTTTTGTGGCACACAATGAGAGACAGATGCCACACAGAGCACTGGCACAGAGGCAGACTTGCCAATCTTTATCTCCCACTATTTATTTTTTTTTTTTCAGGGAGAATAAAAAAAAAAAAGTGGCCCAGTATTACACACTAGGTTTTCTGTGGCACACAATGAGAGACATATGCCACACACAGCACTGGCACAGAGGCAGACTTGCCAATCTTTATCTCCCACTATTTTTTTTTTTTCAGGGAGAATTAAAAAAAAAAAAATGGCCCAGTATTACACACTAAGTTTTCTGTGGCACACAATGAGAGACAGATGCCACACACAGCACTGGCACAGAGGCAGACTTGCCAATCTTTATCTCCCACTATTTATTTTTTTTTTTTCAGGGAGAATTAAAAAAAAAAATGGCCCAGTATTACACACTAGGTTTTTTGTGGCACACAATGAGAGACAGATGCCACACACAGCACTGGCACAGATGCAGACTTGCCAATCTTTATCTCCCACTATTTATTTTATTTTTTTTTCAGGGAGAATTAAAAAAAAAAAAAAAAAAAAAACAACAATATTACACACTAGGTTTTCTGTGGCACACAATGAGAGACAGATGCCACACACAGCACTGGCACAGAGGCAGACTTGCCAATCTTTATCTCCCTGCAGTAATCTCAGAAAAGTATGGCAGGCAGCTATAAAATGGACTGCTGCACACAAAAGTGTGGACAAACAAACAAGATAGCTGTGCAGAAAGGAAGGAACAACAGGATTTGTGCTTTGAAAAAAGCAGTTGGTTTGCACAGCGGCATACAAACACAGCAACGCAGCTATCAGGGAGCCTTCTAGGGCAGCCCAATGAGCAACAGCGCTGAGGAAAAAAAATGTAGCTTCCACTGTCCCTGCAAACAAAAGGTGGTGTTGGACAGTGGAAATCGCTACAGCACAAGCGGTTTGGGGGTGAATGTACCCTGCCTAACACTATCCCTGCTTCTGACGAAGCGGCAGCAACCTCTCCCTACGCTCAGATCAGCAGCAGTAAGATGGCGGTCGGCGGGAACGCCCCTTTATAGCCCCTGTGACGCCGCAGAAAGCAAGCCAATCACTGCAATGTCCTTCTCTAAGATGGTGGGGACTGAGATCTATGTCATCACGCTGCCCACACTCTGTGTCCACCTTCATTGGCTGAGAAATGGCGCTTTTAGCGTCATTGAAATGCGACTTTGGCGTGAAAGTCGCGTACCGCATGGCCGACCTCACACAGTCGGCAACTTATGAAAATGACCGATCCGTTTCGCTCAACCCTAATTACCGCTAGTCAATGATGCTGCACTCACAGCAGCTCATCCAGTGATTCTCAGCCTGGATGGTCACATCTTGGCACCGTCCAGCTTGAAAATTGTGTATCTCCAGACAAGGATTGCAGCGTGGGACAAAACTATGGACAGGTGAGGGATATGGCTGTTTTTTATTTTTGTTTTATTACAGGAGACGATGGCTACAATGGAATGGGCAATAACGTGAGTATGGTTTAATTAAGAATCATTAAAGGAGTCTGTGTCATTCTTTCAATTAAAGGACTTTATTCTGGCTGTGTGTTTATTTACAATTAGTGTTGAGCGATACCTTCCGATATTTGAAAGTATCGGTATCGGATTGGATCGGCCGATATCCAAAAAATATCGGATATCGCCGATACCGATACCCGATACCAATACAAGTCAATGGGACACAAATATCGCAACGTAATAGGGAGCGATCCTGGATGGTTCCCAGGGTCTGAAGGAGAGGAAACTCTCCTTCAGGCCCTGGGATCCATATTCATGTAAAAAAATAAAGAATAAAAATAAAAAATATGGATATACTCACCCTAGGACGGCCCCTGGCTCTCAGCGGTGCAACCGGCAGCCTCCGTTCCTAAGAATGCAGTGAGTGAAGGACCTTCGATGACGTCGCGGTCACATGAGCGGATACATGAGCGTTCACGCGACCAATCACAAGACCGCGACGACATCGCAGGTCCTACACTCAGTGTATTCTTAGGAACGGAGGCTGCCGGTTGCACCGCTGAGAGCCAGGGGCCGTCGGTGGGTGAGTATATCCATATTTTTTATTTTTATTCTTTATTTTTTACATGAATATGGATCCCGATTCCGATTTCCGATATCCCAAAAATATCGGAACTCGGTATCGGAATTCCGATACAGCGAATATCGGCCGATACCCGATATTTGCAGTATCGGAATGTTCAACACTATTTACAATATAACTAAAGGATTAGTAATGAATAGTTGTCTTATAGACACCTCTCTATTACTAAGCCATGGGCTTGATGTCACCGCAAAATACAAAGGTGACATCAACCCCACAAATATGGGCAAGTGGGGAGAGCCGAACAAAGTGCCAGAATTGGAGCATCTAATAGATGTGCCTTTTTCTGAGCGGCTGCAGGCTGTTGTTTTTAGGCTGGTGGGCAATATCAGTGGCCCCTTATCAATCTGAGAATACCAGCCCCCTACTGTCTCCTTTAGCAACGCTGGTTGTCAAAAATAGGGGGGTCCCCACATAGTTTTATTAAATTATTTATTTAAATAATTAAAAAAATGAGGGGACCCCTCTATTCTTCATTACCATTCTTGCTAATGCTGACAGCTGTGAGTTGCAGCCCCCTGCTGTCAGTTTTGCTGGCTGGTTATCAAAAATACATGGGAACCCTCACCATTTTTTAAAATTTATTATTTATTTCGAGCTGGCGCTGGCTGATATATACTCCCCTCATCTGCTCCTACTCTTGCTGTTAAAAGAGACAGCACATATAGGCTGATGGGAGCAGTAGTCTCATCAGCCGATGCCAGTAACCTTGGGTGAACCTTATACCTCCGATCACAGCTGCTGGCTTACATTGTGATTTGTCACACATGACAGCTCGACAAACACCTGGTGTTCAGGGGGGAGGCAAAACCTGAACAGCAACACGGGCTTCAGGGTGAAGTTCGTGCTCAGTGTTCGTGACCGAACAGTAGGTTGTTGTTTCGGACGGCTAACTTTACTGTTCAGGTTTGCCCATCTCTAATGCTGACCACTTTGTCATATTTTGATTGATATCGCTTAAGTGTGTGCCTCTTGAACTTATTCAGAAGCTCTGCACCTCCTCAATGACACTGCGTGAGCCCAGCTGTGCTCATTGTCATTATGCATACTCATTACTGGTGGGTCTTCGCAGTACAGTACTGATTGGCAGTCACAGACAGGAACCAGCAGTGATTGCTCAAACTAACCCTGCAGAAGCTCAGCCTCACACCACTCACACAGTCTCAAAGCGCACTCTCATTATTGACTCCTGTCTGTGACTGTGCTGAGAGACTCATGCAGTCTAAATTGGATGAGTCATTGATCTTTTCGATTGCATGCAGAGCTGTCAATGCAGTGTCAATGCTGAAGCTGATCAACAAAGATGAGAGGCATTGCTGGGCCTGAGGAGGGGGGTAAAGCTCAGTTTGTTGTTTTTATAAGTCACTGACCTTAAGGGCTAAAGATAGAGTAGGCAAATTGGGTGTACACCTATAGGCCCCGTCTCACATAGCGAGATCGCTAGCGAGATCGCTGCTGAGTCACAAGTTTTGTGACGCAACAGCGACCTCCATAGCGATCTCGCTATGTGTGACACGTACCAGCGATCAGGCCCCTGCTGCGAGATCGCTGGTCGTGTCGGAATGGCCTGGACCTTTTTTTGGTCGTTGAGGCCCCGCTGACATTGCTGAATCGGTGTGTGTGACACCGATCCAGCGATGTCTTCACTGGTAACCAGGGTAAACATCGGGTTACTAAGCGCAGGGCCGCGCTTAGTAACCCGATGTTTACCCTGGTTACCAAAAAAAACAAACACTACATACTCGCCTTTCGGTGTCCAGGTCCCTTGCCGTCTGCTTCCTGCTCTCACTGACTGCCGGCCGTACAGTGAGAAGTGAGAGCACAGCAGTGACGTCACCGCTGCGCTCTGCTCTCGCTGTACGGCGGCTCAGTCAGAGCAGGAAGCGGACGGCAAGGGACCTGACGGACACCGAAAGGCGAGTATGTAGTGTTTGTTTTTTTTGGTAACCAGGGTAAACATCGGGTTACTAAGCGCGGCCCTGCGCTTAGTAACCCGATGTTTACCCTGGTTACCCGGGTGCTGCAGGGGGACTTCGGCATCGTTGAAGACAGTTTCAACGATGCCGAAGTCGTTCCCCTGATCGTTGGTCGCTGGGGAGAGCGGTCTGTGTGACAGCTCCCCAGCGACCACACAGCGACTTACCAACGATCACGGCCAGGTCATATCGCTGGTCGTGATCGTTGGTAAATCGCTTAGTGAGACGGGGCCTTATGAATAATTGGTGTATCTGTAAATATAAGTGTGTTATAGCTTTTTATAGCTCAAGTATTAAAGCAATATCAATAAAGAGTTATTACAAATATATTTAAATATTATTACAATGTAAAGCACATCAGAAGATATATAATGAAAAATAATAAAATATTACATTATGGATTATATGTATATGTATACTGTTTCATTTAATTATCCTAATTCCTGATATGCAAATAGATATAAAAATACAAAATTAGTCAATGATATGACAAAGAAGAATAAAAAAAAAATTATTTAAGATCTCCGCTCACACAAGATGTATGCATTGTTTTTGCATTTAAAACTTTGTTAAAAGAAACCTGTCAGCGGGATTGTGCTGAATAACCTATACTGTCAGGGTGGTGATGTTATACTAATAAAAATGATACCTGAGTGATGAAATCCGTCTTGTGGTTGTTGTTTAATCTTTATTTGTAGCTTTCAGTTAATAAGATTCTCGTGCTCCTGGGTGGCAGGTTGGGGGTCTTGTCTTGGCTAATGTCCACTTAATTATTTTATTTGGTGATATAAATCTTGCTAAAAACCGCAACTGCGCAGTAGCATCTTTCAGCGAATACATAAGCAGAGTACCACATAAAGACTCCCCCACAGGCCCACCCAAAAGCATGAAAATTTCATTGACTGAAAAGTGAAAATAAAGATTAAACAACCACCACAAGATTTCATGACTGCAGGTATCATTTTAATCAGTATAACAGTGACAACTTGAAAGTGTCTGTAAGTTTTTGAGCACAATACTTCTGACAGGCTCCCTTTAAATGGATTGTCCAAACTATTTTTCCTTTTAAATCTTGGTCCAGGAATGGACTAAAAGTAAAAAATGTAAGCTCAACTAACAAATAGCCATTAACCCCTTTACCCCCAAGGGTGGTTTGCATGTTAATGACTGGACAAATTTTTACAATTCTGACCACTGTCCCTTTATGAGGTAATAACTCTGGATCGCTTCCATGGATCTTGGTAATTCTGACAATGTTTTCTCGTGACATATTCTACTTCATGATAGTGGTAAAATTTATTT